>NC_136057.1:527607960-528207960 GCF_964261635.1 Lissotriton helveticus | reverse complement strand
TACGATGTAATGGCATACGATGTGAGTGTTTGCGATGTACCATCACACATCCTTATGGGGCCACCTGGTGTCATTCCAGGCCTCAGTGCGTGGGCCCATGACTAGTACTTTGGTTTTGTCCGTGTCTAGTTGTAGGCAGCTATTCTTCATCCACCTGGCGACTGCTTCCATTCCTTCTTGAAAGTTGTGTTTATAGATGTTGGGTTTGTTGGATAGGGAGAGGATGAGTTGGGTTTCGTCTGCGTAGGATACAATGTTGAGTCTGTGGGATCTGATGAAGGGTGAAGCAGGGCCATGTAGACATTGAACAGGGTGGGACTACTGGAGGATCCTTGGGGAATTCTGCAGGTGGTCTGTGTGGGGTCTGAGAGGAAGGGTGTGAGCCTGACCTGCTGCGTTCTTCCGGATAGGAATGAGCGGATCCATTCTAGGGCCTTGTTCCAGATTCCTACGTCGAGAAGTCTGAGGGCTAGGGTGCGGTGAGAGACTGTCTCGAAGACTGCGGAGAGGTCAAGGAGGATAAGGGCCAAAGTCTCTCCTCTGTCGAGGAGGGAGTGGATGTCGTCTGTCGCTGTGAGAAGGGCGGTTTCAGTACTGTGGTTTTTCCTGAAGCAGGATTTGGGAGGAGTCGAGGATGTTGTTTCCTTCTATGAAGGAGGCGAGCTGGCTATTGACGGCTTTTTCTATGACTTTCACCAGGTATGGGCGTAAGGAAATCGGTCTGAAGTTCTTGAGGTCGGTGGGGTCAGCCGAGGGTTTTTTCAGGAGAGGATTGATCTCAGCATGTTTCCAGTTGTTGGGGAAGGAGGCTGTCTCAATGGAGCGGTTGATGATTCGTCGAAGCTCTGGGACGATGATGTCAGCGGCTCTGTGGTAGATGTGGTGGGGTCAGGGCTCCGTGGGTACCCCAGAGTGGGTTGACTTCATAGTCTTTAGGATGTCTTTGAAGATGAGGGCGGTCCAGCTGTCAAGTGTGGGCTGCGTGGTGTAGGGGATGGAGGGTGTAGGTTCGCGTGTAGGTTTTCGAAATTGTCATAGATGGTATTGAATTTTGTGATGGAAGAAGGTGCTAAGTCTGTAGCAGAGTTCCTGGGAGAGTAGGATGTCGGTCTTCTCACTGTTGGGTTGGACAAACTGCTTGATGATGCTGAAGAGTTCCTTGCTGTTGTGTGCGTGGGCAGAGATTCTGTCTTGTAGTGCTTTCCTCCTTGTGTATCTGATGAACTTGTGGTGGGTGGCGGTGGCTGCTTTGAAGTTGCTAGGGTCTGTTGTGGTTTTGGAGTTCCTCCATATCTTTTTGAGGTGCTTGCTGGATTGTCTAGATTCTTGGAGTTCGGTGGAGAACCAGCTGGCTCTCTTGGCGTGTGGGTTGGTAGTTTTCTTGAGGGGCAATGGTGTTGGGCCAGTCTGTGATCCAATTCTGCAGGGTTCGGGTGGCTGTGGAAAGGTCTTTGTCCATGGTGGTGAAAGCGGAGCTGCTGAGGGAGGTGATGTGCCGTCGGCGGAGATCTTGTTCCAGTTCCTGTGCTGGAGCAAGAGTGGATGTTTGCGGGTGATGTTTGTTTTGAAGGTGAAATGGATGCAGTGATGGTCTGTCCATGGGAGATCGGAGTAGTGGCTGAAGGTGATGGAGTTTCCTGCTGTGAAGATGGGGTCAAGGGTGTGTCCTGCTGAGTTTGTGGGTTCTGGTATGATCTGTTTGAGTCCGATGTTGAGGAGGTTATCCAGGAGGGAGGTGGAGTTGGGGTCTTGGAGGCTGTTGAGGTGGAAGTTGAGGTCTCCCAGCAAGGTGTAGTTGAGGGAGGTGTTGGCTTGTGGGGTGATGATTTCAGTGATGAGTTGGAAAAAGGAGTGCGGGGTCCGGGCGGGTCTGTCGATGAGGGTGCCTTAGAGGGTGGTGGTCGGGTTGGTCTATATCTTGAAATGAAGGTGTTCCATCAGGTCTGAGGGCCCGTCTGTGTGGGTGCTCAGGTGGAGGTTGGATTTGTGAGCGATGACAATGCCTCCTACGGGGCGCTTGGTGCGGTCCTTTCGGGTGATCTTGTAGCCTTCGGGGATGGCGAGCGTGATGTCGGGTCACGAGGCTGCGTTCGTTTAGGTTTCAGTGAAGAAGGCAACGTTGGGGTGGTGTTGTCGAGTAGGTCCCAGATTTCCGCGGTGTTTTTGTGGACCGAGCGGACGTTGAGGAGGATGCATTTCAGGGTTTGGGTGCGGCGGAGTTGAGGCGGGAGGGTTGAGGTGGGTGCCAGGTTTTGGTGAGGGCAAAGGAGTGGCAAAAGTGGCGGCAGGTGAAGGGTCCGTGGGTGTAGATAGAAGAGGAATGCTTGTAGTTGCTGTCCTCGCTGGTGTTGAGTGCGTAGAGGGCCGCGTTGAGCAGTAGCGTTGGCAGGTCAAATGACCAGGGCCCATGGCGCTCGTCGCGGCATGGACGGGCGCAGATGGGCTTGCATTTGGCGCATCTTCGAGCACCAGTGGTGGGGTTGCGCAGCGCCCAACATTAAGTAGGGAGAGGGCGGGACAGCTATGGTGACCAACCGTCCGTAAATTTCACGGACCATCCATAATTGGGACCTCACGGCCGTTGTCCATGAGAATTCCTTTTACGGACGACTTTCGTCTGTAATTTTGGTCTTTGGGGAACAGCACTGTTCCCCAGTGAAAATCCTCAACTCCCTGATGGGGCCGCCTCACATTCCTCTGAGCACAAGAGCAGCCTCATCCCGCCCATTGTTATTCTGAATGTGGCTGATTGCCACATACAGAATGACAATGGGCCAGTCTGGCTTGAAAAGCATGTGGTGGGCCTCCTCCAGCCTCGGGCATCCTGTCAGAAGGAAGCAATGTAGGAAAACGCCTACGCTGCTACGAGAGAATCCAGTTCCTCAAAATAAGGTGGTGAAAGAACTTTAAAAAAGTGTTATTGTTCTTTCACAGTCCCATCATTTTAGAACGGATGCATTTTCAATATTATATTCAAGGAAGCTATTGTTTCTGCTTTTTTATTTTATGAAACTAACAACAATTGACAAAGCCAGTAGTCCTGGCTTGTTGTAGGTGTGATTTATTATATATCTGGGTGCAATAACAGACATAGCAGAAAACCAGTCCGGCAGCACACTATGCTAAGCACAGATTTTTAGCTTAGGTGTTTTAAGCTACGCCCTTAATTACATTGAACAGCCCCTTTGGAGAGACCCCACAGTTTTGTGATCCCACTTAAAGCCCTGGAAACATGGAAACAACACCATGCCATAGTCACCTCATGTCCTAGTACTGTGCTTCAAGCATGACTTCCAAGGTTTCAGATTGACTATGTGGAGGGGCATCTTGAACCCCTCCCTTTGGTTAGGGAACCACAGTGAGGGGTGAGTTCCTGAGGGGTCTCTTCTGTTCTGCAGACGAAGGCTCAGCTCACAAATAATGTGGAAAGGTGGGTGAGAGGGTAAGTGAAGGGATGGGTGGATGGCTGGATGGATTAGTAAAAGGGTGAATGGATGAATGAAATAGTGAATGGATGGATGATGAGATAAAGAATGGGTGGATGGATGAGTGAAATGATGGATGGATATATTGATGAATTGATAAGTGAAAGGGTGAATGGATGGACAGATGTGTGAAAGGGTGGATGTAAGGATGGATGAGTGAGTGAAGGGGAGGGTGCATGGGCAACAGGTTGGATAAATGAGTGAAGGAGTGAAAGGGTGGATGGATGAGAGAAAAGATGGATGGATGATTTAAAGGATGGATGAGTGATAGGGTCAATGGATGGATTCATGAGTAGATGGATGGTTGGGTGGATGGAAGGAAGGAAGGATGGCTAAGTGAAACGGTTGAAGGAGAGAGAAAGGGAGGATGGATGAGTGGATGACTGAAAGGGTGAATGTGTGGAAGAGTGAGTTACTGGGTGGATGGATGAGTACGTGAAAGGGTGGCTGGATGGGTGAAAGGGTACATGACTGGATGGGTGAGTGAATGGATGGATGGGTGGAAGAGCGGATGGATGAGTGTGCCGATAGATAGGGTGAAAGGGTGGATAAATGGATAATGAATGGATGAGTAAATGGGTGCATGGATGAGTGAAATGATGGATGGAAGGATACATGATGGATAGGTTTGCAAATGGTTGAATATGTTTGGATTTGGATTAGCTACATCTTATGCTTGCCACTTTACATTTCACAATGTCTATCTGAGCAGATCTTCCCGGCCATTTCTATCACCAAACATGCCTGATCAGGACCATGAATTGTAAACAAAATATCAGACTGGACAACCCAGTGCTGTAACCATATATATAGATTATTATCATATGAAATACCACAAAAAGACCTGCACAGTTGATCAAAGCTGCGTGCATACTGAAAAACCGTGAAGTACAGGATTGTTTTAACCTAATATAAACCTATTTTGACTAGTGCTTAAATGGTTGTCTATTTACTTACTTACATACTATTGTGCAACGTCCTCTGATGTGTCTGTAAAACCTACCTTTTGTCCAGAAGTTTTGTCCTGAATTTGGACCTCCTGTCTTGAATTTTTGTCCTGAATTTTGACCCTTTGTCCTGAATTGTTACACTCACCGTCCTGAATTTGCACCCATGCCAGTTGGTCACCCTAGGGACAGCTGGGAGGTGGGAGCACGTGGGGGAGGGGCTGCGGGGACAGCAGCGGCGGGAAAAGTGTCTGAGAAAAGGGAGAAATAAAGGAAAAAGGCTAAAAGTACAGGAAAAGGGCAAAACAGAAGATAAAGGTAAAGAAGGAAAACAGGCAAAAAAAAGGAAGCAGCAGAAATGCATGGAGAGGCAATGGCAGAGGCTAGGTCAGAAGCGGAGCGAGGCACAGGGGCTCTCGAACACCGGTCATTGGCAACGCTGGGGCAGAGACACTCATGTCGGAACTGGGCGAGGGGAGAGCATGTTCCTGACCAGGAGGTCAGGGGTCTTGCTCACCCTGTGGCGCAGTGGCCGGCCTTAAGTAGGGGTCAGGGGGAGGGCGGGACAGCTGGGAGGCGGGAGCACGTGGGGGGAGAGGCCGCAGGGGCAGCAGCTGCAGGAAAAGCGACTGAGAAAAGGGAGAACAAGCATTGGCATAGCCAATAGGTCTTGCATTTGGGACCCTGTGTTTAGCCATGCAACAGTTGGTGTTGTTGCACCAAGGATATTCTGCTGCATAACTAAATACTTATAGGGTCCAAAAAGCGATACCTATTGGCTATGCCAATGCTTGTTTGTTTTTTGTTGCTGTTTTGTTTAAGTTGCCAGATCTACAATAGCTGGACATGGTTTTTGTTAACAGTTCTTTGCATCAAATGAACTTTTTTTCATTGCTCTGAATATTGTTTCCATTCTGGTTGTAGGAAGCAGTCATTCCCGGGGTGTGGGGGCTGCCTAGCTGTGCGCATGCGCCAAACTTTGCAAATGAGAAAAAGCCTGGTGCAGGCGCAATTTACAAGTGTGGAGTGAGTGAGCCCCAGGCAGCATGACTCACTCACCCAGGAGTTCATGCACTGCACCTGCATACTCAGCATAGTTTAAGGAAACTCAACCCACTCCCTCCCAGGCATCAAACACGTATTTACCAAGAAACTCTGAGAATAGCCTGCCTGCAGCACTGATGGCTGGTGATGTGTGTGCCTCTTGAAAGCGTGCACTGACGGCTGGTGGTGTGTGTGCCTGGTGAAAGTGTGCACTGACGGCTGGTGATGTGTGTGCCCAGTGAAAGCGTGCACTGACGGCTGGTGGTGTGTGTGCCTGGTGGAAGCGTGCACTGACTGCTGGTGGTGTGTGTGCCCAGTGGAAGCGTGTACTGACAGCTGGTGGTGTGTGTGCCTGGTGAAAGCATGTACTGACGGCTGGTGGTGTGTGTGCCCGTGTTAAAAATAGCAATGTGTATATACATAAGCGGTGTTCATTTGTGTTTATAGCACCCCTTGTTGTAAGCAGAACGGATATTGCGAAAACACTGAGTGTGTTATCCCGCCAGCATAGATCCATGCACACATGTACATGACAGCCATTTTAGGTAACATGGTCTCTCTGTTCACGATCGCTCATCAGCGCACTTCCCTGACCCTGCAAGCATTCCCCCATGCACCCTGACTGCCCCCTCTCCCACATGCGCGAGTCACGAGCCCGCCCCTCCCGCATGACTCTGTCCCTAAGAATCGCACCCCGCGCCTGACCAACACCTCCTGTCCCTCCGTGAATACCCCTCCTTTGATGACCTCTTCCTCCGAGCCTGAATGTTTGCACGGACCGCTGGTCATCCCTTAGCCCAAGGATACGGTTTATTGCCCACTACTTTATGCACTCGTCTCTCTTGGAAAAAGCTACTATTGATCATGGCCACCCCACCCCCTGAGACTCGATCAGGCACACACATTCCAATGGAATCAGCAGAACACTCAGCCGCATGATAGCCCCTCCTATTTGCATGGAGAATAAGGGCCCTACTGTAGCCACGTGTTGGAATACCTCCATACTATACAATGTGTTGATTGTAATAAAGGATGCCTGTGTGCCATAAACCTGTGTATAAAAGACGAAGCCTCAGAGAAACTTGTTAGAGCACCTCCCGAAGACACCATGCGAGTGTCCCAAAGGACATGCTCTCCTCATGAGTAATAAACTCTGTTCTTGTTTTCCTACTTCCAGTGCCCGTCTCCGTCTCCTTATTTGGTAATTATTCAAGGTGAGAATGAAGAGTCGCCCTGCACCAGCGATAGGGGCTGACTTTTTAACAATTGGCGCCCAAAACGCGGGGCCCATCAGCGACATAAGGTCCGGTAAGAGAGGTCCAGACGATGGGGTGAACATCTAAATGATTGGAGTATACCTGCCTTGAGAGGGCCCTCGTCCGGCTGCCGATTGAATGAGCTTCACCGATTCCGAACGGACCTCTCTCAAGTGACCTATTGTCCTGACTGGAATCCCACAGGAATGCTGCGGTAAAAACATGGAGAAAGAGAACGATCGGGCGCTGGAAAAAGGAAGGCAAAGAACTGTCCACATGGTCCGGTCCGGGTAAGGTCGTGACACACGACAAATTGCGAAATTGATTGATTGTTTGAAAATACTAGTATTGCCTATTGATTGCTTCTGGGAGATTCTCTATTTGCAAACAAACACAGAGTCGCCATACTCTGTTTAATCTTTGCAGATAGTGAAGGGTAGGCAACGCAAAACTTTAACACGTCATGCCTATTTTTTCCTCCCCATTGATTGATTGATTGAATCGAGCATTAAATTGTTCGAAGTTGGTTCTCTTAAGGATCTTCTCTGCCTACAAACGGGGAAGAATAGGAATATTCTCTCTCCCTTTGCCGACAGTGAAGGGTAGGTAACGCAAACCTTTAACACGTCGTACCTATTTCGTTCCTCATTGATTGATTGTATGTCCAAACATTGACTGTTTGGAATTGGTTCCTTTTGGAGGTATTCTCTATTTTTGCAAACAAGCACAGGAGTCACCATACTCTAGTCTTTGCAAGTAGTGAAGGGTAGGTAATGCGGACCTTTGTCCCCCGTTGTAATCTGTCATACCTATCTACTCCCCACTGACTGATACGCCAGTCTCACCCGGACCATTTACTGGAGGTAGTTCACCTGGCCTGACCAGAGAACACCCCTAGTAAAAAGGACATATACAATAATAACGAAGTGATCACTGTAACCTGTTAACAGAAAAACTTTAGCATGAAACAACCTGGAAAGAAGGGAATAGGAAAACGAATTCAGTAGGCCACTGATGAAAAACGAACTTTGTATTAAATAACGAACAAGGAAAACGATAACAATACTTAATGGTAAAACCTATTTAGTAACCCGTAATAAGAAACCTGAAAACAATAAGAACGATAAACTGGGGAAAATGCAAGTCAGCAGAACATCCGCCCCCACTCTAGAAACTTCCAAAGTGGAGCAGGGTTGCGGCCACGCCCAGCCGGAAGCAACCCATATAAGGCGGGTCCTGCTGCCAACAGTCGGCCAGGAGATCGTAACGTAGGGTGTAGCCGGAGGAGAGGCCGAGGCCAGCGGGATCCGGTCAGGGGATTGCCTTGACAATGCCGGAGAGTTGCAGGGGGGGAATGTCTATGTCCTCGACCCTCCCCTCTCTCTCCCAGTCCGGCCGCGGTGGCCCGTGAGAGTTGCAGGTAGTCCCGCCACATTCTCTCCCGGCCCGGCCACCAACGACCGGGGGCAGGGGCCGACGAGATCCGGCTGCAGCCGATGAGCCAAGGAGCCTGTTCATGGGGCCAGAGCAAGGGGCGTCCGGCCGACATCCACCGGAGGCCCGGCCCAAAGACGGACGGGACATTGTTTCTTTTCTCCTTCGTAATGGCAGCGACAACACGCCAGACATTTCTTCTTTCTTCAATAATTGCTGCGACAACTCTGGGGGGGGATGTCTTGCACATGCCTCCGACCCCCCCGTCCTCATCGCCTGGTCCGGCCATAACAAATGTCAAACGAGACGCCGTGGGGTGCACTGGGAGGGAGAGACGGTGCGAACAGGCCTCTCCCGCCTCCCCAGGTGGAGGCTTCCCAACGGCACCCTCAGCGCTCCAGGCGCCCGGAAAAGGGTTCTTCCACTGCGGCAATGCTGCAACGCCTCGCCCGGCAGGTGGGAGCCCGTCCGCTCATTTGACCCCGCGATCGCCGGTAGCTGCCGAACTCTCAAAATGGCGATCGACCTGGCAAGAGCGGGCCCAGCATGAAGGAATGGCCCGGTCACTTGTTGACTCCACCGTCATAGTTCTCCACAACCTTGAAGATTCTAGAGGAGCCACGGGAGTCCCCGACTCCCGCAAATACCCCCGATGGGGAGTGACTGCCATGATTGCCCACGGAACGATGGAAACGTAGCCGCAGGACGTCGGCGCTCCCATGCTGGCACCAGTCTCAGTTTGAATGACTAGAGTCCTATAGACCACAGTTCGGATCAGTTCCGGTGGAAGCACAGTATGACCCGGTAGGAACATTGTTGCCTCCCTCCCCCTCTTTTTGACTGATGGTTCAAACCACCGATCCCTTCTTTTTCCCTTTAACGGAACTTTGGACTGCCAAAGGAAGCTCTGGGCCAACCATGACTTAGTAGAGATTTAGACTATGCCTGAATCTGCCCGACTGCACTAAAAAATGGCGCCGATGCAAATGAAACTTTCAACTCCTTGTTGTACCCCGATTGTTCGGCCCTGGTGTCATGAGATATGTATGAAGGGTTTTTTTTAACCACATGAATTGATATAGGATGTGTACAGATTATATGTTCGGACAATTAATGGATTCAGGATGTATACTGTCAGTTCGGGAAATGAATTGATATGGGATGGGTACTGGTTATAGGTTCGGACAATGAAGTGATATTGGATGGGTACTGATTATGTGTTCAGACGGCGAATTGACATCAAATGGGTATTGATTGAACATTCGGACAATGAATTGTTGTTTAAAAATTTTGCACATCATGATTATTGAAAGTTGGAAGCCCAACACTTATGACACTCGCTCACACTGAAGTCTCGACATGATTTTATTGCGCTTTTCGCACTTTTATTGTGAAATAAACGACCACCGACTCCGCTCCAGCCTGCTCCGTGGCCGGTCCACAGGGTTGTAGGCCCGTATTTATACATCGACATTCTTATTAAAGATTTTTTTTTGAGAAAGCAACTATAGTTGTCCGTGTAAATTGATAAAGTCTTGAAATGAATAATCCCTATTTTTCGATATAACTGAAATGTAGGTGGAATGACTAAGCTCGGTTAGATAAAGGGCTGAAAAAGGTATAACGCGTAGAAATATTACAAATATGAAGGGTCGAATTTTAGTTGTGTATTTTTCCTTTTTATACAGCCAAAGGCAACCGCTGGAGATCCAGGTATTTAGCCCACACTTTATATGCTACCTATATAAGAAAAATCACAACGGTCCACCTGGGCTTAAACGCCCCAGTTGGCAGTGACTGCATCCTGTGGAAATAGGCCGAGTACGCAGTAAGTAAAAACCTTTCTGGGTTTATGCGCGCGAGTGCGTATCAATATAGCTTGCTCTCCCTTCCCTCCTTTTCTCTCTCTCTCTGCAGGTCACCTCGGAATGCCGACGAAAAACGGCGATCCAACAGACGAAGAGACGGGAAAAGGGGTCTGATTATAGTACCTAACCACGACAAACCCCGAATAAAGTAAAGAAGAATAATGTACACACATGATTAAGCGTTCTTACGTTTGACTAAGTAGGGAAAGGTTTAGGGTATTTCGAGGTAGGGGTTACACAAGTATCCTCCGCCGAGAGGACTAGGGATATTGCCAATATTTGAAAACCTACTACCTCCTTTTCCGCATCCTCATAGGCATATAACTAAAAGCTGCCCCATTGCTCTCCAATTGACACCAACTGTTGTCTCAGCCTGGAAACGCACTTGCTAAAAATGACTCGAATAAACCTCCGTGAGCATTAGCCCGACCAGGTTAGTCCATGACCAGTTGCCAAAGGCGTAAGTGTGTACAATCAAAGTCACCAGCAAGAGGCAGCCAACGAATAAAAGATAAGAAAAAGGTAAAAAGAACTTAGGATGATAAAGATGCTCAGCTCACAGAAAAGGATAATTGTGGCCAATAACTGTTTTATGTTTTGTCTTGGATCTTTTTATGTAATACCTGTACTGTCTCCCCCGTCTGAGTTTGTGTGTACGTGATGTATGGATCTACGTCGTCCCTCCGCTTGTGTGTACGCATTACTTAACCCCTGCTGTTCTAAGTTGTGTGCGCACTGAATGGACCATTATTGTACACGTCTCTCTCTCCTCACGGCATACGAGTACCGAATGGTTCGTTTAGAGTACGACTCTCTCTCTCTCTCTCTCTCTCTCTCTCTCTCTCTCTCTCTCTCTCTCTCTCTCTCTCTCTCTCTCTCTCTCCCTCTCTCCAGAAGCCCCCCCGTTTCCTCTTTTTCTTGTATGATGGCATTGTGTCCCTCCGACACAAACATAATTGGGTTTCCTCGAACGCAAAGGTGTTCAGCAAAATTGACCAAACCCAAAACGATTGAGACTTACCATATTACTACCTCTCCCTTCTACAAACAATAGAACCCGAGTTGGTAATGAAGGAAAGGACGGGTAAGACGACGGATGTCCCCTAATCTGGCCTTTTATAGGGGAACTATAACGTCAATGGTCTTCTGTTTCTCAGTTCGTTAGAAAATGCGATCCCCAATGTCCCGATTGCCCCACCCCCTTGCACCTAAGTGCGGATGTCCAGAGTACCCCACTTCCCCCGATCGACCCTAGCTCTCTGTCCAAAAGCACCCACTCGCCCCCGATCAACCCTATGATAATGCCCCTGCTTGCAAGAATTAGCCGACCCCGAAAGGAGATGTGATATTGTCGATACTTGGGTTAAAGGGAAGAACGAGTCTCTCCATAAGGACTCGATTTTTTGTAACGTAATACATTGTGTACAAAAGTTCAATTTCTCTTATCATATATCGCGAATGAACGCCAAACAAGTCTATGAATTCAATATGCAATGCCCTTCTACAGACTCCATAAATAACGACCTCTGACTGTGACCGATGAACCTATCCCCCACCTACTCAGGAATAGGGAAGGAATTGAGATGTATATCTGTTCTCCCGACCAGTTTGTCTAACAACTTGTTTTTCACCCATTCAAAGATACAATCGCCAAAGGAGAGGAGCTGGACGTGACGCACAGCCTGGCCACAGATCATGGAGCACGTGTGACGACCAAAGGTGGAGCCGCAGAGCAACGAGACGCGGGACGAGGCACAACTTTCAAGTTCAGCTGATGAAGGAATAAGGGGCTGCCTTGAAGCCCTCGACTTGCTGACCCACTCGTGCCTGAAGTCCCCATCCCTTTTTCCGACTGATGGGCCTGCCTGCTCATTGTCCTTTGCTCCCTTGGTCCCTTGGTGTGTTCGAAGATCTGGCCCCACTCCGCCCTCTCCTCCCTCGATTGTTCAACAAACTCTTTCATATAAAATTTGACTATGGACTGGGATTTTGTCACGGAAAAGGAAAGACACGCAGGTGCCCAGCATAAGGCACCCCTAAGACAATAAGTTAGGAAACAGGACTGTGATCTAACAGCAGAGGACTGATCGCACCCTGCAACGTGTAAGGACGAATCCGAGCTGGACCTATAGCTCCACCGCCGGTGCTCAGCAGCGCCAACAAAAGAAGACGGACTATGTTAAAAGACATTGCGACAAAGACCCTCCCCCCTTTCCAGAACTTTCTATACCCTTGACTAAATTACTTGTATCAAATTGAATACCTCCCTCAACCATTTTGTATTGCCTTTTAAGAAATGTTTCGTCGGTCACTCATGTGGTTAGTTTTCCAAAATCCCCTATAGTACTGACAAGTCGGAAGGTATCAGAGCGTTCTTCCTGTATGTTGATGTCACTAGAGAGAAAATGTGAAGCTGATTTTTATGTATCGGAACATTTTTCTTGGTTCTACACCAACTAAACATTATGCCGATCTCTAGGCTTGTATGAAGAACCCGACAGGTGTAAATTAACATGTACTGCATTCCGCCAATCACATCGACTAGGTAGAAACTGAACTTGCTTATGTAAAAAGCGGCGACTGTTAAAAATAGCAATGTGTAAGTACATAAGCGGCGTTCATTTGTGTTCATAGCACCCCTTGTTGTAAGCAGAACGGATATTGCGAAAACACTGAGTGTGTTATCCCGCCAGCATAGATCCATGCACACATGTACATGACAGCCATTTTAGGTACCATGGTCTCCCTGTTCACGATCGCTCATCAGCGCACTTCCCTGACCCTGCAAGCATTCCCCCATGCACCCTGACTGCCCCCTCTCCCACATGCGCGAGTATCGAGCCCGCCCCTCCCGCATGACTCTGTCCCTAAGAATCGCACCCCGCGCCTGACCAACACCTCCTGTCCCTCCGTGAATACCCCTCCTTTGATGACCTCTTCCTCAGAGCCTGAATGTTTGCACGGACCGCTGGTCATCCCTTAGCCCGAGGATACGGTTTATTGCCCACTACTTTATGCACTCGTCTCTCTTGGAAAAAGCTACTATTGATCATGGCCACCCCACCCCCTGAGACTCGATCAGGCACACACATTCCAATGGAATCAGCAGAACACTCAGCCGCATGATAGCCCCTCCTATTTGCATGGAGAATAAGGGCCCTACTGTAGCCACGTGTTGGAATACCTCCATACTATACAATGTGTTGATTGTAATAAAGGATGCCTGTGTGCCATAAACCTGTGTATAAAAGACGAAGCCTCAGAGAAACTTGTTAGAGCACCTCCCGAAGACACCATGCGAGTGCCCCAAAGGACATGCTCTCCTCATGAGTAATACACTCTGTTCTTGTTTTCCTACTTCCAGTGCCCGTCTCCTTATTTGGTAATTATTCAAGGTGAGAACGAAGAGTCGCCCTGCACCAGCAGCCTGGGCATCGGGTGCGATAGGGGCTGACTTTTTAACACCCGGTGAAAGCGTGCACCGACAGCTGGTGGTGTGTGTGTGCCTGGTGAAAGCGTGCACTGACGGCTGGTGGTGTGTACCTGGTGGAAGCATGCACCGGCGGCTGGTAGTGTGTGATGGCTGGTAGTGTGTGTGCCTGGTGAAAGTGTGCACTGATGGCTGGTCGTGTGTGTGCCTTGTGGAAGCATGCACTGACGACTGTTGACGTGTGTGCCTGGTGGAAGCGTGCACTGACTGATGGTGGTTTGTGTGTCCGGTGGAAGCGTGCTCTGGCGGCTGGTGGTGTGTGTGCCCGTTGAAAGGGTCTACTGATGGCTGGTGGTGTGTGTACCTGGTGGAAGCGTGCACTGATGGCTGATGGTGTGTGTCCCTGGTGGAAGAGTGCACTGAAGGCTGGTGGTATGTGTGCCTGGTGAAAGTGTGCACTGACGGATGGTGGTGCGTGTGCCCGGTGAAAGTGTGCACCGACGGCTGGTGGTGTGTGTGTGCCTGGTAAAAGCGTACACTGACGGCTGGTGGTGTGTGCCTGGTGAAAGCGTGCACCGACGGCTGGTAGTGTGTGATGGCTGGTAGTGTGTGTGCCTGGTGAAAGAGTGCACTGACGGCTGGTGGTGTGTGTGCCTGGTGGAAGTGTGCACTGATGGCTGGTGGTGTGTGTGTCTGGTGGAAGCATGCACTGATGGCTGGTGGTGTGTGTGCCTGGTGGAAGCATGCACTGGCGCCTTGTGGTGTTTGTGCCTAGTGGAAGCGTGCACTGACGGCTGGTGGGGTATGCCTAGTGAAAGCGTGCACTGATGGCTGGTGGTGTGTGTGCCTGGTGAAAGTGTGCACTGATGGCTGGTCGTGTGTGTGCCTGGTGGAAGCATGCACTGACGACTGTTGACGTGTGTGCCTGGTGGAAGCGTGCACTGACTGATGGTGGTTTGTGTGTCCGGTGTAAGCGTGCTCTGGCGGCTGGTGGTGTGTGTGCCCGTTGAAAGGGTCTACTGATGGCTGGTGGTGTGTGTACCTGGTGGAAGCGTGCACTGATGGCTGATGGTGTGTGTCCCTGGTGGAAGAGTGCACTGAAGGCTGGTGGTATGTGTGCCTGGTGAAAGTGTGCACTGACGGATGGTGGTGCGTGTGCCCGGTGAAAGTGTGCACCGACGGCTGGTGGTGTGTGTGTGCCTGGTAAAAGCGTACACTGACGGCTGGTGGTGTGTGCCTGGTGAAAGCGTGCACCGACGGCTGGTAGTGTGTGATGGCTGGTAGTGTGTGTGCCTGGTGAAAGAGTGCACTGACGGCTGGTGGTGTGTGTGCCTGGTGGAAGTGTGCACGGATGGCTGGTGGTGTGTGTGTCTGGTGGAAGCATGCACTGATGGCTGGTGGTGTGTGTGCCTGGTGGAAGCATGCACTGGCGCCTTGTGGTGTTTGTGCCTAGTGGAAGCGTGCACTGACGGCTGGTGGGGTATGCCTAGTGAAAGCGTGCACTGATGGCTGGTGGTGTGTGTGCCTGGTGGAAGCGTGCACTGACGGCTGGTGGTGTGTGTGCCTGGTGGAAGCGTGCACTGACAGCTGGTGGTGTGTGTGCCTGGTGGAAGCGGGCATTGACGGCTGGTGGTGTTTGTGCCTGGTGGAAGCTTGCAGTGACGGCTGGTGGTGTGTGTGCCTGGTGGAAGCGTGCACTGACGGCTGGTGGTGTGTGCCTGGTGGAAGCGTGCACTGACGGCTGGTGGTGTTTGTGCCTGGTGGAAGCGTGCACTGATGGCTGGTGGTGTGTGTGCCTGGTGGAAGCGTGCACTGACGGCTGGTGGTGTGTGTGCCTGGTCAAGCAGGAGCATTCACAGTGATAGAAGACACAAATTAAACTGACGAAGAGGAGGGGGAGAAGGGAGGGGGATTGCAAGCAGAGGAGCATGATTCACAGCTAAAAGACACAAATGAAGCTGACCAGGAGGGAGGGTGAAAGGGGGGGGGTAGTGCAAGCAGAGGAACCTGATTACAGCAATAAAAACACAGATGGCAGCTGGTCACGTGCACAACCTTGTGAACGCACGCTATAGGCCATCAAAAGCCTCTGGTGCCCCTTTTAAAAGCCACTTACTAAATGTCTCGAAGAGACAGCATGAGCTGTCTCAGGCGAGACCTAAAAAAAGGGAAAAGGCTAAAAGTAAAGGAAAAGGGAAAAACAGAAGATAAAGGCAAACAAGAAAAAAGGCAAAAAGGGAAAGCGGCAGAAATGCAAGGAGAGGCAGAGGCAAAGGCTAGGTCTTGAACGGAACGAGGCACAGGGGCCTCGAACATCGGTCAGTGGCAGTGCTGGCAGCAGAGGCGCTCACGTCGAAGCTGTGTGATGGGAGAGCAGTTTCCTGACCAGGAGGTCAGGGGTATTGCTAAACAATACATCTCACACCACAGCACACAGGTGACACTGCGTAGGTGAGCCCTAAAAATGGAGTATAACTAGTCATGGCTGTGAATTTATCGAGTAGGTTTAGATTAAAGCAAAAAAAAGATAACCTCCAAGGACCTCCGACTACTGGATGTAATTATGTCTCTGGCCTCAATAACTGCGACGTGTAAATGGATAGAAGCATTTATAAACTATGGGACAAACTTGATGGCTACACAGACAAATCAAACATGCCTGAATAACAAAGCTTTTTTTTCAAACAGTGCACATGTACTGCATTCACTTGTCATGCAACATAGGGCAATCTTTACAGACTATGGAAACATATCTCTGCTCCTGATATTATCGGCACAATACCGTACTAGCTTAACAAGCATTGGCATAGCCAATAGGTCTCGCTTTTGGGACCTTATAAGTATTTAGTTATGCAGCACAATATCTTTGGTGCAACAACATCCACTGTTGCATGGCTAAACACATATAAGGTCCCAAAGGCGAGACCTATTGGCTATGCCAATGCTTGTTTATTTACTCAAGAGCCTGCTGTTGCATTGCGGTAATTAATTATTGTGCTTATGGGGAGGATACAGAACATATAGTGTTGCAGGGGCTGGGCTTGGCTTGGAGCAGGATGAAGGCGCTATAGAAGCCAGACAAAGTGTAGGTGGGGAAGACAGATCAGCTGAAGGAGTGAGTGTACGACAGCAAGAAAAGGAGGTAGAAGAATAAACGAATGCAATAGAAATCAGAGCGGCTAAGCTTAGGTTTACCATGGTGAAAACTGAGTTATTGTTCTGAGCTTATGTTTGCCATGGTGAATTCCGTTATTGTTCTGAGTCAGTTGATACAATTGACCCAGAAGCCTAAAAACAATGTTTTTCAAAATAATATAAAAAAATAACAGAGGTCTGGGCAATGCAACAGGAAGCAGGCTTGCAAGCAAATTGGATGAAACAAGAACAAAGGGAAAAGCCACAAGCAAAAAACAGTCCCACACAATAAGACTTTCGGCGTAGTAGCTCTCCATCCCAATTTAATTACGAAAGAGGAGAGCAGCATTTTAAAAAGGTTGGAGAAAAAAGGCTGACACCAGCAGCCAGACGCATTTCCTCATGTTCCATGCTGCTTGCTAAACAGCACGCACACTGAAAAAAAGACAACTAGAGAGTGCCTTCTTTTGCCTGGAGGGACCATAGAGTGCGTGCTGCTACGGAAGCACTTTAATCGGTCCCTACTTGTGTCCTGGGGCACTGTAAAGTGCACGCTCGAACGGAGCAAAGGAATGGGCAAAAGAATGCTAAAAGATAAAGCGCTGCGTCCCTGAAGCAGGCACCGCACTCAGCTTTTGTCAATATTCACTCCTCAGTTTTACAGGACTGCTTGTGGCCTGTAAATTAGTTGCTCAAGAACTCTGATGGAAGCGTAAGGCACACCTATGCAGCCAATAGAAAAACACTGATGCCAAAATATTCCTCAGGCTAAACCATCGGGTGAATGACAATATCAGCAAGCCAATGGCTGAAGGTACGAAAGCAAAGAAGTCCCTAGCTTAGAGAGATGGACCCCAACCCCCTTTAGGTGTAGAATACAATATGTTCACCATGAATAGTGAAAGCACAAAACACAGAAAACCTAAAACAAGCATTTACAATGCAATAGGTCTCGGGTTAATTAAGTTTGAGCTATTGGCATTGCTAAATAATGCAACACCAACTGCAACAAAAGTCTATAAATTGTAGGCCAAAAAATGTGTATTTATTTTTGTTGCAATGGTGGCATGCTGTGCTTTAGATGAATATGTTTAAAAGTAAAGTGCGCCATACTGCGACTGCTACAATAGTTAATTGTGGATGCGTTAACAATTGATGCGTGCACTGATGGCTGGTGGTGTGTGTGCCTGTAGAAATTGTGCACTGATGGCTGGTGGTGTGTGTGCCTGGTGGAAGTGTGCACTGCCGGCTGGTGGTGTGTGTGCCTGGTGGAAACGTGCACTGACGGCTGGTGGTGTGTGTCTGATGAAAGCGTGCACTGACAGCTGGTGGTGTGGGTGTGCCTCGTGCAATCATGTACTGACGTCTGGGGGGGTGTGCCTGGTGGAAGAGTGCACTGACGGCTGGTGGTGTTTGGGCCCGGTAAAAGCGTGCACTGGCGGCTGGGGTGTTTGTGCCCAGTGAAAGCGTGCACTGACGAATGATTGTGTCTGTGCCTGGTGAAAGTGTGCACTGACGGTGTGGTTGTGTGTGTGGTTGTATCTGTGGTTGTATGTGTGGTTTTGTGTGTAGTTGTGGTTGTGTGTGTGGTTTTGTGTGTGGTTGTGTGTGATTGTGTGTGTGTGGTTGTGTGTGATTGTGTGTGTGTGGTTGTGTGTGGTTGTGTGTGTGGTTGTGTGTGTGTGTGTGTGGCTGTGTGTGTGTGGTTGTGTGTGTGGTTGTGTGTGTGGTTGTGGTTGTGTGTGTGGTTGTGTGAGTGTGGTTGTGAGTGTGGTTGTGTGTGTGGCTGTGTGTGTGTTGTGTTGTGTGTGGTTGTGTGTGTGGTTGTGTGTGTGTGTGTGGTTGTGTGTGTGTGTGGTTGTGTGTGTGGTTGTGTGTGTGTGTGTGTGGTTGTGCGCCTCGAGCTGGGAATCCTTTAAAATAAAAGGAGAGACGCGTGCACTGGTGCAGTGTGCGCCTCTGGGTATGCACACAGACACATACTGTCTCGCGGGTGGTAAAACGTACACTTGCAATAAATGCATCTCAGAGACAGACTCGTTCTAGTGAACGACAATAAAGTGTGATGGTTCGCCGCAGTGAGTGCACACCTGCGACAGGGACAGAAGCTGTCACTGTGAAAGCGTCTGACAAACGGACAACAGACAGGCTCACTGTGATGAATGCACTTAGAACAGTGACATAAGAGCCAGGTAAATTGTAGCAAGTTCGCTTCATAAACTGAGTGCAGAGACAAGTTGACTGTAGTGCGTGCACCTGGCAGAGTTGTAAGAGACACGCCTACTGTGGGAAGTACACCTGAGCGTGGCTGTAGACACACGCCCTCTGAGGCGAATGAAACTTAGCAGCGCAGAGAAGCACTATATTTAGCTACGCTTGAATGTGATAGCTACCCTTGTAGATAGAGCCCCTCAGAGAGAGGCTTGCTGTAGTGACGGCACATGATAGAGCGACAACACATGCCGAGCACTGCAGTGACTGCACCTGAGAGGGGCAGAGACATGTTTACTGTAGTGAGCTCGTCTGGGGAGTGATAAACTCCCTGCAGTGAATTGCGTGCACCAGAGCGACTGGCGACAGAGACAGTCTTGGCGCGATGACTGCAGGAGAGAGAGTGCAAGTAAACAGTTCCTCTAGGGACTCTCCTTGCCAATTACAAAATTAAACTTGTTCTGAAAAAAGGCTTTGAAAGTGACACATTTACCGCGCACAGCACACTCCAGTCACAGCAAGACAACCACGGGACAAGTGTCACAAGTGACAGAGACAGGCTCACAGCAGTGACAACTGCACTTGGCAGGTTAGCAGCAGGGACAGATTGAAGTAGTGACTGCATCCGAGAGATGATGGAAGTGACAGCCGCGCTCCAGTGATTGCTACAGTTAGTGACAGGTTTAAACACTGCTCTAGTGCGGGACTCCCGGAGTGACAGTCTTACTGGACATACAAAATTCAGTGATTGCGGGCAGACAGGGAACAGTTAATGCACGTGAGAAAGAGTGACAGCAAAGAGTCGTACAACATTAATTACACTTGTGAGCTGACAGGTGCACCTCTGTTAGCAGTGGGGGTTTCAGAGCGACTTACTATTTCTCACTGCACGTCAGTGACAGCAAGGTGACAACTTGACGACTTGGAAAAGTGAGTCAGCCTGAAAGTGACGGACAGACACTTACCGCGTTGGACGCTGAGTGACAGCAGTGACTGAAATGTGAGCACTCCCCGATGACAGCTCTCACAGAGTTGCTTGGTGCTCATCCGGTGGTGTCAGTGACAGGCTGTGGGTCTCTCTGGGACAGCAGTGACAGCCTTCCCGAGGACTCCTCTGATGACCGCACGGACAGATTCAGGGAGCGCTCATGCACAAACAAAACTGGTCATGAAGGTCCGCTTCCGGTAGGGGTTGGAAAACAGAGTATATGTACTGGTGTAATGCCAACCTATTGTGTGCCAAGAAAGTGTGTGTGTGTGTGTGTTTGTGAATGAGTGAGTGAGATGGTCTGTGTGTCACTATGGATAGCAGAGAGATCGAAAGGAATGATGTGCCAGCATGGTGCATAACAGTATAAAGTATACTTCCGACAGTAGCCCCCCGGACTCTCTGGATGACCACCTGCCCCCAAGGCCGCAGCCCTTTAACAAACACTCTGTCGGCTAAGTAGCACTTCGCACTTGGTTACATTACTCGTTCCCTAATGGGAGAGGGTTCCAGGCGCTTGTAACAGGAGCGGCCTGGGGAATCCCACCCCAGCTACAATTACCGAGCACATGGGGAGAGGACCGTGCCAGGGCCCGGCTGCAGTTACATAACAAGTCAAATACCGCTGCTTCCTGAAATAAAGCCTGCCTGTTTGCCGCGCGCCTCTCTGCAGGCTCCCCCTGCATTCCAAAGTCAGTCACGTGACCTCTTCCCGAGGCGCGCAACGTGATTCGATTCCTTCTACCATGCCCAAGAAACAGCAGAAGTTCACGCGTGCAACGTTATCCTTTGGCAAAGTGCTGCGCGTGGCCAGGTCTTGTATCCACTTTCCACTCGTTGTCGGCTGAGCCGTCAGCTATAGTTCTCTGGCGAGAACGTGCTTCGCCCGTTTCTAGCCGAGACCTAAAAAAGGGGACTGAGGATAAAATTAACACAAATTAGTCCTCATTCTATGATTCCTGGTCCTCGGTCCTCAACAAATTTCTTCTCTGGCCACAGAATAGAGGCATTCTTTACAGATATATGAGTAGTACATTCTGGAAGACAGTACTTTGAGACCCTAATAAGGTAGAGTCCGTACGCTATATAAATGCATTGAGACAAGTTAGTATGTTAGTTCTGACATACTTGACTCACTAAACGTGACATGTGCAAGTACTGATTGGGAAACCTGAAGTGTAAAAAAAAAACAACAATGAATGTATTTAATGCCACTTAACCATTTATGAAGGTAGACATGCAACATTTTTTTAAAACATTGGCGGTATTGGTGGACGCCAAGATTCTAAAACATGTCAGTGTATGATGCACCTTTCCGAGGGCATTCTGGAGCAAATATGTCTGTGCAGCAGTACTGAGAAGCACATCAAAAAGCCAACACTTCTTTACTCTAAATCCAAGGGCTAGAATTAAATATTCAAGAGCAATAATTTGTTTTTCAATGTACTCGTGCAAGGAAAACAGCGGACCTAATGTGTGAAATTTCAGTCCCAATTTGCAATTAATTGAAACCAGATTAGGATGAGACCTCTGGGGAACCCTGTCAGGCTGGGAGATGGCGCGAGAGAAGAGCGAGGTGAAAGGCTCACGGAGGCCTGACAGATTTACAGCGCTCGAGGCAATAAACGGGCACTCCATGAAAATGAATGCATTTCGCTGATAGTGCTCACAGTTTTCTTAGTCACATATTGGTAATAAAAGACACTATAAAAGCGTAACTTTCGTCAGGGAAGTGAGAAATAAACAGAGCAAAAAAATCCCAGAATGTTGCAAGTTGCAAAATGAGGTGATACGAAGCTTGAAGTTAAAGATTATATAGAACACAGATTTGCAAACATACACACAGCCATCAGTCACAAGAAGACCGGGAGCGAGCAGCAGCCCTGAAGCGAGCCCCGTGCTCAGGTTAAAAGTTTAAGTACATGCAGAAACATAAAGCGCAGTGTCCCTGAAGCGGGCGCCGTGCTCCTATTTAAAATTGAAAAAAACAATGCAACTCAGCTTGGCAAAAGTGAAAGCGAGGAATGTAGCGGTTTACAGGAAACAGTGCCCGGACGGGCCCGGACACGCGGCCACAACGTGAAGGAAGCAGCATACAGGCAAGCACAGAATTTATTTATTTTCTTATAAAACCGGGCGCCTAAAATACCCAACTTGAAAAGCTCTCACACAGTAAGGCGGTGTGTCGGTAAATTATTGTTAAACTTGCTGGCGCCTCACACATCCAATGTAATTAAGAACATATATCTGCCGGTAGAGTTACCGGCTGTTGCGCATTTTGTTACACACTCTGAAAGTGTGGGGGGGGGTCGCGTGCGAGTGCAGTGTGTTCTGGAGGTGGGGGGGTAATAAGAAGGTAGCATACAGGCGAGTAATCTTACCTCGTTGTTGGCGCGCTCGTCCGTTTTGTACGCTGCAAGCCGTTAACGCCCAGCAACGGTCCAGGTGAAAAAAGGAACATATTTAAAACAAGTACTAGGAAAAAAAGTACACTATTTAAATGACAATATATTTACAACATTTTAATTCAACATCTATGTTTTTAACGAAAGGCCGCGCGGTCATGAAAGTCACAGCAATGAAGCTGACGAGGAGGGAGTGGGAGGGGACTCCCGCGCGTGCTGTAAGGCTTAATGAGCCATTACAGCAAGCGAGATGGCAGATGTGCACATCACGCTCGCTTGTGCGGGTAATAGCAAGCTGGTGGCCGGCCTGGGTAGCACTTTTAAAAGCAGCTACTAAATGTCTCGGCCAGGCCAGCGCATGCGCTGGATCAGGCGAGACCTAAAATGAACACACAAGGCATGAGTCTGCCCATCTCCTCATCGATACCCGTTTCTAGTTCTTCTTCATTCCAATCTCGACCTTCTTACATCTTTGTTTGACTCTATTTTCTGTTTTTTTTTATAGAGTTCATCTAAATAGCCTAATGGAATAACTGTAGGCATATATTTTTCAATAGCAGGCAGCAAAGATTATGTTTTTCGTGATCTGATTGTATTTACATAAGACATAATTGAGGAGAAAGGAATGGCATGATTGTAGGTACACAAATCTCTTGTATCAAACTCCAATAAAAAGATCTGCATTTAAGAAAAAAATAATACTTGTTTCTAGTTCAAGCTCTTTGATGTCTGCCTTTCTTCTTGCGTTGGGCAACGTGATCATTACGTCTTATAAAAGGTGGCAAATAGAGAAGCTGCACCCTGAAGTACTTCAAACTGGTAGAACCTGAGCAGTGCCCACCAGTGCCAGCTTTTCGTAATGCCTTCCAGTGCCAGCCCCTCACACTGCACACTAGTGACAGATGTTCGTGAAGCACGTCAGTTCCAGATCTCACACTGCCCACAAGTTTCCTCACCATAGGACGTGCTTCTTGAGGCTGCCATCAGTGTCAGCTCTCAACTGCATACCGATGCCAGCACCTTACACTGCTCTCCAGTTCCTGCTCCCGATGTGACCAGTGCCCATTCCTATTACTCGTTACCTGTACTGTGCCAGCTCCTCATTTTTTTTTAAACAATTTTTATTGCCATTTCATTATTTCACATATAAGAAGGCATACCAGAATGGCAGTTACATCAAGACTTTACAATCATATGTTGTGGTTCGCTAGCTCAGGTGACATCCTGAGATCGCAAGTTAAAACAAGAGGAAAATGTAATTGAATCATACATATCTTGTGGCATTGTGTGGGTCTTGATAAGTTTCAATGTTTGCTGCCACTGCTGCTAGATTTTCACACTGTCTACCAGTGCCATCTCCTTCACTGCCTAGTAGTGACTCTTTGTCACACTGCCCCCAACACCAGCTACTCCCACAGCCCACCCTTGGCAGAACCGAATAATGCTCACTGTTACCAGTGGATTACACTACCCTCCAATCCTAACTTCTCAAACGGTATACAATGAGCTTCTCACACTGTCCACTATTACATATATACCTCACACAAATAATCTGTGCATGTCCCCACACTGTCCACCAGTGGCATCTCTTCACTCTGCCCACTATTTGGATATCCTCACGCTTCTCTTACGAGTAGTCACACTGCCAAACAGTGCCAGCTTCAAATCCTGCAAAACAGTACCAACTCAGTACTCTGCTTAGACATTCCTGAACCAGGCGCTTCCCATGCCAGCTCCACACATTGTCAACTCAAGACCATTTCAAATTAAACTGTCCACCAGTGTAAGCTTCTCACAATGATCACTATCTGAACTTTTCACACTTCCTAATAGTTCCTCCTCCTCACTATGCCTAACATGACAGGTTTCTTGCACTTCACCTACTGCTAGCTACTTCCATCTCCCAGAGTTGTCCTTTTCTCACTCTGCCTACCAGTGCCCTCTCCGCACTACCAACCATTTCCATCACCTTACGCTGCCCAGCTTACACTGCTCCACAATGCGATCAGTACGCATGTTACACCAGCCACCAGTCCCCGATCCTCACAACACCCACCAGTGCCAGGTCTCTTCGCACTGCCTACTAAGGCTGAATTCCCCACACTGCTCTCCAATTCCATCTCCCTGCGATCCTTTTGTAGTGACTATTTTTCAGGCTCCCTAACGCTTCCGCCCACTCGCGCTGGTCACTACTATCATTTTTGCACAATGCCCAGCCTTGCAAGTTCTTCACACTGCTTTACGGGGTCAGCTGCTTACATTGTCCAGCATATCTCACTCCTCATACTACCCACCAGTGTCAGCTCAACATATATACCTCCAGGAGGAGTTTCTTACACAGTCTACCATTGCCAGCTCATGATTAATTAATTAAATTATTATCAATTAGGTGACTTGTAAAGCCCGACTACTCACCCGTAAGGGTCTCAAGGAGCTGGGGGGAGGGGGGACTGATGACCTGTCGCAGGCACTGTGGTTCAGAAGAGCCAGGCCTTGAGGTCCTCCCTGAATTGGGGCAGTGACAGTGATTGTCTTAGGTGGAGAGGCAGGGTTTTCCAGGTCTTATGATCCTGCTAATAAGTGCACCACATCCCATCTCCCTCACATGCCAGATTCTGATACTGCCTACTAGTGATGATATCTTACACTGACCAGCATTATTGGCTCCTCAGAGGTTCTGCTTCCCACACTACTCACCAGGGCGATCTTCTCCACTTCCTACCACTTGTATCTCTTCCCACAGCCATCAGTGCTTACTCATCATATTGACCATCACTGCCGTCAAGGCCCACTTCTGAGCAATGCCAGTCCCTCAAAATGTTCCCAGTGCTAGCTCGTCACACTTCCCACCAAAGTGAACGTCAAACACTGCCCACTGTTGCAGGCATCTGATAATACCCACGTGTGCCAGAAGTGAACAATGCACTTCAGTGTCAGATTACTGCCTGCTCATACTAACCACCAGTGTTAGCTTTTTGTTCTGCCGACCAGATGTATCTTCAAACATGAATCACGAGGGTCAGCCTTTCACCCCCCCCCCCCCACTTCTCACATGACCCTAAGGTGTGCATCACACCAGTGGCGTAACATAGGCCCCCCCAGCCCCTGCAGTTGGGGGGGGGCTGCATTCGGCCCTCTAAGAACAGTACTCTGGCCTGAGAGCTCCTGATTAAACCTGGAGCGAGGGTCCTCCCTGTACCTTGCAGGGGGACCCTCTCAAGTTTTGTTACGCCACTGCATCACACCTGATCTGGAAGGCGATAGAGGAGTCTAGCGTTCATGACCAATCAGTCTTTGGCTTGTCATCTGAAGTGTAAGCCAGCCTGCTAACTGTGATTTCTTTTTTTAAGTGAAAGTGATCACCTATTTTTGTCCTCTATCATGATTGTCATCTCCTTTACTTTCTCCTGCTCCCTCTCTGTCTATAATATTATGGCAATAAACTAGCACGAGACCACAAATGTAGGGAGAAACCATTGTCCGTCAGGGCGATTGTATTTCTGTATTAATTTTCCACCTTGGAAGTTTGTTTCAGCAATATAAAATAGAAATGCAAAGTAGGCCAAATAAACATGGTCCCCGGCATTCATATGTGCCTTCAGGCTATCTAGCGGCTTCATGTAAGGCACAGATTGCTGCTAGGTAAGCAATATGACACGTAGTCCTCCGCCAATGCCAAGGAGGTTAGGGACTCTGCTGAGCTGCCAAACATTATATGAGACCCTAAGATTTTAATTTGGGTGTGTGATAGGAAGTTGTGACCTATTAATGGAAGGCCTGAGAGGCAGACTTACCATGAACCTATCACTGGGTGTAAAGGTGCTAGTCTCAGCTCCCACAGTATGACTCAACTATGACGAAGACTAGCCTCTCACTTATGAGGAGGGTGGCATGGTCGGTGGGAGTTATATGTGGAATATCTAACCCGTTCTCCTCTATTCTGAGCCTGCCCTTGGAGCCAGTGAGAGATGAACGCCTGCACGAGACCCAAGGGCATTCGACTTCCGCTTCCCCTCACAGGACCGTAGAAGCCTTTGAGGACTCAAATTGATATGTCACCTCTTAGGTGAATCGTTGCGTTCCAATGACGTTCGATGGACCGCGCCTTAAATAGATTCCTCCCTTGCATTTAGGATGCAGTCAGACCCCCGTGATAGAAGTTCGATGCCCCTTGGTTCCAGAATAGATCACCTACCTAATTATTAGGAATCGTGTTACCTTGGTGTTCTGATGTTGCTATGGCATTACATTTTAAGCTATGACTTTGTTACACAAGTGAGTACTGTAAGTTATTTTGCTCTCAATGTTTTAAACTAGGAAAGACGAAAACGTAATAGTCCTGTCCATTGAAGAAGCTGCCTTGAAAGCCATAACTACAGTTTTAAAATGCGACAGGCATATGTTTTATTTGAGAATGTTTGCACAAATAGATGCCATACTCGCCATTTAGGGGCCACCAGACTGAGCAGTTGGAGGTGTCAAACAGTTTGGTTTGTTTACCAAACGAATGTGCAGGGAATTTCCTGAAGATCTCGATTCCCAGTGGTAATTTTATTTTTCATTGTAATTGGGAGAAAAAAGTTGTTAGCCTCTGTTTCTTGCCCTATTGTCCGTTTCCAGAAAGGAACAAAGAACTTGCCCAAACATTCGGAGTTCCTGTTTAGGACTCACATTCACGGCGACTTATCTCATACCTCCGTGCTTCCTCGGTCAGCCTCTGTCGGGCGCGCAGACGGGTACTGGTGTCTCGTTGTTGATTAACACATCCTGTGTTGGAGATGCTAATCATTTACAAACTGCTAATGAGTTCGGGAATTCCTCGGCATGCGTCACAGATGGATGACTTAGAGATCTGAAGAAACCCCTTTTTCTTTGAGATTGTACATATAGATTCTCAGGCAGAGTTGTAATTGATTTTACATATATTATATCACCAACAGCGCCATCCTACCACGGAGGACATGTGTTTGTTGGAGCGGACACACACAAAAAAATGGTGCTCGACCAGCCATCCAAATTAGGGTAGGCCATTTTGCACCGTTTCCACCAGCATCCTATCTTTGTGTGAGTGCTTGCCTTGGGGGTGGATTTCCAGAATGTTTATCAGTCCATGCAGGGCCGGACTGAGAATCCAAATCAGCCCTAGCAGTTTTGATGAACAGACCCCCACCCTGGGAGGGAGGGTGCAAGCGTGAAGCACTGCTGCTGGATCAAACTGGCCCCAACCACTACTGCTTTTGTTACTGGGGGCTAACAACGCTGCAAAACCGTCCCCCAGTAACAAAACCGGCCCACACCCTTCCAGCTTCCCGGGTAAACACCAAATGAATCAGGGGGTTAAAACCGCACTACTCACCCGTGAGGCTCTGAAAGGCTCTTGGGGGGGGGGGTGTTTACCTCCGATCAGCCGAAGAGCCAGGTCTTGAGGCTCTTCCTGAAAGTGTGCGGAGTAGGGGAGCGTTTGTTGTTCACTGGGAGCTCATTCCAGGCTTTGGCCGCGATGTAGGAGAAGGTTCTTCCACCCACTCTGGTTCTGAGGATGCATGGGGTTCTGCCAGGGCGAGGTCAGCGGAGCGGAGGTTCCTTTTGGGTACGTGGAAGGAGACTCTTTAGTTGTGGTATTTTGGTTTGGTGTTGTGGAGGAATTTGAAGGTGTGGATGAGTAGCTTGAAGGTTACTCTCTTCTCGACGGGGAGCCAGTCAGTGGAGTTCTCGCAGGTGTTGGGAGATGTGCTCATGTCGTGGGATGCCGAGGACGAGTCTGGCCGCGGTGTTCCAGATGGTCTGGAGTTTGTGTATCAGGGATTTGTTGATTCCAGGGTAGAGTGCATTTCCGTAGTCCAGTCTGCTTGTTATGAGTGCATGGGTGACAGCCTTTCTGGCTTCGAAGGGGATCCACCTGAAGGTTTTGGATGCGGAGGGTGTTGAAGTAGGTGGGGGCAATGGCTTTGATCTGTCAGGTCATGGTGAGGGAGGAGTAGAGTATGATGCCAAGGTTCCGGGCATGGTCTATGGGGGTGGGGGGGACCAGGAGTTGTCCCTCGCCGACGGGGAGGATCCGAGGACTAGGACTTCTGTCTTCTCTGAGTTGAGTTTCAGACAGATGCTGCTGATCAAGGCTGTGATGTCATTCATTCTTTCTTGGAAGCCATTAATTCTTTCTTGGAAGCTGAGTCTTCGTGAGGGAGAGGATGAGCTGGGTGTCACCGGGGTAGGATTCAATGCTGAGTCCATGCTGTCTGACGATGGCCGCGAGAGGGGCCATGTAGATGCTGAAAAGCGTGGGGCTGAGCGATGATCCTTGTGGTACTCCGCATTTGATCTCTGTGGGTTTGGAGAGGAAGGGTGGGAGTCTGATCCTTTGGGTTCTGCCAGCGAGGAAGGAGTGAAGCTAATCGAGGTGGTTCCCTGTATTCCTGTGTCATGGATTCTGGCTGCGAGGGGCGAGGGGCAATGGGAGACTGTGTCGAAGTCTGCAGAGAGGTCGAGTAGGATGAGGGGTGCCATATGGCCTTGATTGAGGAGCATGCGGATGTCCTCTGTGGCGGCGAGGAGGGCGGTCTTGGTGCTGTGGTTGCTGCGGGATCTGGATTGGGAGGGGTCGTGGATGGAGTTCTCTTCGATGAAGTTTGTCAGCTGGGCGTTGACGATCTTCTCGGTGACTTTGGCTGCGAAGGGAAGGAGCGAGATGGGTCAGCAGAGCTTCAGGTTCGTCGGGTCTGCAGAGGGCTTCTTTAGGAGGGGTTTGACTTCTGCACATTTACAGTCATCTGGAAAGGTGCCAGATTCAAAGGTGGCGTTGATGGTGCGTTGTAGCTGGGATGCTATGGTGGCGGCGGCTTTGTGAAAGATGTGTGAAGGGCAGGGGTCTATGGGGGGGTCCCTAGTGGGTGCTCTTCATGGTCGTGGTGGTATCTTCTGTGGTGACTGGGGTCCAGTCGGTGATGGTGGGCCGGCTGTCTTCGTTGGAGGGGAGGGTGGTTTCTAGGTTCTGCTCGCTGAAGTTGTCGTAGAGGGCTTTGATTTTCGGGTGGAAGTAGGAGTAGCGCTTGTTGCAGAGGTCTTGGGAGGGAGTGACGTCTGTGGCTTCACTGTGGGGTTTGGTGAATTACTGGGTGATGTTAAAGAGTGTGTTTGAGTTGCTGGAGTTGGTGAGGATTTTGTTCTGGAGGAAGGTCTTCTTTGTGGATCTTATGCGTTGGTGGTATTCTGTCATTGCGTTCTTGTAGGAGGTCAGGTTTTCTGTGGTTTTGCTATTTCACCATAATTTTTTGAGACAAGACTTGTAGGAGCGTCAGGCTTCCTGGAGGTCAGTGGTGAACCAGGTGGCCTTCAGGGGGATTGTCTGGCAGTGGAGCGGAGGGGCCAAGCTCGTCTCTGCAGTTGGTGATCCAGTGCTGTAGTTCCTTAGCTGCAGATTTGGCGTGGGTCGAGGCGGGGAGGTCGGGGCTGAGGGTGGAGTTGAGGTGCTCCTCTGTGACCATGCTCCAGTTTCTTTGCGGAGGGTGAGGAGTGGGTTTGAGAGTGGTGGCAGTTTTGAAAGAGAAGTGTACGCAGTGGTGGTCTGTTCAGAGGGGCTGCGTGGTATGGCTGAAGCGGATGTTGTTCACACCTGGGATGATGGGGTTGAAAGTGTGTCCTGCCTTGTGGGAAGGGTTGGTGACAAGCTGTTTCAGTCTGATGTTGGCGATGGTGTCCAGGAGGGTGGTGGAGTTGG
This sequence comes from Lissotriton helveticus, assembly GCF_964261635.1. Classification (NCBI taxonomy): domain Eukaryota; kingdom Metazoa; phylum Chordata; class Amphibia; order Caudata; family Salamandridae; genus Lissotriton; species Lissotriton helveticus. The sequence goes on along the minus strand of NC_136057.1, from coordinate 528,178,040 downwards.
TGTCGCTGTGGTTGTCGAGGTCGAAGTTCAAGTGATAAGTACCTAGTCCAAGGAGGTGATGGAGTGGGGTGCAACAAGGTCAGTAATGGTAGTGGCGAACGATGTGCTGGGTCCGGGGGCACTATAGGTGAGGGTGCCATGGAGAGGGGTTCTGAGGCTGGTCTGGATCAGGAAGTGAAGGTGCTCGGTGGTGGCAGAAGAGTAGTTCGTGGTGGAGGTGGAGAGTCGGAAGGAGCTCTTGTGTGCGATGGCGAGTCCTCCTCATGGGCAGTTGGGGCGGTCCTTCCTCTGGATCTTGTAGCCGTCTGGAATGGCGGTGGTGATGTTGGGGCCGAGGAGGCACTGGTCCAGGTTTTTGTGAAGGAGGCGATGTCTGATGAGAGGGTGTCGAGGAGGTCCCAGATCTCTATGGCATGTCTGTGCAGGGAGCGCACATTGAGGAGGATGCACTTCAGGACTTTGGTGGTGTTGGCGTTCATTGAGGGGGCGGCGGATGTGGCAGGCAGTGGTTAAGGTCTTGCGGCAGTGACAGCAGGAGAGCTGGCCGTGGGTGGTGCTCGGCGTGGACAGCTGGCAGTTGATGTTGCTTCCTGGGTTGAGTGTGAGGAGGGCTGCTGAGTCGTAGCAGTGGGTGGTCGGAGGTCCAGGGTTCCTGGTGCTGGTCGCAGTCGGCTCACGGACGGGCGCAGACAGGCTTGCCTTTAGCATGCCTTTGGCGGTCCCGTGGCGCACCCGCCTCACGCGGCCGCACAGCAGCTGCCATTAAGTAGGGAATGGGGAGGGAATCGCTGCTGGGAGGCAGAAGTGGGAACTGGGAGGAGGAAGTGGCCGCGGGTGCAACAGCGGCAGGGAAGGGAAAATGGGCAGAGTAGAGTGCAAGCAGAGAGAGACAAGGCACAAAATAAAAACACAGAGGCACAATACAGAAAACAATACAGAGGCACAATTACAAAGAGAGAAACTGTTAGATTTGGGGGTCTCTAGTTGGCAGAGGTAGGTACCTTTGACTTAATAGGGACTCTTGCGTCTAGTCAGGGTACACTCCTAAAATAACCCCTGCCCGCCCTCTTGGTAGCTTGGCACGAGCAGACAGGCTTATCTCAGAGGCAGTGTGTAAAGAATTTGTCAACACATACAGTAACCCAGTGACAACACTACAGATGTTTACAACAAGGGGTGGTGAGGGACAGAGTCTCTGAATTAAGCAGAATACTCTCACCCAGTCAAGAGATCAGGGCTAGATCCAACACCGTTTTTTAGCTAACTGCACCATCCCAGTTTCAGAGCCTGACTGTATGCAAATTAGTCTGTTCCTGTCCCAGTGCATGATGGGAACAGGGCAAACCAAACTACAAAAGCCAATTCTTACACTGGGAAGGAAACAAGCTTCCGGGGACCGGTTTCTGGCATTACAGCCGTCTTCGGCCCGGCTTGCTTGAATCCTGATGGTGCAATGAGCAAGGGACTCATGTCTGAGTATACCCTTCCACGCTTAGGGTGGACAAAAATATTTACAACAAGGGGTGGTGAGGGACAGAGTCTCTGAATTAAGCAGAATACTCTCACCCAGTCAAGAGATCAAAAAAACGGTGTTGGATCTAGCCCTGTAAATAATTTTGTCCACCCTAAGCGTGGAAGGGTATACTCAGATGTGAGTCCCTTGCTCATTGCACCATCAGGATTCAAGCAAGCCGGGCCGAAGACGTCTGTAATGCCAGAAACCGGACCCCGGAAGCTTGTTTCCTTCCCAGTGTAAGAATTGGCTTTTGTAGTCTGGTCTGCCCTGTTCCCATGATGCACTGGGCCAGGGACAGACTAATTTGCATACAGCCAGGTTCTGAAACTGGGATGGTGCAATGAGCTAAAAAACGGTGTTGGATCTAGCCCTGATCTCTTGACTGGGTGAGAGTACTCTGCTTAATTCAGAGACTCTGTCCATCACCACCCCTTGTAAATAACTTTGTCCACCCTAAGCGTGGAAGGGTATACTCAGATGTGAGTCCCTTGCTCATTGCACCATCAGGATTCAAGCAAGCCGGGCCGAAGACGGCTGTAATGCCAGAAACCGGTCCCCGGAAGCTTGTTTCCTTCCCAGTGTAAGAATTGGCTTTTGTAGTCTGGTCTGCCCTGTTCCCATGATGCACTGGGCCAGGGACAGACTAATTTGCATACAGCCAGGTTCTGAAACTGGGATGGTGCAATGAGCTAAAAAACGGTGTTGGATCTAGCCCTGATCTCTTGACTGGGTGAGAGTACTCTGCTTAATTCAGAGACTCTGTCCATCACCACCCCTTGTTGTAAATAATTTCGTCCACCCTAAGCGTGGAAGGGTATACTCAGATGTGAGTCCCTTACTCATTGCACCATCAGGATTCAAGCAAGCCGGGCCGAAGACGGCTGTAATGCCAGAAACCGGTCCCCGGAAGCTTGTTTCCTTCCCAGTGTAAGAATTGGCTTTTGTAGTCTGGTCTGCCCTGTTCCCATGATGCACTGGGCCAGGGACAGACTAATTTGCATACAGCCAGGTTCTGAAACTGGGATGGTGCAATGAGCTAAAAAACGGTGTTGGATCTAGCCCTGATCTCTTGACTGGGTGAGAGTACTCTGCTTAATTCAGAGACTCTGTCCATCACCACCCCTTGTTGTAAATAATTTTGTCCACCCTAAGCGTGGAAGGGTATACTCAGATGTGAGTCCCTTGCTCATTGCACCATCAGGATTCAAGCAAGCCGGGCCGAAGACGGCTGTAATGCCAGAAACCGGTCCCCGAAAGCTTGTTTCCTTCCCTGTGTAAGAATTGGCTTTTGTAGTCTGGTCTGCCCTGTTCCCATGATGCACTGGGCCAGGGACAGACTAATTTGCATACAGCCAGGTTCTGAAACTGGGATGGTGCAATGAGCTAAAAAACGGTGTTGGATCTAGCCCTGATCTCTTGACTGGGTGAGAGTACTCTGCTTAATTCAGAGACTCTGTCCATCACCACCCCTTGTTGTAAATAATTTTGTCCACCCTAAGCGTGGAAGGGTATACTCAGATGTGAGTCCCTTGCTCATTGCACCATCAGGATTCAAGCAAGCCGGGACGAAGACGGCTGTAATGCCAGAAACCGGTCCCCGGAAGCTTGTTTCCTTCCCAGTGTAAGAATTGGCTTTTGTAGTCTGGTCTGCCCTGTTCCCATGATGCACTGGGCCAGGGACAGACTAATTTGCATACAGCCAGGTTCTGAAACTGGGATGGTGCAATGAGCTAAAAAACGGTGTTGGATCTAGCCCTGATCTCTTGACTGGGTGAGAGTACTCTGCTTAATTCAGAGACTCTGTCCATCACCACCCCTTGTTGTAAATAATTTTGTCCACCCTAAGCGTGGAAGGGTATACTCAGATGTGAGTCCCTTGCTCATTGCACCATCAGGATTCAAGCAAGCCGGGCCGAAGACGGCTGTAATGCCAGAAACCGGTCCCCGGAAGCTTGTTTCCTTCCCAGTGTAAGAATTGGCTTTTGTAGTCTGGTCTGCCCTGTTCCCATGATGCACTGGGCCAGGGACAGACTAATTTGCATACAGCCAGGTTCTGAAACTGGGATGGTGCAATGAGCTAAAAAACGGTGTTGGATCTAGCCCTGATCTCTTGACTGGGTGAGAGTACTCTGCTTAATTCAGAGACTCTGTCCATCACCACCCCTTGTTGTAAATAATTTTGTCCACCCTAAGCGTGGAAGGGTATACTCAGATGTGAGTCCCTTGCTCATTGCACCATCAGGATTCAAGCAAGCCGGGCCGAAGACGGCTGTAATGCCAGAAACCGGTCCCCGGAAGCTTGTTTCCTTCCCAGTGTAAGAATTGGCTTTTGTAGTCTGGTCTGCCCTGTTCCCATGATGCACTGGGCCAGGGACAGACTAATTTGCATACAGCCAGGTTCTGAAACTGGGATGGTGCAATGAGCTAAAAAACGGTGTTGGATCTAGCCCTGATCTCTTGACTGGGTGAGAGTACTCTGCTTAATTCAGAGACTCTGTCCATCACCACCCCTTGTTGTAAATAATTTTGTCCACCCTAAGCGTGGAAGGGTATACTCAGATGTGAGTCCCTTGCTCATTGCACCATCAGGATTCAAGCAAGCCGGGCCGAAGACGGCTGTAATGCCAGAAACCGGTCCCCGGAAGCTTGTTTCCTTCCCAGTGTAAGAATTGGCTTTTGTAGTCTGGTCTGCCCTGTTCCCATGATGCACTGGGCCAGGGACAGACTAATTTGCATACAGCCAGGTTCTGAAACTGGGATGGTGCAATGAGCTAAAAAACGGTGTTGGATCTAGCCCTGATCTCTTGACTGGGTGAGAGTACTCTGCTTAATTCAGAGACTCTGTCCATCACCACCCCTTGTTGTAAATAATTTTGTCCACCCTAAGCGTGGAAGGGTATACTCAGATGTGAGTCCCTTGCTCATTGCACCATCAGGATTCAAGCAAGCCGGGCCGAAGACGGCTGTAATGCCAGAAACCGGTCCCCGGAAGCTTGTTTCCTTCCCAGTGTAAGAATTGGCTTTTGTAGCCTGGTCTGCCCTGTTCCCATGATGCACTGGGCCAGGGACAGACTAATTTGCATACAGCCAGGTTCTGAAACTGGGATGGTGCAATGAGCTAAAAAACGGTGTTGGATCTAGCCCTGATCTCTTGACTGGGTGAGAGTACTCTGCTTAATTCAGAGACTCTGTCCATCACCACCCCTTGTTGTAAATAATTTTGTCCACCCTAAGCGTGGAAGGGTATACTCAGATGTGAGTCCCTTGCTCATTGCACCATCAGGATTCAAGCAAGCTGGGCCGAAGACGGCTGTAATGCCAGAAACCGGTCCCCGGAAGCTTGTTTCCTTCCCAGTGTAAGAATTGGCTTTTGTAGTCTGGTCTGCCCTGTTCCCATGATGCACTGGGCCAGGGACAGACTAATTTGCATACAGCCAGGTTCTGAAACTGGGATGGTGCAATGAGCTAAAAAACGGTGTTGGATCTAGCCCTGATCTCTTGACTGGGTGAGAGTACTCTGCTTAATTCAGAGACTCTGTCCATCACCACCCCTTGTTGTAAATAATTTTGTCCACCCAAAGCGTGGAAGGGTATACTCAGATGTGAGTCCCTTGCTCATTGCAACATCAGGATTCAAGCAAGCCGGGCCGAAGACGGCTGTAATGCCAGAAACCGGTCCCCGGAAGCTTGTTTCCTTCCCAGTGTAAGAATTGGCTTTTGTAGTCTGGTCTGCCCTGTTCCCATGATGCACTGGGCCAGGGACAGACTAATTTGCATACAGCCAGGTTCTGAAACTGGGATGGTGCAATGAGCTAAAAAACGGTGTTGGATCTAGCCCTGATCTCTTGACTGGGTGAGAGTACTCTGCTTAATTCAGAGACTCTGTCCATCACCACCCCTTGTTGTAAATAATTTTGTCCACCCTAAGCGTGGAAGGGTATACTCAGATGTGAGTCCCTTGCTCATTGCACCATCAGGATTCAAGCAAGCCGGGCCGAAGACGGCTGTAATGCCAGAAACCGGTCCCCGGAAGCTTGTTTCCTTCCCAGTGTAAGAATTGGCTTTTGTAGTCTGGTCTGCCCTGTTCCCATGATGCACTGGGCCAGGGACAGACTAATTTGCATACAGCCAGGTTCTGAAACTGGGATGGTGCAATGAGCTAAAAAACGGTGTTGGATCTAGCCCTGATCTCTTGACTGGGTGAGAGTACTCTGCTTAATTCAGAGACTCTGTCCATCACCACCCCTTGTTGTAAATAACACTACAGATGGACACCACACAAGTTGTAGTATAAAAATAAGTGTTTTTATGTAGACTTAATACAAGACCACAAGCAACAAAAATCCACAATACTGTATTTTAAAAATGGTAGAAATAGCTTTGTTCTCTTTAGATGTAAAATGCGACACTTTGAGTTCAATGTACCTTTGGATGCGTAACGCTGTGCAATGAAAGTGTTGCAGGGAAGGTGATGCGCCGGTTCCTTACACGCAAAAACGGTGATGCGTCGGGTCCCTACTGCTGCATAGAGGATGTGTTGGTTCTTCTCCGCATGGGAAGGTGATGCGTCGGTTTCTTACTGCGCTTCCGTGGCGATGCGACCAGTAGTGCCGTGATGCGATGAAGATCTGGTGCAATGAAACAAAATGGCGTCTTCATCTTGCTGCAACAACTATGTGTGCACACCTGATGGCTATGCGGCGACTCAACGATTCTTCTGAGCCGCGACAGGCCCTTCAACACACTTCTACAGTGATGCGGCAATGTCTGCTGTGACGGCGACACTCTTCTCCAGTGATGCGAGGCACTTAGGGTGATGCGAGGGCAACAGCAGCGGCACGCTTCTCTGGTGATGCGATGGCGTCTGCTGCGATGGCATCTGCTGCGACGGAGACACTCTTCTCCGGTGATGCGACGACAACTGCTGCGGCGGCGACACACTTCTTCGTCTTGAGTTGCGCTTCCAGCTCCCAGCGACATGCAGTCTCTCAGAAGGCGCAGCTCAACAGCAGGCACTTCAATTCCCAGCACGGGAAGGCAGGGGAGCTGGTTGGTGAATTCTGTTGTCCCTGAGACTTCAGCAGGAGGCAAGCTCTATCTCAAGCCCTTGGCGATCCTTTACAAGTTGATCTAAAAGCAGGAAAAAGTATTATCTCCTTTCTTTGGCAGTCAGGCAACACCTGCAGGCAAATCCCCCAAACAGCACTCAGCTTAGGGATAGTCTCCTCCTCAGTTTCTCTGGTTCCTCTCCTCAGCAAAGGTTCATCTTGTTTCCCAAAAGTGATCTGAAGTTCTGGGGTCAGGGTCCCCATATTTATACTAGCAAATCCTTTGTCCTCTGAAGGCAGAGGGTCCTGTACCCAGTTCAAACCAGTTCTGTGCAGTCTGGAGCACTTTGCTGACTAGGCTCCTCCTTTCCTTTGACAGTGTGGGCCAGGGACATCGGAGCCAGCATTGTGGGAGGCAGGCACAGCCCTATTCAGGGCCCAGGTGCACTACTCCCACCCATCTACATGCAGATAGCTCTATTCAGCCCTGTGCAGACTCACCCTGTCTCCTGGAATCCCCCAGCCCCTGTCACTCAAGCTCCAGACAAGGAATACAGAACCTAGCAGAGGCTTGGACAGTTAGGCAAGAAAAGACATACTTTCTAAAAGTGGTGTTTTCAAACACAAAATGTTAAAACCACCTTCACTAAAAGATGTATTTTATCATTCTGGGTTCAGGCATACTAAACTCGAATTTCTACCTAGTTCCCTGAGTCAGTTAGGATTATAAAATGTAATAATTCAACTGCCCATTCTGGACTATGGGGAACAGGTAGCCTTGCAATAGTGAAAAGCGAAAATGGCTTTAATTCACTATTAGAACATGCCACACACACCAGGGCATGTCCTACCATTTACCTACAATGCACCCTGCCCTTGGGCTACCATAGGGGTGACTAATATGCAGAAAAGGGAAGGTTTAGGGACTGGCAAGTGGGTGCATGTGTTCCGTCAACATGGCAGTACCAGACTGCCCAGAGGCTCTGCAATGGCAGACCTGGGACACACTTTTACAGGCTGCTTCTGTGGGTGGCACAACCAGTGCTGCAAGGTCACCAGCAGCATTTGGTTTACAAGCCCTGGGCACACTCAGTGCACTGTACTAGGGTCTGACAAGTACACCAAAGCAGCCAATCATGGAATCACTAATCCATACATCAATTTACCATATGGAGCACTTGCACTGTGGCACTGAATAGCAGTGGCACAGTGTCCAAAGCATCTATAGCCAGCAAAAACACACGAGACAACAGAAAAAAATGGAAGGGAGACCCACGCCAACAGTGCCAGGTCTAACAGAAACGCATGAAAAAACAGGCAAAAAACAGAGACAGTATACAATAGAAAACCAGGCACAAAACAGCCCAGACAGCAGAGGGGTCAGCAGAAGAGCACCCTCAAACTCTTACCTGCATAGAGGACTGCACAGATCAGTGGCAGCGGCACTACCAGCATAGCAGGAGGAGAGAGCCGGTCCCTGACCAGGAGGTCAGAGGTCTTGATCGTACTCCCTTGCAGCAGCCACCATTAAGTAGGGAAGGGGGAGGGAAACGCTTCTGGGAGGTGGGAGCGGGAACCTACGCCCATGCCTGCTACGGCCAGTCCGGCCCTTAGTCCATGTATGGTGGTTGGAATATGGCAGTCAGGAGGGATTGAAGGTCAGAGTCAACAGGGGAGTTAAGGGACTAGAAAGTGGTTGTGGTAAAGCTGCTACATTTTTTAATTCTGCCCCCCCTGCTATTTAGACAGAAGATGCTGCAGGGGAAAACACTCACCAATCCGATGGAAAAGCATGCTGGGGTCCATTAAAGCATTCATACAGGCTGCCAGGCTGGCAGAAGCCTTTATCTCTACCTTTCCAGCATAAGGCTGGTCGAGATAGTGAGAAATTGTCCCCAGGCAGGCTGAGATCTCTATTCTTTCAATGAAGTGCTGTGGCTTGATTAAAGGCAATCGAAAATTGCATAGTGGGTGCCATGTTTGATGCACCCGCTTGGCAAAGTTGTTTGCTTTTCAAGAATAATTTCCCAAACCAAGAGTTTCTTCTAGAAAAACAAGAACCCCAATGTGCTCTGAGTTTTCTCCATGTGCATTAGGCAATGTCCCTACATAGGACTACCTTGAAATCTAGAGATTGGCAACCTGTTCAAAGTAGGTCAGGCTGACATTCACTATTACCTGAGAGCCGTCCAGTGGATGGGCATTCAGGTTAGCAGAAACCTTTACCTCCACCTTTCCATTACCATGTTGAGAGATCGTCCTGGCTTGTTGGTTGCTTCAGATGGGCATAGAGAGTAGGGTGTTGGAAGCTGAGAGAACACTGACAGTGGTGAACTCTGAGGGCATGCAAGAAATGATCCAGTGCCTTGAATACTGAGCAAAAGATGCAGAAGGAATATCTAGGAGTAGCAATATATGAAATGTGTGTTTCTTGAGCAAGCTGAGGGTCCAAGCATTGAGTTGTTTTGGGAAAACTGGCTGATCAAGACAGCTGCATCTGGAATCCTGTCTAAGATTTCTTTTCCAATGAACAGTTAAACTTAGCCCTCGGTGCCACTGTCATTGCCTGAGAACTGCTCAGACCTATAATCACAAAACTGTTAAACTACTGCGACTGAAACACGATGTGTTTATGCTTTATAAGGTAATCTTTACATTGTTGTATCTAGTAGGAGAAGGCCAGCATAACATCCATGCTCGATAAATGCCAACACACCTCTCCACAGCTCTCCACTGCTTGTGTGCCCATCTCGTTCGAGCCGTCACCCTCCACATTCTAGGCTAGATCGACGTGAGATTCCACATATCTTTCCTCTACAATAAACGATAATAAATAGTAGCAAAACAACAAGGTAACACAAAGAAAGAAATAAAATAAACACATAACTACACTAAGAACAAATAGATCAAAAGATCATTATATTTAAATCACTAAGCTACTATAACGGAAAGGCTGTATGGCCCTAAATACAACTAATATTAGTCATGTTTAATCCAGTTTGTAATCCTCCATCCACAAAGGTTTCCTCCTCATTCTTTTCAGTGATCCACATATAACAGGCCCCTCATCACATTGTTTGGTACCCTTTCTGGATAATTTTGCTTGTTGGAAGAACTCATTCTTACTGCAATCCTTACTGGCTTCTGCAAACCTTACTGGCTTCTGGCCCCAATAAACATACAGGCAACTTAGCAACTTTTTTATATTCCAAACATTGTCATTAAACAGTTCAACAACAAACCTTCCAACTCTTTTCACATGTAAGGGGTTGGAAATTTGGGGCATCCCTGTTAGAAATGGGGTCTTTAGTTGGCAGTGGTGTGCTTCCTGTCCAAATAGTGACCCACAATCTTAGTCAGGGTAAGTGCAGCACACAATAGGGGGCATATGTACAAGAAGTTAACACCACTTCAGCTACACTTTTCTGATGGTTTTGCAGCAATATTTTTATCGCCTTATATACATGTAGTGGCAGTTTTCCTGCGAAAACATCTTTTCATTAGATCAACATTTTTGGCAGCGATAATGACATGCAAGGGAGGCGTTCCAGTGCAAAACATCAGCTAAACCCACTTCGCAATATTTACAAGGGGAGTCCTGAACTTTGGAGGACCAAAAACAACTGCCGCTAACTGCAGTTAGAGGCAGTTTTTTTAAGACCAGAAAATAGCTGGTCTTAAAATTGGAGATAACACTTTGGGCCTCTTTTCAAAAGTTTTGGTGCTGGAAAGCGATGCAAGCAATGTTGCTGAGCTGCCATGCAACAAAACTACAGGGCAGGAATGCGCACCATCAATAAGAAAGTGCACATTCCTGGGACTCAGTCATGAAATGTGTTGCAGCGCTGCGACAAGACAGCGTTGCATCACTTTTCACTATCCCCTTCTTGCGACACCATGGATGCGCTGTAGTCACTGGTAAATCTCAGTCTAAAGTCGTACACAAGTTTCATCAAAAAGGATAGGACACTTGTAACCACTTACTCCAAGAGATATATTGAAATATGATGAAAAACCCTCATAAACGTTGTGTTTTACGAGAAGCGGTATATGTTGTTCTCCGCCCCACACAAACGTTATGGCAACAGTCATTGGGTTTTTGCATTCAGTATCTTGCCAGCCTCACCCGAGGCGATCTCTGGTTTTATCGTGGCAGTGTCCAGAGAAAGTTTGAGTGACCCCACTGAAGCTGAAAAAGTGAGTAAAATAGTTTCCAGGCGATACTGTATTTTATTCAAATCGCTGGTCCACTAATTAAAATGTAAGGGTATGCTCTGGGGATAATTAGGAATCCTTAGCATAGGTCATTAGGACAGAAAAAACGTCAACATGTTTCTGCTCTCTTGGCCCGTGGGTCTAAGAGCATTCGTCAGGACAACAATAAACATACACAGTTAAAAGTATATTGTCACTATTTTGTGACAATAGTGGGTCTATACAACATAATAGTCTTACCCATGTAGGTTCTGAATAGTCACCTAGAGGATTAGAAAGGAAAAAGGGGGGGTGACAGGTGGCATTTTAACAGTTTTCTGTTAAAAAACGTGGTCATTAAGAACATGCATTATGTTTTTTCAAAAGTTATACGCTCATGTTAGAGACATATGCAAGTTTTAGGAAACAAAACAACATAAATGACATCATGGCGAGTTAAATCAAGGAGTGGTGTATCAGCGGTACGTAGTGCACAAAAAGCTAAATCATTTGTGACATTGTATAACTATTTTTAAATCATACCTCTATTTAGGGTGTACACAGAATGAACCTGGATAGGGAAAACGGAAGTATTATGAAAATACTACTCGTACCGAGTGTTTGGTGCTCAATTACCTCATGTGAGGTCTTACCTTTAGGTAATTGTTACCAGGTCCCGTCAGGAGGTACGGACTTTAAGTCCCAGGCTATAAAGATACCAAGAGGGGGGTAATTGTGAGGTTGCTGTCTGCCGGTGGCATTGGGGCAGCGAGCGGTAGGGGAAACACTCACCCGCGTTGGAAGCGTGTTCCGCGTCTTGTGCTGGCTCTGCCTCCTGGACGCTAGGAGCACGCTTCCGATGGCGTTTTCTTCGTTATCGGCCATTGCGCTAGAAAGAGGACTGCTTTGCAAATGATCGAGTGACCTGATTAAACTCAAAATTAAGCGGTTTAACTTTCTTCAAGTGCAATAATTTTCATTTTAGCGTTAATAGGGGAAAGTGTTTGTAATTACCATAACGCTAGATGGGAAGCACAAAATTTGAAAAAATTTTGAAAAAATGTGCAACTAATGTAAAGAAACGTTATCTCGTGTTGGACTTGCACTTAGATGTTGTATTTCAACGTGCAAAGTGGTGCCATGAGATTTCATCATTTAAACCATACTGATTCGTTTTCAGACGGTCAACCCAACGTTGTTCCTTTTCATACAGTACCTTTTCAACATTGGGTGTCCCTTCTGGTATTTTTTCACCTTCCTGCAAGTCATCCCGATGTATTTCTTTTCACATGGACAGGTGACCATATAGATCACATGGGATGAATTGCAGTTGCTATGTTGTCTCTGTGTCCAATTCAATGTGGGGGAAAGTTGTAATGTTTTTGAGCTGGTGGTTGATTTGCAGGCCAAACATGAACCACATGGGTAATGTCCTATTACAGGGACCATGTGGGCATTCCTAATTGGTTTGGTTAGGATGGCTTGTCTGGGGCGAGTATGGACCAACATATCACGAAAGTTCTTGGTTCGTTTATTGGCAAAGCGTGGTTTTGGCCAGTTGTATTGTCCTGTATTTACAATGTGCCAGTTCTTCTGAATGAGTTTGTTTACTTGGTATGATGCTGGACCAAACGTAGTCACACAGGTCATGAGGTCCGCATTTTCTCTTTTTTCAAATGTAGTCAGTAGATTTTCTCTCGGTTGGTTCAGGGCTCTTTTTTGGCACTTTTTTATGGTTGATGTTTTATACTCCCTTTGTTGTAATCTGATGCTGAGATCCTTTGACTGGACAAGATAGTCAGTTTTTTGGCTACAATTTCTTTTGAGACGTAAAAACTGGCTGTAAAAAAGAACTTACGTGATATGTTGGTCCATACTCGCCCCAGACAAGCCATCCTAACCAAACCAATTAGGAATGCCCACATGGTCCCTGTAATAGGACATTACCCATGTGGTTCATGTTTGGCCTGCAAATCAACCACCAGCTCAAAAACATTACAACTTTCCCCCACATTGAATTGGACACAGAGACAACATAGCAACTGCAATTCATCCCATGTGATCTATATGGTCACCTGTCCATGTGAAAAGAAATACATCGGGATGACTTGCAGGAAGGTGAAATTACGAATAGGGGAACATAAAAGTAATATTCGCCTACAAAAGAACACCACTAAACTCTGTTCCCATTTCGTTGAGCAAAATCACAGCATTGAGGACTTGAGATGGACTGTCATCGAAAAAATACCAGAAGGGACACCCAATGTTGAAAAGGTACTGTATGAAAAGGAACAACGTTGGGTTGACCGTCTGAAAACGAATCAGTATGGTTTAAATGATGAAATCTCATGGCACCACTTTGCACGTTGAAATACAACATCTAAGTGCAAGTCCAACACGAGATAACGTTTCTTTACATTAGTTGCACATTTTTTCAAAATTTTTTCAAATTTTGTGCTTCCCATCTAGCGTTATGGTAATTACAAACACTTTCCCCTATTAACGCTAAAATGAAAATTATTGCACTTGAAGAAAGTTAAACCGCTTAATTTTGAGTTTAATCAGGTCACTCGATCATTTGCAAAGCAGTCCTCTTTCTAGCGCAATGGCCGATAACGAAGAAAACGCCATCGGAAGCGTGCTCCTAGCGTCCAGGAGGCAGAGCCAGCACAAGACGTGGAACACGCTTCCAACGCGGGTGAGTGTTTCCCCTACCGCTCGCTGCCCCAATGCCACCGGCAGACAGCAACCTCACAATTACCCCCCTCTTGGTATCTTTATAGCCTGGGACTTAAAGTCCGTACCTCCTGACGGGACCTGGTAACAATTACCTAAAGGTAAGACCTCACATGAGGTAATTGAGCACCAAACACTCGGTACGAGTAGTATTTTCATAATACTTCCGTTTTCCCTATCCAGGTTCATTCTGTGTACACCCTAAATAGAGGTATGATTTAAAAATAGTTATACAATGTCACAAATGATTTAGCTTTTTGTGCACTACGTACCGCTGATACACCACTCCTTGATTTAACTCGCCATGATGTCATTTATGTTGTTTTGTTTCCTAAAACTTGCATATGTCTCTAACATGAGCGTATAACTTTTGAAAAAACATAATGCATGTTCTTAATGACCACGTTTTTTAACAGAAAACTGTTAAAATGCCACCTGTCACCCCCCCCTTTTTCCTTTCTAATCCTCTAGGTGACTATTCAGAACCTACATGGGTAAGACTATTATGTTGTACAGACCCACTATTGTCACAAAATAGTGACAATATACTTTTAACTGTGTGTGTTTATTGTTGTCCTGACGAATGCTCTTAGACCCATGGGCCAAGAGAGCAGAAACATGTTGACGTTTTTTCTGTCCTAATGACCTATGCTAAGGATTCCTAATTATCCCCAGAGCATACCGTTACATTTTAATTAGTGGACCAGCGATTTGAATAAAATACAGTATCGCCTGGAAACTATTTTACTCACTTTTTCAGCTTCAGTGGGGTCACTCAAACTTTCTCTGGACACTGCCACGATAAAACCAGAGATCGCCTCGGGTGAGGCTGGCAAGATACTGAATGCAAAAACCCAATGACTGTTGCCATAACGTTTGTGTGGGGCGGAGAACAACATATACCGCTTCTCGTAAAACACAACGTTTATGAGGGTTTTTCATCATATTTCAATATATCTCTTGGAGTAAGTGGTTACAAGTGTCCTATCCTTTTTGATGAAACTTACCTAGTTATGGGGAACAGATAGGACACCTATTCCTCTTCCCTCATTTTGATGAAATACTAAAGTTGTACACATTCATTATTTGTATGTTGAACCCCAAATGGTGACTGAACCTTGAAACAATCTAAACGTAAGTTACAATAAACAATATGCAACAGATTTTTACAGACACTGGTATATCTGTTTTTCTCAGAAGTACACACTTTTAATGTGAACAAAAATGCAAAGGGTACAATCAGAAACAATAAAACACCATGATAGCGGGTACATGAGGGAGCCTAAAAAACGATGATGTGAACATCTATTCCAAAGAATCAAAAATAAGGAAATGAATCTAAAGCAATAGAAAACAATTCCTCAGTAGCCAAACATGAAAATAATAATAATTCTGAGTTTTTAGAGCGCCTGGTTACACCTATCGGTGTGTACCCGCGCTATCAAGACTGAGCCGCAGCTAGAGGAGGTGACGCAAGAAATGCAGTGATAACTTAAGATTTTGGGAACAGAAAAGTTTTCAGTTCTTTCCGGAACAGTGCCTCAGAAGGCTCCAAACGGAGCCTCTGTGGAAGAGAGTTCCATCTTCGTGCGGCCAGGAAACGGAAGGAGCGCCCTCCCATTCTTGCCCTATTAATTCTAGGGACCAAGAACAGGCCAGTGCCCATAGAACGCAGGAGCCGGATGGGCTTGTATGGGAGGAGCAGATTGCGCAAAAAGCCCGGCCCGTTCCGTGGGCAATCCTGTGGCTAATGCAGAGTGCTTTAAAATCTATGCGTTCCCTAACAGGGAGCCAGTGCAGCGTCTCCAAAGCTCTTTTTGAGGAAGATCTCCTTGGGAGCTGTAGCACCAGTCGCGCTGCTGCGTTCTGGATACGCTGCAATCTTAAAATGCAACTCGCGTTAGCACCCAGGTAGAGGACATTCCCGTAGTCCAGACTCGATGTAACCAAGGCATGGACCAGGGCACCTCTGGCTGACGCAGGAAGAAGATCGAGAGTTTTTCTTAAACTGCGGAGGATTTCGAAGCACGTCCCTGCGACACGCCGAGTATGGTAATCGTAGGACATTTTGGAGTCCAGCCACATGCCCAAGTTCTTCACATGTTCTTTGGGGACAGGTAATGGGCCCAAAGCCTGAGGCCACCAGGCAGAGGTCCACACCGATGGGGACTTGCCAACAATGAGCACCTCGGTTTTGTCACCGTTCAGTCTAAGACAGTTCTTTGCCATCCATCCTGCCAGATCTTGAAGGCAGGATGCGAAACTGTTGGCTGCATGCTCAGCTGGCTGTGACAATGCCACAACCAGCTGAGTATCATCGGCATAGGTTACCACCTCTACCCGGTACTGCTCAGTGATAGTAGCCACCAGCGCTATGTACAGATTGAACAGGGTAGGGCTGAGGCTGGAACCCTGGGGGACTCCCTGCCTTAGGTCAAAAACCTCCGACCTATGAACACCTTGTGCCACATAGAAATTACGGTCATGGAGGAAGGATTCCAACCAACACCATGCTCTCCCAATCACTCCACTTTTCCTCAGACACTGTAGCAGAGTGTGATGAGCTACAGTGTCGAACGCTGCGCTGAGATCGAGAAGAATCAGTGCTGCTGTCTGACCCTCGTCAACATGTTTCCTCAGTGCCTCAGTGGAAAAGAGAAGGGCAGATTCGGTGGAATGATAGGCCCGAAAGCCAGCCTGGGTAGGGTGGTAGAGCCTGTGTGCCTCGATGTGAGCTGTTAATTGTTGATTAGCCAGCTTTTCGGCTATTTTAGAAAAATAGGGAAGAAGGGAGATCGGGCGTAAGTTGTTTCGTTGGGTTATTCTAATTTGTGGCTTTTTCTTAAGTGGGAGTACAACAGCCTGTTTCCATGTGTTCGGTACCCTGCCAGATTCAAATGACAGGGCTAAGAGGTGCTTAATATAAGGTGCCAGTACCTCCATACCGCCACTCAGAATCTTGGCAGGGGCTGGATCCCTGGGGGAGCCAGATTTGACCCTCCTCGCTACTGCGATAAGTGTAGCCTCATCCGGGACCAAGAAGGCACTAATGCTGTCCTTCTCTAATATAACACCTTCCATTGGCGGATCACCGCTGAGGCCACTCCTGGCCTCATTAGGAAAGGTGGTATAAATATCCTGTACTTTCTTATAGAAGAAAGCAGCGATTTGGTTGCAGAGTTGTGCAGAGGAATCAACTTGTTCACTTCTTGAAGCCAGCACTGATATCTCCTTATAGATTACAAAGAGTTCCTTAGTCGAACACTCAGCCTTGTCAATGCGCTCAGTGTAGTAGATTGAGCGGGTTTTCCTAATCAAGGCGTGGTAGCGTCTGAGGCTGTCTTTATATGCCATGCCTGGCTCTGGAAGGTAACCCTTTCTCCAGGCTCTTTCCATGCGTTTACATGCTGTCTTAGCTTCTTTCAACTCCATATTAAACCATGCAGCTGATTTAGTTCGGCGCACTGGGCCGTTCATCGACCAGGGGGCAGTCAGATCTAAGGCCGTCTCGATGCGTTTGTCCAGCGCTTCACAGGCTTCCTCGATAGTAGCACCTAGCCCGTCCGGCGTACCCCCATGTTTTAAGTTGGCATAAAAATTCTCCAGAGAGAATATAGCCCACTTCCTCTGTTTCTTTTTATTGTCGCCACCATTCCTTGGAATGCTACCCTCCGTAGATTTAAGACAGAACGGAACTAAAAAATGATCTGTCCAGACCATCGGGACGGGATGACCGACCTGAATGCCCTCCCAATTGCAAAAGAGGGGGTCCAATTGATGACCCAATCTATGAATGGGAAGTGTCGACTGCAATATAAGTTGCATGCTAGACAGCTCTTGGCGTGCCTCTTGGGCCGCCATATTGGATTCATCGTTGAAATGCATGTTGAGATCGCCAAGTACGAGGAATTTGTCATATCTCATAGCAGGGGAAAGCAGATTGCTTATTAAACTATCCACAAACTTGCCACTCCCACCCGGGGGTCTGTAAATTAAAAGACCTTTAATAATAATATTAGTAGTCACAGTTATGGAGAACGCCCCTGTCTCACTGCCCGCTATACTAGCAGGCTCCATAGTGCAGTTAATACTGTCCCTGTGGATCAATGCAATCCCGCCTCCCCTGCCTTGGGGTCTATCCTGCCTGCAGATGCCATATCCCTGAGGAAGGGCCCCTAGTATTTCAGGGTCCGACTCATCATCGAGCCAAGTCTCTGTTACAAAAAGAATGTCTAGATTGTTATCCAGCAATAGGTCCCGCACTTCCATGTTGTGTTTTTTAAGGATCTGCAGTTGAGCAGCGCGCAGATAACTTCCTTAGTGATGCCTCCCACTCGGGTAACACCCTTCAGCTTAATACCACAGTGTTTACAGTTGTTACTCACTACATCCCCTCTGCTGGGATCCAGTCCGTGGATACATTGTGGGCTGACCGTTAAGCATAGGTCAGTCAACTATTGCCGAGTGTAAAGGAGATCTAGCCCCGAACCAGCAGGGGGTCTGGCCCCAGGCCCCGGTCGGCCGTGGACGGGCGCAGACGGGCTTGCCTTAGGCGCGCATCCGGCGCGCCCACTGCGCCCGTCCGCTGCGCGTCCGGTGCATTGAGTGGCTAAATACCCTTCCTTCCGGCGGACGACTAGACCGCGTCCTGCCGGAAGTAGGTATTCTGAAAACTAGTGGGGAAATAGATGTAGTAGTCAATGTTTCGAACTGTTGTGACAGTATCGTCCGTCAGACCATCTTCAGGACTGACATTCAATTGTTAAAAAAGAGACCCCTAGACCGTGTTCGCTGATCAAGTCAAACCAGATCAATCAAGAACACAGAAAGAAGGCATTATGAATGGGCTCCTAAATTAAGTAGGTGGTAAGTGGCAAGGTCAATGAAATCTGAACGCGAGGCTGTGATTTGTTTCCGAATTACTTACAACAAGATGTGGTGAAATACATCCACACTCCAGGGAGGAGGGAAATCAAATACTCATTCTCTCAACTACGAACCGCACGCCAGCACAAAGCGATCTGTTGGAGTGTGGATGTATTACACCACATCTCGTTGCAGCAGTCGCCGACAGATCAGCTGGTGAACCTTCAGATGCAGTTGATGCAGCAGAGTACCTTTAGGCGTGAAGTTGCCTCACCCTCCACAGCGTCCAGCCAGCGCAACATCATCCGGCCTGTGATGCAGAGAGGTCTTGCCCACTGTTGGTTATCCCCTCCATGCACCCCAGTGTAGTGGTGGATCGTAGTATGCGATGCAGATCTCCCTACATTGGTGCGCAGGAGCGCCTCTACCATTCACAGCTCCAAGGGGGTCAAGGCGGTCTTCTCACACAGGTCAGCAACGTGTCTAATGGGACCTGCCAGACTTCACCACCAGGTACGGGCGATCGCCTTAATGTCTACCACCACAGCTCATCGACTCCACAGCTACTCCGCATCCCACTCCAGGCTCCAGACTCTGGTCCAGTGAGGCATCCAGACGCAGGTCCAGCAAGGCATCCAGGCTCCAGATACAGGTCCTACGAGGCATTCAGGCTCTTATCCTGGTCATCCTGGATGTTGGGTGCTTGAGGGGGTTGTTGAAGAGTGCTGCACTTGGCCCTGGCTCCTCCATTCTGCATTTCATTGGTTTTTATTGGCCTATTTTCTATTGTAGATCAACTGATAGGTTATTTTTTCCAAAATAGGCAAAAATACTCATATTGGGCTGACTAACATGCATTTGTTTGCTGCTATTGGGACTTTCGTTGGTTTTTACCCGCAAACGCCAGAATTCCTATCGCCATCACACTAATGTTAGAGGCAGTTTTTACCGTCGATCCCTGAAGCTATCACCATGTAGCGACGGCTTGTAAATACGTTGCTAACATGGCAATCGTTTTCAGCGATACACAGCGGTAAGAAAACTGCCTCTAACTAACGTTACCAATATTTTTCACCAATCTATGTACATATGGCCCTAAGTTTACCTGTGCTCACCCTCAGGTAGCTTGGCTCAGAGCAGTCAGGCTAAACTAAAGAGGCAATGTGTAAAGTATTTGTGCACACACACACACACAAAATAACACAGTAAAACTAGCTTTGGAAAAATAGCCAATATTTATCTGAGTAAAACAAGACCAAAATGACAAAAATCCAAAATACACAAGTCAAGGGGTCAGATGTAGGTGGCCCAATACCGACCAGTATTGGGCATTTGGGATGTAGGTGGCCTAAATTGCAAATTCGGTAATTTACTGATTCGGTATTTTAAGGAATCGGTAAATTACCGATTCCTTAAAATACCGAATCAGTAAATTACCGAATTTGCAATGTAGGGAGCACTCAAATGAGTACTTTTCCCATTTTAGGATTCGTTATTTACCACCAACTACAAGTTGGTGTAAAATAAGGAATACCTTTGAAAATGCAAATCAGTGCATTTTCAACTGTGCCATGTGGCAGACATACATGCCCTTAGGGCAGAGGTCTTCAAAAGTTTGTAGGTTGAGCCCCCCCAGCTGATTTTTCTTAGATGTTGGGCCCCCCCCACCACCTGACAGAAATTTCTGGACTCGACCGCCACGCACACATTCCGGGCATATTCAGCGAATAACATTCAATACAATAAGAGTGCTTAGTAAACTGCAGGTTTGTGAGTAGGTGGGTGTGGTGAAATATTAAAGGTTTTGAGAGGGACCCCTTATGAACCAGGGGATTAGAGTACTTTAAACAGTATGACAGAGATCATCCCTTGGCTAGCACACTGATATTCTCATGCACATGCACATATATTATTGTACGAACAGTAAACTGTATACATTCCAAAACTATCCACACATCTATTTAAAAATTACAGTTTTTTTTTTTTTTTTTAAATACTGCACGTGTTATTACTAAGAAACACATTTGTCAAACCATAAGAAGCCACTATGCCGTGGTCACAGAGCACATACACATAGATGTTGTTATTACAGTACAGATTAAAAACAATTCATTAACACAATTTAATACATTAAAACAATTTAAAAAAGCAATAGTAAACTTTTTTTCGCTAGATTATAAACAGGTGTGGTGAAATGACAGAGGCTTATTACACAGCTCAAAACACCACTTTCCAAGATAAAATGTGTGCAAATTGTTTTTACTAGGATGCTTTGACATGGATTGATAATAACACCACCAACATTAATGTGACGGGAGTGCCTGTTTTTCAGAGACGGTCAATCTGTGGATGGATTTTTGCTACTGCCATCCTCAGGTTGTGCTCCACATCCAGTCTTGAACGGTACTTCGTCTTTAATACCGCAAGTGCTCAGAACCCAATCTCACATAAATGGGGCGAGCTGAAAGGCAAGAGAGTTTTGGTAGCAGTTTCTCCCAAAGCTGAATATTCTGGAGACATTTTCAGCCAAGACAGAGACTGTAAAGGAGATAGTGTTGTCAGATATTTCGAGAATCCCAAGCTCAGAGCTGGAACACGAGAAACAAATCTTCTCTAGAAATCATTAACAAACATTTTAGGCAGAATTATAATGGGACAAAATGCCCACCAACCAGTTATGGATCCGAAGACAGTTGAAAGTCCACAGAGAAGGCGCTGAACAAACACCTCACTGAGAATTCCTTAGTGGTACGATAAGTTGCTTGCCTGAAGTAGTGGTGGTTTGGGACACGTCAGGCTTATGTTTAAAAAAAATAGACTAATAATAAATTAATGATGTTGCCTAGTTTACTTCAGAGTAATGTTGTCTGACAGACTTTTGTGATGGTAGGGACATGTTAGGGATTTTGGGTGCCCTGAACCAAAACTATTTTGGGGCCCTTGTTCAGAACAGTTTTGAGTTTAAATGATTTATTTTCAGCTCTGCCATACCCTATTTAGCCAGGCTACTAACGGTGCACATGCACCGTAGTCGAAATTCTAAAATCGTTTACAGTTAATATTCAGAAGTGTCTCGATCAAGGGCCCCCTAGAAGGCTGCATTGTAGTGCATTTAGATGTCTCCTTTTGTAATTTAGAACGAAAACCTTAATGGGGCACAACATGCCCATACTTGTGTACAGGGGTGAGTGAGGCGACCATATGAAATTGGGGGTGCATGTTAGTGCAGAGTGGGACGAATGAATGTATAGTTAGTGGTGGGCTTATTGGAGTGAGATTGCAGATTGAACAGTGAGGGGGATAGGTGAGCGAAGTGTCACGAGTGCAGGTTGAGTAGTGTGCTTGTGTGACTGCAGGCTGAGGTACAGGGTGAAAAGCGCAAGTGCATTGTGAGTGCAGAGTGATCACTGTAAGTGGAGGGTAAGTGGGTGAATGGTGTGAGAACATGGTGATCAGTGTGAGTGCAGGGTGAGCGGGTGAATGGTGTGAGTGCATTGTGATCTCTGTGAGTGGAGGGTAAGTGGGTGAATGGTGTGAGTGCATCGGGGTCAGTGTGAGTGCTGGGTGAGAGTGAAAGTGAAGGGCGAGAATGAGGAGTGAGTGGTCTGAATGCAGGGTGCATTCCCAGACACTTGAAGTAACTCAGCATATTATTGACGGCACCATAGGGTTTCAAATGTGTTAAACTATTGATATTGTGGCAGTAACCAGGAATCAGGGTGGAGGAAACAAATAATGTGCTGATCCCTCAACAAACTTCCAGTCTTATGATTACGGTTGCCAGCTCATTATTTTGATGTCACATTTGGTATAAAAATAAGCAGTCACCTAAAGCTGTATTTTCAGCACTTGTCTGTGCATACTTTGAACAGCAAATATAAATAGAAATAACTTTTAATTGTTTTCTAGAGCTGCATGAATGATCCATGACTGATAATAAAAGGGAACAAAGATAGAAAAGGCACATTACAAATGAATCAACAAAAAGAAGGGGGACCGGGAGCTCGTTAACATTACAAATGAATACATAATTCTTATTTATAATCATATTTAGCAATTTGAAAGCAACACATGGCTGGCTGGCATTTTGCGCGCCTGCCTGTGTAATTTTAAAATAAACTTTCAGGGACGTTTTAAGGATTTTGGGGCCTGTGGGCCAAATGTATTTGTGGGGCCCCTGTTCGGACCAGCTTTGATTTTATGATCTAGTCTCCGCTCTTTCATGCCTTCTTTGGTCAAGTACTAAATGTGTGTACATCGGATATTCAGGGATAGTGATGTGTGTTTTCAGTATGTAACACAACAGCAGTTCACTAATATTACTGTAAATAATCTGTCACCACCTTCTATTTCTCATGTGAGGTCATGTATTGCTCTAAAATAAACTTTTTATATGGAAGTCGCATGACGCATAAACACATTTTGTCTGCAAAATGTATGTAATAGACTTTTACACATTACCTTTTTCGCAGAGACACAGCGTGAGAGCAGCAGCCAAAGCAGGACTTTGGAATAGGGGCTGACTTTTAAATAACCCCACTGGACGCCACAAGCAGCTACTCCTCGCGTTTCCCGCTTTGCGGGAAACGCTCGCATTGGGACCAGCGAGTAGTCACTGCCTAATTGACTACATTTCCCATAAGGCAGTGGGGGACCTTGAACATCGCCGGCAACGCCCAGAGCCGACCAGGTGCTTCAAATTAGCACCGGAAACGCACATCGCGGGACGCGTGCGGGACGAGCCGGGCGAAGCCCGGGCAAAGGGCGGGCCCTCTAAGGCCCTCAGAGGCCAGAAGAGGCTGGGCTGGGCTTATTCCTTAATATTTTTCTAAGGTCTATTTGTTTGTGTTCTTTGTTTGTGTAACCATGTCCTTGAACCCCGAAAAACCCCCACTGGTGGAGTCAGGAGGAGCTAGTAAAGGTACATTGTATAGTTACTTCACTAAGGTTGTTCCTGACATAGAAAGGGAAAGCGTATTGGCTGAACGCCGCGCAGAGCGTCGACGCTCTGTTGAAGGTATGAAAAATAGAACCTTGTGAAACATACTACTCCACCTGATGTAAGCTCCCATATCGAAACTGATGATCCTCTTTTAATAGATAGCATTCCCTTGCTCCTGCGAGACACATCTCCCCCTCCTGATGTGTCCAACGACCTGTACACAAATGTCATATCTCTTCCTAGTAGTAATTCTACCATAGGATCAGATGTGCCAGTTGAGCCACCTTTTCCAGTAGTTAGGATTGCTAAGAAGAGGAACAAGAAATCAGGGATGCTTAAAGTTCTTGGCCCACCACCTAGTAAAAGACGGAAGAGGGGTGGTGACCCGCCAAGAACGAAGATTAGTCATTCTGATTTTGGTAAAACCACTAAGGCTATCGAATTAATTGTGCCAACTTTAACGGACCCCATAGCAATTGTACCAATTCCAAAAGTCCCTACAACACCTGTACTAACGTCATCAGGCTTAGCCATTCCTCCACATTGACTACCAATGGAAGCACTGTCTGCTGCCCCATTGGAAGCCTTGGAACATTTAATTAAATCATCTGTATTACCTATAATAGAGAGGTTGAAGAGGATTGAGCAACGGTTGGGGAATTTAGAGCTGGCTATTAGTAACAAAGCTGGGTCATCTAAGGACCTCGCGAAGCCAGCACCGCCCGTTGTAGCAACAGTGCTAACTCCTATTCCTGCTCCACATAAAAGTGTAAGTAAATCCAACAAGCCCACAGGCTCTAAACAGCATCGGGCAATACCCTCCAATGTACCCCAAAAATCGTCATCTCTTGATATTAGTCAAGTACAGAAGGTAGATAATAAAAAATCTTACACAGGAGAAAATCGAGATGAGAGGGGAAGCACTAGCCCCGTCAGGGCAGGGAACCACAGGGGCCGTCAAGTTGAATTACACCCAGAAGCGGTACCTTATGTGGTTGTCCATACGGGAGTCCCCACCTTAGCAGATGGAAAGAGGGAAGGGTTCTCCCAGTTAAAAAACAAAACTATACACTGGCTTAGCCAAAATCTGCCACTTCCCTATAATATTAATGGTGACATCCTCCATGTCAGGTGACTCCAATGGTTGGGAAGCAGAGCTAAAGACATAAAGGGAGACCTAATTGTAATTAATTTCAGAGATCCTGAAGCCGTTAGATATATTCTAAATTGGTTTCCTGGGAATGCCGGAAACTCAATTGTTCTGTGTGAATTGACCGATTTCTATCCAAGATCCTTAGTGACCCCCATAACATACCCCGGGGCACCATCTTGCTTGCACACTAATCTCACTATGCCCTTCAACAAACGGCAAAGGATGCATGCATTTAACCCTGTGAATTTTGATGACTTGCCTGGGTGGGATACTGTACCATTTAGGATTTATGGAAATAGAAATAGGATGATGGAACATCTGTTGCCGTTTACCCCGCTGGAAGTGGCAAATAGATTCAATGCTTTCTCAGGCTTTGACGATTGCGATTGACAAACAGCGCCTCTCATTAATATGCTACTTACTACTGATAACCTAGCTGTTAATGCAAAATTGAATCTTTCTTCAAAAGAGTTGGTCACCGAACAAACCACCAAGCCCATAATTGTCTCTTTTTCTGATGATCAACACTCACTGAAATGTGAACTTGACCAAGGTGTAGGAGCTAGCTCCTCTGCTTCCAATGATTTTCCTGATCCCTTAGATTTCGAACATACCAATCAAGATCCGGTTGATGGCCAAGTCAAAATTTTATCCTGGAATGTGGCGGGACTTAAGAGTAAATTGCCCATTCCAGAGTGGGGCTCCTTTATGGCCTTCCACGACATTTGTATGTTGCAAGAAACCTGGGCGTTAAAAGAAAGTCTAGCCCAGGGTTTTGCAACTTATGATATTTTGACAACTATGGGTGATCGGGGTAGGCCCTCGGGCAGGTTGTCCATATGGGTTGGCACACACTTGGGAGTGAAGGCAACACCAATCCCAACTAACTCATTGGATGTCCAGTGTGTTTTGTTGACCTTGCCCAATGGGCCAAATATTGCTTTGATTAATGTATATTCAAGGCCAGTCAGGCGGGGTCTTGAGTCAGAAGTTATTCAAACATTGCTGACCTTCATGTATTCGATTGACTCTTCCACCACATTCATTTTGGGTGGAGATTTCAATTGTCATTTTGAACCTCTTATGGACCCAAATTTCGGTGATCCAGACGATGTGGATTTGCTTTGGGCTATCCCAGAGTCACTGTCCCCTCAGGTCAAGGTTTGGACCCCTCTCGTTTTGCAATTGCAATCATTTGCGCTAGTTACATCATTACGAGCATGCAATGGGAGGGTGGAGCCTGACAGACCAGGGAGAGCCATGTTTAACCGACTAAACCAGACCTCAATAATCGATTATATTTTTATTGAGGCTAGGCACTGGGATAGGCTGCATGAATTTAGGGTTATTGAAAGGTTTGACAGTGACCACAATGCCTTAGTTTTGTCCCTAAAACCGGGGAGTTTTGGTCTGAAAGCCTCAACTTCGGTTGAGCACTGTGTCACTGTGCCACTAACAATAACAAATTGTAGGCGTAGGGTTAAATGGCTTGATTTACAAGCGTCGATTACTAAACATGCTGAATTATATGAGACCATTATCCCGCTCATTGAAGAGATGGGGAAATCTGGCCATTTGGGCAGGGCAACTGAGATACATAACCAACTGGTTGCCATATTGAAAGATATCCTTTACCCTGTTAGAAGGGCAAACAATCCCCTGACTTCGACTTCCCGATGGTTTAACGCTTCCTGTCGGAAGGCCAAAAAGGCCTTGCTCATAGCACTAACAACTAATGATAGTGAGGCCATTAAGGTGCATCGCACTACATATAAAAAGGCAATCTGTGAGGCGAAAAGGGAATGGGAATCCACAATGTGGGAGGAGATGGGATCTGCACTTAGGTGCAAAGATTCCAAATTATTCTGGTCCATAGTTGCAACTGGACTCAGTGGGCATACTCAGGCGTTCGCTCCCAACATTGCTCCCACAATTTGGGAAAGTCACTTTGCTGCTCTATATGGTATACCTGACTTTGATGCCCTGCTTGTTAATACTCCTGAACCCCAGCAATTGCATGGTGTCGATGGGGCTGAGGAGCGTGGACGGTTGATTGAAGCCCCTACGCTCCTCGCTCCAATCGAGCCCTTCACTTTGCTCGAGGTTGAGACGGCCATAGGTAAATTGCTCCCTAATAAGGCCCCAGGATTGGATAAACTTCCGGGGGATCTATTTAGGACACAACCTAAAATCTGGGCTCCTTATTTGGTCGTTTTATTTAATGGCATTTTGCAGGGAGATGATCTGCCCCCCACTTGGTTAGGAGCAGAAATTGTCCCTATATTAAAAAAGGGCTGCTCGTTAACCCCCTCTAATTATAGACCCATCAGTTTAATTGACACATCACAAAAGCTGATGGGGAGGGTCATCCTTGATAGGATTCTTGGATGGGTCAAAGAGAATGGGATCCTTTCTATATTGCAGGCAGGCTTTAGGTCCGGCATATCTACCCTAGACCAGATATTTCGCCTGCAGGTTCTGCACTGGAAAACAGCAAAGGTAGAGGGTGGCAGGCTCTACCTTGTGTTTGTGGACTTGTGGGCAGCATTTAATCTGGTTCCGCGTGATAAACTGTGGAAGGTGCTGGCAGACTTGGGACTTCCCCCATACCTATTAAATGTACTATCTAGGCTTCATGTAAGCAACTTTGCCCAGGTCAGGTGTGGTAGGCACGGCGAACTCACAGACCAATTTCCTGTCCAAAAAGGAGTTCGCCAAGGGTGCGTGTTGGCACCCACACTATTCAGCCTCTACATCAATGGCCTTGTGGAACATTTGAATGGTGTGGTTAATAACAATGCCCCCAAGTTGGCCACGGGTAGAGTGCCCGCTCTGATGTTCGCAGACGACACTTTGTTGTTGTCTAGAACATCATCGGGCATTCAAAAAACACTGGACGGGTTTGTGGAGTTCTGTGAGCTTCGGGGACTGGAAATCAATTTGGGAAAAACCAAGTTCATGATTTTTAATCCCCCTACGCGGGTACGCCCAAATCCGGTTCTACATGGCACTCACCTTAAAAGGGTTAAAACATTCGTTTATCTGGGTGTTACCCTAACTGAGAATTTTGATTGGTACGTGCAGACTGCTAAGTCTACACTTAAGTTATCTCAGCTTGCGGGAGGTATAAGCAAAGTTTTTAGGGAGTCAACCTTTAAGCCGGTGTCCCCTGCTCTGGAAATATATTGCCGCCAGGCTAGAATGGCGGCAATCTATGGGGCTGAACTTTGGGGGCATAAGCAGATATTGAATCTTAAAACGGTAGAGAACTCTTTTGTGAGAAATCTAGTTGGGTTACCGCCTAGTACGCCCCTGATCCCTCTTAGATTGGACCTTGGCATGGTCCCAATAGAAGAGATCATCAGTGCAAGGCCAATTATGTACTGGAAGAAGTTGTGGTCAGTCCCCGAACTGGCCGCCTACAGAGCGGAGTTCTCTGAGATTTTGCCTCTTCTTGTATATAAAAAAATCCCTTGGCTTCAGCATATTCGTGCGGTTAGTACCCGATTAGGCCTTTTGGGACTGTGGGAAAACCCCGAAAATTATTGCCTTGGGACATCAAAGAAGGAACTTCTTTCTCACATTCGCACGCTGAATGCTCAGATATTATCGAGCTCTACATCACTGGGTAGGTTGACTTCTGAATTCCTCTTAGTCAAATCTGAATCTAAGATCGAGGAATTTTTGGACAAAATTGAACCGCCGTTTGCTCGAAAGTTATATCTCCAGCTAAGACACGGCACTTTACCTATCAGGTCTTTTACATCTAGATGGTTAAAAGATAAAAATTAAGTTTGCCCTGCATGTAATCACAAAAATGAGAATGTAACTCATGTACTGTTCTTCTGCCCTGCCTACTCTGAAATCAGAAAATGTTGGCTGATCCCTATCTGCAAGAATTTGGGATTCTTGCATTTTACACAGGCCTGCAGGATATTGACTTATGATACCCATCCTCCCATTGTGTTTGCAGTTTCCCTTTATCTTCTTAGCATGTGGCGTAGAAGACAAACTTTTTTAACTTAACTGTTCTACTTATTGTTTCTATTTCTATCTTGATAACTTGTAGTTTAATTCTGTTTTAATATTTTATGACTATTTATTGTTTTATTGACTGTGCTGATGTATTTTATGTGCACTTTTATGGTCATCTGACCGAAATAAAGTTACCAATGATGATGATGACATTAAAAATGAATGATTGAAAAACGATATTTACAACATTGTGTTTTAAAATGACTCAAGGTCATGAGGGCAAGACTCTGTAGAACAGAGCTGGCACTTTCAGTCCCCCCGACCCAACCCCTTTATTTATTTATTTATGCGTTTTTATATAGCGCAGACTTTACCCGAAGGGGTCAGAGCGATTCACAATAGGAACAGAACTGATACATGAGAACATTACAAGTGAACAAATTACAAAAGCAAACGCTAAATTACATGAGGCAAAAGTGACAATCATGAGCAAACAAATACAAGAGAAAGTAAACGGAGCATTATGTCCCTGGAAACTTTGTCTCCGTTCTGGGAAGAGCTAACTCTCCCAGGAGGGGGTTAATTCACAGAGCTGACATGCTTCAGGTGCAGTGGGAGGTGAGGGGTCTCCTCTGCTAAAACCAAAAGCGTGTCCCACTGCAGCTGAAGCTGTCAGCTCTGTGATTAACCCCCTCCTGGGAGAGTTAACATAACAAAGAACGGGCACCTCCTGCCCTCTCGATCTCCCCTCCCTCCCCCTTCCACATACCGGAGTCCGGAGTCCTTCAAGAAGACTTGCACGGACAGACGGACGACTGCAGGGCACAAAGGTCAAATTGAAGTGGAGTGCGCGCCCACCCTGGGAAGGTGTCGCGCCCCTCCAGGGGGGCGCGCCCCACAGATTGAAGAACACTGCCTTAGGGCATGTATGTGTGCCACATCTGCACAGAAGCAAGATTCAGGGGTGCAACAGGGTGTCAAAGTGACACCCTGGCACCCTTGAATGTGTCCCCCATTTTACCGAATCGGTATTTACCGATTCGGTAATTGCCATTCATTCCAGGCCCATAGGAATGAATGGCAATTACCGAATCTGTAAATACCGATTCAGTATTTACCGAATCTTACCGATTCGGTAAAAAAAACTGAATGATTACCTACATCCAATTTACCGATTCTAAAATACCGAATCGGTAAAATTCTGTATTTTAGAATAGGTAAATCTGGATTACCTACATCTGGCCCCAGATGTTTAAAGATTAAATGCAGTTAATAGGTTTAGAAATACAATAGCTCCCCCCAGTCTGAATGAAACTCAATGTCAAGACCTTGCCCAATTTTTTACAAATAAAGTGGAAACAATATACTCCGCCTTGGCTGGATATAAATCAACTTCTCTTAACATGCCTATTTCTACTCATGTTCAACCTGGCTCTCTGTTTGATTGCAGAGATGCACATGTCATTGACCCCATTAATAAATTGGAAACCTGGTCATTTTTAGACATTACTACTCTTAAACAACACTTCAGTAGTATTAAATCTGGATCTCCTTGTGACCTCCTTCCTATTACAGTATTGCAGCAGCTTGAACCATGAGCACTTTTATATATCATGGAACTTCTAAATGCATCCTTAAAGGAGTCTTTCGTTCCTTCGGAATGGAAGCCTGCAGTGGTCGTTCCACTGCTGAAAAAAGCCAATTCTGACACTCCGCTGTCTTCAAACTATCGGTCAATCTCTGTGCTTCCTGCTTTCTCTAAAATTTTAGAGAGGCATATCAACAGCCAATTATCCAAGTTTATTGAAACTCATGGGCTTCTTCATTCATCTCAGTCTGGTTTTAGGACCGGCTATTCTACTGAGACCATGCTTCTAGGCATCACAGAAATGTTGCGCCAGAATTTGGATGCAGGTTACACGATGGCTCATGTGCTATAAGATTTAAGCACAGCATTTGATACGGTATCTCATGCCATGCTTATAAAGGCCCTACCATCCAGAGGGGTTACTGGCCCTGCTTTGAGCCTGCTATCTTCTTTCCCTGTCAATCGTACTTTTCAGGTCTTTTCTTCCTCAGCCAATTAATTCTAAGACCTATTCTTCACCTTACGGAGTCCCCCAGGGGTCTATTCTTAGCCCTCTGCTATGTAACATTTATGTTAGACCCCTAGCAGCAATCGTTGAAGAGTCTGGGTTGTCGCTCTTCTCTTATGCTGACGACACCCAGATTATTTTTTCTCTTTCTGCTGGAAAGACTGCAGAGCTTTCAGCTCTCATGACTGGTCTTAGCAAAGTCGCTTCATGGAAGCACGCTAATTTCCTAAAGCTCAATGGTGAAAAAACTGAGGTTCTGGGTAAAGACAAAAATCTCTGGCGTCCGCAACATTGGCCTACAGAACTGGGTGTGTTCCCGCAACCGTCCAATCATGTTCGTAACCTTGGCTTTATTATTGACGACTCACTATCTATGCCTCAACAAGCCATCAAGGTTACTGCAACATGTTTCACCATTTTGAAATGGTTGAGGAAGATTGTGTGGATGTTGCCTAACTCTATCCAGAGAACAGTAGTCCAGGCCCTTGTAACATCTAGGCTGGACTACGCCAACATCCTCTACCTGGTTGTATGGCATTACAACGCGGGCTTTTACACCGCGTGCCATAACAACGCTGTTTTTACAACGCAAGTCGTTACAACGACTTGCGCTGTAAGCGCTGGACAGTGGAATAGTTAAATTTTCTATTCCAACTCCACCCCACGTTACAGTAGGGAAGATGTTGGAATAGAAAATTAAACTATTCCCTATCCAACAGCGCCCTCCAGCGCAAGTCGTTGTAAAGGCAGTGTTGTAATAGCAGCGCGGGGTAATGCCTGCGTTGTTATGGCTGTTCCCCCTCTAACTGGGAGCAAATAAAGACTTAAAACATAAGCTGCAGCGGGTACATAACTCTGCCGCCAGATTACTTTGTCGGGTTTCTAGAACCGCCTCGCTATCCAGTTCTTTGAGGAACCTCCATTGGCTTACGGTCGAAAACCGGGTCAAGTTTAAAGCTCTGACTAATATGTTTCGAATTAAGCACGACATAGCCCCCCCTTACTTGCAAAACCTGGCACGTCCCTACATGCCCTCTCGCACTTTTCGGTCAATCACCCAGGCCAAATTCCAGGTGCCAAAGGTTAGATTATCCCATACGGGTGGCCATTCTTTTTTGTATTTAGGCCCTGTACTGTGGAATGCTCTCCCTTTGTCTCTTCGCACCCAGTCCCACTTCTTATTGTTTTGAAAGTCACTCAAAACCTGGCTTTTTTACCGGTAGGTCTCTCTCTCTGCTCTGCTTTTTCTTGATAGCGCCGGGAACCCATTTTGGGCTGCTGTTGCGCTGATATATAAATTTAAATATTAAATAAATAAAAATTGCGCCAGACGAGCGCGATAAAGCCCGGGCCAGCTATTGAGTCACACTAACCCTGGTTACAGTACCTTGGAAACAATGACAAAACAAAGACATTTTCAAGTGCCGGGAGGTGAGGCGCCACTGAGGCCGGTGCAGCATTGGCTACTTACTGCTGGTGTAGGTCGTTGGCACATCGGTGTACAGGATGGTTTGTTAGGTGAGGCATCACTGAAGCAAGTGATGCATCGGTTTCTGGAGGCAATGCAGAGTCATTGAGCCATTGAAGCTGAGGATGTTGCAAGGCACAGGGGAGGTGATGCGGCATTGGCGTTAGGCATTGGTTCCACTGGAGGTGCAGGGTCATTTAAGTGTTGAGAGTCAAGCCACGCGGCGTCAACTTCATGTTGTTGATGTCACACCACTGGGCCACAAATACTGTGGTGGAGTCAGGCATCACTAACTTTGGTGACGCGGTGTTCGAGACTCATGCTGTGGCGGATCTTCAGAGGCACTGCAGTGGCATCGAGGTCTGCACTGCAAGTCACGGTCGTTGCATTGACCGGGGACGATGGCTCCGGTGCAGGCAGCGACACAGTGTCGCAGACCGGCGCTGACTTGGAAGTCCCACTTGAAGTCGATGTACTGGTTTCTTCTTGTTTAGCACAGCAACTCATATCCAAATACCCAGGAACTGGATTTGGCATGACTTGGCAGAGTAGGGCTCTCAGCAGAAAAACCCAGATGATGCAGGCGAAGTCTTTGATGGCCCAAAGTCCAGTTGGCTCATTCACAAGACAGAAGCAGCAGACCAACACAGCAATACAAGTAGCAGAGTGGCAGTCCTTCCTGGCAGCGCAACAGTTCTTCTTCTTGGCAGAATGTCTGCAGTCCAGAAGTGTTCTGCGTACATAGTGTCTGAGGTTCAGTTCTTATACCCATTTTAGTCTTTGACGTAGGGAGACTTCAAAGACAGGCCTTCATAGTGCACAAGACCCTGCCCTTCCTGGCCCTTGTTCCAGACAGACTATAGGGCGTCATCTAGCTCTTTGTGTGGGGACAGTCACATCCCTAATCAGGACTAAGTGTCAACTCCTCCCACCATTCTAGCTCAGGAAGACCCATCAGCCTGGTGATGGGCCATCGAGATACACAGGGAACACCTCAGTTCCCTTTGTATGTGACTGTCTAGAGTGAATTCACAAAGCCCAACTGTCATCCAACTCAGACATATATTCTAGGGACAGGTAGAGGCAAAGAATGGTTAAAATAAGAAAATGGCAACTTTCTAAAAGTGGCATTTTCAGACCTGCAATTTAAAAACCAACTTCACTAAAATATGTATTTTAAAATTGTGAGTCCAGAGACACCTAACTCTAATTTACTACCACCTCCCAATTAGAATATACACTGGTAAAATTGTTATAAGGCAGCTCCAATGCTAACCTATGGAAGAGAGAGGCCTTGCAGTAGTGAAAAACTAATTTAGCAAGTTTTCACTACCAGGAAATGTAAAACTTAAAACCACATATCCTTCCTTTTAAACACACTGCACCCTGCTCATAGGGCTACCGAGGGCCCACCGTAAGGGTGCCTTACATGTAGTACAAGGGAAGGTTTGGGCACGACCAGTAGGTGTACTTGCCAGGTCGACATGGCAGTTTTAAACTGTGCACACAGGTTCTGCAATGGCAAACCTGAGGCATATTTTCAGGGCTACTCATGTGGGTGACACAATCAGTGCTGCAGGGCCTCTAGTAGCATTTGATTTACAGGCACTGGGCACATGTAGTGCACTGCACTAGGGACGTATTAGTAAATCAAATATTCCAATCATGGAGAAACCAATCGTACCATGTTTTACAGGAGACAGCATATGCACGTTAGCACTATTTAGCAGTGGTAAAGTGCCCAGAGTCCTAAAGCCAACCAAAAGAGGGTCAGAAAAACCAGCAGAGGAAGGCAAAAAGTTGGGGTATAACCATGAAAAAAGGGCCAGGTCCAACAATCTTCTTTCTCATAAAATGTTCCAACTTAACCCTGACCCACTCTCCTTCCTGTAAACCATGTTGATCCAGGTTTTAACTTGGAACACAACTCTCTTCTCTTCATTACTTTGTATGGTGTCTCACCAGTGACACCATTAGGTGTAGTTCTGTAAGCCCACACAATCACCCCCTTCAGCTAGTACCAACTGCAACCCTTCCTTAAAAACTTTATTCCATCACTCTACCACTGCATTACCTTGAGGATAATAGACAGACGTTCCTGTGTGATGAACACCAAGGTTTTCCAAAAATGCAGATATTTCAACAAAAACAAACTGAATCCCATTCTCTGTATCAATTTCCATTGAAAGGCTTCCCTGGCAAAAACTTTCTCTAAGTACTCAATCCCATTCTTAGTTTCTACATGTTTTGCCCTCAGGCCAACGTGAGAATAAATCTACTGCCACCAAGCATGATTCAGAATATGTTCAATTGTTTTGAAGAAACCATATGTACCTGTTTTAAAATTTATACTTAAGAAAAGATAAAGATGAACTAAAATAAAAAAAGAAGAAACTATAACAACAAAGTTGTACATTTCTATTAGGCTGTGAACACTGGTTCATTGGGGTGTGTGTACATATATCTAGGACCCTTCTCAGGGCCTTTTGAAAAACGGCAGGGTCTGCTTTTCTTTTGTTTGTTCTAACCCCCTCTCTCCTGCCTTTATCCTGGTGTCCCACTGGGAACCCCCTTCTATTTTGTTGTTACTGCCACCAAGGCAAACATAGATCCTGAACGTAGTGTGGTGAAGGGCCACATAATATCTAAAGCGACTTTTGTCCAAGGACCATTCCCGTTCTTAAAGACCTGTGGGGATACGCTATCTTTTTCTGAGATTTGTTCCTCCAAGCACGCATAATACATTGTCCCACCATGCCCTCTACATCACAGTTAAGGCGTGACCACCATAAATCCTTCATAATCCTTCTGTTGACTGCACTCATTCCAATGTGGCCCTTGTGAGCAGCTACCTCCATGACTACCAACAGCCCACCCCTTCTAAGAACACTATCATGAACATACAACTCATGCTTAATAGCCTCGTAGGATTTCAATTCATCCTCCAAAAGTCTCTTATGTTTGCCAACCTTGTTTTACAAATAGCATCACTTTTCTCAGAACTTGATCAAATTCTGGTTCTTTTACCCACAACTCCTGAGACATACCCATTGCTGCAATCTCTGTCACACTGGCAACCACACACTCTTCCTCAGTTTTAGCT
Source organism: Lissotriton helveticus (assembly GCF_964261635.1). Classification (NCBI taxonomy): domain Eukaryota; kingdom Metazoa; phylum Chordata; class Amphibia; order Caudata; family Salamandridae; genus Lissotriton; species Lissotriton helveticus. The sequence continues at coordinate 528,142,943 of NC_136057.1, read as the reverse complement.
CTTCCCTTTTCTTGCAAAGGTAAACATTATAAATAATTTGCCATGACATTCATGGATCCCAGTACATATTCCAAATTAAAGAAACAGATTCTTGCATTCCTAATTACCATCTGGCAATGGGTGAAGTAGCTCTTACCGCCACCTTGTAGTGGAAATATCTACTAAAGACATGTGGTCTGAATCTTAGGGAAAACTTGTTACCCTATTCATACTGCCGGAAATGTGCAATTCCCCCAACACACGGTAGTGCCACCTTCTCAATTACTTAATAATTATATTCAGTTTACCTCAATGTTCAGGATGCGCTTGCCACAATCACTTCCTTGCCCATGTTCACTTGCATCAAGACCGCACCCATAAAATAGTTAGTCGCATTATTCATAATGATTGTAGGCAACATGGTGTCAAAAAGTTTGAGACCTGGGGCTACTGAAATTATATTTTTCAATTTCACAGATTCATCCTCACATGCATCAAACCAGACAAATTTCACATTCTTTCATAAGTCTTTGCATACTGTTGGTCTTTTCAGAAAACCTTGCAATACCTTTTGCATAGTATTCAGCCATTCCCAAAAATGAACAAACTTCGTCGTACCCTCAGGGAATGGGAGCTGCCAGAATTGCCTTCAACAGGCTTTCCTGTTGTCTTATCCCCTTACAATCAATATGATGACCCAAATAGTCCACACCAGGCATACAGGTGTGACATTTGTTCACCTTGATACTAAGACCATTTTCCTTGAGAATATCTAGCACCCTCTAAAAAGAGTCATTATGTTTACTTCAATTGTTCTCATAAGTCAGAATGTCTCCCGAAAATACATTACATTCTTCATCTTACACAAGATTATATGCATTGCCCTCTGAAACACAGCAAAAGCCAAAGCTAGTCTGAACGGCATGTGTCAAAATCTATGAACCCCCTCTTGTGTCACAAATAAGGTCACTGGCTTAGATTAATCTTCAAGGGCAATCTGCTAATATGTGGAGGATAAATCTAGGGAAAAAAACACCACTGTCTCCTTCAATTTAATCAGCATCTCATTAATGTTGGAAAGGAGATGGCGATCAATCCATATGTCCTGATTTAAATCCCTCAAATCCACACACATTCTCAACCCACCTCCTGCCTTCCAAGCCAGAACTATAAGCGACAACCACTCCGATCCTCAATTGTCTTTGTAATTCCCTGATCACATAACTTGTCTAGCTCCTTCTTCACTTCTTCTCTCAATGCTAATGACAGAGGAAGCACTTTCTATCACCGGTATCATTGTGGCCAGGAAGTCGGGCCGCCATATTGGGGCTGCTGCCTTGCAGCGCGCCACCTGACTCAGCGCTCTAGTTCTCCGTGTGGAGAACGAGGAGGCTGCACTTAAGGCGAGCTGGTGGGAGCTGCTCGACCTTTTCGGTAAGGAGTTACCTGCTTATGCTTTGGCGCCTTCTCCTCTAGGCTGCAGTAGGCGCGCAAACTTGTAAATTTTAAAAATTGCTTGTTTTTGCATGTATGTGTAAAAATTATTTCCTACCTGATTTTTAATCATCGTTGGTGTGCCCACAGACTCGCACCATAATTGTGCCCCCCACCGCTTGCAGAGCGGAGTTCTATCACCGGTATCATTGTGGCCAGGAAGTCGGGCCGCCATATTGGGGCTGCTGCCTTGCAGCGCGCCACCTGACTCAGCGCTCTAGTTCTCCGTGTGGAGAACGAGGAGGCTGCACTTAAGGCGAGCTGGTGGGAGCTGCTCGACCTTTTCGGTAAGGAGTTACCTGCTTATGCTTTGGCGCCTTCTCCTCTAGGCTGCAGTAGGCGCGCAGCGCTTTTAACTTGTAAATTTTAAAAATTGCTCGTTTTTGCATGTATGTGTAAAAATTATTTCCTACCTGATTTTTAATCATCGTTGGTGTGCCCACAGACTCGCACCATAATTGTGCCCCCCACCGCTTGCAGAGCGGAGTTCTATCACCGGTATCATTGTGGCCAGGAAGTCGGGCCGCCATATTGGGGCTGCTGCCTTGCAGCGCGCCACCTGACTCAGCGCTCTAGTTCTCCGTGTGGAGAACGAGGAGGCTGTACTTAAGGCGAGCTGGTGGGAGCTGCTCGACCTTTTCGGTAAGGAGTTACCTGCTTATGCTTTGGCGCCTTCTCCTCTAGGCTGCAGTAGGCGCGCAGCGCTTTTAACTTGTAAATTTTAAAAATTGCTCGTTTTTGCATGTATGTGTAAAAATTATTTCCTACCTGATTTTTAATCATCGTTGGTGTGCCCACAGACTCGCACCATAATCGTGCCCCCCACCGCTTGCAGAGCGGAGTTCTATCACCGGTATCATTGTGGCCAGGAAGTCGGGCCGCCTTATTGGGGCTGCTGCCTTGCAGCGCGCCACCTGACTCAGCGCTCTAGTTGTCCGTGTGGAGAATGAGGAGGCTGCACTTAAAGCTCGCTCCCTCCGCGCAGCGGTGACGCGCAGCGGTGGCGCCTGACTCGCGCCTGAGTCAAGCCAGAGTCCTGCCCGTCTGCGCCCGTCCGCGTTCCGGCGGCGTTTCGTTCGGCGGGTGGGGCTTCGCTACCCAGCATGTGCAAATCCGGTGCATCATCTCTGCGCTACACGTTTGAGGAGTTGCGCTCTCTAAATCATCGGGAGAGCTGCTGCTGCTCTGTCTTCCCCGGGCGCCATAGAGGTAAGTCTCGTTGCCCTTGTTGCGGCTGGCGTCCTAACTGTGCGCTGTCATCTGCCCCCATTAGTAACATAGCTGGCGCAGAGTATTCCTGCATGCTGTTAAACACCAGATCGGCGTGCAGTCATGCGCAAGACATCTTTGAGCTCCTCGATACAGAGAAGCCACTCTGTTTAATGTTGACCGAGACCTGGTGGGGAGATTCCTCTAACCCTGACGTGGTGATGGCAATCCCGCCTGATTATAACATCTTCAGGAAGGATAGAGCCAAGGGAAGGGGCGGAGGGGTTGCACTGGTGGTGAAGAAGGGCACGATGTGCACCATCTTGCCTGCGGAGGACATCCGCGGCTCTGAATCACTTGCTTTTTTAATCACTCTAGCGCCGCACCAATCAGTCAAGGGACTATTAGTTTATCGACCTCCTGGCCCGCCTGGAACGTTCTTTGAAGACCTCGACTCGGTTTTGCTGGGACTGGCCCTGAGAGCAGAACACTGTATAGTAGCGGGGGACTTCAACTTTTGGATGGATGACCCGTCTGACCCCGCTGCTATTAAGCTCTCTGAGGCCATGACCCCGCTGGGTCTTATCCCTTATTTGCAGGGGCCGACTCATGGTAAGGGGCATACTCTAGACCAGGTCTTTTCTACATCTGCTCTTGTGGTGAAAGAGATTCTCCCGGTCCTGTGGTCTGATCACAGGCTTGCCAAATTTGTGATCAGTGGCATTGCCAGGTCGTCCATCTCTGCCCCACAGCAACAGGGACGAGCGTTCAGAGCGTTCAACAGAGTGACCCCGGAGATGTTGGTGCGGGCTGCCTTGGATCATCCTTGTCTTCTCTCCGGTGAGTTGGAGAGAGATTTGGAGTCCCTGCAAGCATGGCTTTCTGATAGGCTTAACGACCTTGCCCCGGTGTTGCCCCCCCGCGTGTCATCGAAGCGGGTTTCGGCCCCCTGGTTTACCACGGCACTGTGGGCTAAGCGGCAGCAGTGTAAGGTAGCCGAAAGGGCCTGGCGGGCACACTATGATAGCGTGGACAGGTTGGCCTACAAGGCAGTGGTCAAGGCTTACCACCGGGACATTCGCCTTGGAAAAAAAGCCTATCTTGCTAGGAGAATTGATGCGGCCTCCAACTCCTGTAAGGAGATCTTCACCATAGTCAGAGAATTTATTTCTCCTCGGACCATTACATCAGAAGAGGTGCCCTTAGAATCCTGGGCGGCGGACCTTGCTTGTTTTTTTACAAGCAAGATACAACTTATACAGGACTCTTTTCCATCTGGTGCACCTGCAAGGCCGTTTAAATCTGAGGTTGATACGTTCCCTCTGGCCTCGCATGGTGCCACATTGGCGGTGTTTCCACCTTTGCCAGCCCCTGCCTCTTTAGTGCTTATGGGCAATTTGAAATCTGGGTCGCCACTTGACCCTTGCCCAGCCAAGCTCTTGGGTAAGATCGCGGAAGTGATCAATCCACTGGCGAACCCTCTTCTGAATCTTTCGTTGAGTCAGGGAGTGGTTCCGCCAGCCTGGAAGCAGGCAATGGTCATCCCGCTGCCTAAAAAACCGGGTCTTGACCCGAAGGTCCCAGCCAATTACAGGCCGATTTCTTTGTTGCCGGCTCTCGTAAAAATCTTGGAGAAACACGTTCAGTCGGTGCTCTCCAACTTTTTGGAGACCCACGAGATCCTGCATGACACCCAGTCCGGCTTTCGCTCAAATCGCAGCACCGAGACCGCGCTCCTTGAGGTTTCTGAAACCATCAAAGGGGTGTTGGATACCGGGGGCAAAGTCATGCTGGTGCTGTTGGACTTGTCGGCGGCTTTTGACACCGTCCCCCATGAGGGCCTTCTCGCAAGACTCTATGAGATTGGTCTTCGGGGGACGGTGCTCAGCTGGTTTTCTTCCTTTCTAGCTGGCCGCCGGCAAACGGTCTGGACATCGCCTGACACCGCCGTAATGCCGCCTCTGGGAGTCGGGGTCCCTCAGGGCTCTATATTGAGCCCGACCCTCTTTAACATCTTCATGACCCCTTTGGCGGCGGTGGCGGAGTCGTTTGGTGCCCGGATCGTATCTTATGCCGACGACACCCAGCTCCTCTTTTCTTGTAAGAGAGGGGCAGACTTTGACGGGGAGAGTATCCGGGATTGCCTTGGGGCTGTGTTCACATGGTTCCAACTGCACAGCCTCAAGTGCAATTGCGATAAGTCCGAGGTACTCTTCTTCGGGTGCGACACGGAGCCCAGCTGGCAGGTCTGGTGGCCCATCGGTATGTTCCCTCCGTCTTGCTCTTCCCCTATGGCGAAGAACTTGGGGGTCAAGATGGATAAGGGGCTGACAATGAAAGCCCAGATCCTTGGGGTGACCGGCACCTGTTTCGGTCTATTAAAGATGCTGCGGAGGTTCTTACCTCTGTTGTCGGAGGAGCACAGGAAGTTGACTGTGCAGGCTCTGATAGGCTCCAGGTTAGACTATGCCAACATTCTTTACCTGGGCCTACCAGAGTACTTGTTGCAGCGGCTTCAAGTAGCGCAGAATGCGGCGGCCAGGGCCATTTATGGTCTAAATAGGCGTGCCAGCGTTTCTGGTCTATTGCGGACGCTGCACTGGCTACCCATCCGCAAACGGATCACCTTTAAGGCTCTGATCTTGGCCTATAAGGCTCTCCACGCGGTGGGAGCAAAGTACCTCCAAAAGAGACTGGCCTTTTACCATCCGGCTCGCTCTCTGAGGTCAGAATCTTTACTTTTGGCGGTTGTCCCACGAGTGAAGAGAGCGCGCCTGGGCGGCCGTTCCTTTGGCTTGCTGGCGCCACAGATGTGGTACTCGCTTCCGCTCCCACTTCGGGGGGCCACTGGTCTCCTTGACTTTAGGCGAGGTCTTAAAACCTGGTTGTTCACCCAGTAGGCCTTTTTGCAGTCCTTTGTTTCTTGTCTATTTTGTCCTTTCTTCTTTTACTGTGTTATGTTATTGCAAAGTAGTTCTCCTTACCCAAAGCGCCGGGACACTCTTTTTGAGTAACCGTTGCGCTATACAAAAGAATAAATAACATAACATAACATAACTTTGTGTGCAATCGTGTTAGCATCCTTACACCATCTTATTTTGTGTTTGAAATCCTTCAACAGACGAAGTTTATCACAAAAAGTTCAGGATACCTCCACTTCCACAACTCAAGCTGATCCCGACTAAAACAAATCCCTGTTCCGGATGGTTACGATCCAAAATTATTTCCAACTTTGTCATGGCCACTCAAGCAAACACCCACCATCCTTAGCTACAAATACCTTGGATTGAGTATAACTGATGTTAGCTTCAAAGCAACCAATGACCTCAATACTCTTCACTCCACACGCTACTGATCCCTGTCTGATGGATTTACCACCTCATCCTTGTCTACGTGAATCTGGTCCTCCCCCACCAAAGTATATGTTGCAGCAGAATCTGCCATCATTCTTACATACTTATTATTTACACACTTGCACATTATGTACTTCATTCTCACTAGACTCTTAAATGGTTCCTGAAGTGTCCACCACCAACTCAACAATGTTTACATTCCTTTTCATACCATTGTTGGATTTCTAAATCCCTCTGCACATATGTGCATAGTGCCTTTTTTGTTTACACTTCTTGCATGCTTGTCCCAGTGCTGGGCACATTTTGTCATTGGAAATATGGCTTTAATACCACAACTCCAACAGCTCCTTGAGTTTTCCTGGTCAATTTCACCATCACTCCTACTCCTGTAGTCACACCCTTTCCAATTTGTCTTCTTTCCTTCTCTGTTCTTCACTACATGTATGGTCGCAGTGTTACCACCATTTGTCTGCAAGCTTTATGTATTCTGGCATGGTCTCCAATTTTTTTTTGCCATTTCTACAATTTTTCTTGTGTCCTCTTATCAGATATCCAGAGTATTAGTTGGTCTCATAACATTTCGTCATGGAATGATTTATAGTTGAAAGATGTCACCAAACCTCTCAATTTTGCCAGAAGGTCATCTGTAGACCCTCCTGGCAACTGGCCACACATTAAGAATATATGTCTTTCCACTGCTTCATTCTTTTACTTTTCATATTTTATAACCAATTTTCTTGCTGCTTCTCCATCTTCCTCATAAGGAGGCAGTAATTTTTTTAATATTTCCCTGCTTTCTGCTCCCAAACAATGTTTCAGAAGGGCTAATTTTCGCTTTGCTAAGAACATGTCCCCCACCTATTGCTATTAGATGTGCCTGAAAACATTCAATCCATCTTTTTCACTACAAATTGGGCTGCTCAAGTGATTTAAAAAATGACACTGGAGGTGTTACCTCTTCCGAGTTTGATGAGTAATGTCTTAGCAGGTGAAAATGTCTGACTAATGCCCTAGAATATTTGATGCACTTATTCAGTCTTATGGTGTGTGGATCACTACACAAACAGATCAGATACTAATTTAACACAAACAGCACCTGTTTCATTACGCAAAGGTGTTCAGAGGCATAGAGGAGCCCTGTCACTTTAAGAAAAAAAGTTTTCCTCAAAAGGTGTGTGCATGGGGGGCACTGTCACTTTAAAAATTTGAGCATTTCTCAGAGTTGTGTGCGTCACTGTGACTCTGCCCCTTTTCAATGGGCTTCCTCTCACATCTCGTCTATACCTTCTTCTCTGCGTTGGTTCTATGAAGGGATGTATTGCAGCTTACAGAAAGTGCTGATGCTGTTTTCACTCCACTGCTTCACACGTTCGGTCCTCCGTAAGATAGCTGCTCTTCAACACTGATGCGTTTAAGCTTTATAAGGTCATCTTTATTGTTTGTTTATCCTGTAGAAGAGGACTGGAATAACATCTGTCCTTGATAGTCACCTCCACCACTGTACACTGCTCACGTCTCCATCTCGCTTGAGAAAAAGTATCAGTGGTTTGGACCTGGGTTGAACCACTGATAAACACTGGAAGTCTGATGGATCAGCTGCCAGAGAACAGACTGAGAGTGAGTCCACGTCACTGGAGAAACGTGCAAAAGGTTGGTAGGCCTTTGGCCACAAAGACACTGGCTAAAAGGGCTGCCTCATGGCAGCGGCAGAGGTGCTTCATGGATTGATGAGCTTGAGTGTCACCAACGTCTCGGGTAACGATGAATCAGCAAACGGTGATGACACTGACGACAAGAGAGATCCTCTGTGGATGAACCTGTGGTGACTTTGTTGACTTCTAACATAGTCCTGTAATTTGATAGTTCTACAGTTACCTTGCCCTGGGAATCTTTGACACCTGTTACCATGATATGAGAACTGTTCCACTGGCTGTTGATGGTTGTCAGATTTCTTTGTCGGCTGTGTGGGTGTACTAGAGAAGTGGTGTGATCCCCACCCTTGCTTGCCTTTTATTACAAATGGTTTCTGTCTTGCTTTTTTAATATGTCTTCAGGCTCTTGGAAAACATCTTCAGTGATGAAAATGCTGCTCACCCTCTTTGGTAAATAGGGTATAGTAGTTTCAGGTAGTTGCAGGTATATGTAATGGTGTTGCCGTACTGACTTTAAATAATTAGGTTAGCCTGCTGAGGGCTGAGAATACAAAGAAGAGTCACTGTCTGGGTGATATGCTGTCAAAATGACCAGGAAGGGCGGATGCAAAGGATCACAACTTCAACTTTTGTTGTAAGATGACTTGAATGTAATGTAAATTTCTGACTTTGAACATGAGAGGTGTGAGAAACTGCCTCTTTTGTGTGATAATTCACATATTTTGTGGATTCATGCTGCTGTTTTTCTGACTCTACTGGACACTGCAGACTAGGCCGGAGTGCCTGTGATCTGACCCCTAAAACATGTTGAATTGCCTAACAGCTGACTGGCATATTTAACTTTCCTATAACATCCATAGTATAAGGTACCTAAAGTACACCTTTGACATAGAAAGTTAAATGTCACCAATGGCCTACAGTACCACAGTGCCATATACTAGAGTGACCAGGCAAACATCACTCCAGTTCTGCCACAGAGCCTGACATCTGCAGTTTAAAACTGCAATCCATCCTTGTGAGGAGGAGCCCGCTTTCACCCCTCTAGGGATCACTGATATAAAGCACCTCAGGTTCGGGCAGAGCGCTATGCAGATGACATTGGGAGGTCAAGGGTTAACTAACCCCGACTCTTTTCACACACAGGAAGGAAAATAACCCAGGCAGGAGGAAGACCAATCAGGGACTCAAGAGGCGGGGCCAGACCTTACAAGGAAGATGCCAGAAATCGACGAGCGGTGGAAGATCGAGAGGCAGAAGGAGAATGGAGTTGTGGACGGTGAAAAGGAGCGCGTGGAAGCGGAGCAAAGGACCGGGGACCAAGAGACCAGCAACCTCGTGGATGAAGGCGTGGAGCTGGATGCCTGGACGGAGGACTGGTGGACGCCCCCCGGAGGATGCCTTCACTCCGCCGTAACTCTGGAGAGTTACGGCTTCCACGGTAGGTGAACCGGGAAAAGGGACAGGAAGGGAGAGGAGGACGGGGTGATTCTACAAAGGGGGGGGAGACTGGGATGGATAGGGTTTTTTTTTTCTTTTTCTGCATACTGGCATAAGCGGGCTGGGGCACAAGGAAAAACCTGGGCCAAAGCACACCCTCAGGGGGGATATAGCCGATAAGGGAAGCAACCCACCTCCCTTTTTAGGTCTCGCTCCTGAGACCTATTGTCGTCGAGATGCCTCTCAAGGGAGACAGACCGGGGCACGCGCGGCGATTCTGGTCTGTGGACATGCACGTCCAGCCCATCGCCGTGCACATCTGTTGCTCCACACTCACGGAAGCACACACACACATGCAACAGCCACACTCATGCATGCACACACACACACGCGCGCGCGCAAGGTGGAGTCTGAGTTTAGGGAGTCCGCCTCCCTCTCACCTGCTTCCGACTGCTGACCATCATTTCTGGAGCGCCGGGTCCTCGGCTCCCGATGGCTGGATGGGTGGATGGGTGGGCGGGGGCGACGCGGCCAGGGACAGGCTAACAACTTCCAGCCTGTTAACTTTCTACTACGGTAGCGGCGGCTGCGGCGCACCGGCAGGGCAGGATGGCGGCTGCGCAAGATTCGTAGCCCCTGCCCTTCGGCCACCTCCCGCAGCAGCGCGCGTTCGCCTCGCACGTGGTAAACTCCCAGACATAAAAGAAAGACTCCGTTACAGTGCTGTTATAGCCTGCGCGGTCTAAGACAACATAAGTCGGCGGACATCTTGTAGTGTTTGCTTATCGTTGAAAAACGAAGTAATTATTAAAACACGTTCGATAAGATGGGTTTATTTGGTTGTTCTACTAAAATATGGCCTTATTATATATTACTGTGGACGTTCCCTACAACGTAAAAACAATTAAAAGCATATTTTTATATTTACTCACTGTGTTATAATGTGTGTTTTAATCACGTAGTCGTTGTCTAAAAAACGCTGATACATTTTTATAGTACTATAAAATGGTTCCATTGGTTTTGCAGGCTAGAACTCTACAATGGCGCATTGGTGAAACGGCCGCTCGGGTCCAGCGCTTTTGCTTCCGCTGTGGATGTCCGTCTGCTATGCCCGTGCCGGCTGTTGTGGGTGTCCGTCTTCCCTGTCCGTCTTCCCTGTCCACGCCGGTCCCGCCGCGCAGACCCCGTCTCCCGCTCCACCACGCTCTCGGCTTGTGACAGCCCCGGGCTCACAGGAGGCACTCTCCCCCAGCAACCGACCGTTCTCTGCCGTGCCCGCTCCGCAGGCCTCAGCCATGAATATCGAGGAGGTGAAGAGCACCATGACGACCCAGCGCATCGCTGCGCTCAGCCACGTGAAGGGGCTGGGGCTGGACTCGGACAGCGGCCTGGCCAAGCCCGCCGCCGCGGGGCTGGTGGGGCAGGAGACCGCTCGAGAGGTGAGGGGAGATGTGGAGCCTCGGGAGGGGGAGAGGCAGTGCAAAAGGATGGGGTTCACCTGCAGGATGGTTTGAGGGGCACCTGGGATGTCACTGGCATTCCTAGCCCTGAAGCTGAATGAGGGCCCCTGGAGGGTGGGGACCCCATGCACCGAAAGGACTGTAGGGACAGGCGCCACGCCCCCGGAGAGAGGTCCAAGCTGTTTCCCTGCTGAATGAGCTGCACTCATGCTTTTTGTGTGGTTCCTGCATCTCAGCTTATCCTCACTTGGAGGATGTTACTCCGACCAACCAGATGCCATTAAGAAATTTGTATTGGTACACCCTCCTTAAAACATGCATCAGCCTTCCAAACATGAGTCATTTCCTATTGACTTCACTGTTGAATATTATGGTATTTGACACTTGCACAGTGCATACCTGTCCATAGTACAGCATCGTGGCGCTCTTAACTCTTTGGAGCAAATACAGACAGAACTGTGTTTTTGGTTGAAGTACTGTGTTCTTGTACTGCTGGGCAGCTCAGTGAGATCAATGTTCATTGCTGAAATATATGATAATCCGTCAAAAGTTTGAATCCAGACATGGCCTACTCAGCCTTCCATCCTTCCGATGTTAGTAAATTGAGTACTGTTAAATTGGGTTTTACTAGCGCTTGCTATCTACAATACTTACAACTATTTAAACTATTATTATTATAATTTTTTGTATGGTCTGTATGGGAAGATTTAGACGAGGCATGTGAATACAGGACTTGCAGGGAAGGTTACTTTTAGTAGGTGTAGTGTTGCATAGCAGTATGTGAGCGAAATAAAGGGTGATTCATGCAGAAATTGTTCTGTTTACCTGTTGGCGGTGCTGGAGCATGATCGGTGCTCAGTGAACTGCCCGCATGCATTATGTGACCTTCCTCCCTCCTGCATCACAGCATATCCTCACTTAGAGGATGTTACTCCAATCAAATGCAAGATGCATCAGCCTTCCAAACATAAGCCATTTTCTATTGATTTCACTTTTTGAATATTATTAGGTCTCGCTCTCGAGACCTATTGTCGTCGAGATGCCTTTCAAGGGAGACGGGCCGGGGCACGCGTGGCGATTCTGGTCTATGGACGCGCACGTCCAGCCCGGCGCCGTGCACATTTGTTGCTCCACATTCACACTCATGGAAGCACACACACACACACACACACACACATGCAACAGCCACACTCACGCATGCACACACAAACATACACACACACGCAACAGCCACACTCATGCATGCACACACACACACGCGCGCAGGGTGGAGTCTGAGTTTAGGGAGTCCGCTCCTGCATGGGCCCCCGCGGGGCCTCCCTCTTACCTGCTTCCGACTGCTGACCATCATTTCTTGAGCGCCGGGTCCTCGGCTCCCGATGGATGCATGGGTGGGCGGGGGCGACGCGGCCAGGGACAGGCTAACAACTTCCAGCCTGTTAACTTTCTACTACGGTAGCGGCGGCTGCGGTGCACGGGCGGGGCAGGACGGCGGCTGCGCAAGATTCGTAGCCCCTGCCCTTCTGCTACCTCCCGCAGCAGCGCGCGTTCGCCTCGCTCCCTCCCCCCTTCTCCTCTGTGAGGCGCGCGCACCACTACTTTCGATTCCCGGCCCTGCTCCTCTGTGGTGCGCGCGCATCACTGGTTAATATGTTGTATTTGTTCGGTGGGCCATTTCTTAAGGGCACTTCTGGAGCGGTTCTTAAAACTCAAGCGACGAGTGAAGCATGAAAACTCATCGCCCGTTGGTGCAACGCATTTTAATGTCACACTGCCCAGAACTCTGGTATACTGGTGAGATTTTTTTCAAAGGCTTTTTTGATACATTTGTGCCACACAAGAGAGTCAAGTGCGCACACGCAGAGGAATCCTTTTAATTTCATTTTTAAAATAGAGCCTGGTTGTAACAAAATATTTGACTATTACTCCTTTTCGTGCAGATATTTTTAATGCTTTAAATTTATTGATACTAACAGCCTTTATTTACACCGCTAAAAACAACACTGCAGTGGCAAACACTACACAAAAATCACATTATTATCGGGCCCAGAACCCTGCTCAGTAACTTGACATTGCCTAAGAATACATGTTCAGTACACGCGAAGAGAGGAGTGAGATTTTAGTTTGAGAGGCGGAGGCCATTTCTCTCACGGCCAACACAGGAGTAAGATTCGGAGACCCAGCTGTGCTGGGGAGTTGAAAACAGAGCACATCTTGCTGGGCATTACTACTCAACAACTGACAGCTGCACTAAGGGCAGGCATAGGGAAGTGTTTGTGCTGTGTTGTGGGACACCCACATAAAAACAATCTCATATTATCCTGCGTTAATTCGGCGAGTAGCAGGGTTACCACCTGGATTCACGCTGCCCTTACTCGCAGGGAGCCACAAGCCCTTCCCCCGGAGCCGGTGACTCAGCATGAATGTTTTACCCTTCAACGCACACCAAGCGCCATGTGTCTTCTTAATCCTCGCCGAGCCCAGCCTCCCTGCTCGAGTCCCACTCTCTGCCCTCTCTGTGAGGAGCCCGCCAACAAAACCTTTCTCCATCCCACCTGTGGAGTTTGATTCTCCCCACCCCATTGTTGTCCCTCACTGCACGCTCTCATCAACGAAAAAAATAATTATCTATTTTAAGGTGACACTTAAGATTGCGGGTGGCTGCTGGGTCGGCAGATCGCCCTGCTGCCTGCGGTGTTTGCTAAATAAATACCCTTTCTTCCTGGTGAATCCGGATTTCTTCTCACCCGTCTCCTGATGGGGTTTATGCACTTCTATCATTTATACAGTTAATCTGCCCACAAGACTTGGCCAGACCTTTCCCTCGCTGGCCAGATAAGAATCAGTCTCTCTGGGGGCTAATGGCCGCCAGGAGCGCAGCTTAATGGCTGACTCTTTCCTACCCCAACAAACTTTCTGAGGTTATGGTGACACCCTGGCAGGAGACTGACTCCATTCTAGCCATGCTAGCACTTTTTATTCAGCATCAACTTGTAGTCATAACATTCTCCAACAGCGCAGTCAGTTTTCTGGGGGTAGCTCTGCTGGTACCTAAACACAGCACTATTCAGCATTTGGCGCTAAAGGATGTTCCAAATCAATAGGTGCATCCATAAATAGGTAAGCACAATTATCTATGCACATAGCTTTCACTCGAATGGATACAATATATAATTAATTAGCACACGAAAGAATGAGTAAATGAAACCTTTATGTCGAAGGCAGTAAGACGATTTGCCTGTTCCTGCTAAAGAACATAAGCTATGGTGGTAAGAGGTGGTGGGGGCACAGAATGGCTGTTGGGACACTTTGGGAGTGAAGTAGGCAGTCTCAGCAAAGAGGCCAAAGACCGTACTTCTGACAATCTGCGCTGCTCCCGATGCTTCCTGGCTTAGTTTGGTGCAGTGAGCTCGCAAAACAGAGGTGACACGTTTAACAGCGTGACCCAAAAGTGACCAACTTAACACTGCAGCCTAGAGGCGGAAGACTCGACACCTAAACACAGGAGTGAATCGGGTAACACCGGTTCAACCCTGTCACTTAGCAGGATACGTCAGTTTCCACTAGAACTCAGAGTAGTGCTTAGAAGTCATTTATTTGGCATTACTTTCCAGAAAAGATGAATTTGACCAAATGCAGTTCCCACTTCTGTATAGAAAGGGGCGTGGGTACCAGTTGCGCTAGTGGGATTCAATAACACGACGGTTTAGCCCTTTTGATCGTGCAGTGTGCGATGCTCAAACACTGGGCTGTGTAATGTGTAGATAACTTGTATCTTCCCATCTCGTTCGTCTTTTCACTTTTCTGATATCTGGTTTCTTACTTTCGCTGTAAAACACAAGCACACACGCTCTCTTCTGTCAGACTTTATTTCACCGACCTCTACTCGATTATACCCCCACTCTCTTGTGCCGCCATTTCGCTGTCTCCATTCTCGCCTAGTTCTTTCTCTAATTCCAGTTCAAGCCCCTAACATTTACTCGTTTCTCCTTATGGCTTTTATCTCTCCCACCGTCCACAGCCCCACCCTTTCCTCCCTCTTTCTCTTTCATCTCCTTTTTCGTCTTCACACCTCTTAGATCCTTTATTCTATTCTGTCATAGCTCCCCTCTCTTTCACCCTCCTTCTTTTCATTTCTCTACACCCCTTTCTCATTTTTCGGCACCCTCAAACACACTGCATACACTGCACCCTCACACACACTGCACACACTGCACCCTCACACACACTGCACACACTGCACCCTTGCACACACTGCACCCTCACACACACTGCACCCTCAAACACACTGCACACACTGCACCCTCACACACTGCACACTGCACACACTGCACCCTCACACACTGCACACTCACACACACTGCACCCTCACACACAATGCATACACTGCACCCTCACACACACACTGCACACACTGCAGCATCACACACACTGCACCTTCACACACTGCACTGCACCATCACACACTGCACCCTCACACACACTGCACCCTCACACACACTGCACACCCTCATACTCTGCGCACCCTCACACCATGCGCACACTCACACCCTGCGCACCCTCAAACACCTTGCGCACCCTCACACACTCTGCAATGGAACATACACTCCAAATACCACTCAGTGCCACATAACACTCTATATATCTATAGCCCTCACTCTATATATCTGTCGCCCTCCCTCTATCTATCGCCCTCACTCTATCTATCTATCGAATCACCATAGCATCACTCATCACCACCACAGCATCACTCAGGGGCACCACAATATCACTATGCGCTACCACAGCATCACTGAACGCCACAGCATCACTCGTCGCCACCACAACATCAGTCAGCGCCACCACAGCATCAATCTGTGCAACCATTCAACAACAACTGGTTCAAATATGTTCTCTCAATGTTTCAAGCTTTATTAGAAATGTCACAAAAAGATGTTAATATTTCACTTCTGTTCTTGGATTTTCGTCACAATAAAATACAATGAACATAATCTTCACAAAAGTTATTTACAAAAGCATTTGCCATTATAAATTACAATAACTTTTATTTAAGTATTAATTATTAAAAAATAAGCCATTTTTATTTGTAATATCAATACATCTAAGTCACGTAAATACAACACATATTGCATTACAAATGCTATAGGTGTCCCATTTGCGAAAGTTAAAACTATTGGCATTGTAAATCACGAAGCTATTCTATCTTTGTTTCTGCTGCCCGTTTGCGGAGTGTGCTGTTGCTTATCCCAGGAACGCCTACCTCTCGCCGGACCCGCTCCGCGGGTCCCGCATCGCTGTCTGGAGACAGGACTGCGCCGGGGGAACGTGGTTGGAGTTTCGGGGCGCTGGTCAGTCTTGCAGGGCTGCGAGCAGCGTGGTCAGGGACTCCATATCCCAGGAGTCCCTGATAGCCTGGCAGAGAACACCTGGGCCGCTCTCCCTGCAAGCTCCGCCCCCTCACCAACGGACCTAAAAGCCCTCGCCTCTACAGTCTCACTGGGACCCTCTATCTTTGTTTCTGCTGCCCGTTTGCGGAGTGTGCTGTTGCTTATCCCAGGAACGCCTACCTCTCGCCGGACCCGCTCCGCGGGTCCCGCATCGCTGTCTGGAGACAGGACTGCGCCGGGGGAACGTGGTTGGAGTTTCGGGGCGCTGGTCAGTCTTGCAGGGCTGCGAGCAGCGTGGTCAGGGACTCCATATCCCAGGAGTCCCTGATAGCCCGGCAGAGAACACCTGGGCCGCTCTCCCTGCAAGCTCCGCCCCCTCACCAACGGACCTAAAAGCCCTCGCCTCTACAGTCTCACTGGGACCCTCTATCTTTGTTTCTGCTGCCCGTTTGCGGAGTGTGCTGTTGCTTATCCCAGGAACGCCTACCTCTCGCCGGACCCGCTCCGCGGATCCCGCATCGCTGTCTGGAGACAGGACTGCGCCGGGGGAACGTGGTTGGAGTTTCGGGGCGCTGGTCAGTCTTGCAGGGCTGCGAGCAGCGTGGTCAGGGACTCCATATCCCAGGAGTCCCTGATAGCCCGGCAGAGAACACCTGGGCCGCTCTCCCTGCAAGCTCCGCCCTCTCACCTATTTCCATCCCTATATACCAACGCTTACTCCTCGCTGCGCGGGAGCGCGCGGGAGCGCCGGGAGAAGCCCGGGACAAGGGCGGGACCGTCTGTGGCCGTCCGGGGCCGCTGGAGGCCGGGCTGGGCCACCCTATTAACATTCTCAGCCCAGGTACTGTCCCATTGTTGGATATACTAATTGATTTGTGACTTGTGGTTTCATTGTGGGGCTGAAGGGGGGTTTTCCACTCTATGGCTTCTATAACCGGCACTTCTATGCTGCTGCCTTTAATGACAGAGACAGAACCGGCTGTCATGGGCCCTCTTGATTCTTATTTCAAACGCTTGCCACAGGATATTGACAAAGAGATTGCCCTGGCGGAAAGACGAGCTGGGCGTAGGCTCTCGATTGAGCTTTTGAAAAATCCGCCTGAAAAAAACCAAGGTTTGAACTTTCCTGCGCTGGTTACACCATTGTCATCTATTGTTCTACCAGTTACCCAGGACCCCCTCTTTGATATACCTCCCCATACTGAGCTAGTTGACATTTTTTCATCAGTTACTGTGGGAACTGGTTTGTCTGTTGAGCATTCTGGTGGATTAAGACAATCATCTAAAAAAAATGGAGTTTTAGTAAAACCATGTGTGCATTTGGAAGTACTTAAATCCAAGCCTGGTGTTAAAAGGAAATGGGGAGTTACTACTAAAAAAGCACAATCACAAAAACCTGTGAGAAAGCATAGGAAGTTGGGTTCCAAATCATTTTTAACCCATGTCCCTGTAACGAATGAAGTAGTAACGCCGATGGCGGAGGATATAGCAGTCCAATTAGAAGTGGACCCATTATCTTTGGCGTCCCCTACAACATTGGCAGTCCCAGCCAACGATCCAACTCCTATAGAACTCCCGGGTTCACCTTCTCCAAACCATGATTTCCTGATAGAAGTGGGAAAAATAATGCGCTCCCTTCTGCACCCCGTAGAGCTTAGATTGCAAAAGCTAGCTGAACAACTTGACCATCTCGAACAAGCTAGCCTAGATAATTTTTTTATCATTAAATCTTTAATCAAGTCTAGCAATAGATTGGGAGATAACGGGAAGCAAACGCAGATAGCTAATAATGAGCAAGGAGCTGTGTTGGTAGATTTGCAATCCCCGCCTGCAAGCGTTACCCCTGTCCAGGAAACCAAAGGGAAGAACAGTATGAAGGTATCTAATTTAATTTGCACTAAAACTATTAGTACCAGTGGGAACACCAATTCCGTTAACAATACTAATAGGGGTTGTAAGGTTAGTGTAAAAAATCCATCAAAAATAACCACCACAATTACCACACCTTTGCCGATTGGGCAGGGGAAACCTATGGCCAAAGGAAATGATAAAATCCCTCCTAGTAATGTTACTGGGAATAAGGTGGGGCCTATGACAAATATAGTAGTGGGTGGTGGTCCCACGAGGGATGCCCCTAGCAATGGGAATGGGACCAATACTGTTGTGGCAGTGAAAAACATCCTCACACATTGCCGTGTTCCCCCAGACCAAGCACCCACAAAATCACATATAACTAAAGCTCCGACTAGGATCCCTCCAGTACAGCTCACCCCGGACTCCTACCCATATGTGGCCATACTTACCAATGTCCCACCCCTAATGGAGGGCCAAAGAGAAACTTTTGACATGCTAAAAAACAAGGCCATGCATTGGCTTCGTGTCAATAGACCTCTGCCAGGGGGAGTGGACGGCCTGATAATTGGGGCAAGAAGAGTCAATTGGATAGGGAATACCCTAAAAAAGCAGGGGGGTGAGTGTATTATAATCAACTTTCAGGATCCAAGGGTGGTGGGGCTGATAACGGGATCTGGTTGGAATATTAATATTGGAGGGATTGGGGTTGTGGACCTAACCTTCTTCTATCCGAGACCTGTTACTCTGCTAGGGGGCTGTAGGGAACTATTGAGATCTAGTCTCTGTACTGGGGTAGAGGCTGGTCCCACTGTTGTGCCCACCGTAAGAACAAACAATTGTTATACACCGGCATTCTTCCCGCAGAATGGGCAGGGTCAGATGAGGTGGGGATATTGACAGAGTTCCGACGTCCAATTCCATCGGGAGGGGGAAATGGTTGGGGGAAGTAACCCTGTTGGAAAAGTGCTAAATAATGAGGATGAAACGAGTTTAACATCGGCAACAGTGAACGTGAGTGATGGGAGTATTATTGCAAGCCCTGTGGGTTTTGTGGGCGAACTAGCTACCCCAACCACTATTTGCAGTAAGGAGGGAATAATTGTTAATTGCATAAACACTGTTATAGGAGAGGATTGTGATTGTAGGACGCTGGAAGATTTGTTGCCCATGGTATCTATTGAAAAGGGGACTTGTAGTGAAAATACCCCGGAGAGATTTCTGTCATGGAATGTGGCGGGGCTGGGGGCTAGATTATTGTCACAGCAATGGATTGATTTTGTAAGTGGGTTCGAAATGTGCCTATTCCAAGAGACGTGGGCTTGCGACCCAATATATTTCCCAGGTTACTTAAATTTTTGTATACCAGCAACGAGAGGCCCCAGGGGTAGACCCATGGGAGGCCTCGCAATTTGGATCAAGCAAAATTCAAAGGTTAAAATAAAAATGATTGATCTGGGGTGCAAGGATATACAATTATTAAGACTATCTGTGGGAAAGGGTGGCATGATAGACATTTATAATATATATGCTAGGGGCACGAGTCTTGGTAATTCTGCTACCCTAGAGGTCTTATCTGCCTCCCTCGAATCCCAGTCACTTGGTAACAGAGTAATTTTGGCTGGTGATTTGAATAGGACATTTGAGCCTCTAGAAAATACTGCATATCCAATAGGAATGGAGGAAGATGCCCTTTGGGGCATCCCAAAGTTAAACCTTGTACCTGTGAAGCGGTGGTCAAAAGACATTCTATTGCTGAATGCGATATGTCTAGAGTATGGTTTGAGGGCTCTCAATGGCAGGACAAAAAGCGACCATGGTGGCAATTGTACATTCGATAATGGACATAACAAAAGTAGGATTGATTACGTCATCTGTAGTCTTGAGTTATGGTGTGGCGTGGGCGACATGGAAATTGTGGGGAGATTAGAAAGTGACCATAACCCCCTCTGTGTCTCCCACTCATGGTGGAGGGCCGCACGAACTAACTCAGTACCAGGTAGTGGTAGCATACCTGTTATGACTAACGACTTAAGACGGGTGAGATGGCCATACGTTCTGGCCAATTTGTCGACTTTGGAGTCCATTAAATTGGAGACAGATAATGCTATTGATGCCATGATAAAAGCAGAGCCGGTAACTCCAGACTCTGTTCAACTAACAGATATACACGACACCTTCTTCACTGTGATAAAACCGTACTTTACCAAGTCACTAAAGTCTAATAGAAAAGCACCAATCACTATGGCGACCTGGTTTAATAAACAGTGCAGGGTTGCTAGACTGGAGTTGGGCAGAGCTCTCAAAAGCAGGGTTAAGGCCTCGATTAGCGCCTGTAGGAAACACTATAATGACAGTATTCGTATGGCCAAGAAGTTGTGGGAAGAGGAATACTGGGAGGAGCTACTCGAGGCTTCAGGGCAAAAGGATTCCAGATCATTCTGGAAAATTGTGAAATGGGGAAGAGGGGGCGCCCCCAACAAACCCGACAACAATGTCGATGAGGCATTGTGGGTCGAGTATTTTAAACCCCAGTATGCTGAGAGTAGGGATTTAATGGCCATAGAACCAATCCCTATGGTATTCTGCAAGGGTGATTTATTCTCATGCAAGGACGCGGAAGTCGTAATAGCAAGTTTGCAGGGGGGGAAAGCCCCGGGGCTAGATGGAATCCCCTCAGATATTTTCAAACACGAAAAGGCCCAGTGGGCAAAATACGCGACCTTGTTGGGAAATGGTCTAGCGAAAGGGGCTAAAATCCCAAATATATGGAAGGGGGCAATAATAATACCGATCTTTAAGAAAGGCGATCGGTCACTCCCGGCAAATTATAGACCAATAAGTTTGTTGGCCACCATGCAGAAAGTGGTGGGGAAGATGCTGGCTGACAAACTTATGGCTTGGGTAGATGATAACAATGCTTTATCCCCCTTCCAGGCAGGATTCAGACGTGCAACTAGTACGGTCGACCAAATTTTTCGCTTCACCATGCTGCGGTGGGGGACTGTACTCCTGGGCAAAGGCAGGCTCTATGTAGCATTTGTAGATCTCAGGGCCGCCTTTGATCTGGTGCCCAGGAGCACGCTGTGGGAGGTCCTCTATAAAATAGGGGTCCCTCCTGATTTGCTCACGCTGATAATGCGTCTGCATGAAAGTAACTATGCAAAGGTCCAGTGGGGGAGGAATGGGGAATCTACCATTAACTTCCCAGTCGAGCGGGGGGTCCGGCAGGGATGTGCTATGGCACCCCTGCTGTTCTCCCTGTTCATTAATGGCATTGTAGAAAGGATATTGGACGCACCGGTCGATGCACCTTCGTTAGCGGGCATCAGAGTTCCAATTCTGATGTTCGCTGACGACACCTTGATTGTGTCTAAAACCCCGTCAGGCCTCCAGCGAGCCTTGAACATTTTTGACTCCTTCTGCAAAGAACGGGGTCTCGAGGTGAATGTAAATAAAACCAAGTTGATGGCCTTTGGGCAAAAGTGTCACTCTCGACCCAATGTATCTTTGAACAATATCAACCTAGAGTTGGTAAATGTTTTTACGTATCTTGGGGTCGAGATATCAAGTAAACAGGGTTGGTCACGACACATAGAGAAGGCGGTGTTGAAACACCAGCAGATCTCTGGAGCACTCAGGGTCGAGCAAGCAAAATCCAAAACCAGGCCCATAAAACCGGTTCTCATGGTTTATGACGCAAAAGCCCTGGGCGCAACCCTTTACGGGGCTGAAGTCTGGGGCTTTGAGAGTCTTATTACCCTTCAAAGATCTGAGAACAGGTTTGTGAGAGGGATAACCAGTCTTCCTCAAAGCACCCCACTTATACCGCTTGGTCTAGATTTAGGAAGAAGATCGCTCAGCGACCGCGCCCGACTGAGGCCTATCCTTTATTGGAGACGTCTATGGACAACCGTGGAAATAAGACACTACGCCGAGGGGTTTTTAGCACTAGCCAAACTTGATGTTTTCCATAAAATCATATGGCTAAAAACGTTAAGGGATGCCCTTGTAGAGCTTGGGCTCTCCAAATTGTGGGAAAACCCCCTTGGGGAAGTATTCCCTAGCAAATCCAGTATCAAAGAACTATACTGGAACCACATTGACCAAAAACTTTGGAGGAGCGTAACCTCGGAATCCTTGGGGGGTAGATTCATGGAAATTAAACAAAAACCATCCTTAGAAAAGTATTGGGACAGTATAACTGTCCCAATGGATAGGAAATTATTTTTCCAGCTAAGGGCAGGCTCCCTCCCCTTGAAGTGTATGACGTCCAGGTGGAAAACTGGAGGTAGCGCGTGTTGTCCGTCATGTGGGGCCCTCAATGAAAGCATTGCACATTTTCTTTTTGTATGTGTGGCTTATACAAACCCAAGGAAATCTTGGTTGGCTCCAGTTTGTAGGAATCTCGGTGTCCAAAGTGGTGTTGAGGGGCTAAGAATAATTTGTTCCTCAACTGAAATGTCCATTGTAGTCGGAACTGCCAAATATTTGGGGTGGGCATGGTCCTCAAGGAGGAGGGCTTTATCTACTAAGGTGTTCTGAATTTTACATTCTCCTAATATCCTATGTACGATTTCTTCTTGCAGATAGCAACTGGGAGACTTATATGAATTTTAACTTCAAAATGTGGTTAACATGTATGGCATGAGTTTTTTGTGTAAATTTGGGAATGGTCCGTAACGCGGAGGTTTCTACATTGTAACATGCATTTAGTTACCGCACATTATGAAAAAGCTTATTTTAATTTCTATTGATAAATGATTTTTATGCTTGTGTATCATGTACTTTTAATTACAAATTAATTGTTACAGAATGTTTGATATTTTTAAGAAATGTATATAATCTATATGTGTGCTTTTATGAGTGTACAACTCGAATAAAGCTTTTTCTACCGCTATTAATTTTGCTATTTTCAAAACCAACACATAAATAAAAAATGTGACATTTACAATACCAATAGCTCAAACTTTCCTAATGCGAGACCTATTGCATTGCAAATGCTTGTTGTTTTTGTAAAGACCAGCCGAAAACAGACTAAGTAAAGCAAATAGGGGACGACAGGGTTTTCGAAACCCTCCTATACACGGAGAATCTATTGTTTAAAACTGATATCTGAAAGTAAGCTATACAGTCTTGAGAGTAGAAGACTAGGCTCTGTAAAAGGATTGATTCACTGTAGAAGGATTGAGTCACTGTGCTTTATCCATTTAGCTTTGAACCTTCATATTACAAACCGCACACTTGGGTGTTCCACACTCCTTTTTCCCTTGTTGACGGTCCTCCTTTTTTGTTAAGTAGTTGAAGCCTTGAGAGAGCTAAATACTTACCGCATACCATTTCTTCTTTCAATGGTACCCGGGGGACGTTGGCACCAATCATCTGGAGGGGAAAAGAACCAACACGAAGACCGAATAAAGAAGATCATTAATCATCCTTGTTTCACATTTGACTATTTTTTCTTAACCTTCAATAAATTACGCCATCATTGATCCACGCATAAGACCTCCTCGATTCTTTTTCCGCCCATCCCTCTCACAATCCTGTCAAAATAAAAGCTTTCGAAAGGAGACAACCTCCCTTTTAAATATAAATAAGTCACATATGTGTATGCCTTGCAGCCCACAAGAGAGGGTACGTGGTATTTAAAAGAAGGACATGTGGACATTTAAAATCAATACATCCTTACAGTGACTAGCACGCAACAGCTATTTTCACTATAGGAAGACTGGTTAGCCAATAGAGAAACACTGGGAAACAATATTCCATATTAATTTTGCTATCTCATTCTAGTGACTAGTTAGAAACATAATTAAACAACTGTTTTTTTATATTTTTCAATAATAAATATTATGGAAACCTGACTTTTATAAAGTCCTGGAGGCTAATTTGCAACCTTCACCAATTGGTGAATAGCCCTTTTAAGGTGTGAAAACGCCTTCCTGAGCAAAGACGTAGGATTGGGTGTGGGAAGGTGTTTTGCTCCTCTGGCAGGATGCTCTGTTGGGTAGTGCCCGGGAATGTAATTTACTTCAAAGGGTCTCCCCATCACCCAGAGATGTAGCTCACATATACACATACCCTCTCTTTTGTCCTTCAAGCAGACAGGCTTCAAACTCAGTGGGGGAGAGCGGTGGTTTGGACTGACCAAGTAGTGACTGTTCATTACCCTGGCAGCACCTACACCTCCAGCTGGCACACATGCTCTGCATAATGGTAAAAGGGTTTCTCCATCTCGAACTTAGTAGGTGAGGGGTATTGTTGAATTGTCTGCAGTAGGGCACACAAGACTGCTGTAAAACTTAATAGGGTTACCCAAGGGAACTTTTTCCCCATTGGTTAGTCAGGGGCCAGGAGTGTCACCCACAAGCTAGTGTGAGGCAAAAATGCTAGTGCCTTCCTCAGAACTCTCTGGAACTGTATAAGAATACAAAAAAGGACTGCACCTGCTAATCAAACAGGTGAAGAGACCTGAAGGGCTGGACATGGTCCCACTTGTTCGTTCTCAGGAAAAAGAAGTGGACTCCAAGGGTCAGTTGGCTGGACATCAGTGTGAGCTACAGGGCACAACAAGCTGCAAGAGGCCTTTTCCATGAAGAGCCCAGCTGACCAGTACCAACTGGACCTGTCAGGATGCTCCTAACATCCTCAGACGCTTGGCTGAGTCAAAGCGTATTTCTCATAACATCCCTGAAAGACCTGGAATTTAAAAACTGTTTTGACTTCACACTACCGGAGGTCAAGGGAAAACCTGACAAGCCATCATTACAGGGTCGATGCTGAAAGTTAAAACTTCAGGTTTCCCCTGCTCAAAGCTTCGCCGCAGCAGCAAATCTGATTCAGAGAGATGTAGTGGATACATGCTTCAGATACAGCCCTCAGCCTAGTACTACTGAAGGCTTCCAAGCTCCAAAAAACAGGCTATAGGCTTGTTTTAGATTTCAGTGGACAGGTTACTCCATCACAACTGTGTCCATTGAAATCTAAACCCCATAAGAAATAATCGCATCTATATTTCGGTGGGCCGGATATCTGTCACTGTTTTCATGGAGTAAGCTGTCTGCTGAAATCTAAATCAAGCCATAAGTCCGAGGTAGATATCATGACCAGGCAAAGGCACCAAAAGTATTTGGCCAATTAGAGGGCTTCCTTTGGCACGGAATTTGAATTTCTCTAACTCTGAGCTTTTAAAGCTAAAAGCAACAGCTTAACCAAGACCTTATCCAATGTCTAGTTGACTTTGTGGGGCCCTCTTCCATTGCCTGCTGAAGGATTTTGACTTTTAGAAAAAAGAATAAATCTCAAGGTAAAATCTCCAAGTGGGTTGAACATGGTTATCAAACCACCCTCCATCGCTGTTGGTCTGAAATGTGCCTAGTTCTCGTTCTACTGTGACCATTGTCTATCATTGGTGCTTTGTGCTGTTTTGCCCTATTTTACTTTATATTTTAAAAATTCTTATCTACGGTTCTCCTTATAGGATATTTGTTGTTTTGGTGTCGTTTTGCTCATTAAATTATTCTCCATTATTTTAAACTTGGAGTGGGATTTTTGTTGTGCTATATTTTAGTCCTTTTAACTGTTATGGTATTTTTAAATTCTTTACATATTTTCTTGAGTTCAGCCGTGCATTAGCTACCATGCCTCAGCCCAGGTTTAAATAACTGAAGTCTTTAACTAGACCTAACATGACAGTGAATTTATGAATTGTGGTAGACTCCCATGCACTTCAATTAATAACCAGCTTTTTAAAAAGAGGTATATCCTGACCTGCCAAATAATAAGCATTTATAAGAGATGCATGGGTTCACATTTTGTATTCTTGCAAAAACCTACAAGATGGAATGTGAAAAACTGCTGAGGAGATGAAGGGTACTGACAGGACTACACAGCCCATCATGCTCATGTGATAAGTATACAGTCTGTCTTCCACCAATTCAGTGGAACATTTCTATCTTTAGGTCATAGCGTAAGTGATTGTTTAGCTGTTGTGACTACGTAGCTCATAATGCAACTTTCAATGGAAGACAGCCATGTTCAGCAATTAGAGTTTTCAAACGCCTTTGAGGAGGGAAATCATGTTGTTACTGTGTTACCCACAATGCACCTCTTGCAGTCTGTCTAACATCTTTTTAGAAGACCATAGCCAACCTTTAGGAATTATTGTTTTTAAACACCCTAGTGGAAGGCACTTACGTTTGTCATTGAGCATGGGAACGCAGTATACAACAGCTGCATGTGTGCGCACATTCGAATAGACCCGATTCAGGTGGGAGATTCCGATTTCTAAAGCCAAAAATGGCTTTATTTTGTCTGTCCCCCTTCTGAAATTGCCTCAGCTTCAACAGAAGTCAATGGGAGAAATGTATTCTCATTATGTTTTTTTAAAACTCGCTCTTTCCTCTTCTAAAATGTTGGCATGCATGTTTGAGTAAATTGCTTGGGCTGCCATCTGACAGAACCAGCAACATTTTTTCGTCTCGGCCGTACAAAAATAACTATAGTCACTTAAAAGCGGCATTTTTAGCCTTCATCTGTACATATCTCAAACAGCAAATGTAAATAGAAAACACTTTGAAACATGTTCTATGGCCGCGTTAATGATCCATGACTAATAAATACTACTATTATAAAGAGAGAGCTGAAACCTTTGAGGCAGGTAATCTCAAGAAGTACAGCACCAATCACAACACCCAATACAGCATTGTAAAGGGGAGTTGCAGCAGATGGACATAGGTTATACATCAGGCCACCATAAACATTACAAAGGTCAAACAACCTTAGGGGTAAAGTAGTCTCTTGGGGGAGTTGGCGTTCTGCTGTCAGCGATGGGCGTGTCAAAGTAGCGTGGGCATGTCAAAGTAGCGATGGGCGTCTCAAACTACACTTTGTGGGCGTCACCGTTGTCAGAGGGGCCTGGCCCAAAACAAAAAACAATAATAAAATATGCGCGCACATTCACGCTCCATTACTGATACTGATAACACTCACAGTACTTGCCGCGCTAACAAAAACAAAGCTTTACTCATTTGTGAGCCTCGGGGTTGGCAGAGGGAGCTGGCATCAAAAAAAGGGGCGCGGCTTTCAAAAGCGCACTTTTTACTCGGCGCAACATTCACGCCTTTGTGGGCATCAACGTTGTCAGAGGGGCCGGGGCTGGCATAAAGAAAGGGGCGCGGCTTTCACAAGCGCGAAATATACTCAGCACCACATTCACGCCTTTGTGGACATCAACGTTGTCAGAGGGGCCTGGCCCAAAACTAGAAACAATAAATAAATGGCCGCCGATTTCACTGTGCAAGCCCATTCACGCTCCATTAATGATAACACTCACAGTATTTGCGGCAGGAACAAAAACAAAGCTTCACTCATTTGTGAGCTTCAACGTTGTCACAGGGGGCAGGCATAAAGAAAAGGGCGCGGCTTTCACAAAGACGCCGGAAGCATTGCGGAGAGGGGGAATAGCGTCCTTGGAGTTGTGGCGTTTGGCAGTGACGCTATGTGGGGCGTCTAAGTGCACCAAGCAAGTCTTTGGGGAGTGCGTGAACCTACTAAGGCACACACCCTCAGTGTGCATGCCAGGACTGATCAGGGGCGTCAGCAGGAGCGAACACACACGTTTGCATTCTGCGGAAAGGACAACAAACAGCAGAGCACACGTTCACCTTCCGCGCAACAGAAAGAGGGGTTCTGAGCAGCCGCACAGGCAAGTCGCATGAAACAGTAAATGTACTATGCCATGAACTTTTAAAAAAACTTTGCCTTGCCTATTCTAACCATTTAAGACATTATTTTTCGTACCCGGACAACGTCGGGACGGGCTGCTAGTAAAGTAAATAAAGACAGAAAAGTCAAGTCAGAAATTAATACATACAATTGTGTTTAAAGTTCTATTTAGTACCATGCCCAGGCCTTTGCAGACTCTTAAAATAACAATAAATGTCCAGTGTGTTCCTCTTGTCACGGTGGCAACACTAGTGGCGCGCATTACTTCGATGAGAACGATTTCACTCGCTGCCTTTGGCATCATCGTTGTGGAACAAGGAAGCATTTTTCGAAGTACAGGAAATGTACCTCAGAGCACACAATGTCGTATCTTTCCGCCCACCAGGTGCTTTTTAATATACCTACTTGCTTTTTGTAAAATAATCTTATGCTTCTTAGTAAGAACTCAGAAGCAAGGAGTAATACTTTTACTTGGCTAAGGAGCTCGGATTTTCACCAGTTGTTAATTTAAAGAGCACATCTCAAGAAAACACTTGTGAGAATTGCCTGCTACAAAAAAATGTATACAATTTCAAGGTTTTTGTGACAGTAGAGATCGGGAACTGTATGAGCATATGAAGATTATTTATTTAATTTACAGCCCTGCAGTAGACACAGGTGTCTACTTTTGGTTTATAAATATGCATTACATTACAACGCATTTGGCTTGCTTAACAAAAATTTAGACTGCACTCCTCTCAACTCACGGGGTTACTCACTTAAGCGTACTACCCCTCCTGGGGTATGGGCAGTCAACCTGGACTCTCCAGCCATTACTGTCTTGGGCTTTTCTTTCAATCTGACTCCATCTCCTTGCAGTTAGCCTTGAGGCCTCAGCACAGGTGTTTCTTGATCTCCCTCTTTCATTTTCCCTTGATGGTTCCAGGTCAGGGATTGTCTGATGCAGTGGCGTGGCTAGATGGTTTGCCACTCATGGCTGTCCCTGCAGCGGCCGCCCCGCAGAGACCGTATGTAAGAGTGGGGTGGAGGGGTGCTGGCGATTCTTGCAGTGGCCCCAGATAAGAGCGGGGGGAGGCCGCTGCCCCTAAAACTCTTGCCGCCCGCTGCAGATGGCCTGTCGTACCCCCCTTGCTACGCTACATGTTGAGTGGTGTTTGACGTGGGCTTGCGGAGGGTTGGGCCTATCTAGCCCCAGCATCTTATCATGATTAATAAATCATGGGCAAGGAGTTGAGACGTCTGCTGCCATAGGTCATTTTTTAGGTCTCGGCTAGCGTAGGCTGCGCACATGCGCAGTCTCACTGGCGAGATTTAATGACTCTGAGTAGCGAGGGTAAACCCCGCCCCTCTTCTCCATTGGCAGGCCTCCTAAACAGCGGACAGCTATTGGAGAAGAGGTCTCAGTTACGTCATTCTCTTGCTCTAAGCCCCGTCCTTTTCGGATTAGGTTTGTTCTACCCTCTTCTTCTTTGGCTGGAATGGTAAACAACAAGTCGAAAACACGCCCGTTGTTTACATTCCAGCCAATGGAGAAGAGGAGAGAAAGAAAAACACGCCCCAGTCTGAAAAGGACGGGGCTTAGTTCCTTCGTGTTTACCTCATCCTCATCGCCTCCTCTCCCCCACCCCCTTCTCACCTCTCTCCTCTCCTTTCTCCTGGGCTCTCCCCCTCCCGTCCTGGCCGGTGCGCTCCCTGGCTGCCGCAGGGCTCTGTGTGTGCCCGCCTTCCTCCGGCTCCTCCTCCCCCCTTCCCTGGCCGAGACAGAGATGGCTTCCCCCACTGCCACGCCAAATGTGGCAATGGAAGGCGAGCAGCCCGCCCCGCCGCCGGCAGCAGCAGCAGCATGAGGACCAGCAGCGCCAGCCCAGCCACCGCCGCCAGCCCAGCCCGAGCCGCCTGCACGCCGCACGGGCTCTAAAGCGCAGTCCCGCGCTCCCACTATGGTGCTTCTTCTCGAGCGGGAGAGCAGCGGGGCCACCTCCATTGCTGGTCGCGTGGTGACCGGGGTGTGGGGTTTTAATTAATTATGGCACAGAGCAATTTGTAGTCGACGGCGGAACCCGTCCCGGGACCCTGGGTTGCCTGGGCCACGGGGGCTTCACCCACGTGGTGTCCGTGGAGTGGGGGTTTACATTGTAGCAGGCCCTTAGCTAGTTGTAAGCACCGGACAGGGGCCGTGGGTCGCCACGGCAGATGTTCGCGATGGTTTTTGCCTTAAGGGTGACCGGGGAGTGTGGTTTTCTTTTGTCAGGCCCATAAATAGTTGTAGGACTGACCCGACTAGGACCCCAGGGTCGCCGCTGTTGCTGGCGAGGGGGCTGATGCAGGCGTGGGGGTGTGAGTTAATCGCGAGTCTCGTGGTGCCTCCCTCCCCCCCCATGAATCGCCGGACAGTAGCTACCTCCGGCTCCATGTCGGTGGGATGCGGCAATCTCCAGTTGCCCACTTTCTGGCTCAGACCCCAACGCCATGCCTAGATTAGCCTTTCTCTCGCAGGGGGGAGGTAAAGGCACAGGGTTTCCACACATGTGAGTGGATGAGCACGACCGAGGGACCAGCTCTGTACTTTTCTAAGTGCTCCTACCTTGTTGCTGTAACCCTCAGTGGGGCCAACCTCGGGGTTCAGCCCCGTGCAGACTGCGGATGCCGAGGGGAGGGCGGGACATCGCAAGATGCTCTCCAGCCCCTTGACCTACTCGGCTGGTACTTGGTGTCTGCCCCAGGTGAATGCAGGCTCCGCCCACTGCTTGCGCCGGAGTATTACGGATGCGGCAGGGCTAACTATCCATGGGTTCTCGCGGGTGTAGAGCCGGACAGCTTGTTGCTGATGGTGTTTGGCCAGCAGTGTTGAGGAAGGTCTGGATTTTGTTGGTTGTGGTCACTGTTGTCCTCCAAGTTTCTGCTCCACGCATAAGGACCGATTTTACCTTGGTCTTAAAAAGCCAGATTTTGGGTTGCTGCGTTAGGTCTTTGGAGCTCCAGATCTTTAGATAAATGAAGGCAGCTCTTGCTTTACAGATTCTTGCCTTGACATTGGTGTCTGTGCCGCTCTGCTTGTCTATGACACAGTCCAGGTAAGTGAAGGCCAAAACCACACCACCGAACCCCACTGGACTGACCACCACTGCATCCACTTCACCTTCAGGAAGCCCACCACGCACCACCGCACCCAACAGATGCCTCGCCGCTGCTGGAGCAAAGTAACCGAAGACCAGCTAACCACCACCCTCGCCCAGAGCCCACCAGCCGACTCCACCGACCCGGACACAGCCGCCCGCAACCTCGGACAATGGATCGACAAATGTGCCAACACCCTCGCCCCGCTCAAGACACCATCCAACAGCCACACCAACAAGAAAGCCACCTGGTTCACAGAAGACCTTCAGGCCTCCAAACGAACATGCCGAAAACTGGAGAAGAACTGGCTCCGCGAACGAACACCGGACAGCTGCGCAGCCCACAAGAACGCCACCCGCAGAAACCATCAACTCATCAGAGCCGCCAAGAGGACCTCATTCAAAGACCGCCTAGATAACAAATACACACAACAGCAAAGAGCTCTTCAACATCGTCAAGGAACTCTCCAACCCCAGCTCCAACATCAACGACATCCCGCCTTCGCAAGACTTGTGCGACTCACTGGCCACCTTCTTCCACAGCAAGATCGCCGACATCCACAACAGCTTCAACGCCACGACCATCCCGATAACCACCGCCCCCACGACCGCCTGCTCTCCTGGACCAGCATTAACGACAAGGACATCAGCGAGATCATGAACACCATCCACTCCAGATCACCGCTAGACCCATGCCCTCACCACATCTTCAAGAAAGTCTGCACGGTTATCGCACCCCATCTCTGAAAAGTAATCAACATCTCCTTTGAGACAGCAACCTTCCCGGAAAGCTGGAAGCATGCCGAGATCAACGCCTTACTCAAGAAACCCAAGGCAGACCCCAAGGACCTCAAAAACCTCCGACCCATCTCTCTGCTCCCGTTCCCGGCAAAGGTCACCAAGAAAATCGTCAACAAACAACTGACCCGCTACTTCGAGGAGAACAGCATCCTGGGCCCATCCCAGGCCAGTTTCCGCAGCAACCACAGCACCAAAACCGCCCTCATTGCCGCCACCAATGACATCAGGACCCTGTTTGACAACGGAGAAACTGCGACCCTCATGCTCCTGGATCTGTCAGCCGCCTTCGACACGGTCCAAGAGAAGGCCCTGGACTGGACCACATTCTTCCTCTCCGGCAGAACTCAGAGAGTCCGCTTCCCCCCTTCTTCTCAAATGCCACTGAGATCATCTGCGGTGTACCCCAGGGCTCCTCCCTCAGCCTAACACTGTTCGACATCTACATGGCACCCCTCGCCCAACAGCACAACCTCAACATCATCTCCTACGCCGACACAACACCCAGCTGATCCTCTCACTCACCAAAGACCCTCACACCACCAAAACCAACCTCCATGAAGGAATTAAGGCCGTCCCCGAATGGATGAGCAACAGCCGACTGAAGCTGAACTCGGACAAGACGAAGATCCTCATTCTCGGCTCCACCCCTTCAACCTGGGACGACTCCTGGTGGCCGTCAACACTAGGAACAGCCCCGACACCAACCGAACACGCACGCAACCTAGGAGTCATCCTCGACTCCACCCTTTCCATGACTAAGCAGGTCAATGCTGTATCCTCACCCTGCTTCAACACCCCGCAGGATCTTCAAGTGGATCCCCACCAAAACTAGAAGAACAGTCACCCAGGCCCTCGTCACCACCAGGCTGGACTACGGAAATGCCCTCTACGCAGGAATGTTAGCCAAGCTCCTGAGACGACTACAACGCAACCAGAACGCCTCCGCACGCCTGATCCTCAACATCCCCTTCCGCAGCCACATCACACCACACCTGAGAGACCTGCACTGGCTTCCCGTCAACAAAAAGATAACCTTCAAGCTCTTCACCCATACACACAAAGCCCTCCACAACACCGGCCCAGCATACCTCAACAGACGACTCAGCTTCTACACCCCCACCCGCTAGCTCCGCTCCACCAGCCTTGCCCTCGCCACAGTCCCCCGCATCCGAAGGACGACCGCCGGTGGCAGATCCTTCTCCCACCTGGCTGCCAAGACCTGGAACACCCTCCCAACCAATATGTGGCAGACCCAAGTCCTACTGGCCTTCAGAAGACTCCTCAAGACCTGGCTCTACGATCAGTAGCAGCACCTCCCCCTCACCCCCTCAGCGCCTTGAAACTCTCACGGGTAAGTAGCGCGCTTTACAAGTGTCTTGATTGATTGATTGATTGAATCTCTTTCAGTGCATTGGGTACAAGAGTGACTGCAGCTGTGCTGGTCATGTTAGCCTTCAGGATCTTGGTTTCTAACCAGTGGATGTTGAGGCCAAGTTATTCTGATGTAGTTGCCACATTGTCAGTTTTCTCTTGTATCTGCTGATGGGTATGGGAAAGTAGAGTCAGATTGTCTGCAAAGTCCAGGTCAACGAGCTGTGGCCAAGGTGTAAACTCGATCCCATTTCTTCTTCCTGCTGTGAATGTCTTCATGATCTGTTGTATAGCCAGCAGGAACACAGAAGGTGATGTCACGCAACCCTGGCGGACTCCAGTCCTCACTTGGAAGATTTCTATGAGTTGTCCTCCAAAGCCTATATTGATGGTCATTCTCTCATAAGAGCTTCTGATGATTCTTACAAGTTTATCCTTCACACTGTGGTGGAGGAAGAGTTTCCAATGGGTTTCTCTGTTCACGCTGTTGATTGCCTTCTCATAGTTGATGAAATTGACATTGAGGGGGAGTTTCATTCCATTGACTGCTTCATGGTGATGAGCAGTATTGTAATCTGGTCTGTGTAGGATTTATCTTTGTGAAAGCCATGTATGCTGGTCTCACAACTGTATGTCGACTTGTAACTTCATTCTATTTAGGAAGACTCTGTTGAACACTTTTGCCTGAAGTTGATGGAAGAGTTATCCCTCTGTAGTTTGCGCAGGTACTCAAGCCACCTTTTTTGGGGATCTTAAAGAGAAATCCTTTCTTTCAGTTTGATGGCACCTTTTCCTTTTCCCCGAACCCTCCAAACATGGGGTAAAGCATGCCTACTGATGTTGCAATGTCTGCCTTCAGTGCCTCTGCAGGAATGTTGTCAAGTCCTGCTGCCTTCCCATTTCTCAGATGTTTGATGGCTTACCGTATTTCATCCTTGGTTGGTCTGCTGCAGTCAATTGGCAAGTCCTTCTCTGCAGGCTACAGGTCTGGTGGAGGCTGTGGCATGGGCTGGTTCAGCAGTTCTTCAAGGTTCTCCACCCATCTTTGTTGTTGCCTTCATTACCCACGATTATCTTCCCAGCTTTGTCTTTAACAGGCCTTTCTGGCTTGATGTATCTGCTGGAGAGTTTATGTCGTGGAGTTCTTTCAAGTTTCCATGGCTTACTGCTTCCTCGGCTTCTGTGGCAAGACAATCAATGAATCTTTGCATGTCTACTCTCAAGCTTCTCTTTGCTTCCTTGCTGGTTTCTCTGTACTCACCCTGAGCTTTTTCTTTTTTGCTTTTGTTCGACTGGCGTTGACTGCAGCTTTCTTTTGCGTTTTCTTTTGGATTTTGTGGAGAGCCTCAGTGGAGATCTATTCTTTATGCTGGTGGTTCTTGGGGCCCATTAACGCCTGGCATATCGATGTCACTTTTTCTCTAATCTTCTCCCACTGACGTTTTACTGGCTCTCTGTTGTTCCTAGTTCTTGCAGGACTAGAAACATATTGCTGAGGGTGACTGAGTATTTGGTCTGTTTCTGTGCATCTTTGAGGACGGTGGTGCTATCTCACTGGCATTATTTTGTCAATTCTATCCATACTTTTTTCAACTTGGCTTTAGCCTGGCCATGACAAGGTGA
This sequence comes from Lissotriton helveticus, assembly GCF_964261635.1. Classification (NCBI taxonomy): domain Eukaryota; kingdom Metazoa; phylum Chordata; class Amphibia; order Caudata; family Salamandridae; genus Lissotriton; species Lissotriton helveticus. The sequence continues at coordinate 528,108,484 of NC_136057.1, read as the reverse complement.
TGGTCTGACATCGCGTCCACTCCTCTCATCACTCTTACATCCTGCAGTGACTTCCAGAACTTCTTAGCAATGCAGCCATTGTAGATCCAATTTTCTAATGAATGGTCTGGTGACATCCATGTTGCCTTGTGTATACTTTCGCCTGAGAATACACTGCTGCCTATCACCAGACTGTTCAGGGTGCAGAGATCTGCAAGCCTGTCACCATTCTCACTCATATTACCAAGGCCATGGTTGCCCATGAGTTCTTCATACCCAGTATTGTCGCTCAAATCTTGGCTATGATGTCCCCTATCAGCATTGTGCTGCCTCTTTCAGGCCATTTCTCCAGCATGGACCAGAGTCTGTTGTAAAACTGTTCTTTTTCCTCTTCTTCGCTGTCATTTGTAGGGGGATAGCACTGGATAACATTCATGTTGATTGTTTTTTTCTTTCTGCGGATGATCGCTGTGCTGATTCTGGGATCATGAGCTTCCCATCCAATCAAAGCTCTGGCGATAGCAGTGGCTCTAATCTGTGAGTGTGTGGGGCGTTCTCTTCCACATGTCCAGAATACATCAGCATTCCTCCTAGAGTCAGTCATTTTTGTCTGAAGTGTGTCCATCTGGTCTCACTGATGCAAAGCAGGGCAAGGTTATAGTTTTTCATCTCCGCTGCCTCTTCGGCTGTCTTGCCTGTCTTTTGCATGGTCCTCACGTTCCATGACTGGATGGTGATGTTCTTGGTCGGAAGCAGGTGGATCGGCTTTGTGGCTTCACAGAGTATCTGGCTTTCACCACAAGGTGTCATAGATCTCTGTGAAGGACATTCGTCTCTCCCCAAGGCAGGAATGTCTTTTGGTTGTCGTTTCTTATTTTGGGATTTTTGTACATGGTGGTAGCCCCACTCATAACCCTCCTCCTTTCAAAGCCAGGTTTGAGACCAGTCATGGCAGAGTTAAACTCCTAGGATTGCTCCTGCTTTATTGAACACAAAGGTTACTTTTTTCGACTTGTTTGTAAAAAAAAATCCTTTTAGTTTATAGGTTATGTTCAGATAGGGAAGATAGCTTGGGCTCTATAGAGTGTGTTTAGATATTGCTATTTACTTTACAGTATGCTTAAATTATGTTTAGGATGGGAAGGTATTTTTATGACTCAGTTGTTTACATGTAGTAATCAATATGATTTTTTACTTTTTGTTTCAGTTGCATAATTTTGACGTGATGAAGGCCATTGTTCTGAAATGCATTGGGATGTTATCAACGTAAATTTCTGAATATTGATTATGTGCTTGGATGAGTGGTTGAAAAGTTAAAGGGATTGTTGTTTAGTGTAACTATTTGGAATATAAGGACCAATAAAGATCTTGTCTGATGCTTGTTGATGCATACGTTATTTTCTCTAGTGATGAAGCTTGCGTGGTGAGCAGCTGGACGTTCTGGATTTTCCAAACCACTCTTTCTGAGTATTGTATGATTACCCAGACTAGGGCTAATATGCTGGAGGCACGCAGCAAAGCTTTCCAACATATTCAAATGTTCTTCTTAAATATACAACAACCTAAAATGCGTTTAAAAACGGTGTGTTCCAAAGGGCACACCCAGTTTTTCTTCAGTTCTGGGTGCTGGCCTTTTTTTGTACATGCACATGAACTCATTCAACTGCTCCATAAACAGTTTCCTTCCAAACCCAGGTGATCTTTTTGAGAAGGGGATAATGGAAGAACTCACCAGGCTGACCGGCAGCTGCAGTGGACCTCTGAGGTGAAGGTTGGAGGCACACATGTAAAGGAGATGGAATTTCAGCAGATAAAAATAATGAAAGATTTCTGGAAAAGATGTCCATTTGGGTTTTGCAGATTAGCAAGAATTCACCAATACTAGAATCAAACCCAAAGAATGATGATGGCTCAGTCTTACAGGAACAACCAAGATTTATGTGTTCAAGTTTGTGGCATCACTGCCACCAGGTCAAAAAGGGAAGCAAGAATATCTGAAAGAAACCTTAGAATTACCCCCAGGCGTCAGACTGTTTCCCGAAAGCTTTTCGTTAGCAGTACCTCTGCGCGTCGGAAGGTGGTGTCGGTTTGCTCCACATTCGTTGTTGGCGGCGTGTCGCCAGGATGACGTTGCAGAAGCTACGTCAGTTCTTTCTTTTTCCGCGCCAGCCAGCGCAGATCCGGGAAGAGTGGCAAATCTAGTCACTTTTTGACTGACTTTTTCTCGACTTTTGTCCACTTCTTTTTTGAGTCCATCGACTCCCGGTGCACGAGGGATGCCCGGCTTTAAGGGATGCAGTTCCTGTAACCGACTGATGTCGCTGACGGATCTGCACCGCGTGTGCCTCTTTTGCCCGCCTCTGGACATGGCTGGAGCATCAGGGCATATCCCTGGTCGTTTAACACCTGGTGGGTTCCTAAACCCCAGGACAGACGAACTCAGCCGCAGGTGCATGATGGATCACAAATGGCATCTTCACTCGGAGGTGGTGCAAGGTTTCTTTCGACAGTGGGGAGAGCCTTGGTTAGATCTATTCGCCACCGAAGAGAATGCGCAATGTCAGCAATTCTGCGCATTGGAATTTCCAAGGCTTCACTCGCTCGGCGACGCTTTTCGGAGTTGCCGTCTGTTGTACGCCTCTCTGCCTATACCACTGCTGCCCAGAGTGCTGTAGAAGATGAGGCGCGACTGGGCCCAAGTCATCCTTGTGGCTCCGGATTGGGCACAAAGAGTTTGGTATCACGAGCTGCTAAACATGGCCATTGATCCTCCGACACGTCTGCCTCTTCGGGAGGATCTTCTGTCGCAGCAACACAGGACAGTCCTCCACCCGAACCTGTCCAGCCTCCACCGCATTGCGTGGAGATTGAGCGGTGGCAGTCGACGTCATTTGACCTGCCTCCCGAAGTCTGCGATGTAATCTTGGCAGCCAGGCGTCCCTCCACTTTGACGGTATATGCCTGCCGGTGGAACAAAAATTTAAGGCATGGTGCACAGCAAAGGCTGTGGATCCCGTGTTTGCCTCTCTTTCTGAGGCTCTCTTGTTCCTTCTTTCTTTGGCCCAGCAGGGCTCTGCTCTGGGCACTATCACGGGCTATCTCTCAGCCATCTCTGCGTTTCTTAGGCTTCCAGATCAGCCTTCTCTTTTGAAGTCCCAGGTTGTAAATCTTGCTTCAAAGGCATAACTCATCTCGTTCCTCGTATTCCCTTTGTTATGCCTCAGTGGGATTTGAACCTGGTATTAACTTATTTAATGTGTACTCCATTTGAGCCACTTCACAACTGTCCTTTGGGGCTTTTAACTCTCAAAACCGCATTCTTGGTAGACATCACATCTGCCAGACGAGTGAGTGAGCTCCAGGGACTTTCTTCAAAGCCTTCTTTTCTATCTGTGCATCTGAAAAAAGTTGTCCTTAGGACCCATCCATCCTTCCTGCCCAAGAATGTCACTGCCTTTCACATCAGGCAGGCCATCACTTTGCTCACCTTCTTTCCACCTCTGCATTTTTTGAAGGAGGAAGAGGGGCTCCACCGTCTGGAACCAAAATGTGCACCAAACAGTTCCGGGTGGATGACCTGCTCTTTGTGGGGTACGTGGGCGCAAAGAAAGGTCTGGCTGTACTCAAGCGAACTATCTCCAGATGGGTTATTTTGTGTATCAAAGCCTGCTATTTTCTGGCGAAGAAGGAGCCTCCAGTGGGGCTGCGCGCCCATTCCACCAGGACGACGGCAGCCACTACTGCTCTGGGACGAGGCGTTCCTCTGAATGACATCTGTCAGGCAGCTACGTGGGCATCGCTGCACACGTTCACCAAGCACCCCTGCCTGGACAGTCAAGTCCGGAGAGACAGCTTCTTTGGCCGCTCTGTTCTCCAGGACTTCCTGGTGAGATCTTGGTTCGCAGACCCACCTCCGGGGTTGGTATTGCTGGGGTATCTATTCTAAGGTAAGGAATCTATCATTAACGTGTTTCTTTCAGATGAACAAGTTACTTACCTTCAGTAACAATATATCTGCAAGAAATATTAGTTAGTTATAGATTGCTTACCGACCCACCCATCCTCCCGGTTCTGGGAACTGATTTCTAGAGTTAAGGTTATACTTTCAGGGCCTTCGTTCTGTGCACCAGTGGTCAGTGTCTAGCATGGCTCCGCGTTTCTGCAGTGAAAAGTCAGGTACAGAACTGATGGCAGCGCGCGAGGGCGTCATCTAAGTAGCTGCCGCGACGTCTTCCCAGCGATTCGACGCCAATGGCGAACGCGGAGCCGACCAATGCTACCTTCCGAGGCGCAGAGGTAATGCTGACGAAAAACTTTACGGATCCAGTCTGATGCCTGGGGGTAATTCTAAGGTACGGAATCTATAACTAAATAATGTTTCTTACAGCTATATTGTTACTGAAGGTAAGTAACTTCAGAAATATTGTAAAATATTACTAAGAGAGAACTGCAGATTTGTTGGTAGGCTTATTTGTTCACAATTGACCTCCCTAGCAACAACTGTTTTTGTGTTTCCCTTCTGGTTACCCTTATGATAAAACATTAACATCGCATCTGTGCGATAGACAATATCCATCTAAGCTGGTGAAAGGCTCTGTCAAACGAGCTATAAATAACAACAGAGAGGCACTCTTGGAACTGCGCACCCAGAGAAGAACTTTCTAGGCTAACATTCGTGAACACATTTAGTACGGCATCAAATGCGGCCAAGAAGAGTATCCATAAACATTGGAAAATACTTAATATTGGAGGAGAGAACATTCCTGAACCACTGTTTTCCTTTAAAAGAGGTACCAATTTGCGTGACCAACTAGTCCATACAAGACCAAAGACTGGCCCAGTTCTAAACCAAGAGACATTATGGGGGCTCCCTAATGATCAAGGCCACTTTCCATGCAGCACCTGTGCTGTTTGCCCTCAGACTAAAAAGCCCAAATCAATCGACATTGGAACAGAAAGACCATGGGTCCAAAAAAAGTTTACCAACTGTAATAGCGAAAGAGTCGTGTATTTAATTACATGCTCGTGCCAGCTTAACTATGTGGGCATGACAACCCGAAAGGTTAAAATGTGCATAATGGAACATAAACGCACAGTTAGATGTAAAAAACAAGGCACTCTGCTTACCAGTCACTTCCTAGAAGCAAATCACCGCCCTACAGATTTCACCTGGACGGTTTTAGAAACACCCTATATCCCGGGGCATGTGACAGACATCTCCAAGTTCCTTCTACTCAAAGAACAAAAATGGGTATTTAAGCTAAAGAGCGACAAGATTGGTTTGAACGATGCAATACCATGGGTGTTATTATAACTTCGGCATTCGAGAAACGCATTCCTAACATCCTGAAGCCCTATCTTTTAATTCTATTACATGGTATTGAGCTAAATGTTAATCAGTACTAGTTGGTAGGGATTATGAATCGCCCTTAACCTAGAATATAGCAAATCTTTGTGTACCAGTTATTAAGCATATCATCTACACTTGATTATTTATCTATAGAAAAGGCAGTTTTTTTGGCCATGGTTGTGGTTGTAAATGTAAATGCAGTGGTTACTATATGCTTAGCTATATGTTCTTGAGTATCATTATTTGTTTTTAGCGCTGTAAATCTGTTGACTCTGTGAACCATCGAGAGACAGTTGTAAAAATATTTTTGTCCTCAAATTGCTAACGAGGACCTGTGGCAACTTTAATATTCGTTATTGGTCTCATAGAAAGAAAAGGCAGTATCTAATTTAATCCAGAAAAAACCCTGCATGAGATCACACTGTCAGCGATTTTTCGTTGTTAGTGTCTATCAGTAAACTTTTTTCCCATATGACAATACACAATGGCAATGTTCGGTTAAGCCGTGCATTACTGTAATGATAGCAGCGTGTCTTATCTTCATCGCTGCTGAAAGCATTACCGCCTACATAGGATAGTCTGCATATTCCATAAAGACTTCAATTCCCATGAATCCATTTGTCGTGGTAATGACGTCATTACGTCTAGCTGCGCGACGGACGTCTCAGCGAGACGGAAGATTGATATACATGAGCGGGATTTTTCCACCACGTCGGTACCTCCCCGACGGCTCAGTTGACAGCCATGAGGTACAGACGGAGAGGTAAGCCCGTGATCATATACACCCCCTTTTGGTGTTCCGTCTTTACCAGGATGTTCTGGGACGTGTTTTTGCTTGCCCGTGTTACTTGAGATTGAGCGGATAGGGCAGAGGCAGGCGCGTCTTGTAAATACACGATTGTTGCCAGCTTTAAAGTACTAAGCTGGCTATGTGTCGTGCCCAGTAATCGAGTACAACTTTCTGCAATTTAAAGGGCAACTAATGAGAGTGACACTGAGTGGTAGGCGACTAGTTCTTTCAATAGTGCCCCTTCTTTGTCCTTTTTGTGGCATCTGCATGAGTAGGTGATGACAATAGTCTAGACTTGCATCGATATCTGTGTTAGATCGAACTAGATCAAGGGGGTTTCTAGTTATTATGGGGATATTATATGTGGCATTTCTATAAACATCGGATGCCTAATGACCTTAGATGGTTTGCTTTACCAGAGAGTCAGTTTGGTCTAAGACACTATAGGCCTTCAACGGCAGAAACTAATATTTGTATGGTCATTTGCTGGCTGTTGATGTTATGAGGATCTGTAGTTCAAGATAATAGTTAGTTGTGGCACAAGGTAGAGATTTGAACTAGTACCCCTGTAGCCACACTGCTTGCTATTAAGGTTGATATTGTACACAACATCAACAATATGCATGGATTTATAATCTTTTATGTTGATATATAGTGCTTATGCCATTCTTTACAGAAAAGGGGGTGGTGATGAACAGAGTGTCTGAATTAAGCAGACCACTCTTACCCAGTCCAAAGATCAGGGCTTGATCCATCACCGTTATTTAGCTCACTGCACCATCCCAGCTCAGAACCTGGCTATATGCAAATTAGTCTGTCCGTGGCCCAGTGCATCATGGGAACAGGGCAGACCAAACTACCAAGCTCACTGCATCATCAGGATTCAAGCAAGCCGGGCCGACGACGGCTGAAATGCCAGAAACCGGTCCCAGGAAGCTTGTCTCCTTTCTGGTGAAGAATTGGCTTGGTAGTTCTGCCCTGTTCCCATGATGCACAGGAAGATGCACGCCATGTCTACATTTTTTCCTATTTTTTCTTACATAGGCCATTCCATGTAATGGGTGATTGCAAAGGAAGATCTATACATCCCTATGAATGAGGTGATTTGGTTGTATCGTTTCCAACAATTTTAATTGCATTTTGGTTCAATATCACTTTATTCTTTTGTTTAGTTTCACAAATTGCAGTAGTAAATATAGGTGGGTCCTGAGGAAGGCACTACATAGAATGTTATCAGATTGTGCTGAAACATGTTGACGACTGTATAAGAATTTAGAGGACAGCTATTTGGTAAAACTGTCTTCTTTTGCACTGTTTTTAATTTGAATTGTGGGAAACAGTAAAAAATTGGTTGGTTTCTCATAATCTCAATTTTAAACTTCACTTTACACCTATACACTGCACTTAGTTCCCTCACACTCCACTCGTCTCATGACCTAGGAGGCATAACAAGAACATCCTCTGGCTCCCCATCACTATGATAGGGTTGTAGCCCTTAGAGTCACCAGTGTGACTATAAAGAGGAGACCCAGATGATGAAGCATGTCACCATTTGGTGAGTGATGGGAATCCGTCAAAATTATTTTTATTTTGTCACGTTTTTTCTTATTAGTCGTGGCGAGTGTCTCTTTGGTGCGCTTCTTTCTGCAGTTCTTGCAAGTGTTATGTACTAATTCTACAGACCCTTGGGTAGCTTTTGTATTTAAGTACTGTAAATTGGGGCGAGGTATCCAGGTTGGTCTATAAAAATTGCCTCAGACCCTCCATAAAATTTGTGTGTTTTTTTTTTACCCTTATGATACAACTTGATTCCACCTTTAGCTGGCTTGATCCTCCCGATTCCTCATCATGGAATCCTATCCGGTTTCACTCATGATTGTGTCTTTCCACTAGGTGAAGAGTTCAAAGAGCCCACAGTGGAGACTGATACTTACATTGAATATATCCTTGCCTAATTATTATCTGATACTATTGATATACTTTGAACCTTGCTAATTATCTATGTTTGCTGAAAAGTCAGGATTCACACCAAAATACTGTGGGCCTTATTTACAAGGAATGAATGCAGTGCAGTGCAGTAAGCCATTTGGCTGTGCCGCGTTAATACCGAAGCAAAGGCATGCATCATATCTACAACGATATGACGGGTCCCTTTGCTCCCCCCTGCGCTGGTGCGCAATTAGCTGCCATGCGCTGACGCAGGCACCCTTGCACCATGTTGCAAGAGAGCTGGCATCACGGGGAAGTTTGTTTTTGTGCAGGGAGAGACACCTTCCTGCACAAAAACAATCACTGGAGGTGATTTGCTTTTCCTATGTGTGCTGCAGAATGTAGCACGCATAGGAAGAAGAAAAAACAAGGAAAAATGAAAACATTTCTCCTCATTGCATCTCCCTATGCCTCCCCTGGGAAGGCGTAGCATTCTGACACATTTCCAGTTTTATAATTTCTTGTAAATCTGAGAATCTGTTAGGCTCTATGATTGTTGCGTGTGAACACCCACAGCAACACCCATGGGACGGGTGCAAAAAGTGCTGCATGTAAAGGGGCTATATTTACATGAACAGGAAAAGCCTCGCAGGGTGGCTTTTCGTGTCCTTGCAAATATGGGGAAGCAAAATGCAACGCTGGTGCATCACAAAAAATGATGCACCGACGGCACAAGGGGCTTGTAAATAAGGGGCTTTCCTATCCCTCTTCTGTTTTCCTAGATTATAATTCATAAGCACTTGTCCCTTTTAGGACTTGGAATGTATATTATAGAGGGACTTAGGGTAGCCTGCAGAATACATTCCAGATGCATGCAATTCAGCCTCTGCTGACATCCTATCTCTCCAGTTTAGTCCGTGTCCTATTTCTATCCTCTTAAAGGTCAAACCAGTACAGAAGCATCAACGGCCGCAGAGGGCTTTAGCATTCTCCATTGTCCCAATGAGCTGAATAGATACCTGCATCAATTAAGCTTTTTCTCTCACACATTAGGAATAATCAAGTCATTTAACCATCAAATTGTGCATAATTATTCATTAATTCTGTGCCACAAATTAAATGCAAGGGGAGGAATAGGCTAATACTGACATTACATTTCTGCATGCATAAGGTGTTTTCACAATACAGGCATGTCCCCTCTGGAATCCCAAACCTTCCATAAGCTTTTGAACATGTTTCTATACCTGAGTTACCCACTGGCTAGGTTCTCCCATCCACTAATTGGTAAAAAACCATCTGTGTATTGGTGATGTTTTCAGGCACATCTTTTGGGAGTTCCTTTCTTTCGAGTCCTACACTAGTCTGGAGACTAACACTGTATCTCCTCTGCTTTCACTTTGATTCAATGATTCACAGAACAGGAATAGCGTAATGGCAATGGCATGCAGATAGATTACCCTGCAGTTTCTCTCCTTCCCTGCAACTCCGTTCAACCCGCTACTAGGGGCGGTGCCTCCGTTAGGGTGCTCGGATGAGGACCCACACACTATTTTGGCCACATGTTCCTCAATAAACTTATCAGTAAACTACATTAGAAATATATATTTTAAAGTGCTTCTGCAGCATGTAATTGATGATCGAGCGCTCCTGAGGTGGGTCCTGGAGAAGCCAAGCCAGATTGAGTGGGGTTTAAATCTGCAACAATATTGCCAGTCAGATACCCAAACTAGTACTCAGTCAGTAGTCAGCGCACCTAAGTACGCTTGTCAGGTTGGACTGCAGCCTTCTCTGGCCAGCCCGACATGAGCACTAGTCCTCTCTCAGTGTCTCAGCAATGGCACACATTAGTGAGCCAGGGGTATCTTAAAGCCCCAGCCCCAGTATCAGTAATGAGTGGAGTGGTGAGGTTCTTTATCTTTTCGGTTTCGAGTCAGAGTGGGACGGGTATGCCCAGACGTGGGTCCTGTGCTCTACATGCCGCTAGAGTCAAGCTAGCCTAGCTGATGAGGGGTGATGCCCTGAAACTGGTCCCAGGATGCTTGTTTCTAGTCCAGGGAGGACCTGGTCTGGCAGTTTGGGCTGGACTGTTCCCATGGGGAACCGAGTCAAGACTGATTTACATATGGCTGGGTCTGAACTGGAATTGTATGGGGAGCAATAAAATGATGGATTTAAGTCCAGACGTCTGTACCGGGGTGCATGTTTGACATTCTGCAGCATTCTGTCCATCAGTTGTTCTTTTTGCATGCTGCATTTCTAGTGTGACCTCTGAGTGAATTTACATTAACTCTCACACTGGTATCAGTGTGGGTTTAATGTGCTGAGACATTTGCTATCAAGCTTCCCATGTTTCAGTAAAGCCATTGTTGAGCTGTGGCATTTGTAATGCGCAACTCCCAGACCATATACTCTTTAGGGCTTTACTGCACTTAGAATGTCTAAGAATGGACTAAGACACTCTAGGGTGCACTGTACCCTCACCTGTGGGCTAGTGCACCCTGCTAGAGGGGTGAATTGCCTAAGCCCCAAGCAGTGGGTTGTAGGCATGGCACACAGGGATGTGTTCCATGTCGACTCTTCACTTTTCTCTGCACCAAAACATGCAGCTTGCAATAGCAGTGTGTGGGAAGGTGCAGGGTCTCTAAGGGTGGCACAATAGCTGACAAAGCCTTTAAAGGCCTTCCCTGGTCACAGTGCCCTCGGTACCAATGGTACCTTTTTTAAGGGATTTACCTGTGGAAAGAATACAGGCCCTGGGAACCTGATTGTCTGGGCCCCAGGGAACATCAAGTCGAAATGCATCAGGTATCAGGCAAAATGTGTGATGGGTTACTGCAACAGAAACCCACTTTATTACAGGGCTAGCCCAGGATGACCCATCAGCTTGGTGATGACCAGGCTGATGGGTCTTCCAGGGCTAGAGTGAGAGAGAAGAGCTTACACTTGCACCAGAATGTGCCTGTGCCACACAAAGGGTTCATCATTTAAAAAACGCAGGGATGCACTGTATTTACAAGAATACTGTGCACCCCTGTGCTTTCCCTTGCGCTGGAGATAAAAAAAAACTGCCTAGCGCCATCACAGACACCCTTGCGCCACAGTTGCAGGGGGGGCCTGCATTGCAGTGATAATTGTTTATGTGCAGGAAGGGGCACCTTCCTGCACATAAATAATCTTTAAAGTTGGTTTGCTCTTTGTATCAAAATGCAGCACAGATAGAAAGAGCAAATGCGAGGAGAAATAAAAGTATTTCTCCTCGTTGCGCCAATCTAATGCCTGGTATTCAGTGGCACTGCCTAAGATTTATAGATCCTTGTAAAACTGGGGCAGCATCGAAAATCAATAGGTGTTACGGTGGAATGCCCAGAGCAACACCCATTGCCCACCCCTTTCACGTAGATACCTGCTTGAAAGGAGACAATATTTACAAAGCGACATTAAGCCACACAAAGTGGTTAAACACCACTTTGTCAATATGGAGCAGGGCATTGCTCAAACCGAACATCGGAAAAAGTGACCTTCCAGTGGAGCCATGCCCTTGTAAATATGCCCCTTTGTCCCTTGATGCATGATGGTGTGGGTGGATGAAGAATGTGAATGACAGAACCACAGACTAATGGAAGATGTCTGACTGAAAACATCTGTGGGTAATTATTTTATACATATAATTGTATTTAAATATAAAGGCCTTAAAAAGCTAATCGTTTTGGAAAGGAAGAAAAAAATAAAAGATAGCTGGCTGGCATGGTGTGAATAAACAGCAGTAAGATAAACAAAGGTCACTTCAAAAGGAATTTACTACAGCTTTGGTAGGGGATAGGAACACTGGCACCGACGGAAACTACCTTATGTGCGGATGTGCTCCATGTGAAAGAGATAATTACAGTCAATCAAAATGAGGTTAGCCAGTGGCTGAAGTATGCTGACCCATTGCAAAATGGTGTATGCTATAGTGGGTGTAAGCAAAATGTGAGTGACACGAGAACAGATAAATGGATGAAGGGATGTGGCTGAAAGCCTCTTTATGGAAGTATGTTATACATATACTTTTAGTAAAATCCAAAGGTCTTGGCTAACACCAGACCTAAAAAAGGCATGCACTAATGCAAATTGCAAGCCTGTTGCTCTTGATCTACTTGCAGAACTTGCAACTCTTTTACCCTGAGCACATTTTCATTAAGGGTTCCTTAGATGGGTGAAAAAAAACATCTAAGAGAATTGTGCTCTGGGAAACTCGTAATCCAGGGTCACATGACAAGATCGCCACCAACTGTTTTCATCCAGCATATAAGCGTGCAACACTGTTCTAAAACCAAGTGCCGCTGCAGTGCCCGAAGAAGGGGCACTGCAGGTGATAAAAGAAGCTCTCGGAGCCTTTTTTTATATTTTTGTACATAGGTTTATATAGCACGAACTTGACCCGAATCGGATATCAGCACGCTTTACATAGCACCAGTTGCATTACATCAGGGGTACTCAAAGTACGGCCCGCGGGCCAGTAGCGGCCCGGCAAGCCTTCAGTGGTGGCCCGCGGAGCTTGAGACATCGCACCTGTGTGTGTGTGTTTTTTTTTACTTCAGCAAACACCTCGGGGAGCAGCAGTGCGAGTCAGAGACACTGCTCTGTGGGGGCCCGGGTGATTCCAGCCACAAACAAAGCCTCATTAACAAAAAAAAAGGTCGTTTAAAGACCTGTTAAGTACTGGGGTGCCCTGGAGGCTGTGTCAGCCAGGCTGACCCACAGGGGAGAGGGGGTTGGAGGGGGGAGGACAGCAGGAACTGATATCCGGATGAGGGAGGTGGAGGGCAGAGCAGGGAGTGAGAGCCCGGGTGAGGGAGGTGGAGGGCAGAGCAGGGAGTGAGAGCCCGGGTGAGGGAGGTGGAGGGCAGAGCAGGGAGTGAGAGCCTGGGTGAGGGAGGTGGAGGGCAACAGGGAGTGAGAGCCTGGGTGAGATAGGTTGGAGGGCAGAGCAGGGAGTGAGAGCCCGGGTGAGGGAGGTGGGAGGGCAGAGCAGTGAGTGAGAGCCGGGTGAGGGAGGTGGAGGGCAGCAGGGAGTGAGAGCCAGGTGAGGTGGGAGGGCAGAGCAGGGAGTGAGAGCCTGGGTGAGGGAGGTGGAGGGCAGAGCAGGGAGTGAGAGCCCGGGTGAGGGAGGTGGAGGGCAGAGCAGGGAGTGAGAGCCCGGGTGAGGGAGGTGGAGGGCAGAGCAGGGAGTGAGAGCCGGGTGAGGTGACAGAGGGCAGCAGGGAGTGAGAGCTGGGTGAGGTGGGAGGGCAGCAGGGAGTGAGAGCTGGGTGAGGTGAGACAGATAGGGATAGAGATAGAGCCAGATAAAGACAGGGACTGACAGAGCTAGATATGGTCAGAGACAGGGACAGACAGAGACAGATAGAGGCAGAGACAGATAGAGGCAGAGACAGACAGCGATAGAGACAGACAGCGATAGAGACAGACAGCGATAGAGACAGAGAGAGAGACAGACAGAGAGAGAGACAGACAGAGAGAGAGACAGAGAGAGAGACAGACAGAGAGAGACAGAGGGAGAGGGGGAGACAGACAGAGGGAGAGGGGGAGACAGAGGGAGGGAGACAGACAGGGGAGATAGACAGAGGGAGGGAGACCGACAGAGGGAGACAGACAGACGGAGGGAGGGATGGAGTCAGACAGAGGGAGACAGACAGAGGGAGGGAGGCAGAGGGAGACAGACAGAGGGAGAGAGACAGAGGGAGAGAGGGAGACAGACAAAGGGAGGGAGACAGACAGAGGGAGGGAGACAGACAGAGGGAGGGAGACAGAGGGAGGGAGAGAGACAGACAGAGGGAGGGAGAGAGACAGACAGAGGGAGGGAGACAGACAGAGGGAGGGAGACAGAAAGACAGAGGGAGGGAGGGAGACAGACAGAAGGAGGGAGGGAGACAGAGGGAGGGAGGGAGCGAGGCAGAGGGAGGGAGAGAGACAGAGGGAGGTAGAGGGATAGAGGGAGGGAGACAGACAGACACAGACAGACAGAGACAGACAGACAGAGGGAGGGAGACAGACAGATGGAGAGAGACAGAAAGACAGAGGGAGACAGACAGAGGGAGGGAGGGAGACAGACAGAGGGAGGGAGGGAGGCAGAGGGAGGGAGGGAGACAGAGGGGGGTAGACAGAAAGACAGAGTGAGACAGACAGAGGGAGGGAGACAGACAGAGGGAGGAAGGGAGACAGACAGAGGGAGGAAGGGAGACACAGGGAGGGAGGGAAACAGAGGGAGGGAGGGAGACAGAGGGAGGTAGGGAGACAGAGGGAGGGAGGCAGAGGGAGAGAGGGAGGGAGACAGAGGGAGACAGACAGAGGGAGACAGAGACAGACAGAGGGAGAGAGGCGGAGGGAGACAGACAGAGGGAGACAGAGACAGACAGACAGACAGAGGGAGACAGACAGACAGAGAGGGAGACAGACAGAGGGAGGGAGACAGACAGAGGGAGGGAGACAGACAGAGCGAGGGAGACAGACAGAGCGAGGGAGACAGACAGAGTGAGGGAGACAGACAGAGGGAGGGAGACAGAGGGAGGGAGACAGACAGAGGGAGGGAGACAGAGGGAGGGAGGGAGACAGAGGGAGGGATGGAGACAGACAGAGGGAGACAGACAGAGGGCAGACAGAGGGAGGGAGACAGAGGGAGATGGACAGTGGGACACAGATAGAGGGAGACAGATGGAGGGAGAGGGAGAGAGGGAAGGAAGGAAAGAGAGGGAGGGAGACAGAGAGAAAGAGAGGGAAGACAGAGAGAGACAGAGGGAGAGACACAGAGGGAAACAGAGAGAGAGGGAAGGAGGGAGGGAGAGAGAGAGATAGAAGGAGTGAGACAGAGAGAGAGAGAGAGAGAAAGAGAGATGTGTGTGTATGCTGGTCTGTTGGCTCAGTGGATGAACGCGTCAGCTGCAGGGGCCTGTGTTCAACGTCATGGTCACAGTTTTTTTTCTTTCTAGCCCCTTCCCCCTCCCCCACTGACCCCGCCTCCACCGGTGCGGCCCTCGGCCACATACCACACTGTAAATTTGGCCCCCGAGAGAAAGTTTGTGAGTACCCATGCATTACATGAAGGCACATTTATTTTTGTTTGGCACGTGGAGATTAAGTGATTTGCCCAGAATCACAGGATGTTCAGCGTCATTGCCGAGACTCGAACCCAGTTCCCCAGATTCGAGGCTAACAGCCCTAGCCGTTAGGCCAACTCCTCTCCCCTTGTTTTTTCCTGATGAAAGTGACACCTTGCAATCTTTGAGAATAGGGGTCACAAGTCTAGCACCAGGGGGTACAAGGAGCAGCCAGGGATAGCAACTGTTAACTTTGGCAACCCATCAATGTCGTCCATGTGGTAGCAAAAAGCAGTCAGGAAAATGTTAATCCCAGTACCCTTAATGTATCAAGTCAATGAGTTTAGCAAGGAAGCGCATTCTACTCAGGAGGTTATGGGTGGCTACTTCCTTTAGGAGAAGTAAAGTATTTGACTTAAGGAACCATTAGAGACTGCGCAACATTTTGGACTAAAGCAATGGTAAGTGTTTTTTTAAGTGTGGCAACCCAGGGCAGGCTTTAGGGCAGTGCTAATGGTGCGGCCGCACTGGGCACTGACTTATGGAGGGGCCACTGACCTCAGAGGGAGGTACTGTGTTTAGCAATAACTTATGATTGGAAAGATGAGGGACACTTTTGCCCAGTGGTAATGAGGAAATAAAAGGAGGCGGTCATGAGGTGAGTGGGTAGCCAAAAATGATTGACGCACCGGATGCCACCAGTGCTAAAGCCGGCCCTGTGGAGTTTGATCATGCTTGCAAAAGTCTGTTTTACCTTGAATCTGAAAATCTTCTCACAATTCCTGTTGGTGGTAATCTCCCACAATGAAATTGGCTAAACGCTACAGAGTATAGAAGCAAATCTGTAATGAAGTTTATAAAATATTTTTGGCCCTGATAACTATTGTACTTTTATACCAATTGTGGCTCAAGCAATTACACAGAGTCGAGAACACACTTCAATAATTCATGTTCAGTATTACAATCATGGGTGTATTTTGACAGCCCTCGCGGCTGTTCTACTGCAATGGGAAGGAAGTAATAACTGCCACTGGACATAAAACCAAATACACATTATTGTTCAAAGAACAAGTAAGCTAATATCTGTATTTGAAGGCAACAGTCAGGCTGCATGTTAAGATTGTTCAACGTTTTTTAGTGCAACCTACGCAACAGTTTCAATAGAAGTATTTGTTATAAAATATTTTTTCCACGAAATGCTAATAACCATGGTCGGCGTTTGGGGTTACAAATTAGAATGGATTGGTTGAAAGCAGTTAAACAACATTTCACTATTGATATTGATACAAAATTTCTCATTAACTACTAGTTACGTTACATTAATTGAAATGTGATCAAATTAACATAAACTGAATGTGTCATTATAGAGTAAAGGGTCAAATGAGATGACAAACAGTAAATATAAGGATACAGGAAATTCAAAGCAATAAGGTAAATGAAGAACACATCTGAAAGCAGTAAACTTCTGGCTCTCCAAGATAAGAACGAGGAAGTCAAATACTTAGAGGAACACAAATAAACACAACAAAAGAAGGCAAACAATAATAGGATAATTCAAGGGGAAAAAATGAAATGTAACATAGCTCATGACTCATTAACATTTGTTTATAACAAAAACTCACTGGTAAAACCACAGTTAAATTGATATTTTGGTTTGAATGTAAAAATTAAAAACCCTTGAAATTTACAAGATATGCTGTACTACACAAAGAATAACTCACGCCCCCACCATGAGATTCTTGCAATCTCAAACATATCCTCATTTATGCTTTCTATAACAACATCATCAATTACATCACTAATGAGATGAGACATGACATCACCAGTGACAGATTTGATAATATTAATGTTGTGGACATTTCTGAGAATACAAAATGCTTCTTCAATCCCACCAAATCATACATATCAATCAATTTATACAAGGCTCCATTTAAGAGGTTTTTATCTACTGTCACCATTCAGGAGTAATAGCATACATTTACAGAACATTTTTGGAATACATATGATATGATGTTCATTGTTTCAACTTTCACTCTCACCCGTTCTTCTGGCTGTTTGATTAACTTAGAGAACAGCCTACACAAAGCAGTGGAGAGGAACTTGCCATGCTGCCCCAGCTAAACATGTCTGCAGACGCCAGACCTCCGACCACCATCTGCCAGCACCACTTCGGAAGCTGCATTAGTGTGGTGAGGAGCACCAACTATATCCCTGAAACTTAGATGAGCAGGAATGCAGAGAGGCCAGTGAAAGACACTATTGACCAGCAAGGGGAGATGGCCTAAAAACATGCTTGTTCCTGGAGGTACAAGCTGCGACAGCAACCCGTCTTTGATTGTGGCCTGTATCCAGCCTCCTGCAGCAAGGCAAGCAGGCCCAAGCCCTGTTGCTCCTGAGCTTAGAGCACCTTAGCTGGCGCAAAGGAACTATATAGTGACTAACTGTGAATTACTTATTTTTAAAACAGCCTTTCATTGATGGCGGAATTACCACTTGGTCACTATCTATAGAAATTTGCAATTTTTACATTCTACCAAAGCTCCCCCCACCAGACAATTACACTTTATGTTCTTCTTTTAAAGAATACATTTATTACCTTCCATTGGTCCCAATCACCTCACACAGATCAAACCACAACTCCCCAGACACAACACAGTATCTTCTCTGAGGGATCAGTAATCAGTCTGGTAGGCTTAACACCATATTTATTTTGAATACAGCAATCCTTAGATCCTAAAATGTGGCTCTAAAATAATGGCTTTCAATAGCAGATGAGTTGTTCTTAAGGATCATACTCTACATGAGCATACACTTGTGTTGCAGGAACAGGTGCACCAATGTGTCTTTTTTCTCTATTAGCAGGTCATTCTCAAAGCAACAGGAACCAGGAATGGATGCACGTTCATCTGGATGTGCAATGTATGTGCTGAGAACAAAATCCTCAATGCCAGGCCTACAGGACTTTTGAATCTTCTACTGATCCTCCTTCAGTCATGGCGTACCACAGCCATTGATAGTGAAGTTGAACTACCTTCATAATAGTAAAGGCAGATCGTCCTACCAGGATGGTCCATTGTGTGGCCCTAAGGAAATTACTTAGAGCTAAAGGACTTAGAGATAAAGACCTAGCCCAATTGTTTGTGCAAGATGTTGCATAACTTCAACGACTAACATATTTTCTGGTAGCATATATTTTTGGGGAGAGCATTGAACATCTGAGGACAACAGATGCCTGTCTGTCCTCAGCCAACTATCCACAAATGGAGGGGCAAATTAAATGTGTTAACAAAGCCCCCAGATGAGTACCTCTGTGGTTTCTGTCCTGCTCCCCGTAAATAATGGCTAACAGCTCTAGAGCTACATGACTTTGCATGCAAAAGTTAATCACACCCATCCTCTGGGGTATCCCATTATTGTGTCTCACAGGTTTCTGTTTGATGTGTCTAGCCACATTCTAGAACCTAATGTACTAGTCTATCGCAGCTATTTGTATGCCATACTGTACAAGACCATCATGGGCCTCTAATTGTTATACTCCTGACTGATCAAAAAAGGAAAGCTTGCAAAAGCTAAAACTTCTTATTAATGGAAAGCTGATTTATATTGCTAGTTAGGCCTGTCATTTGCATTAAGTGGCCAAGTTTGGCTGTCATCTAAGCACCTAAGGCTACGGGGCCATAAAGTTCCGGTTCAGATTCACAGGTTCTTTCAGAGTGGTGGCAAAGCTACAGATAAGCACAAACTATCTTCTACATTCAGTGTTTCATGTGTCCACCTTCAGATTGCATAACCACAACTAGGCACCCTAATCCAACAGTGACTGTTCTGATTGACAGACACACAGAATATAAAGTAACTTTGTATAAGAAGGAAGGTGCACCAGAAGGAAGTCAGTGAGCTCCAAGTGTATCCAAAATATCTTTTAATATAATTGAAGTAAAAATTGGACATCAGCCAACGCGTTTCGTTCCACAGCTGGAAGTTCGTCAGGGCTTAACTATTTTAATCCTGGTCCAATCTATCTGTATGCGTGAGTCAATGTAACCACAGTTAAATTGATATTTTGGTTTGAATGTAAAACTTAAAAACCCTTGAAATTTGCAAGATATGCTGTACTACACAAAGAATAACTCACGCCCCTTGCAATCTCAAGGAAAAGCCAAATAAAGACAGTCCTAAGATCACTGGAAGTAAATTTAGTGGGCTTGTAAGTCCTGTAATATTCCACAATCGTCCCAAATCATTAATTCGCGGTGATGGCCCAAAGCATTTGGCCCGAGTCCTCCACATCCAATAAAACGCAGTAAAGTAGTGGATGATATTTCTCAGCGTCCCGTGTTTCAGTTAGCCAGTATAGTGGCCAATCGTCCTAGTTAAAGTGGATGCCAGAAACAACCTGCTACTTGTGTGTCATACTGTACAAGACTATCATGGGCTAATTGTTCTACTCCTGACTGCTTGCAAAAGCTAAAACCTCTTAGTAATGGAAAGCTGATTTGTGTTGCTAGTTAGGCCTGTCCTTTGCATAAGGTAGCCACGTTTGGCTGTAATCTAAGCACCTAAGGCTAAAGGGCCATAAAGTTCCAGTTAAGATTCACAGGTTCTTTCACAGTGGTGGCATTGCTACAGATACCCACAACCTATCTTCTACATTCAGTATTTCATGTATCTATCTTCAGATTGTATAATCACAACTAGGCACCCTAATCCAACAGTGCCTATTCTGATTGACGGACATACAGATTATAAAGTAACGGTGGGGTTGGACTTAAAAAGGATATGTGGCTGTCTTTTTTTAACCCACCAACTGGAAAGCCATGGTCCAGAGAACCATTCATGAGAACCTTGGGGGTCATGCACAATTTCACAACTTTTTCACTCTACCAGTCTATCCAAGCCCTTCACTGTAGAATGTCCTCTTGAGGAGAGTTGTACTGCTATATTGGGACCATGTGATGCCCTTTGACCACCAGTATTTTAATTGCATCTATGCGTTTTAATTTACTCTATCTTAAATGTGCGACTAATATTTTTGTACACTTGGATTTTTACATGATTTCATTTCGTGTCTCCTTTTAGCTTCAGAGTAGAAGTGTTTAGCCTCACCTCGGCATAGAGCAAAAACAGCCTTGCCTGGAACAGAACATGTGGGATGTGCATTTGAAAGCATGTGACAGAGAAATGTGTGGACTGTGCTTCACTGTCTCAGAATGTAATGCTCTAGGTAGTGGTGTGCAAATGTGCATTATGTTTTACATTGAAAAATGACGTTTTTAGGTCGAGCAGACCTACGCTCAATGCGTGAGCATTGAGGGTGTCTGCTTCAGACCTAATGTGGCCCGTATTTGGGAATGTGGACACGGCTCAGACGCGCGCTTTTGCAGTCTCAGTTTTTACCGCGGGAGCGCGCGTCTGAGCCGCGCTTGCGCAGACGAACTCCCAGCCCCTCGCATGCAACACAGACACAGCCAGCCCCCACCCCTCTGCATGCATACACACGCCGGCGCCCTCCACCCCCCCCTGCCGCCCCCGCCGCCCCCTTTTCCCCCCCCACACCGTCCCCCTTACAATTAAGCCTTACTCACCGCATCGCCGCCACTCCGTCCTGTCTTCTGCAGCCATTGCGGGTCATCAACTCCGTGGGCGCGGGCTTCGCGGAAAACGGAAGTCCCGCCCCACGACAGGCGTGACGCTCCCGAACTTCCGTTTTCGGGCTGCGCACGCTCGCAGCTTGTCTTTAAGCACTCGGAGAAAATGTGTGTTTTCTAGGCATCTTTTTTGTTTGTTTCTCTGCCCTAAATACACATGCCTGCGCACTTTGTGTAGCTGTCTTCTCCTCCCGTTAAACGTCTGAGGGTGGCGCGACCTGCATGTGTATTTGAGTCCCCTTGAGACTTAGTCTTCGTTACCGCCCACAACACTCTCTCCCCCTGGAGCGTGACCTGCAAACACGCGAAGTATGACTTCGAGGAGAGGAGGGCTCTCTGCGCACCCGCCAGCCCAGGGCGCCAACAAAAGGGGTCTGCACCCACAGAAGGTGAGCAGGCAATTGCTCTCGTCGGGGGCTGAAGGCAAGGAGCCGGTTATTTTACCGAAATGCACACTGTGCATGTGGTGCCTGCATATGTGTGTGTTGGGGAGGGGAGTTACGAAGTGGCCAGGGTCAGTGGCGTTTGGGCGGCGTATTGGTAAAGGAGGGTTGCTGCCCCTCTGCCAGTGTGGTGTGAGGCAAGAGGGTTCCCCGTGAGAGGTGGGGGCGTTTTACTGCCTCCGGTGTGTGCTGCAGGATCGGGTTGTTTACAGGAGCCCCCGTTCTAGGTGGAGAAGTCAATAATTGACTTTAGTTTGAACTCCTTCAGGTGAACGGGGCAATCGGTGCTGGGGCTCCCCATACCTGCCTCTCTTTTGTGTGCGGACAGCAAGAGGCTCGTTTTCTGCCCTGCCCTTTTGAGATCATGTGTACCCAATGCCCAATTAGCTGGCTTTGGGAGCAATCCTTCCAGGGAAGTTGAAGCAGATGGGTGGTATTGTGCATGTGCCGTGGGTCCAAGAAAAACATCCTGGCCAATGCTTTCTAGGCTTAGAGCGAGCAGCGCAGCTAATAATACTGACTTAGTGTGTAGGGCGCACCTAGCTAAATTGTCTCGCGGGGGTTTAGAGTAGATGCTGTTCGGAGCGTGTCAGCACTGGAGCGCCAGGGAGATACAGGGAGTATTTAAATTCCTGAATGGCTCAGCGCACCAAACGAGGTAAGTACGCATTTGCAGCAGGGGCATACTTCAATACTATATGATATGCGCATTTCACTCGTCAGGAACACTTTGCTTAGCGCGCTGTGCCATTGTTAGTCTGTAGGTGCTGTGTGTTTGGGTTTGCGGCAGCCTTCGAGCAAAGCATATGGAACATCCCCAGCGAACAAGTTGGCAACCTTATAAGCACAGTGCGTGGGTTGAAACATTTCCAGATAAGTGTCTTGGTAACACTGCTCTGTGCCCGCCCTTGTCCTGTCTCCTCGTCTACCGTGTTTCCTCCTGCCTCTCTTGTGCTCCCTCCCGCCTCTCTTGTGCTCTTTTTCTCCCTCGTCTACCATGTCTTTTTCTACCGTCAGAAGCCTCTTCTTTTCACCATTTATTAGCTTAAGTCACCCGCTCTTTTGCCCACGGTCCTTATACCTATATTTTCAGCCCTGATTTAAGCCCATCTATAACCTGACATCTCCGTTCTTCCCTCACCCCCTGTGCCAAACCCTTTCCCTCTCAGACAGCCACTACCGTGCGTGCACCTCCTCTCCTCATCCCTTACATTTACCCCCTTCATCCCCTTCTCTCCTCCTCTTGCCTCTATTGTCCTCCCTCCCTTACACACATACTCTGCTCCTCGAGGTTGTCTTGGGGCAGCCTGATAGTCCACCCGATCGTGGGCTAAAATAGTAAGCGGCAGGGTCGGGGCTAAGTTGCACCAGATGAACAATAAATATCCCACTTCGGCACTTCCAGGTGTTTTTCCCCAGAGTGTGTCACTTGTTTTTATTTTCGTCACAATAAAATACACTGAACATAATATTCACAAAAGTTATTTAAAAAAGTTTAAGCTATTCCCATTATAAATTACAATAACTTTTATTTAATATTAATTATTTAAAAAAATTAAAAGCCATTGTTATTTGTAATATCAATACATCTAAGTCCCGTAAATACAACACATATTGCATTACAAATGCTATAGGTGTCACATTTGCGAAAGTTATAACTATTGGCATTGTAAATCACAAAGCTATTAATTTCGCTATTTTCAAAACCCAACACATAAATGAAAAATGTGCCATTTACAATACCAATAGCTCAAACTTTCCTAATGCGAGACCTATTGCATTGCAAATGCTTGTTACTATTGGCTTTAGGTTGCTCTAACTCCATCTTGAATTCTGACTGTCTGGCTTGAGTTCTGCACACACAACCAGGTCCCAGGTTACCCACAGTTATTCAGGTCATTTGCGTGCAGTATTGTTTTGCTCTTTGAGAGTATTTTCTGTACTCTTTGAGATGTTTTCTACATGTGTTTTTGTCTGTATGCTGTGAGACCAGCCTGTGAAGTATTTCTGTTCTTACCTATATATTGATGTACATACAGTTAATCTCGTTTACATTTATTTTTTGCTTAGGTTTTGCTCCCTTGCATTTACTTGCTAATATTTCATTATTATCTGTCTTGTAAGTGTTTATTATTTCCGTGTGTTTTAACATAATAATCAGCTTGTGTTTTATCTCATGCATTTAATTATTTTTTAGTGTTTTGTTATTATTTGCTTTCACAAATATATTTGTATATTTACATTTGCATGCTGCTTTACCTGATTCATTTGACATCTGGTAAAGTCTTTGTGTTAGAGAGTGTTGCACTAATAAGACCCGAGCTTTATTCTGAAAACTGTCTTTTGATGTGCCTCATTTTATGAGTGTGGACGCCCCTTTCCAGGTGCTTTCTTGCTTTACCAAGTGCCTCTGCTGGGAGGTGCTGAATTTCTTTGATTTGGGAGTGTAAAGCAAGCGTATAGTTATGCCATCCCCTCACAAATACAACAATGCCTCCTCAAGCACACTCTACGACAAAGTCCCCTTAACTCAGCCCTCGGATGGAGCCCAAAATGTAGCAGTCCCATTTGGCCTCCAGATCTCAAACTTCGTAGCCACATGTATACTTTCTTGAGGGATCCCCAAACACAAGTTTTAAGAGATTTGCAGCTCTCACAGTACTTGCAAGACATTAAAGAGTTTGGTGAGAGTATAGCAGCCATCTACAATATGACCCTATTTAAACCATGCCACAGACCACCACACCTTGCCTGGCTTTCCTGTTGAGCGGAGAGCTTACCTATCTAACTGCTTTGCCTATCAAGATTACAAACATTGATCTATTGCTGCCAGATATCTCAGCCATTCTCCATTACTAACCTAATAGCCCAAATACAAATACATCTTGGAGATAGTTCAATGTATTTGAAGAGATTGAGAAGTTAAATGCCATAGCGAAAACAAACCAGCAGCTCACTTCACAGACCATATCACATCCTATTACATCCAAGAAATTAACTAACACAGCTCCCCTTTCTTGACCCAACTGATCAATCAATCAATCTTTGTTAGCTGATCTGATAATTCAATCTTTCAACAGAATACAACACACAAAAATGTTAACACCCATAAACACATGCAAGTACATTTGCAAAAAAACAGTAAATAAATATGCATAATTTGTAGGAGGAACAGAGCAAAAACAATTCAAACAATGAATGCTTAATGTAGATTCTTATTATCTGGCTTCCCCATCAGCTTAATTCTTATCAGTCATACTGTATACAAACATTTAGAAGCACAGTACACAATAACCATCCATCAATCAGTTCTACCAACTTCTTAGAGTGTTTGCCGTATCTGATGCGCTCATATTGCATCATAGCGGAACAATCCATTTAACCTTGGGTCTGAAATAAGCAGGGCAAAAGAACAATAAATGTTCCTCAGATTTTACTGCCAAGATGCATAAAGGACTTCATGTAAAGTTAGTAGAAGATGAAAGCCATGAAGATGTAAATGTGGCTAATGGTAAAACACCATAGGCCAGATGTACGACTTTTGCGACTCACAAATTGCAAAAAATTGTAAATCGCATTTTGCGAGTCGCAAATGTACAACAGTGTCAGAGACACGGTTAGGGATTCCCAATGGGGTTGCAAAATGCGAGGCTCATGAATATTAATGAGCCAATCGTAATTTGCGACCTAATTGGGAATGGCTGGCCCTCCCGGGGATGGTGGCCTGCTGGGCTCAGCAGACCTCAATGTCTGGGACTGTTTTTAAATAAAGCAGGTTTTTAAAAAAAAAAAACCATCCTGTTTTCTTTTAAGGAAAACGGGATGCATGTTTTTTTAAAAATGAAACATTTTCGTTTCTTTTTTTAAGGGCAGGGAGTGGTCCCTGGCACCACTGCCTGCCTTTAAAAATATGTTCCCATTCAATCCCAAAGGGGAAGGGGTCCCCTGGAGACCACTTCGTGTTTATGAATGCTTTACCACCTACTTGAAGTAGGTAGTAAATTAAGACTGTTTTGCGACCGCAATTGCGGTCGCAAAACAGTCCTACTTAGGGGTCAGCCTCGCTATTAGGAAGGGATGCCCTTGAAACGCCTCTTCCTAATAGCGAGTCACAAATCCTAATTAGCGAGTCGCAAATAAATTGTGACTCACTAATTAGGGTTTGTACATGACCCCTAGATATATTTGCATGCCCAAAGGGGTCACAAACCCGTTTGCACATGCAAAAATACTTTGTATATCTGGATCCATATCTGATTTTCAGGTACAAGGATCTAGCAAATGGTGGATTAACATAATCTAAAAATACCTTACACTTAAAAATAGCTTTGTATTGCAGGATTGCTTATGATAAAATGACCAGTGCTGCAGGTGAGTCCCTTCACTCCATAAATACTTCTTAGTTTTTAGCCCTTACTCTGGCAGCTGCATTTGGGCCGATGGAAGAAGGATTGTGTCACTAGCCTCTCAGACTGAGCTCTTCCAGTGTATTCTTAATGTAGCTCAGCCAAGGGATCTTTGCAGATCGAGGTAGAGTAACAATATCTTGCAGCACATTCCTATAGACTAATCCCACAGGTCGTCCAAACACGGATCAAGTACAATATGGGCCTCAATTTAGTAAGCTCTACAATAGATCTAATTGCAGAGGGGTACTCTGGCCGAGATTTGCCAATGACTTCATAAATGTATTCTCTTCCATCCCTAAATTTGAAACATTACAGTAACTCCAAAGTTGAGGTCCTTAAAAGCAGTGTTCATTATGTAAACTTTATCAAATTTGTATTGCAGGGGAGATGGGGTGTGAGGAGATGCAATTGGCACACCTCAAGATGGTAGAGGCTGGTTCTTTATTAGAAGGGTTCTGTTTGTGATTTGTGGCCTCCATGAGTTAGTGTCAAATAACTGGATCCCCAAGGAGTCAAATTCAGTGACTCTGTAAAGATGGTCCTCCCTCAGGCTTATTGATCTTCTATACATTTGCGGGCAGATGCAATACCTATATTTGGTCTTCTGGGTACTAACTTCCAGCCCGTGCATATCACAGATAGTAGAGAACCTTTTAAGAAGGGTTTGGAGTGCTTTCAAGGATTTGGCAAAGAGCAAGGTATCTGTAAGGGCCGTACCCTCTCCCCAGCCAGCCTGGGAGGATCATTTTCACAGCTGAACAAAAAAACGTTGGCTGACCTTGACTGACGTCTTTGTCAACTCAAATTGTGCCTATAAATTCTCTATTTGCTCCCCACCTGACTTGGGCAACATTATTTTGGAGGCGCACTATTATTTTGATCTGATGTGATTTCTAACTTAGCAAGGCTTTCCAATAACTTCCTTCTTGGCATCAGGTCGAATGTGGTCCTAGGATCGACAAAGACACAGCATATAGATTGCCTTCTTCTACATATAATCATGAGAAACGTGAATACCTGGTCAACAGTTCCTATTTTTCCCATAAAGCCTGCCTGGTAGTGGCTTTAAAATTGTTATCCTTGGCATGTTTCTACAACCATTTTTAAAGATAGGAACAATCTCAGCTCCCTTCTATGTAGGGGGAATTGGGGCACCAGCCGGGTATGGGATTGGACATGAGATTGTTATAAAACACCTAAAGTTTGGGTCCAGAACAATACAAGTACGTAGGGACGCTGTCGAAATCTGGAGTCTGTACCCAAAAACGCATCTTCATCCTTGATCAAATCATAAGTCAATAATGATGGTTCATATATTAAATTAAAATCACCTGACACTAAATGATAGGGAGAGCTAGCATAAGTTCTTAAGATAGCATTAAGGGTTTGGAGAGTGGCCGATTCAGTTTGAGCATTTGTGCCTCTATTATAAATAAGGTCCGTATCGTTATCGAGTATAACCCTAAAAAAAATTATATATACTATGCCAGTAGCTAGGTCTCTTACAGTACACTATAGGGACATTTTAACACACATACAAGGAGCTCTGAGGGTCTCTCAGCATGGGAAGGGACAGCAGGCATGTAAAATCTCCTAAGCTGACCCTGTAAATATTGTCTATGGGCCATGTCTCTTAGAACATGCAAAGTTAATATTCATCAATGAAGTGGCTCCAATCTCTTTTGTATACTTTGTTTTTTAGCCGATGTACATTCAAAGAGACAAAAAGGTTTTAACGGGCTCGTTGTAAAAGCCTCATCAACGCTTAGCTCATATATACCAGAATACCATCAGATGTAATAGCTGAGTGGAATGGAATAGCTACATGGTTATGTTCATGATGCAAGGACCCATGATGAGTTAAGGTAGCAGATGGAAGCCAGTCATTCTTCTGGATACGAGACAGCACAGAGACACGATTAGCAATAGGGATAGGAGGATGGAAAACATTCACAGTGGGCATGGTAGACAAAGTGTTCTGCCGGTTTCAAGTGCCTACAAAAGAAGCCCAACGGCAGAAGTATGACTTGACCTGTATAGTAAGCAGCATGATGAGTATCATGAGAGTGGTACACAATTGTTCTGGGAAAATGCTGATTCATAAAATTCACTATTACACAATCTCAAGGGAAAATTATTGATAATGAGCCAACCCACCCAACCCTTTGTACCAAAAGAATTTCATCAAACAAGTGAGTATTGCACTCTACGTATCTATGCAGCCAGTGATAAATCTTGTTTTTTAGATGCTCTTGGAATTCCGAAGTACAAGGAATGAGTGGGGTTACTTGCAAGAACAATTACATAATGGCAAGCTTACGGAAGGGGTTAAATTGTTGGGCCAGGGGTTCTGTCCTATATGCTTGTCGAGATTGTTGATGATTCCAGTCACCTATGGCTCATTCCCTCAGATTCTCCTCTCATGGCCCACATAGCCCCCATGGTGATAGCAGTGTGGATGGCAGATTGGTTATACGGTTGAACATTGATTAAGGTTGCTTTCCCAACTCTTCCACAGAGGCAGGAGAGCCCATCGAGGCATCACGGGCCTTCAGATGGTGGGAGAAGGTAAACACCCCTGAGGTGCCCCCTGAGGGTCTAGAGCCCATGCCAATGTTACCCAGGCAGATTTCCATTATATCCAGTGATGCGTCGATAGGGGATAGCCTAACAACTAAAACAGAGGAAAACTTAGTGCACAACAATTGTACAAAAGTGACCTAATCAATTTACATTATCATTGGCCAGGATTTCTGGTACAATCTGTGAAATAAGTAAAGATTGTGGACATTCTCCCATGGTGTCTCTCTCACAGCTTGATGTCGGCAAGAGCTTTTGGCACTTGACTACTGTGGCTCGGCCAAATGAGGAAACTGCAAGAGTTGCATGGCCATTGCAGGTTGTGAGGGGTGGGTAATGGGATCAATAGCTGGGGGATCAACAACAGTATGTCCTTCTGTGTCCAAAGCCCGATTAGAGAAGGGATGCTCTGCTGTGAGTGACAAACGCCTTTCTGCCATTTCAATCTCCTTTAATATTACCCTCCCTGCGTGTGCATGGAAGCCATCAGTCGTCGTCGTCGTACCTCGAGTCGTTAAAACAAATAGGGTCAGAGAAGATGAAGATGTGGTTTTAAACCCTTTAGGCTGCAAATCCCATTTCTGGATACAACACACACAGAGGACTATAGGTAAGAACAAAGCAATCAACCAAGTAAATCTGAACCAAGCGAAGTCATCAAGTAGTCAAAATAGCTGAAAATGATGGCCAATCCTCCCTGGGACCTTGCACGTGCCTCCACCATCCACAGAGCTCTAGGTTTTTTGAGCACTGGCTTTTGCTATTATTGCTATTGTTGCTGTTTGTCGCTGGTAAACAACAGGAGCCATAATTTGGAATTGTAATTTGTAGTTTATAGTTTCAAGCTCAGCTGGTTCAGGGGTCATATACCTATATACCCTAGAGATATACATATGGAAAATGGCTGTGACCTGCCAAGAAAACAAATTATGAGTAGCAGGTAACTGGTAGCTCTGAGTCTGTAATCTCATACAGGAGGATTAGAACGCCCCCCAAAAGCCCTGCACCACCCCAATCAGTCCAGTCAGCTCAGTCACCTCGTCCCTAAAGTCACACAGCTACTGCTGCTTCTGTAATTGATGAGGGTGTGAAAGAAGATGGTAAAAAGGTGATCCCCAGCTACTTGGGATTGAGAGCTTTTTCAGACTTCAAAGCTCAGCTAGCTTGGCCCACTCAGCCAATCAAATAATGGGAGACAGGAGGGGCAGGCATGGGTAAAAGAGGAACAAACAAAAGTTTATAGTGCAACAACAAGTGCACCAATGAGCTTCCAGCTTCAAGCTGTGAGCGACAGAAAAACCATGAAGAAATTGCAAGAAATGCTGAAAGTACCGCTCCTATTGCTCCATTAATCCTGATGGCCCCAAGTCCAAGGTACCAAACTACAAGCACATGAAGCCACCAAGACATGTGAAGGTGCCCCAAATAGAAAGCGCTGGGACCACGGAGAGCAGAGCAGGAGCGAGGTGAAGCAGGGCTGGATGAAGCCGAGAGCATGGAGGAGAAACACTGTAGGAAGGCTGATCAATTCCTTAGTGGATCAAGGTGAGGTGCTGGCTTGTCTGAATGTGGGTCGGGTAACTCCACTCCTTGAATGGGGCCTCACAAAGAG
The DNA here is from genome assembly GCF_964261635.1 of Lissotriton helveticus. Classification (NCBI taxonomy): domain Eukaryota; kingdom Metazoa; phylum Chordata; class Amphibia; order Caudata; family Salamandridae; genus Lissotriton; species Lissotriton helveticus. Next base: position 528,078,668 of record NC_136057.1, on the reverse strand, counting down.
TGGACCTAGATGATCCTAACTAATTTTCTTTTGTTTCTTCCTAAAATTCTATAAAGCTAAGTTTCAACTCAACTCATTTGATACACTATTTATCACAGCCTGCTAGACATTCATCAATCTGGCTTCAGCTGGTAGGCAGCAAGGAGATGGCCATACCACTGCTTATGGATGATGCTGTTGTAGATGAGAGAAACACCTATCATCTCATACTTCTTGATCTAGCCACAGTGTCTGACTCAGCCATTTACTCAATTCTACTCAATATCCTTGGTGAAAGAATGGGTGTAAAAGGTACTGTCCTTAATTGACTTTACTATACCAGATAAACCGCTCACCCCAAATCAAATTAAACAAATCACTCTCTGATTTGGCGTCTCTCACTCAAAGGATGCTGCAAGGTGGTCAATACTGTCCTCTGCCATATTTAACCTGTACCTGGAACCGCATCTGCAGTCTTGAAGCAATTAAGCCTCTCCTACCATCTATATGCCAATGATGCACAGCTATATATGAAAGACTCATCCAAAGAAGACATAATCTTTCTAGGCAATACACAAAGGGACGAAGCCCAAAGAAAATATATTTCCTTCTCGTCTCACTCCCCACCACTCCCCCAAAATCCCCATCCCCATTAGCAGACCGAGGTCGAGACTGCAGAACACTCTAGACATTTTAAGCTGACAACCCACTGAATGCACTAAACCACGTGGGATAATCCTTGACAAGAACCTTAAAGAACGGCACAACAAGAAGTGCCCTTTAGCATCTAAGGATTCTACGAAAGGTCAAACCCTTCTTCCCAGAATCTGGTTTCAAAAATATGGTTGAATCCCTTGTTCTCTCCAGATTAAGCTATTGAAATGTTCACTGGATGCTCTAAATTCCACCTGGCTCTAATGACTGCAACCCTCAACGCTGCAGCCAGATTGATCTAAGATGTTTGGATCACATCACTCAGTTGGTCACCTCACTCAACTGATTGCCAATTAAAGCTAGATGCATATGAGAAACAGCTTGTGTCACTCTTAAAGCTGGCCCGGAACATCCGACAGAAAATTCACGGTATCTGGAGGTTGTTGTTTGCTTTATAGCACCAAACCCTAACTCCTGAACCTTCTCTAGATATGCACCTAGGATATAGAACTTATTCCAATCCCTCCCAAAAAGGACCACACTAACCCCTTCCTTGAAGCCTTCAGGAGAAACCTGTAGCAGCTACTAGCTCAAAAGTACTTGCATAACTCACTTTCTGGGCCTATCGATCTGGTTCTCTGGGGAGGTACATGTAATCTTTGAATAAATCCAATGTAAAAATACTGGAACTATGATCACTCAAGTTTCCATGACTGTTTACCTTTTTTGCCGCTTTGAATTATCTGTATGGAAACCCCTCTGTTTTCTTGTTCTTGAATCCCCACTTGTGTCAGTGACTGCAAGCAATTGCCTTGCTGTGATTAGATCTATGTGTATTATTGTATCTTTCCAAGTTTGTACTGTATAGCACTCATAAAATTGACCATAGGGTCAATATTGCGCTATTAAAAACTGCAAGTAAATAAATAAACATCAGTGCGATCCTTGTTCAAAAGATGTGACAGTTCAACAGTCAGGAACCGTGAGTTAAAGGATTATGACTTGGAACAAAGACAAAGGGGCATTTGTACAAGCCCCTATCGCCACGGTAATGTCACTTTTTGTGACGTTCCCCCTGGGGATAGGGGTCTTGCCTTATGTACAAGGCAGTGTTAAGCCACTTAACATGGCTTAACGCTGCCTTGTACATAAGGCACCCTTTCACACTAGCGTGAAAGGGGCGTGCAGTGGGTGTTGCGGTGAATGAAGCAGGTCACATGAAAGTTACAAAATGGAATTTTAGGATTGTTTATGTGCAGGAAGGTACACCTTCCTACACATAACCATTCCTCCCCTGCGCACAGACACCCTTGCAGTCTGGTGCAAGGGTGCCTGTGTTGGCGCTAAGTTGTTAAACTTAGCGACGTCACAGGGGGAAATGCAAGGCTGCACCACATCCTTGTAAATATGGTGCAGCCTTGCGTTTCAGAAGTGGCGGAGCGTGTCGTTAAGCCCAGGAGGCTAACGACACACTCTGACACTTGAGTGTACACATCCCCCACAGTGCCATAGAAGCACTAACGGAGTCTGTAGCAACCATTTGAATGCAACTATTTGATGAGCATCTTGGCAAAATGCTTAGAGCTGTAAGTGGAGGACTAACTTTAAGATCTTTGGGCCAGATGTAGGTGGCCAGATATCGGTCGGTAACAGCCGATTTCGGCCGTTACAGACCGGTATTTGTAGTTTCAGATGTAGGGGGCCTAAAAATTACCGATTTTGTAAATTTACAGAATTGGTAAATTTACCGATTCTGTAAATTACCGAATCGGTAAATTTACAGAATCGGTAATGTGGGATGTAAGTGGCACTGAAAACAGTGCCACAGGCCCTAAAGAATTCGTTTTTTACCATCAAATACTATTTGATGGTAAATAACGAATTCCTGTGTACATGCACATCTGTGCATGGGAATATCGTTGACAAAATATCGACAGACAGAATATCGAGTTCGTATCTACAAACAGGTAAGTACAAAAATATCGAGTACAAAATATCGTTTACAAAAATATCGACTTTATTAAATACAGTGTTAAATTAAATTAATATTAAAAATTAATTACTAAAATATACTTAAAATACTTAAATTAACTTATTATAATTAAATAATTAATGAAAGTTATAAAAAAGTATTTTTTACAATAATATTTGGTAAAACATATATATATAGTATAATATAGTAACATAATATAATTAAATAATATCCAATATTATTACCGTACGATAGCGGAAGTGTAAAAATTACTATTCCCACTCCAGAGAGTGCAACAGTAGGGAAAGCGTTGGATAGCGTAGGGGTTAAAATTACTATTCCCACTCCAAAGAGTGCAACAGTAGGGAAAGCGTTGGATAGCGTAGGGGTAAAATGTACTATTCCCACTCCAGTGAGTGCAATAGTAGGGAAAGCGTTGGATAGCGTAGAGGTAAAAATTACTATTCCCACTCCAGAGAGGGCAACAGTAGGGAAAGTAAATACTTCATATATTATTTAAAAAAATATAAATTAATATCTATAAAAAATTCATTAAAAGTAATTACAAATTTAATATAATATAATAATTAATCAATTAAAATTACAAATTAAAATGAATTATTACAATTAATTACCTATTAATACAAATTATCTTCAAATTAACAATTAATAATTTAACATTTTAAAATTAATTAACAATTAATTCAAATTAAATACAATTAAATAAATTGATTGATTTAATTAATTATAAATAAATTACTTCCCACCCTATTCCCCTATAAACCCACAACCCGCTACAGAAAATAAATTAGTAAAATTAACATAATTAGCAATTAATCAATTAAATAAAATTAATTGGCAATTCAATTTTAATTAATTACCCATAAAAAATTAATTAACAATTAATTCTAAATAAATACCAATGAATATTTTTACATATTTAATTAATTATAATGAAATTACTTCCCACCCTATTCCCCTATACACCCACAACCCGCTACAGAAAATAAATTAGTAAATTTAACATAATTAGCAATTAATCAATTAATTAAAATTAATTGCCAATTAAAATTTAATTAATTACCAAATATAAATTAATTAACAATTAATTAAAAATGAATACCAATAAATACATTTACATATTTAATTGAATATAATTAAATTACTTCCCACCCTATTCCCCTATAAACCCACAACCCGCTACAGAATTAAAGTACGCAAAAATTAAAAAAACACAATTAATTAATTAAAATAAATTATAACATAAATACACACTTTTCACAAATATAATAACATAAAAAACACTATATAAAATTCGATATAATTAAAAATTCGATAATTTTAATAACCTATATTATATACTTCGATATTTTACCTTTCTATATTTTTAACATTCGATATTACATTACTTACCTTAAAAACAATATTTTTGATGTCTATATTCTGTCCATGCGATATTTTGTCCATTCTATATTTTAAACTCGATATTCTGTCCATTCGATATTTTTTTGTCGATATTTTGACTTTTTACCCTGTGCATGTACACCTGTGCCATGTGGCACACATACATGCCCTTATGGCACACAAGCCTGAATCAGGGGTGCAACAGGGTGTCAATTCGGTAATTTTACCGAATCGGTATTTACCGATTCGGTAATTGCCATTGGTTCCTATGGGCCTCAAGGCCCATAGGAATCTATGGCAATTACGGAATCGGTAAATACAGATTCGGTAATTACCGATGTTACCGATTCGTTAATTAATTTGGTAAAAATACCTACATAGCATTTACCGATTTGTAAATACCGAATCGGTAAAATTTGGTATTTACGAATCGGTAAGTACTAATTACCTACATCGGGCCCCTAATCACTTATTAAGTTTCTCCTAGAGTCTTCAGTACAGCACCTGGTGACTTATCATCTCATTCTTAGCATTGTGTTGATGAAGGTGGAGTCTGCACTTTGCTGTTTTGCATCCACAGTGCCTCCATTACCTTAACATATTTCCAAGTTAGTGCATGTGCTGCTGACAGCGGAGCTCGGAAAAACAAAGGAGCAATTACAGCACTGTGTTTCTGAGCTCTGCTGTCCACAAAAACGGAGATTTTGGGGGGATTTAATGTTTGTCCTGTAGTCAATAAAGAGAAATGCGCAGAAAAGGAATGCATCTATGCAGCACAAAGAATAGGATCATGATATGACACCAGGTAAAGAATTATGCATAGAGCCTTCTGCTCTGGTCTGTTCCACAGTTCAACTTTCAATGGGTGTGAAAGTCATAAACCTGGTCAGTGTTCCCAATTACAGTCAATGTGCTGCGTCAGATGCAACTGTGAACTTGCGTCTGCCTTAGAGAGTCCATTAGTGAAATACAGACCAGCTGTTTGAAGCAGCCAGACGATCTTTCACTATGCAGGTAGCAACGCAGCCTGCCTTTCAAAGCTGGGTGCAGTGGGTGACTGCACCTGCCTGCAGGGGGATGTCTGGGGGAGCCAGGGAACTGCCTTGGTCCCCTCGGAAGACACATTGACTGCATGCCAGCACTTTTTGCGAGGGCAGAAGCAAAGTATTCCCATACTTGCGTGGAACCATGCACCCACCAGGCAACTGAGTGAGCTCCTCCTTCAGACGGTGCTGGTGCACATTCAGTAATATAGCCCCTGATGTTAGAAGCTCTTGAAGATGTCCCATTTACCTTTCCCCATTTGATTGCCCTCCACTTACAAGTTTACACAATGTACATGGCAGACGGTATTGGTAGAAAATTAGGGAAGAGTTGGATAATACGTTGTCTACACCCAGCTCCTACATTGTGCCCGGATTGCAAGTTGGGTGTCTTAGGCTTTGACAAACGCATACCCTTTCTTTATTAATTATAATTCATTATACAAATAAAGATCCCCGTCACACTATCATGCCTGCATAGCAAGATGGGAGTAAATCCAAGGGTTCTCAGAGATCCAGAAGCATAAATAAGAGCACCCCAAAGTGGTATCTGCCAGCTAGTTCTCTGTTCTGTAAGGTCGTCCTGCCACCAGAGAAATGCTGCAACTGTGGCTTCCACTCCACCATTCTCATGCTATGACTTGGCCACCTTTTCAGTTAGGACATTATCCAGCAGATGCTCACTGAGAGAGATGTGCAGGTGCTAATGTAGATTAGATCTGGGTCCAGTTATTGTTTAGGCCTATGTCTAAATAGTAGGCTTAGTGCCTGATTAAGAGTTTGACCGCCAAGTTAAATCTATCCTAATGCACTTCTAATAGAGGGGACAGAATATCCATCACGTTTGTGCCCTATTACGTGTCTGCCAAACTCTGAATCGGGCTCTTAGTGTGTTTACTTAACAAGCATTTACAATGCAATGGTCTCGGCATTATTTAAGGTAGAGCTATTGGCATTGCTCATGATTTTTTTTTAAAAATCATAAATAAATGGCATTGTCATTTACAATGCCAATAGCTTAATCGCTCGCAAAAGCATGACCTATTGCATTTACACCCACACAGAGCCACACACACATACACACACAGATTCACACACACACAGACAGACACACACACAGACAGAGACATGCACATACACACAGACAGAGCCACGCATACACACACACAGACAGAGCCACGCACACACACACACAGAGCCACGCACACGCACACACACAGACAGAGCCACGCACACACACACAGACAGAGCCACGCACACACACAGACAGAGCCACGCACACACACACAGACAGAGCCATGCACACACACAGACAGAGCCACGCACACACACACACAGACAGAGCCACGCACACACACACACAGAGCCACGCGCACACACACACACAGACAGAGCCACGCACACACACACAAACAGAGCCACACACACACACAGCCAGAGCCACGCACACACACACACAGACAGAGCCACGCACACACACAGAAAGAGCCACGCACACACACAGACGGAGCCATGCACACACACAGACAGAGCCACGCACACACACAGACAGGGCCACGAATAACTGAGCCAGTCTAGCTTTCCCATTCAATTCAGTCAGTTGTAGGACTTCTTTAGCTGTGCATGCTACAAGTATCAGAATTTAAAGCCTGGTTATCGCTGACAAGGGTCTAGCAAACTTGGGAACTCAGTTGGGTCCTCGACTGACGAAAGCAGCGGGGGACCCTTCAAGCATCTACGACAAGCAGCCATACTTGAGATGCCCTTCTGTCCTGACGGAATCCAGCTGCCCGTCCTCCCAAAGCCGGGTTCCGGTTAGGAACGCTGGCTAGCCTCAGTCATCCTTCCCGCCCAACTTCCATCGTTATGCGACGGACAAACAAAGGGGTTTTTAAGTTAGGAGTATTTGATGTGTATATGATCAATACACCTGTAATATAATTTATCTCCCACAAAATGGATTCATATATTGGCACATTATTCCTGGGGCAGCGCTATCTACTGGGCAGCAGGAGCAGAGGAACCGTGGATCAGAGGTGTGAGAGCTTCACTGCAACCCAATTATGGCTGCCTTCTTATCAACTGAGCAGTTAGCGGAAGGCCTCATCTACTATTAATATGCGACACACTCCAATGTGGTGTACATGTTAAAATGCCCCTGCAGGAAGATATACGTAGGACAGACCGAACACAAGATAAAAACCAGACTGAATGAACATAAGTCAAACATCAGAACCAAACAACTAAAATCAACTGTGGCTCAACATTTCATCGAAATAGGTCACAACATTAGTCAACTACGTTTTTGTGTTCTAGAAAACATATCTAAAGTAGAAGGTCAAGACAACAAAAAAACATTACTACAAAGAGAGAATTACTGGATTTCTACATTGGCTAGCATGACCCCCTACGGCCTTAATGACCGCATGGAATTTACTTGTTATCTATGAACATGTTCTCTGTTCCTTCAAACCGAAAAGTGGCCATTACACCCAATTTGTTAAATACTGTAGCTTCATTTCATCCATTTATGTCTTTATTATATCTGCAAGTATAATGATTCTTTACAAACTCACATCTTTCACCCAGCCGCGGTCGGTAGGGGAGTACCTGCCGGGGCGGTCACGTGGGGAGAGGGAGGGGTAGGGTAGGGGTTAGTAATGTATGGATAATGGAGGTTTTCAATCACCTATAACATTCCCTAGGCATACCCCATGTAAGAAAACACTCTATAAAACATCAGGCCCAAGGCCCATAATGAAAAAAAGAAAGCGTGGGGGCATTTGCCACAATGGCAGAAGTGCAAAAACACCCAAATTATTCCGGAGCCCTCCAAAGAGCTCAGGATCAACTGTAAGGAAGACCATGCCAGATTGCCATCCCCTACCCTCCCATTCCATCAAAGAATTAATGGGAAGTATGGAGCAATTGGTCAAATCTCTAATATTACCATTAGTAGAGAGGGTTAAAAGAATGGCAGAACAACTGAGGTCCATAGAAAAGGCAATCACAAATAATACAGGCCTAACCAGGGAACTGACAAACTGTAGACAAAAACAACCTTCGTGCATTACATCACCGGGGATGATACCAGCTCCTAAATTACATAGTAAGGATCCACTTTCAGCACCAGACGAGAACACCTTGGCCCCCTCAACAAAAGATAAGGCCCATACTACTCCCAGGGGACAAAGAGGGGAAGGGCAGGCCAATAAATCAAATAATTTCCAAACAACTGCACTTAGGATGCCTCCCCCCGTTAACTACCCAAGAGTAAACCAGCAAAAAATAGATCTGCCACCAGAGGCGGCACCCTACGTCGTGGTTTTGACTGGGGTTCCGGAACTGGTAGCTGAAAAAACTGAAACCCATCAAGAGCTCAAAAACAAAGTGGTATATTGGCTGAGTAACAACAGGCCACAGTTTTAGCGGATAACAACCCAGTAAAAGAAGGTTGCCCTATTATGTTCCTTTCTTGGAATATAGCCGGACTCCGTCCTAAGGTAGAAAATGGCACTGGGTTGAATTTTTTCCAGAACTACAATATAATATGTCTCCAGGAGACATGGAACACCACCGAAATTCATTTGGTGGGTTATAAAACCTATTTTTCTCCCGCATTACATGTAGCATTTGGCAGAGCAAAAGGTGGTTTAACTTTATTCATCTCAAATTCGATAGAGGGAGTAAAAATAACCCCTGTAGAATTGGAAGTGAATTTTCAGATACTGAGTCTTCGTTTCCGTAAAGAGGATACCGTTCTCCTAGTAAATTTTTATAAAAACTTAACAGATGGAGAACTGTTCACAGTATTGCGACAGTTGCGTTCCCAACTAGCTGCCTTGACAATGGGGTCTGTTGAAGGAGCTACGATCATTTGGGGCAGTGATTTCAACCAACACCCATGTCAACATAGTAACTGGAACTTGTGTGGGATAACAGATGAGAATGAAGATCCTATAGTTCATTTTTCCCACTCAAGTATTGGAAATTGCCTGAACGAAACTATTTTCGATTTGGATCTTGTAATCGCAAATAAAAAGAACACTACTACCCAGCTTCTGGATCCAACATTTATTGGTAGGGGTAGGCAGACCACCATAGATTTTATTCTGATATCTAATGTTCTGGGTAACCGTGCCACTAATTTCGCAACACTTATCAATGTACTCAGCGATCACTGTGCTCTCAGTTTACCATTTCGTCCTCTTCGTGAGCACAGCACGCAGAGTATAGTTAGTGCACTGAGGCAAAATACCCTACATTTGGATAGATTAAATGGATTCTCATTAAAATGGGAGAAAGTCGATCCTCCAGAAATTACCAGGAGAGTTATAAATAAAGCCTATCTTCCAATTCTTAAATGTTTGGATCTGTCTACATCAGACAAGGAAATATTGAGTAATTTTAGGGTGGTCCTAAAAGTAAAAAATGAGGCACTTTTTGTAAAGTTAAAAAACACCCAATCGAATAAAGCAGGGTGGTTCAACCATAGATGCACAGTAGCGCATTCTAAATTAAAAATAGCCTTGCATTAATCAAACAGGGTGCCCCAAGAAATTGCAATCCCTAGGAGGGAATATAACATAGCGTTAAAAGATAGGAAATCTGAATTAAAACAGGCTTTATGGGACCAACTACATAAAAGTTGTATCCATAAAAACAGCTCAGCCTTCTGGGCTGTGATCAAATCCCCATTCCTATCCGATCATAAAGATTCACCTGCCATTGATGTGGCTATTGATGAAACGGTTTGGGGGGAGCATTTCTCGAAGATCTTTGAGAAAGGTCTAGGCAATGAGTGTAGGCAAAAATACACAATTTTGTTCAACCTGTGTTTTCTTATCCAATATCATTGGAAATTACTATTGATGAGGTTCTCCAGGCCCTAAAAGCCAGTAAAAACGGCAAGGCCCTGGGCCCTGATGGGGTTCCAATAGATCTATTTAAATCAAATCTAGACCTTTGGGCCCCAATTCTGACTAGGGTACTTAAGGCAGCCTGTGAGGTGGGATTATTGGATTCATGGTCCAAATCAATCTTGGTTCCCATTTTTAAAAGGGGGGACCGTCAGGAGGTATCCTGCTACCGCCTGATCTCCTTGTTGGACTCCTTGGGCAAAGTGGCGGGCAGAATTATTCTTGAACGCCTCCAGCGGTGGGCGGATGATGGCAGGATCCTTTCGGACATTCAATTTGGGTTTCGGGAGGGCTTAGGGACAGTTGAACAGGCCCTAAACCTGACAATGCTATTAGGCAAGTACGTACGTGCGAAGGCGGGCAGTATCTACATGTTATATGTGGATCTGTCAGCAGCTTTCGACTGCGTCTGCCATGCTAAACTTAGGTCTGTGTTACTGGATATGGGAGTGGATCTATCGTTGGTTAATTTCCTGCGTGAATTATACTCCAATGCCTCAGCTAGGGTAATGTTTGGGGTAAAGTGCGAGCTATCCGCGTCGTTTGGAGTAGAGAGAGGAGTCAGACAAGGGTGTGTGCTGGCTCCCTTTCTCTTCACGCTTTACACCAATGGATTGGAGAGAGAAATGCTGAATTGGAGCCAGGACCTTCCTTTAATAAAACATTGTCCGATTCCCGCTCTGCTCCACGCGGACGACGCGGTGATACTGGCCCCGTACCCCTTTAGAACTGCAGAAGGCGTTAATTAGATATTCCCAATTTATGGGTAAGCTGGATTTACGCATTAACATCAAAAAAACCTTTGTTATGACAGCGGGACCAGGGAAAAAAAAGGACAAAGGATATATATCTAAATAAGGAGAAATTGGCAATCACAGCACAATACCCATACTTGGGAATTACTATCGACCACAAATTAAACTGGAAACCAGCAATTGAATCCAGAAAGCTCCATCTTATGAGAGCCACTTTGGCCCTCGTAAATTTTTCAAAACAATTGGGAAAGAGGTCGCCGGTAGAGCTTTTAAAGATTTATAATGCTAAATGCCAATTAGTAGCGCTGTATGGGGCTGGAGAGTGGGGGTATGCAAATACCAGCAGCCTACAAGTGGCAGAGAACGCTTTTCTGAGATTCCTCCTAGCGGCACCAAAGAGTGTATCTACTTTTTCATGTCACATGGAATTGGGGATTTCTCATATATCGGATCTGGCCAAAATACAAGCACTCCTTCTTTGGCACCGCATTTGGTCAACAGACAAACACGCGTTCACTCAGCAAATTATTTCAGATTGTATGGGCTTGGCCCAGTCACATAAGATCGGCTGGTTATCATACATAAAATGTTTCTTAAATGACCTGGGAATGGAAAAACATTACCTGGCACCAACTTTTATTCGGTCATTATCAAGGAAGGCACTAAAGGTGCTGTCCCTCACACATCTAGAAGAAATACGGATAACCAAAGAAGCCTCTAAACCATCTGTTCAACACTCTATGGCTGTTCAAACAACTTTCTCCATTCAGCCTTATCGAACCCATGATTTTACCATCTTTGAGAGATTTCTCTTAACTAGGTTCAGGCTAAATATCCTACATCGTCTGGTTGCCTTTCCTACAAGAAATAACTGGGTCTCAGAACTACCCTTATGTCCGTGCGATGAGATCTCAAGTCAGGCAACCATTCATACTTTCTTTTTCTGTAAATTTTACAGGGAGCGTAGAAAGGTTTGGCTGATTCCGCTATTAAAACGTATGGGTATCAGAAGATGCCGCCCGGCCTTACGATTCCTACAGTATTTGGGTGAGGAGTGGACATCGAAGTACATTGCTAAGTTTTTGAAATGCATTTTCCGACATCGATTAAATTTAGAAAAATCGTTGTATAATTACGTCCATTGATAACCCAATTATGCACGTATAAAGTAAGATGATGTTACCTTACAAGGTTTTATGTACATATCATGAATTTGTTTTAATATTGTATGAACTATAGATCACCTAATAGCAAATTTGCTTGTTTTTAGAACATCACATATTTTAAAAAAGGCAGTATTCTGTTTTAATGTTGAATGTGAACTGCAATTTATCTGTGTAGCATGCTTTTATGGTTTTTCTTCATGACAAAAACCGAATAAAGAAATACTTACTAACTTACTAGTCGCAGTGTTTGACCCAGTAAGCCCTACTGACTAACATCAAAGAGATCGCACAGACTGATTATGAATCACGACCAGAGCTGCCATACACTGATTATGAATCACGACCAGAGCTGCGATACACTGAAGGACACACTAGCCACATATCTGGACGTGTCCTTGGCTGCCTCTGTGGAGAAGTGGACTCTTCCTTGGCTAATCAAGGGGAAATGCTCCCAAGTGTTAAAATGCCGTGCATCCTTTCCTGGAGGCCTGACGCCAGCTCGTAACCCTGTCTGAGTCACTTATCCAGGAACCACCGCCCTATCCTGCCGGCTGCTGCAGTGCCCATACCCACGGACATGCCTGGATGCATATTAATGTTTCTGTGGCACCACTTCTGAATGAATAACACCCAAGCAACAATAAAAAAAAAATCCTTTGTATATGAGGATGTACGTGTTTTATTCTTGATTTTTTTCATTGCTTGGAGCGTTAAATCTGCCAAGAAAATCTTTTCTCGTCTTTAGATTTCGATCGCTTTTCTTGGTCCTTCCTTTTCTGAGTTTGGCAGTTCTGAGCAAAAGGAGACGGAGGACTATACCAGCGACACAACAGCCGAGTGACTCATACAGAAACCCCGTCATTAAACAACTGTATGTCTACTGGCCTTGTTTCTTCACGGCTTCACAGTTTCAGTGAAGCAACCCTCTTATTGAGCACGGACCATCCCAGTCGCTTAAAACACTCGCAATAGGCCATTCCGTAAATATATAACGTGCATACATTTTGTTTATGAAGTAATGCCTATGAATCACGTTCTGGGCAGGGATTAAAACAGAGAACTTTCAAAATGCAAAAACAAAAAAAACGCTCACCGGGAAGTGCAAGCGACTGACAAATACTTGTGTAAGGTAATTGCTGTGTTTGAGGTTAGCTTTAGTGATATATTGATTTATCCATATAAAGTTATCAAACTGCTTTGGAAACTAAGGAAAGTGGTAGATTCACAATGCCACCTGATAGCTAAGGACTAATTTAGAGCTTGGCAGGCAGGATACTGGGTCAAAAACATGACGGATATTACCGTTTTACAAGTGCAATAGGTTAGATCAGGGATAGTGATTTGCGACTGCAACGTTTTCCACATAATGCTTGATCTGTTGCATCATCTCCAAATTTCAACAAAAAATAATTGTGTTACTAACTTCATCTTTTAAGTGAGGGCATCTGCCAAGGGCAGTGCCTGCACCCCCTCCCCAACCTGTCTGGCACTGGCTGTCACTGGGGAGGGTTTCAAAGGACCCTGTATGTTGGCCTCTTTACTACACCTCCCCCCCCCCCCCGTATATGTATACAACTGATACGCCGTTCAACGCTAGAATGTGGGTGCTGTAAGTTAACTTTGTCAAGTAGAATTAATGGATTCTGGAACAAGCCTCTGCTGGGGGCTGTGCCAGCGGTACACGAAGGGTTTATCAAGTCACCAATGCTGACATTGGTAGTGATGACATAATGTAACAGCGCACCACAGAAAGCGCCACGCGCTATAGTATAGACTAGAGCAAGGGGTGCCCTCTGAGTGATCCAGATGTTCTTATGAAAACCTTTAGTTCTAAACAATTTAGCAGTGCCAGGAAGCTGCAGGGTACTGACATGAGCTGCATTGACAGGTCATGCTGACAAAACACCTGTACATGGATAGACCCGAAGATGGTGCATCTCACCCACCCCTGTTGGCACAGACACCTGTGTGCTTTATATGGCTTTGTGCATGATCCAAAGATGCACTGTTGCAACCTCCAGTTCTGTCGTAGATGCAGTGCATCACAAGTGCACCTTATACAACTCCAGTGGTTTGATAGTCAACCTTTTGTAGTGCTGGTTATGTACACCACCGGTTTGTGGCATAGATGCCCTTCCCTTGCTGGGATGGCGGAGTGTGTCCACAGTGTATGCTGGGATAAATACAGTAGCGTGAAACACTGGGGTAAACTGCAGCTGCAATGATGCAATTGTGCTCTGCCAGAAATAACTAGTCCTGGGATAGATACCGATGTGTCATTTGTGCGTCCAGCTGTGCACTGCATTCACTCCGACCCACAACCCCCGCTGTACGCTACACCCACGGAGTATTGATTTTGTTGGGGGAGGTATTGTAAGAAAAGGGAGAATCTCCCCTTTGCAATGGGTTCCCTGCCGAGCGACCCCCAAACAGGGATCCACCCAAAAGGTAGCAAAGATTTTCACAGAGGGGGCAGTTCTGTAAACAAGGGCTTCTGCTCCACCAGTCGCCAAAGTTATAGTCTTTCTACCCCATTTGGAGGTATATGGGGGGCGATTACCCCCAATAGGGACAGAAAGCCCACTAGACAACAGGAATATTGAAAATAAAACAAAGGGGTGGTGGTTGGCCGCCCCACATCCCAAAAACGGGTCAACAGACTTTCTGCCCACGACCCCCTCTGGCCTGAGACAAAGCCTGTGCAGTGCTAGCTAGTCTTGTGCAGGAGCCATCAGTGAATTGCGTGCCCTACTGCAGCTGAGATAAATAGGTCTGGGCTTCTGGAAGTGTGTAGATCGTCTGTACAATGTCTGCACTTCTAGTGGTCGGGTAAACAGCAGTGCTGGGAATCTGGGTAGATAGGAGTGCTTGGATGCCGATATGATTTTGGGAGTTATGTGGTTAGTGCGTAGGAGGGCCATTTCTGTACATATATGAGTGCTCCCTACCGCCTTTTTGCACTATACCTCTCCTCGGCTGCTAGTGCTATGCTTTTGGTATTTTTAAAAGGTTTTTATATGAATTGTGTTTTAACCCTTTATATCATTTAATGTGTTTTACTTATTTATATTTGAATTCCTGCTGTGTTTTGCACATACTTTTATGTCTTTTGACAGCCGAAATGAAGTTATTTTGGACTTGAACTTGAAATGTTCCAGTTGTGCGGGGCTGGAAACTTCTGGTGCTGGAAAGATAGCAGTGCCGAGGGGCGTGGCTTGGACGGCAATGTGGACGGTCGTCTGAGTCCGTCGGCTCCGCACCCCTGAGGACAAACCAACCCGCCAAACGAGCCAAACCAGCCAGACCCTACCCCAAAAGCACAGAAACGGGTGTGGTAAGACCCGGGCAACAAGAAACAGGACGAGCAAGAGAGGGGAGCAGCCACAACACAGAGATATCGGCCCCACCATCCATCACTGGGCAGCAGCAACAGGGAAACAAGATGGCGCCCTGAGACTTTGGAAACGAAACGGAACAGAGAGTGAACAAAGGGGCATCTCACATCTCTCGTGCTCCACAGCCCGCTCCGCCGCCCAGTTCTTGAAGGCGGTAGCCAGAACCATACCGCACCAAGCGACAAGCCATCCAACTACCCAGGAAAAGGAGGTGATAGAGCGGACTACCCCGGCAATCGGCACAATTTTACAGCGAGCAGAGCAAGCGGCAGGCAGCGACAGGAGGGCCCGCTCAACTGCAAGCCTACCGAGAGGGAGACCCGCCAACCGAGTAAGGGAGAACCCGAAGTAGCTGCAGGGAAGAAACGCCATTACCGGAAGTCTTCACCAAATCCAGGCGGAAGTGACGGACCGGAAACGGAAGGACGGCGCCACCGGAAGCTCCGCACGGTCGGGGACGGCCGAGAAATAAGCACCGGAGCCAGAAGCGCAGGTTGAGCCCCCCGATCCAGACGAGATACGGGAGGTAATAGCGGGGGAGAGGCGGAGGAGGAGCCCGGTGTCGGACAGCGACCCGCCCAGCAGTCTTCAGAGACGGCAGGGGGGCCCGCGAGGCACACCGCGCACTGATACGGCAAGCAACAACGCGGAGACGGGAGGCCAAAATGACCGCATGAGACGCTGAGCAACCACAGCCAGCCGGCCACCAGGGACACGCACCGAGAGGCACTGGGAGCCTGCACTGGACCCTGTCCCACGGGGTCAAGCCTACACAAGTGCTCCAGAGGCGGAAGAGTGAGGAGATACAATCAGGAAAGCTAAAAGGTCAATCGGCAACTCTGTCCGCAAGGCGTACCCCGCACGCTAAGCAAACCTGCCCTGCCCATGAAAATCCCCCTACTGCCACCACGGAGAGCAGTGGTTTCTCTCAGCTGTGGAAAGCGGAAAGAGAGTCAGCCCTAAGGAGCTGCGGAAGTACACTAAGCGCCACAGACGAAAGCAAGGGGAAAGAAGCAGAACTGAGGGGCAAAAAGCACCAACAGAAGGCACGAGACCACAAGTAAGCGCCAACCCCGGGTAACGCGGCACGGGGGCGAGGGGCGACACGGAGGTGTGGCACGCCAGCAGACAAGGCAAGCAGAAAGCTCCTAAGCAAGAGACTGTACAGAGGCGCGTCGACGAGAAAACCTAACATATCAACAAGTGCTCGCTAAGACCCCCACCATAATCGCGCCAACAAACACCCCTTCAAAAGTAAAAAGCAAGACGCAGAACGCCGCAGAGCAAAGAACAGGCGGCTGAACAGCCGCGAACGAGACAAAGCACACGCTGGCAGGGCCAAAGGCAAAGACCAGAACAAGGCACATCAGAGAGCCCAGCAGATATAGATTTCAAGGCACTCACACACCGGCGTCAAAAGCTACAAACCTACCAAAGGTGGTCCAAGCAGAGGGGCGTCTAGGCAACATTCTATCTAGAAGGGGCATTGGGACAATGGCAGGCAACGAAGGGAAGACGGTGGGCGACCAGAAAAAGCCCAAAATAGACAATCAAGCATCCCCACTAAAAAACAGAGGCGAAACAGTCACCCTTGAGACCATCCTAAGGAAAATAAACGAAGGCAATGAAGTGGCGAAGGAGACGAAACTCAAAGTGGAGAACATGCAGCTCGAGCTGGCGGCTATAAGAGCGGACCTCCACAACACAAACACAAGAATGGAGGCAGCAGAGAGCCGAATAGGCTCAGTGGAGGACGATACAAATGAGAACACCAAGGCCATAGCAGAGCTGCAGAAAGCCACTAAGAACATACAAAAACAGCTATCAGAGAAGGACGATAGGGCGAGAAGAGGCAACGTAAGGATCCTGGGCGTACCAGAAGGGGCAGAAGACAAGGCAGGCTCGTGTGCGGCCATGCTAGAGGAGATGATCCCCCTGCTCACAGGCATCACTTTTGAGAGAGGCTTTGAAGTGCAAAAAGCCTACAGAGTACCAGCAGGAAAACCAACGACAGGCAAGGGGCCAAGGGCAATAATATGCAACCCTCTCAGACTAAGCCAAACAGACGACATCTTTGCCTTTGCCAGGAAAAATCAAAACCTTACGTGGGCAGGAAGCAAGATCGTGCTGACCCAGGACTACTCAAAGCCAACTGTAGAGTTAAGAAAAGGATTTCTAGCCCTCAGAGAAGCCCTGCGTAAAAGAGGCGCCACCTTCAGCTTCGTTTCGCCCGCCAGGTTTAAAGTAACAGACAAATGGAAAACAATGTTTTTCGAGTGCCCAGGAGACCTAAGGAACTACCTGCAAGGACCGCCAGTAGAAGAGATGGAGCAAACCAAGAACCCTGGAGCAGCGAAAAGATGTGCCTCACCAGACGCGAACGCCCATTTGGAGTAAGACGCATGACGGACCAAAAATTACAAGACAACATATATACCGCACCGTGCTCAGGACAGAGAAAAACTGACACAACAAGGCACACCAGGTCTCTGCACCACCAAAGGCGATGCCACAGAGACAGATGTTGACTGTGCTTTTTATTCTCAACTACCTCAAAGGCTACACCCAAGGAAGAACAAACTCTACCTCAGGGACGATGCGGGGCAGAGGAACTTTGTCGTCGCACACCCAATCAGCAAGTATGGGAGGGCGGGGGGAGGGAAGGGAGGGTGGGGAGGGGGCTGGGGGAGCGGGGGGGTGCGGGGAGCATGTACATGGGTTGACCTACTATCACTTTCTCTTTTTCCACTACTTTTCTCTCTATACACTCACATCTTGGAGCAGCAAATGCGTACGCAGGCGTAGAGACATAGACCCACACACAACACAGAAACGAGAAGCGCACAGAGAAGGGCCATACAAGCCGCGAAATACAGAGATGCACAAATGACAAACAGCAACCAGAGCAGCATCACGGCTGACATTAAGATAGTGTCCCTAAACGTCAAGGGTCTCAACAGCCCAGTGAAAAGGAGGAAGGTACTCGAACATCTTAGGAAACAAAAAAGCGACATATATGTGCTCCAAGAAACGAGACTGGAAGCAGCAGACATTAGACGCATAAGTGCAAACTGGATAGGTGAGGTAGTGGGATCACCTGCGCAGAATAAGAAGAATGGGGTGGTAACAATCATCAGCAGAAACTCCAACATAGCAGTGGTAGACTCACAGGCAGACACCCAAGGAAGAACACTTGTGACCACACTTAGAAGAGCGGGAGAGACATTCCACGTAGCGAACATATACGGCCCCAACAGTGAGGACAAACCATTTTGGGAAGGGGTAGGAGCACAACTACACACCCTACCGCTGGACGACCTGCTGATCGTTGCAGGGGATATAAACCAAGTCCTTGATCCATCGATTGACAAACACCCGCACAGACTGAGCCAATCAACAAACAACCCCAACATCATAAAGAATTTATGCTCCAATTTAAGACTGAAAGACCCATGGCGCCTAAGCAACCCGGATGCCAGAGAATACACATTCTACTCCAACCCACACAACTCATACAGCCGAATAGACTACATCCTAATGTCACCCCACCTCATAGACCACACGGAGATAGGCCCCAGTTCAGTATCAGATCACTCGCACATAAGCCTAACCCTATCAGGCAAGCACAACGAAAAGCCAACCCGCAGATGGCGATTCGATGACAGTCTACTCCAACACGCCTCGGCGAAGGCTGAGATAGAGGAGGCAATAAAGGAATACCTGCTAATAAATGACACATCAGAGACAAACAGGGAAGTGCTATGGGACGCCCTAAAAGCCACCATCAGGGGTACTGTAATGACCATTAAGGGCAGGATGAACAGAGGAAGGAACAAAATAATTGAAGACCTAGAGAAAGAGATTAAAGAGCTGGAGAACAGCCACATAGCCAGAATGGAAGATAGTAATACACTCACGAACCTTACCAGACGGAAGTACGAACTTAACAGAATACTGAGTGAGAGAGCAGGGACCTGAATTAATAAATACAAGTCTATCAACCTCTGCACTGCAAACAAAGCGGGCAAAAACCTAGCGTCCTACCTAAAGGGAAAACAGAAACAGCACACGATAGAAGCAATCAAAGACAGACACAGCAAGTCCCAGACTGCAAACAAGGACATCCTGGAGGTCTTCAGAGACTTTCATGAGGGACTGTACACCAAAGATGACACGCTTAAGGAGGACGGGGGCAAGGAGCTGCTAGGAAGCATAACCACACCCACACTATCAGACCGAGAACGCGACATCTTAGAGCTGCCCATAACAGAGGATGAGATAGAGAAAGCCACGGCAAGCCTCAAGGACAATAAGGCACCGGGGCCTGATGGCTTCACAGCTGCCTTTTACAAGCAGTACATGCACACTCTCAAACAGACACTGAAACAAGTATTCACGGAATGTGTCCAGACTGGACGCATGACACTCTCAATGGCTGAAGCAAACATAATTGTTATACCTAAAGAAGGGAAAGACACAAATGAGGCGAAGAATTTTAGACCGATCTCCCTAATAAATGTAGACGGCAAGATCTACGCAAAAATACTAGCCAATAGACTCAATGCGTACCTACCTAAACTGATACACAACTCTCAAGTGGGCTACATCAAAAACCGTATGTCCCATGACAACACGAGACTACTATGCCACATAATCAGCCACTCCTCCCGAAGCAGCAATGCAGCCGTTATGATAGCCCTGGATGCGGAGAAAGCGTTCGACAGGGTTTCATGGCCCTTTTTAGACCAATGCATGGGGAAAGTCGGGTTAGGGCCAAACTATAGAAGGATGGTGATGGCTCTATACAACAACCCCAAAGCGCGGGTGGTGGTCAACGGAGGCACATCAGACATACTACACCTTGGCAGGGGAACAAGACAAGGCTGCCCACTCTCACCAGCCCTCTTTCTATTAGCCATAGAACCGCTCCTCACAATGATCAGAACGAACGAAGACATAGCGGGGATACCAATAGGAGGAGAAACATTCAAGTTAGCGGCATACGCTGATGACGTATTAATAGTCACAGAAGATCCAGAAAGATCCATCAAAGCACTGACTGACACTATCGGGAAATACGCGCACGTATCAGGGTACAAACTCAATACAGACAAATCAGAGTGCAAACCGTTAAACATCCACACGACAAGAACAGTACTAGGAGCGTCTGGACTAGCCTGGCAACAGAAGCCCATAAAATACTTAGGCATCCTCTTTGAGAGAGACCTAAGAACGACACTGGAACATAATGAACAAGCAACAATCCAGAAAATTAAGGATAAAGTAGAAGGGTGGTCCCCCAGATTCACAACATGGTGGGGAAGGGTAGAAGCGATAAAAATGATGATCACACCGATGGTCAACTACATGCTAACCATGCTCCCACTTACCAACACAGAAGACTTCCACAAGAGACTAGACAAAATACTGAACAACTTTTTGTGGAGAGGGAAAAAACCTAGAATAAGCCT
The DNA here is from genome assembly GCF_964261635.1 of Lissotriton helveticus. NCBI lineage: Eukaryota > Metazoa > Chordata > Amphibia > Caudata > Salamandridae > Lissotriton > Lissotriton helveticus. Next base: position 528,057,910 of record NC_136057.1, on the reverse strand, counting down.
ACAAAAGCTTAGACTCTCAAAAGATCAGGGTGGGCTAAACATAACTAACTTCAAACGATTCCAGGTAGCCTGCATAGCCAGACAGGGGCTACATTGGCTAGACCCAAGACAGGAATACACCCCAGCATGGCTCACACTCGAGCGAGGACTACTAAAAGGCATGAACCCCATCGCCCTCCTCACTGCCACTCGACACCCAGCAGCCAAAGACAACCCAGTCCTAAAGAACACAAAAATAGCTCTCCTAAGTGTTGACAAACTCCTGACAACAAGCATCAAGGGAGGCCAATTAGAAGCCATCTGGTTTAACCCTAAGTTAAGTTACAGGGATAGGGTTCTAGACATGCACGAATGGTACAAACATGGTATCTCCACTGCCCAGGACCTTCAAAAGCAGGGCGAGTACACAACATTTGACACCCTCAAGGAAGCTCACAATCTACAAAGCATAGAGCTCTACAACTTCCTGAAAATCAAAGTGGCAATCAGGAAAGCGAACCTTAACAACCGAACACCATCACTCATACAACTTGCAGCCAGTCTCAACACACTAGGACACCAAGTAGCACACCTATACAAAACACTCCGCCCCAAAAAGACCAAACTCAATGATAAGGTTACAAATTTCTGGGGAGGTGCAGCAGGAAAGGAACTAAGTGAGACCGAGAAAGCGGAACTATGGAGATCAACTTCTAGGAAAAAAATAACTGCAACGCTAAACCAGACCAAATACTGGCTAGTACACAAGGCGTACTGGACACCAGCCCGCCTGGCCTCCTTGGGGATCCGAGAGAGTGATGCATGCTGGAACTGTGACAGAGAGAAGGGAGACTTAGAACACCTGCTTCTCAGCTGCCCTAAGATCAGGGAATTCTGGGACAGAATTGGGACACTTATCAATGAGATCACAGGAGTAGCCATACACATAGATTTCCCAAGTCTAGTCCTAGGTTTTGCATCCCCGGCCATCACAACGAAAGAGGAGCGTGACCTCATTGACCTACTGCTGACGGCTGCAGTCAAAATAGTCCTAAGTAACTGGAAGGACACCTCAAAGGCTGCGCCCCAGGCATGGCTAAACTGGGTCACGTTCCTAAGGGGGGCAGATAACATCACAGCGAAATACACGCCGAAAACTCATAGGCAGTCGAACATGTGGGAACCCCTAGACCTCTACCTATCATCGCAGAAACCCCCATAGGCGCAAACTCTAAACCACCGTAGAGGGTCGCAACCTGAGGATCCACGCGCCAACAGAAGGAAATTAATACGCAAGGCTCCTCCACTCTTTCTTTCTCGACTTCTATCCTCCGCAACCCTCTCTTTCGTCCGGGGCGCGGGTCAAGGACACCAACCGAGCCACGCGGAGGGGGCGGCAGAAGATGATGACAAGCTGGACTTTGAAACTGACACTCGAACAAAGCCACGGAACGACGGTGGCCAACACCCCCTCCTACCTTCCCCCCCCCCCCGGCGCCTTTCTCTTCCTCTTTCTTTTGCCTTTCTTTCCTCCCTTTTTCCTCCACTCATGTATATTCCGTGCTCCATGTAAATATATATTTTTTTACACAATAAAAAATTACAGAAATAAGATAGCAGTGCCGATCGTGTACATGATCCAGTGGTGGAGATCTAAAACCACCCGTTCAAGGAGTACCTACCATTGTTTACCAGAGACATGATTCAGCTTTGTAATGCATACAGGTCCCTCGCTGGGCTAGCATGCAGGGCCAATTTGTGAATGATCCAGCTGTGCACATACTGGAATAGAAAGCATTGACGTGCCTTGTGAGCATGCAGCTGGGCACTGTTGAAGATTCGAATGATGAGATGGATGGCGGCGCTGGGCCTTGTTCACTGTCCAGTTCAACACATGCTCCTAGTGTTCACAGCTTTTTAGGTTAAGCATTCGGGACCTCTTGCATATACTTTAGTATATAGTTATATGTGTATGTACTTTGTGGGCTATGGAGATCAGCCCTAGGACTTGTCTGCTTCCGTGTAGGGACTTTTTTTCTGTTCAACTGCCTTTATTAAACTGTCTTGATAGAAAACGACGAGTAGAGGTCAGTAAAATACCAGAATTGCTTTCTGCTTAGGAACTTTCATTTTTTCATTTTTCTGGCAACTGCCTCTATTTCAGTTTCTTGATAGAAAAAGACCAGTAGAGGTCAGTAAAATACCTGAATTACTTTCTGCTTAGGGACTTTCTTTTTTAAATTTTTTCTGGCAACTGCCTCTATTTAACTTTCTTGATAGAAAACGACCAGCAGAGGTCAGTAAAATACCAGAATCCCTTTAGCATTCTCTAGATTGCAGTCCATAGAAATTGTCTTCCACGAGCACTCGTAGACAATAATATTTTTTTCAATCTTGTGTTTTCAGTTATACTACCACCGAAGGCCCTGATTTTGTATTAAAAACAGAGCTTTAGACGATACCATTTCCCGTGAAAAGGACATATTTCTCTCCGTGAGTTCCCATACCTGCAGTGTCACGCATTTTGGTTCTTACTCTCCCTCCATGTTAAAGAACAGTAGATGTTTCAGCGCCCAGGCTAATGTGCGCATAGCTAAAAACATATAAGGTCCCAAAGTCGAGACTGATTGCATTGCAAATGCTTGTTACTGTGCAGGAGGCAAAAGCCAATCCATGACTAAGAAATCCCAGTTGGACCTGCATTGGCTTGGCAATGAAAATGCTTATTAGTAAAAGCAGTGACCCCCGCCTGCTACTGCGCTTACTTGGAATGAGCAATATTAAAATGCTGTCTGTGTCTGTTTTTTACTGAAAATTTAAAATGTACCTCTGGGCTGTTAAAAGTACATCACTTTTTATTATGTTATATTTAAAGCAGGAAAGTAATTAATCATAGAAGATACTTGCTTTATTTCGTTATCTTTCAACGTTTCTAACTGTGTTCTTAACTGGAGGTGTGGAAGTGCCCTATTGGATCACATACCTCAGAGTTTTTAGTACAGGCAGCAGATAATAGAAAAATAGACTGCTATATTTATTACATTGTCCTTGATAATCATACATCAAGTCTGAGGTCAAGGCACTAAGACCTACAGTGGCAGCCAAAAGGCGGGACGTTGAGTTGACCATGGACGGGTGCACTCCTGATGGCGTTCTCCAGTTTCCAGGCACAGCAGGACTACAGGAGCGGCTTGCAATCTTTGAGGCCACGGGTCACAAGCCCAGCACCAGGGGGATACAAGGAGAAAGCCAGAGACAGTAGCTGTTACCTTTGGCGATCCCTCAATGTCACCCGTGTGGTAGAAAAAACAGTCGGGAAATATGTTAATACCAGTTCCATAATGTACCAGGTGAATGAGTTTAGCGAGGAAGCGTATCCTACCAGGGGCGTAACAAACGCCCCGCAGCCCCAGCGGTGCAGGGGGGCCCCCACTCTCTTCAGGTAATGAAGGGGGCCTCGGCCCCCCTCAGCTTTTCTGAGAGCTGTGAGAGTGGCTTGCGCTAAGCAGGTGCAGCCTGCTCTGAGCCCCTCGCCCCCTCCCTCTGACTGAAGAGAAACAAAGTATCAACATTGTTTCTCTTCAGTCAGAGCCGGAGGCAGGCCCGGGACTAGGGTGGGGGTGGGGGCCCTAGACACAGCAGTCTCCACTGCTCCTCTGAGGCAGCACAGAGCCCGGCCCCCACTCTCTCCTCTCCATAAGCACAGCCCACCCCACAAGAGAAGAGAGAAGAGACGGGGACAAGGATGGGGTGGGGTGGGGACCTCAGAGAGCAAGAGCAGGAGGCAGCACAGAGCACTGCTCGGCACCCTGACAAGGGTGGGAGTGGGGGGCCCCAGAGGGAGCATTCTTCAGGGCAAAGCTCACATTCGAAGGGATGAGGCAGCAAAATGGTGCCCTCAGGTAAGCACTCTTATTAGAACGCACCATGTGGGCGTCTGCAGGGGGGGGGAGGGGGGCCAAGAAGGATGCAAGGCAGAGGGGAGAAGGGTGCAAGGGAGAGGAGTTGGCCTAACGACTAGGGCGCTCGACCTCGGAATCTGGGTTCGAGCCTCGGTAACGACGCCAAAAAACCTGTGATTCTGTGCAAATCACTTAATCTCCCCGTGCCTAAAATGAAAGTGTGTCCTCATGTAACGTAACTGGTGCTATGTAAAGCGCTCTGATACCTGATTCGGTTCGGGTCTAGTTCGCGCTATATAAAACTCTGCAAAAAAAAAAGTACAGAGGAGAAGGGTGCAAGGTAGAGGGGAGAAGGGTGCAAGGTAGAGAGGAGAAGGGTGCAAGGCAGAGAGGAGAAGGGTGCAAAGCAGAGAGGAGATGGGTGCAAGGTAGAGAAGGGTGCAAGGCGGAGGGGAGAAGGGTGCAAGGTAGAGAAGGGTGCAAGGCTGAGGGGAGAAGGGTGCAAGGTAGAGAAGGGTGCAAGGCAGAGGGGAAGAAGGGTGCAAGGTAGAAAAGAGAAGGTTGCAAGGCAGAGAGGAGAAGGGTGCAAAGCAGAGAGGAGAAGGGTGCAAGGAAGAGAAGGGTGCATGGTAGAGAAGGGTGCAAGGCGGAGGGGAGTTGGGTGCAAGGTAGAGAAGGGTGCAAGGCGGAGGGGGAGAAGTGTGCAAGGCAGAGTGTTGAAGGGTACAAGGCAGAGAAGAGAAGGGTGCAAGGCAAAGAGGAGAAGGGTGCAAGGAAGGAAGGAGAAGGGTGCAAGGTAGAGAAGGGAGCAAGGCGGAGGGGGAGAAGGGTGCAAGGTAGAGAAGGGTGCAAGGCGGAGGGGGAGAAGGTTGCAGGGCAGAGGGGAGAAGGGTGCAAGGCAGAGAAGAGAAGGGTGCAAGGCAGATTGGAGAAGTGTGCAAGGCAGACAGGAGAAGGGTGCAAAGGCAGAGGGGAGAAGGGTACAAGGCAGAGAAGAGAAGGGTGCAAGGCAGGGAGGAGAAGGGTGCAAGGCAGAGTGGAGAAGGGTGAAAAGGCAGAGGGGAGAAGGGTGCAAGGTAGAGAAGGGTGCACGGTGGAAGGGGAGAAGGGTGCAAGGCAGAGGGGAGAAGGGTGCAAGGCAGAGAAGAGAAGGGTGCAAGGCAGAGGGGAGAAGGGTGCAGGGCAGAGACGGGAAGGGCGCAAGGCAGAGAGGAGAAGGGTGCAAGGTAGAGAAGGGTGCAAGGCAGTGGAGAGAAGGGTGCAAGGCAGAGGGGAGAAAGGTGCAACGGGTGGGGGGTGAAGGGTGCAAGGCAGAGGGGAGAAGGGTGCAAGGCAGAGGGGAGAAGGGTGCAAGACAAAGGGGAGAAGGGTGCAAGGCAGAGGGGAGAAGGGTGCAAGGCAGAGAGGAGAAGGGTGCAAGGCAGAGGGGAGAATGGTGCAAGGTAGAAAAGGGTGAAAGGCATAGGGTGAGAAGGGTGCAAGGCAGAGGGGAGAAGGGTGCAAGGCAGAGGGGAGAAGGGTGCAATGTAGAGAGGAGAAGGGTACAAGGCGGAGGGGAGAAGGGTGCAAGGTACAGAAGGGTGCAAGGCGGAAGGGAGAAGAGTACAAGGCAGAGGGGAGACGGGTGTAAGGCAGAGGGGAGAATGGTGCAAGGTAGAAAAGGGTGAAAGGCAGAGGGTGAGAAGGGTGCAAGGCAGAGGGGAGAAGGGTGCAAGGCAGAGGGGAGAAGGGTGCAAGGCAGAGAGGAGAAGGGTGCAAGGCGGAGGGGAGAAGGGTGCAAGGTAGAGAAGGGTGCAAGGCGGAGGGGAGAAGGGTACAAGGCAGAGGGGAGACGGGTGTAAGGCAGAGGGGAGAATGGTGCAAGGTAGAAAAGGGTGCAGAGGTGGAGTAGGGTACAAGGCAGGGAGGAGAAGGGTGCAAGGCAGAGAGGAGACGGGTGCAAGGCAGACAGGAGACGGGTGCAAAGCAGAGAGGAGACGGGTGCAAGGTAGAGAAGGGTGCAAGGCCGAGGGGAGAAGGGTGCAAGGTAGAGAAGCGTGCAAGGCGGAGGGGAGAAGGGTGCAAGGTAGAGAAAGGTGCAAGGCGGAGGGGGAGAAGGGTGCAAGGCAGAGGGGAGAAGGGTGCAAGGTAGAGAGGAGAAGGGTGGAAGGCAGTGAGGAGAAGGGTGCAAAGCAGCGAGGAGAAGGGTACAAGGAAGAGAAGGGTGCAAGGTGGAGGGGAGAAGGGTGTAATGTAGAGAAGGGTGCAAGGCGGAGGGGAGATGGGTGCAAGGTAGAGAAGGGTGCAAGGCGGAAGGGGGAGAAGGGCGCAAGGCAGAGGGTTGAAGGGTACAAGGCAGTGAAGAGAAGGGTGCAAGGCAGAGAGGAGAAGGGTGCAAGGAAGGAAGGAGAAGGGTGCAAGGTAGAGAAGGGTGCATGGCGGAGGGGGAGAAGGGTGCAAGGCAGAGGGGGAGTAGGTTGCAAGGCAGAGGGGAGAAGGGTGCAAGGCAGAGAAGAGAAGGGTGCAAGGCAGAGAGGAGAAGTGTGCAAAGGCAGAGGGGAGAAGGGTACAAGGCATAGAAGAGAATGGTGCAAGGCAGAGAGGAGAAGGGTGAATGGCAGAGGGGAGAATGGTGCAAAGGCAGAGGGGAGAAGGGTGCAAGGTAGAGAAGGGTGCAAGGCAGAGGGTGAGAAGGGTGCAAGGCAGAGGGGAGAAGGGTGCAAGGCAGAGAGGGAGGGGAGAAGGGTGCAAGGTAGAGAAGGGTGCAAGGCGGAGGGGAGAAGGGTACAAGGCGGAGGGGAGAAGGGTACAAGGCAGAGGGGAGAAGGGTGGGAGGCAGAGGAAAGAATGGTGCAAGGTAGAAAAGGGTGCAAGGTGGAGGTGGAGTAGGGTACAAGGCAGAGAGGAGAAGGGTGTAAGGCAGAGGGGAGAAGGGTGCAAGGCAGAGGGGAGAAGGGTGCAACGCAGAGGGGAGAATGGTGCAAGGCAGAGGGGAGAATGGTGCAAGGTAGAAAAGGGTGAAAGGCGGAGGTGGAGTAGGGTACAAGGGGGAGGGGGAGAAGGGTGCAAGGGGGAGGGGGAGAAGGGTGCAAGGGGGAGGGGAGAATGGTGCAAGGTAGAAAAGGGTGCAAGGCGGGGGTGGAGTAGGGTGCAAGGCAGAGAGGAGAAGGGTGCAAGGCAGAGGGGAAAAGGGTGCAAGGCAGAGGGGAGAATGTTGCAAGGCAGAGGGGATATGGTGCAAGGTAGAAAAGAGTTGAAGGCGGAGGTGGAGTATGGTACAAGGGGGAGGGGGAGAATGGTGCAAGGGGGAGGAGGAGAAGGGTGCAAGAGGGAGGGCGAGAAGGGTGCAAGGCCGAAGGGAGAAGGGTGCAAGGGGGATGGTGATGAAGTTAAAAATGTGCCCCCCCTGGAAACATTTCTGCGGATGCCCATGGAACACACACTACTTTTTGAGGGAGAGTGGGAGATAGTGGAGAGAGAGTGGAGAGAGAGAGAGAGTGGAGTGAGAGAGAGAGAGTTGAGAGAGAGAGTGGCCAGAGAGAGAGAGTGGAGAGAGAGTGGAGAGAGACAGTGGAGAGAGGGAGAGAGACAGTGGAGAGAGACAGTGGAGAGAGAGAGCGAGAGAGAGAATGAAGAGAAAGTGGAGAGAGACAGTGGAGAGAGAGAGAGAGTGAAGAGAGAGAGAGTGTAGAGAGAGAGTGGTGAGAGAGAGAGTGGAGAGAGAGTGGAGAGAGACAGTGGAGAGAGGGAGAGAGACAGTGGAGAGAGAGAGAGAGTGGAGGGAGAGAGCGTGGAGAGAGACAGTGGAGAGAGAGTGGAGCTAGACAGTGGAGAGAGAGAGAGTGGAGAGAGAGTAGAGAGAGCGTGGAGAGACAGTGGAGAGAGTGAGCAAGAGAGAGTGGAGAGAGAGTGGGGAGAGAGTGGAGAGAGAGTGGGGAGAGAGTGGAGAGAGAGTGGAGAGAGTGAGGAGAGAGTGAGAGTGGAGAGAGAGTGGAGAGAGAGTGGAGAGAGAGTGGAGAGAGTGGAGAGAGAGTGGAGATAGAGTAGAGAGAGAGTAGAGAGAGTGAAGGGGGACAGTGGAGAGAGTTGAAAGAGAGTGGAGACATAGAGAGTGGAGAGAGAGAGAGTGGAGAGAGAGTAGAGACAGAGTGGAGAGAGACAGTGGAGAGAGTGGAGAGAGACAGTGGAGAGAGACAGTGGAGCGAGAGTAGAGAGAGAGAAGGGAGAGAGGGTGGAGAGAGAGAGTGGAGAGAGAGTAGCGAGAGAGTGGAGGGAGACAGTGGAGGGAGACAGTGGAGGGAGACAGTGGAGAGAGAGTGGAGAGAGAGTGGAGAGAGAGATAGTGAGAGAGTGGACAGAGAGTAGAGAAAGTGGAGAGAGAGACAGTGGAGAGAGAGACAGTGGAGAGAGAGTGGAAAGAGAGACAGTAGAGATAGAGTGGACAGAGTGGAGAGAGAGAATTGAGAGAGTGGAGAGAGAGTGGAGACTGACTGACTGAATACTGACTGACCGAGAGACTGACTGACTGAGAAACTGATTGAGAGAGAGAGACTGGCTAACTGAGAGTGACTGACTGACTGACAGAGAGAGAGAGGCTGATTGAGAGTGAGACTGACTGACAGGATCTCTTGCCTGATTGACTCTTGCCGTGGGCTGCATTTTAACACGCCTGATTGACTCTTGCCGTGGGCTGCATTTCAACACGCCGGATTTCACCTCTCCCACCTACCAGCTCCTCGCCGGACCCGCTTCTCGGGTCCCGCTTCGTGAGGCGGGAGAGGTGCACCGAGTCTGGAAGGGCTGCGCTGCTGGGTGATTGTTAGAGGGAAGCACAGGGCTGCGAGCGGACCCCCAGGGACTCAAACTTCCAGGAGTCCCTGCGTGAGGTCAACCCACAACACCTGGGTCGCTCTCCCTGCCTGCCCCGCCCCCCGTCCCAGCATTAAATCCAGCCCTGCTTCTACACGTCGTGGGATCTCTTGCCTGATTGACTCTTGCCGTGGGCTGCATTTTAACACGCCTGATTGACTCTTGCCGTGGGCTGCATTTCAACACGCCGGATTTCACCTCTCCCACCTACCAGCTCCTCGCCGGACCCGCTTCGCGGGTCCCGCTTCGTGAGGCGGGAGAGGTGCTCCGAGTCTGGAAGGGCTGCGCTGCTGGGTGATTGTTAGAGGGAAGCACAGGGCTGCGAGCGGACCCGCAGGGACTCAAACTTCCAGGAGTCCCTGCGTGAGGTCAACCCACAACACCTGGGTCGCTCTCCCTGCCTGCCCCGCCCCTCGTCCCACCTCTCCCTTATTACTGTGCCTTAGTACCGCAGCGCGGGAGCGCGCCGGGAGAAGCCCGGGACAAGGGCGGGACCGTCTGTGGCCGTCCGTGGTCGCCCGAGGTTGGGTTGGGCCAGGACCCCTGCAAAAAACCCCTCCTGACATGAATGTACATTACTAGTGCAGGACCCAAAGGTATATTATCATCATTGTCTGTTATCTTTTGGGAAGGTTATAGACAGTTCTGCAAAGTACGGAAGAAAATTCTAATTTGTATCTCATCATGACATTGAGATCAGGGAAAGAACGTCTAGTTCAGCTACAAACATCAAAGGGTGTAGTTTCAGGCCCCCTAGATGCTTTCATTACCAGAGCCACTGGGATCCTCGAAAAAGAAATTGAAATGGTAGAAAAAAGGCTGTCGCTAGATTTAGTCTCCGGAAAGCGCTCTTCCATAGGTGGACTAGCATTAGTGAAAAGCCCTGTTTCTCATGCAGCATCTAACTGCATTTACTCCATCGAGACAGAGGCTATAGTCCATGTAGATGGAGAAGGGGTGTTGCCACCTTCACCATTGGATTGCGGGGCCCAGAAATCTGGTGTAAATCTGTCAAGGGATGGGGAGGATTGCTCAAAAACAGGGGAAGACGAATATAACCTGGTTATCCCACCTCAACCCATCGACTTTACTCCTCCTAATGTAACGGAGGGGATTCAAATGAGCTAAAATTTGATATCCCGAAAGAGGAAACATGTTTCAAGCCCCCTGGGGGAAAAAGATCAAAAACAGCCCAAACTGAATGATAATTGCAGCGGGACAATATCAGCCCCACAATCACCCCATGGTTTTCCTCATGTGTTTTGTCCATCATACGCTTCCCTGGGGCCTTCTAGTACCTGTCCAACCTGCCTCAATAGTGATGACATTTTGTTAGTCAAGATTGAGGCTATGCTAAAAACCATCTTGCTCCCGGTTTTGGAGAGAACAAGGCTGATGACCTCCAAAATCCACGCAATGGAAACAGTGGTTAACACCAACATGGGCATTCTGCAAAAATTATCCACACCTAGTCCTGGGGTGGGGGCACGTAATTCGACATCAGGTAAAACACAAATAGCTAGCAATTCAATTGTGAATCAGGCAATCAAGCCCGTACCATCAGGGGTAGCTATTAATAAACGGATAGCTGGGGCTAGGACCACCAATACTGCTACCACTGTTAATGGAAGTACCTCAACTAACGTACTAGGGAAAAAATACCCACCCAAATTTCACCCAGACAAAGTGAATCCGCCTATGCTAGATAGCAGGCCAAAGCAATCTGACAGTACTCCAGCTCAGACAATTAGTAGGGGGAAATCCAATCCTCAATCCTCCAGGACACCGTTGGAGGGTAAACAAAAGATGCGCCCAACACCCCGAGCAAATTTGCCCCCAGAAGCGGCCCAATACACCATAGTCTTAACTGGTGTAGCTCCCTTAAGAGACGGTATTAAGGAGACGCAAGGGGAATTGCGCAACAAAGTAATATACTGGTTAAATAAAAACCGTCCCCTACCACCATCATCACCAACAGAAATTCTATATGTGAGAAGAGTAGACTGGGTGGGTTATGGTACCAAAGACTTGGAAGGGGACTGTATTTTGATCTCATTCAAAGACCCATGGGTTGTGGAGCTCATACGACGGAAAGCTAGATTTGCCCGTCAGGGCGATGTCCAATCCCTAGATCTTTCCTATTTTTACCCTCACACAAATAGTAATCACCCTACAGGTACAAGCCAGTGGAGAGTGAGAGACGGGAGGTACAAAGGACCCAGAACACCTCACCCATCCCAGTACCCACTACTCCTCAACCACTTTGGACCGTTGTCTGACTTGGAGATGGTAGATTGACGGTGTTCTCCCGGTCTGACGAGTGGCCCCATCGCTGTTGATGAGAGGGAAGTACAAACTCCACACCAAATTCTATTGATATCCGAAATAGGTGATCAGATCGCACCAGATAAAATAGCAGAAATAGTGGCTATGGTACATGGGGAATGTTTTCAAAAAAGCAATGTAGATGCAATAGGGGATAGAAACCTGTCCATTAGGCCTACTCCAACAAATGCCTCCTCTTCGTCCATTCCATGTAACATTATTGCAGAATCTACAACAACATTTAATATTGTGTCCTGGAATGTTGCGGGAGTAAAAGCCCGCATGGTTTCGGAGGATTGGCTGGATTTTATCACTAAATATGATGTTGTGCTATTACAAGAGACATGGGCAACCGAACCTGTACACATAATTGGTTTTATAAACTTCTTTAAACCAGCAATTAAAAGTAGTAAAGGGCGAGCATCAGGGGGATTGTCAACATGGGTCAAACAGGCATGGGGATTTAAAATCACAGAACTCTATGAGGATAACCCCGACCTACTGACCATCAAGCTGAGCAAGGAAGGTGGCCAAGATATGCTAATCTGTAACATCTACTCCCGTGGCCTCCCTGGTGGTCGGTGTCCCCCGATTGTGGATGTCCTGGATAGACAACTAGCGGGATGGAATAAAGGATCCTTAATCCTTCTAGCTGGCGACTTGAATTGTACCATAGAGCCGCTCTACGTTGCAGGGGACAGTTGGGGGTCCGCGGAGGATGTAACATGGAATATACCGGACCTACTGACTAGTAAACCTGTGAAAGCAACAGAGGCTGCTCTAAATTGGACTGCACTATGTCTTACTTGGGGGCTAAGGGCAGTAAATGGACGTTCACCCTCTGACCTTGGTGCCAATTTTACTTTTGACAACGGACTAAGGAAAAGTCGTATAGATTATTTTCTTTTTAAAATGGAATTTTGGTCACTGATGGTCGATATGGAAGTCGTCCCCCGCCCAGAAAGCGACCATAACCCGCTGTCATTGAAATTAAGGATGGATGGTTTGATAAGAACGGAAGATCCAGTTCCCACGGGGCAAGGGGTTGTAATTCTAACAAATTACCGTAGGAGGCTGAAATGGTCCAACATTTCAGGGGATGAATTCCTCCAGACTAATATAGAGAAAGTGGTTATGCTTGCACTAAACAAAATGCTTATAGATGACACTGGGAAGGGTTCCTTAGAACCAAACAAAATCCTGGACATACATGAACTATGTTTTGATGAGCTCAAGTTACTTCTCTCGAAACCTTGTCAGAATGGAGCTGGACGACCACTCGCTACTCGGGCAAAGTGGTACAATAAGGAATGCAGGGTGGCTCACAGTAACCTAGTAGATAAAGTCAAATCTAGGAATATGTGTGATGTAAAGGAGGCCAGGAAAAAGTATAAAAGAGTTCAGTGGGAGGCTAAAAGGACGTGGGAGGATGGTTATTGGGCCGACCTGTTAGATGCCACTAAGTCAAACAACCAAGCAAGATTTTGGGATATAGTTAAATGGGGGAAGGATGTTGATTCCCGCACCCCAACTAATCATGTGTCCCCAGAAGCCTGGATAACACACTATTCGTCCCAATTTTGCATGGTGGGCACTGATCCCCTCCCCACACTTAACAAGCTGTATGTAACGCCCACTTGTGGAGAAACTCTGACCTTTACTAACACTGAGACAGAGTTTGCCCTCGGCCTGACTCAGCGGGGGAAAACCCCAGGGTTGGACCAAATACCAGCGGATTTGTTTAAATTAAACACAGATCTCTGGGTGCCATACATAACTAACATAGCCAACGCATTAGCAAAGGGTGCATGCATCCCTAAAACATGGAAGGGGGCTGAGATCATCCCCATATATAAAAAAGGAGACAGGTCTAATCCGGGCAACTATCGCCCGATTAGTTTAGTTTAATTGACTGTCTCCAAAAAGTTTTTGCCCGAATGATCTTGGCCAGAGTGCAGGGGTGGATGGACTCAGAAAATATACTGTCTCCAATGCAGGCAGGTTTTAGATCTGGGACGAGCACCATCGACCAGGTGTTTCGATTTTGCATGATCTTCTGGAAGGTGGTTATGCTCGGCGGTGGTACCATTTTTGCCGCATTTATTGACCTAAAATCAGCCTTCGATCTGGTACCTAGAGGTAAATTGTGGCAGGTATTGAGGGACTTAGGGCTACCGGTAGAACTACTAGAGTTAATTATTAGAATGCATGAAGAGAATCATGCAAGGGTAAGGTGGGGAGGACAAGGACAACACACAGATTCATTCCCGGTAGGCCGTGGAGTTCGCCAGGGTTGTGTCCTCGCGCCCACTCTTTTCCTGCTCTTTATAGACCAGGTAGTAAAATTTTTCTCGGACACCCACACTGATGCCCCATCTCTGGCAGGGACCAAATTCCCCATGCTCATCTTTGCGGATGACACCTTACTCCTATCTAAGACACGGTCAGGCCTATAGCGGGCCTTGAACCGTTTTGAGGAGTTTTGTGTAAATAATGACCTCCAAATAAACGTGGGTAAAACCAAGTTCATGGTTTTAACCAGGAATAACCTTCTACGTAGTAACGTAAAAATGAGTGGGGTTAACCTAGAACAGGTTGAAACCATGACTTACCTGGGGGTCACTTTGGATCGCCGTTTGTCATGGAAAGAGCAAATCGCGGCCCAACAGCTAAAATTTGCTCAATTGACGGGCTGTCTTTTGCGCGAGCAGAAGAGATCAATAACCAAACGGGTCATGCCTGCCATGAAAATTTATGATTCCAAAATAAATGCTGCTATACTTTATGGGGCTGATTTATGGGGATTTATGGACCTGTCAAGTCTCTATAAAATCCAGTGTAAATTCCTCCGGAACCTGGTAGGGTTACCACAATCCTCCCCTTCGATACCTCTCTGCCATGATATGGGAAGCCTTCCCATTAACGATATGGCAAAATTCAGAGTAGTGGCTCTCTGGAGGCGTTTGTGGACCTCGCCGGATCTTACATTATTTGCAAAAGAGTTAGCAGATGTGAGGGCGATGGGGGGTTCAGAAAGAATCCCATGGCTTCAATCAGTTAAAAGAGTTTACAAGATATGGGGCAAAATCATTTGTGGGCATCCCCAGGTACCAACACATTCCCCTCTAAAAAAAGAATTCAAAGAACTATTTTGGGCCTCAAGGCGTCAATCCTTGGTAATCGCTTCCAGCTCTGGTAGCCTAACAGGAAGATTCCTAAGCTTTAAGCAGGACTCTTCCCAGGAGACTTACTGGGATATCATCACCCGATCACTGGACAAGAAACTATATCATCAGTTTCGAGTAGGTGCCCTACCATTGAATTCATTTACTTCATCTTGGGGAAAAACATCCTCAAGTTCTTGTTGCGGGTGCCCTGGTCAAAAGGAAACAGAGGGTCATCTATTGTTTGCTTGCCCGCAGTATTTAGAACCTCGCACTACATGGCTAAAACCTCTGTTCCAGCGCCTATCCTGTAAAAGGTCTTCAGAAGCAATATGGGTCTTGAAAACTAATACCTCGGAAACCGTCGTGGTATGCTTGGCTAAATTTTTGGGCTGGGCGTGGGCAATAAGGGCAAGAAGGAACTCTCACTAAACTGCTTTAGGCTAGAGCTTACTAATTTGGTACTTTGAAATGTGATAGCTTAGTTTATTTTTTAGGTCCAGGTGTAATTATGTCTTTGTATATTCTGATGGTTTAATAATTTGTTTTAGCTGTGATTTAAGTGTAATAACATGTTTAATGTTTTTACTTCTAATTTACTGTATTATGGTCGAAATGTTTCGTATTTGTTTTTTAAATTTGTCTTTTATGATTTTATTATCGAAATAAAGACATTAAAACCTGAAAACCTGACTGACAGAGAGAGAGAGAGAGAGAGACTGAATGACTGACAGAGACTGACTAACTGAGGTAGAGGAATACTGACTGACAGAGAGAGAGAGAGTGAGAGAGAAAGGCAGAGACTGACTGACAGAGAGATAGACTGATTGACTGCGAGAGAGACTGACTGAGAGAGACTGACTGAGAGAGAGACTCACAGAGAGAGAGAGAGAGAGAGAGAGAGAGAGAGAGAATGACTGAGAGAGGCTGACTGACTGACAGAGAGACAGACTGACTGACTGAGGTAGAGAGAGAAGGACTGACTGAGAGAGACTGACTGACTGGGAGAGAGAGAGACTGACTGGGAGAGAGAGGGACTCACTGACAGAGAGAGAGAGACTAAGAGAGAGAGAGAGACTGACTGAGAGAGAGAGAGAGATTGACTGACAGAGACTGACAGAGAGAAAGAGACTGAGAGACTGATGGAGAAAGAGAGACTGACCGACAGAGAGAGAGACTGACTGACAGAGAGAGACTGACTGAGAGAGATAAAGACTCACAGAGAGAGACTGACTGACAGAGAGAGTCACTGACAGAGAGAGACTGACTGAGAGAGACTGGCTGACTGCGGGAGAGAGAGAATGACTGACTGAGAGAGACTGACAGAGGGAGAGAGAGACTGTCTGGAAGACTGACTTACTGAGAGACTGAGACTGAGACTGAGAGAGAGAGGCAGAGAGAGAGAGCCTGACAGAGAGACTGCCAGAGAGAGGGACTGACAGGGAGAGGGACTGACTGAGAGAGACTGGCAGAGAGAGAGAGACTGACAGAGAGAGAGACTGACAGAGAGAGGGACTGACTAAGAGAGAGACTGACTGACTAAGAGAGAGAGACTGACTGACTAAGAGAGAGAGACTGACTGACTAAGAGAGACTGACTGAGAGAGAGACTGACTGAGAGAGACTGACTGACAGAGAGAGACTGACTGACAGAGAGAGAGAGAGAGAGAGAGAGAGACAGACTCTGACAGAGACTGACTGACAGAGAGAGAGAGAGACTGACTGATAGAGAGAGAGTGGCTGACTGAAAGAGAGAGACTGACTAAGAGAAACTGACAGAGAGAGACTGCGAGAGACTGACTGACAGAAAGAGAGAGACTGACTGAGAGAGAGACTGACTGAATGACTGCTAGAGAGTGACAGAAAGAGAGAGATAGAGAGACTGATAGAGATAGGGACTGATAGAGAGACTGACAGACAGAAGGACTGACAGACAGAGGGACTGACAGACAGAGGGACTGACAGGGAGAGAGACTGACTGAGAGAGAGAGAGACGGAGAGAGAGACTAGCAGAGAGAGGGACTGACAGAGAGAGAGAGACCGACTGACTGACAGAGAGAGAGAGAGACTGACTGACTGACAGACTGACTGACTGACAGACTGACTGACTGAGAGAGACTGAATGACAGAGAGAGATGGACTGACTGACTAAGAGAGAGACTAAGAGAGAGAGAAACTGAATGGGAGAGAGAGAGACTGACTGACAGAGACTGACAGAGAGAGAGAGAGACTGACTGACTGACTGACTGAAAGAGAGATACTGACTGACAGAGAGAGAGAGAGACTGTGATGGAATTGGGGTCAAAGTGTGTATGAAGCTATGCAATGCCTCTTAAGATTGCTATTGTCTACTAATACAAATGTATTATCAAAATGTGCCCTTTGTAGTTACATCTGATTTTGAAATACTGCATTGTTACATTGTCTAATGTTTTAAAACGGAAACGAGAAGGAGCAGTGGATGCACTTTTGTCAAAACTGAACCATGAATGGGCCCGATGTTGTATATCATGACAGGAGTCTGCATCAGGAAACCCACCTAAAATCGGGCATATCATGACAGGAGTCTGCATCAGGAAACCCACCTAACATTGGGCAAACTTCCCCGGTCTACCGATGGCAGGGACCCTGTAATGAATGGACCACCACCCATGATAGCCTGCTGGAAGGCTAAGCCCAAATTTTAACTCCACCATCCAGTGTTACTTATAACGGCTGTATTGGTGACAGTGGCGTAACAATAGCCCCGCATCCCCTGCAGTATGGCGGGTCGCTGGCCTGAGAGCACTAGAATGGCACGGAGAATGGGGGGGCTCCATGTAGTTTGCAGGGGGGGGGCCTCAAGTT
The DNA here is from genome assembly GCF_964261635.1 of Lissotriton helveticus. Classification (NCBI taxonomy): domain Eukaryota; kingdom Metazoa; phylum Chordata; class Amphibia; order Caudata; family Salamandridae; genus Lissotriton; species Lissotriton helveticus. The sequence continues at coordinate 528,040,846 of NC_136057.1, read as the reverse complement.
TCATTACGCCACTGTATCCTACTCTGGAAGGTATAGGTGGCTACCTCCTTTAGGCGAGGTAAGCCTTTTGACTTAAGGAAGCATTTAAAGGCTGTGCAAAATTTTGGAGGAGACTAAAATAAGTGTGTGGACAGATCATGCAGGCATACGTCTGTTTGACCTTGAATCTAAGAATGTTCGCACATTTCCTGTCGGTGGGAATCTCCCAAGGAATTATTAAAAAGTGGGGCATTTAGCACATATTTTTCCAATCAAAGCGACTAAACGCTACAGAGTATAGAAGCAAATCTGGAATAAAGATCATAAAATATGTTTGGCCCTGATTGCCATTGTACTCTTATACCAATTGTGGCTCAAGCAATTGCACAGCGTCGAGAACAAACTTCAGTAATTCATGTTCGGTATTACAATTATGAGTGTATTTTGACAGCCATTGTGATTGTTCTAGTGCAATAGGAAGGAAGCAATAAATGCCATTAGACACAAAACCAAATACACATTATTGTTCAAAGAACAAATGAGCTAAAATCTGCTTTAGAAGGCAACTGTCTGGCTGTAATTTGAGATGTTTCAATGTTTGTTAGTGCAACCTCTGCAACATTTTCAATAGAAGCATTTGTTTAAAAAATATTCTTTCCACGGAATGCTGCAAACCATGGTTGGCGTTTGGGGTTACAAATTAGAATGGTTTGGTTGACATCAGTTAAATCATTTTTCACTACTGTTATTGATACAAAATTCCGCTTAAACTACTGGGTACATTACATTGATTGAAATGTTATAAAATGAGTTTGAACTGCATATGTCATTAAAGAGTAAAAGGTCAAAGAAGAAGACAAACAGTAACTATAAGGATACAGGAAAAAATACTTCAATGCAACATAGCTCATGACTCAGTAACATTTGTTTATAACAAATCTCTTAAATTCACCGATAAAACCACAGTTAATTGATATTTTGGTTTGAGTGTAAAAGCTAAAAACCCTTGAAATTTGCCAGAAATGGTGCACTACACAAAGCATAACTTACACTTTGCAATGAGATTCTCGCAATCTCAAACATACCATGATTTATGCTATCTATAACAACGTCATCAATGACATCACTAATGAGATGAGACATGACATCACCAAGACAGAGTTGATCATCTTTATGTTGTGGACATTTCTGATAATTCAAAACGCTTCTTCAATCCCACCAAAGCATACATATCAATCAATTTATCGAAGACTCAATTTAAGAGGTTTTTATCTACTGCCACCATCCAGGAGTTATAGCATATATTTACAGAACATTTTTGGAATACCTATGATACGAGGTTCATTGTTTCAACTTTCACTCTAACCCATTCTTTTAGCTGTACGATTAACTTAGAGAACAGCCTACACAAAGCAGTGGAGAGGGACTTGCCATGCTGCCCCAGCTAAACATGTCTGCACACGCCAGACCTCAGACCATCTGGCAGCACCACCCAGGAAGCTGCATTAGTATGGTGAGGAGCACCAACTATATCCCAGAAACTTAGATGAGCAGGAATGCAGAGAGGCCAGTGAAAGACACTATTGACCAGCAAAGGGAGATTGCCTAAAAACGTGCTTGTGCCTAGAGGTACAAGCTGCGATAGCAACCCGTCTCTGATTGTGGCCTGTATCCAGCCTCCTGCAGCAAGGCAAGCAGGCCCAAGCCCTGTTGCTGCTAGTGAGGAGTGCACCTTAGCTGGCGCAACGGAACTATATAGTGACTAACTGTGCCACATGGTAACTATATATAGAAATTTGCAATTTTTACATTCTACTAAAGCTTGCTTCACCTGACAATTACACTTTATGTACTTCTTTTAAAGAATACGTTTATTATTTACCATTGGATCCCAATCAACTCACACCGAGCAAACTACAACTCCCCAGAGACAACGCAGTATCTTCTCCGAGGGGTCAGTAATCAGTCCGGTAGGCTTAGCACCATATTTATTTTGAGTACAGCGATCCTTAGATCCCAAAAATGTGGCTTTAAAATGATGGCTGTACAATAGCAGATAAGTTGTTCTTAAGGATCAGACTCTACATGAGCATACATTCACTTGTGTTGCAGGAACAGGCGCACCAAAGGTTGTCTTTTTCTCTAATAGCAGGTCATTCTCAGAAGCAATAGGAACCAGGAATGGATGCACGTTCATCTGGATGTGCGGAGAACAAAATCCTCAATGCCAGGCCTACAGGACTTTTGCATCCTCTACTGATCCTCCTTCAGTCATGGCATACCACAGCCATTGATAGTGAAGTTGAACTACCTTCATCATAGTAAAGACAGATCATCCTACCAGGATGGTCCATTGTGTGCCCCTAAGGAAATTACTTAGAGCTAAAGGACTTAGGGGCATTTTATCAAGAAAGGCGATAAAATTATCGCCGCTTTAGCGGCAGAAAACTGCAGCTAAAACTGCGATAATGGGCTTGATAATATGCTCTATGGAATTCCAATTGAAGCCCATGTTAGATGTCCTTCACATCTAACATGGGCTTCAATTGGAATTCCATAGAGCATATTATCAAGCTCATTATCGCCGTTTTAGTGGCAGTTTTCTGCCGCTAAAGCGCCGATAATTTTATCGCCTTTCTTGATAATATGCCCCGTAGAGATAAAGACCTAGCCCAATTGTTTGTGCAAGATGTTGCATAACTTCAGTGACTAACATCTGTTCTGGTAACATATATTTTGGTGACAGCATTGAGCATCTGAGGACACAGATGCCTGTCTGTCCTCAGCTTACTATCCACAAATGAAGGGGCTAATTGAATGTGTTAACATAGCCCCCAGATGAGCACCTCTGTGGTTTCTGTACTGCTCCCTTCTAAAGAATGGCTAACTACTCTAAGGCTACCTGACTTTGCATGCAAAAGTTAATCACACTCATCCTCTGGGGTATCTGTTTGATGTGACTAGCCACATTCTAGACCTTGATGTACTAGTCCATCGCAGCTACTTGTGTGTCATACTGTACAAGACCATCATGGGCGCCGAATTGTTCTACTCCTGACTGCTCACAAAAGCAAGCTTGCAAAAGCTAAAACCTCTTACTAATGGAAAGCTGATTTGTATTGCTAGTTAGGCCTGTCCTTTGCATAAGGGGGCCAAGTTTGTCATATAAGCATCTAAGGCTACAGGGACATAAAGTTCCAGTTCAGATTCACAGGTTCTTTCACAGTGGTGGCAAAGCTACAGATACCCACAACCTATCTGTTACATTCAGTGTTTCATGTGTCCATCTTCAGATTGCATAATCACAACTAGGCACCCTAATTCAGCAGTGCCTGTTCTGATTGACGGATATACAGAATATAAGTAACGTTGGTGTTGGACTTTAAAGGATATGTGGCTGTCTTTTTTAACCCACCAACTGGACAGCCATGGCCCAGAGAACCATTCATGAGAACCTTGGGGGCCATGCACACTTTCACAACTTTTTCACTCTACCAGTCTAGCCAAATCCTTCATTGTAGAATGTCCTCTTGAGGGGAGTTGTACTGCTATATGCACTCATATGTATTGGGACCACGTGATGACCTTTGACTACCAGTGTTTTAATTGAATTTATGTGTTTTAATTTACTCTATCTTGAATGTGCGACATAATTTTTTGTGCGCTTGCTTTTTGACATGATTTCATTTTGTGTCTCCTTTTAGCTTCAGAGTAGAAGTGTTTACCCTCACCTCGGTATAGAGCAAACCAGCCTTGCTAGGAACAGAACATGTGGGATGTGCATTTGAAAGCATGCGAGAGAGAATTGTGTGGAATGTGTTTCACTGTCTCAGAGTGTAGTGTTGTAGGCAGTGGTGTGCAAATGTGCATTATGTTTTACATTGAGAAATTACGTTTTTTTCTTGAAAGATTTTATAAAATTCGGGTGGAATTTTATCAGGTCCAGCTGCCTTGCCCAAAGCCAACTGCTGTACCGCTTTTTGTGTCTCCTCCAATGTAAATTCCGTCTCCAACTTCTCCCTTGCATCATCCCCCAAAGTTCTATATTCTTTGCTAGCCCTCACAAAGTCATCCCCATGGGAGCCTTGCTTCTCCTCTGTATAGAGCTCTTGATAGAATTTATAAAACACATAGACTATAGCCCCCGAATCTGTGTATGAGATCCCCCCGCTGATTGTTAAGGATATCTGGCTCTTCGATAATTTTTGTCTGGTCTTTAAAGCAAGTAGTTTCCCAACAGTTTCGCCATACTCATAGCTCTCCACCCTAGGAGTCTGATAGCTTGCTGCAGCCTTTTGAGAATAATAAGACCCTAGTTCAGCCTTAACCACACTGATATCTGAGTTGTGGCTACATCCATCCCCCGCACTATCTTCCCCAGATGTTCTCTCTCCAAATCCCGAAGCTTAGCCTGTAATTGCCTAATCTTCTTTGCTTGCTGTTGTCTTTGGTTATATATAAAACTTATTGTCTCCCCCCTTACTCCAGCCTTAAACGCTTTCCAGACCATGTTACGTGAGGCGCTAAATCTATTCATATGAAAGAATTATTTGATCCAAGTTCTAAAGTGGCAGACGTATTCTTGGTCAACCATCAATTTCCGATCAAATGTCCATTGTGTTTGGTGCATATGGATTTGCGGCAATTTTAGCCCAAGAGTCAGGGAGTTATGATCAGACATCGATTTCAGCAAGATTCAATTTCTTACCCTCCTAAAATCTGCTTCGATATAAAAAAATAATCCAGCCTGTCATATTTCTGGTGGGGATAAGAGAAGTACGTATATCCTTGATCGGAGGGGAGCTTAAATTCCCATACATCTATTGGCCCATGACTTTTAATCAGTGATGTTAATGCTCGATAAACTTTGGGCTACCGCCCAAGATATCTATTAGAATTCGCATTACCTACTTCTAGATGTATATTACAGTCCCCACACATAATTAGAGGTGTAGGCCAAGCTGCTAACTCCATTTCCAGGTCTTCGAATATGTTGGGCTCATCCTCATCTGATCCGTACACAGTCACTATTGTTATCCCATATTCGAGCTCCACTATAGCCCACCTCCCTCCTGCATCCTCCAGTGTCCGCCTAGCGGGTCCTATCTGGTTCTTAGCTAAAATAGCCACCCCTCTAATGTTAGATGTTTGCATAGAGCAGGCCATTAAATAATACCCTTTAATCGTGATTAGCCCCCGCTTTTCCCATGGTATATGTGTTTTATTGTAGTGCAATTATATCGGAGTGATTAGATCTCAGCATCTCCATAGTCCAGTTTCGCTTATTCCTGTCCCCTAAGCCATCTATATTAACAGAACAAATAGTCAGCCTGCCCATTTAGATTAATATGTTGTCCCCTCTCTTTGTTTCATCCTTATCCTTTCTTAAAACAAAAACCAAGCCTAAGAAATAATAGTTTACTCTCATTTCCGTCAGTATTCGTAATATTTTAAAATTCTGTTTTTTTAGTCCCAATGTCCCTCTGAATTTTTTCCACCAATCCCACTCCCCTCTCCCCACCACCTATACCCGTTCCCCCTTCCAACCTGGTGCCCCCCTCCCGCACCTCTTCCTCCCCATCTTGGAGGAATAAGGACTGTGGGTCCCTGTTGATGAGAAGCTGATCGGACCCCCTTCCACACAGCTAACCCCCTCTTCCAGCCTACATTTTATCAACATATTAGACAGCAAAGGAAAGAAAAAGGACCCTGCATGAATGAGATAGGCGCAACAGTGACAAACAGATATAACATATAATATTACCATCTCAATCTTGTCCCCCCCCCACAAAAAAGGACATCTAGTTCCCTTGCTCTGGAATCTGTTCCTGGGGGTACAATAATCTGGGAACACACAGGACTCCTGGAGGGGTACTACTATTGTCATTTTCCCCAAAAAAGATAAGTCATTGGATAGGCCCACCTCATATAGGCCTATCTCCCTAATAAATACGGATGCCAAAATCTATTCTAAAATCTTGGCGTACCGCCTCCAGAGGTTCATAGCCAGTCGTGTATCACCCTGGCAACATGGTTTTGTGCCAGGATGGGACACAACTGACCATGTAAGGAGAGCCGTGGCCCTATTTGATATCATCGGACTAATGGATACCTGGCTATGATCCTCTTGGATGCGGAAAAGGCAGTCGATCGTGTGTCATGGGAGTATCTGTGGAGTATCTGTGGGGTGACCGCCACTGCAATTAAAGCGATGTACAGGGCTCCCTATGCGAAATTACAGCTGATGGGTAGAGAATCTGACACAATAAAGGTTTTACAAGGAACAAGGCAGGGATGCCCTTGCTCCCCATATCTATTTGCACTATATATCGATCCCTTTATACAATCGTTGATCGAGAATCAGGCAATTTCACCAGTGATGACCCAGGGTTTTAGTACCAAAGTACTAGCATAAGGAGATGACATCGCGGTAATGACATCTAATCCTGAGGAGGCAGTGAGGGAGATAGAAGCTACTGCTACTACTTTTGGCAAGGAATCAGGGTATTTACTAAATAAAACCAAGACTCAAATTGTTTGCACTAAAAATGTTGCTCTCCTGGATAGCCGATGAGTAAAAATAGCCACTTATCTCGGAGTTCGAATCACCCGGATATAGGTCAGATTGCCCAAATTAATCTAAACCCTGTGATCAGTAAGATCACTAAAGACCTTAGGCGAATGAATTCACTTCATTTAACCATCCTAGGTAGAGTCAATGTTCTTAAAATTATTATGTTCCCTAAGGTCTTGTACCTTTTCAGGACCTTCTGGTCGAAATTGAAGGATCTTTAATTAGAGCTTTAGATTCTTTGCTTAGTAGGTTTGTTTGGCAATATGGTAAGGTCAGGAGATCTCTAAAACTGCATACCTTGCCACAAGTTCGGGGAGGGCTGGCGCTCCTAATGTAACTCTTTATTGTTGGGCAGTCTTGCTACACCAAATGAATATACTTTTTTTAAAACTACTGGCAGCACCAGTGAGATTCAGGGGGAGGGTCTCCCAACAATCTATGAGCTGGCACTCAGAGAAAGGGCAAAAGCATTGTTTCTGCGAGAGCTGGAACCTAGGTACTACAAGAAGGTTCAATTTTAGATCATATCGAATGCATGGAAAACCTGGGGTAGGATACAAAAACATATGAATATTCCAAAGATAACAAAGTATCCACCCATTTGGAAATCATCCCTATTTTCCCCTGTGTTTTATGATGTTATAGCCAGGCAATGGGAGCAACTGGGTCTACGGACAGCGGGAAACATGCAGCCAAATGGCCAATTATATGCTTTTTGTGAGCTACAAAGAGAGTTTGGGATACCGGACGGGCATTATCTAAAGTATTTACAAATCAACGGGGATCTCGGCAAAAGGAGACAGGCAATCTCTAATGCTAAAATTGCACTGTATGAAACCATGGGGAGAACTGCCTGTAAAATTAAACATCTATATAGTATGATGATGGAATTTGTTCCGTATGAAGTTGAAAAAATTGAGACCAAATGGGCCAATAGATTAGAGAATGAAGATGTTGATGTAGATATGTCATTACGGTTCGTAAAAAAAACACTCCTATCTGCCAATCTAAAGTCGCAACTCTATAAAATGATTTATAATTTGTATTTTACTCCGGCCAAATTATTCAAATGGGGGGAATGGGGGATGAAAAATACCCCAGATGTGGGATAGGCCAGCTGAAGAGCTTCATATGTTTTTTGGGTGTCTACAACTAGATTTGATAAAAACAGAACTGGTAACATTTTGGGAGAAGATCCTTGTAAAACTGTGGCGTTAACCCCTTCACTCATGATGATTGGATACGACAGCAGTGTTGAGGTAGATCAACCCCAGATTAGTATTATATTTATCTCAGTTGTGATACTAAGATTATTCATTGCAACCAGATGGAAGGATCCAATTCCCCCAAATTTTTAGGAATTCTTAGCCCATTTTATAGCTGTATATAAACATGAATAGGCTTTATATACTTCGAAGGGGTACCAGGCCAAAAGATGGGGTATGAAATTATGGGCTCCAGTTATGAAGTGGGTAAAAGGGTAGGATAATGTGGAAATGTTTTCTGATGTATTGTTTTTCCTCAGCCCTTTCCCTCTGTATTAGTATCAATTTAGATCTGGATTAGTAGATATTTATTGACAATGTATTACAAATGAATGCATTTTCTTTTTTCTTTGAATGTATGTATAAAGTCTCTCTGAATATAAAAAATAAAATAGTAAAAAAAAAGAGAAATGAAGTTTTTACTATTGGCTTTAGCTTTCTCCAACTCCATCTTGAATTCTGACTCTGTCTGGCTTGATTTCCACACACACAACCAGGTCCCAGATTACTCACAGTTATTCAGGGCATGTGCGTGCAGAATTGTTTTGCTCTTTGAGAGTATTTGCTGTACTCTCTCAGATGTTTTCTACATTTGTTTTTGTCTGTATGCTGAGCGACCAACCTGTGAAGAATTTCTGTTCTTAACTATATATTTATGTACATATAGTTATTCTCCTTTACATTTATTATTTGCTTAGGTTTTGCATTTCACTTGTGAATATTTCGTTATTATCTGATTGTAAGCGTTTTTTATTTCCATGTGTTTAACCATAATAATCAGCTTGTGTTTTATCCCATGCATTTTTTTTTAGTATTTCGTTATTATTTTCTTGCACATATATATAAGTATATTTGCATTTGCATGTTGTTTTACCTTATCCATTTGACATCTGGGAAAGTCTTTGTGTTAGAGAGTGTTGCACTAATAAGACCCCTCGCTTTATTCAGAAAACTGTCTTTTTATGTGCCTCATTTCATGAGTGTGGAGCCCCCTTTCCAGATGCGTTCTTGCTTTACCGAGTGCCTCTGCTGGGAGGTGCTGAATTTCTTTTATTTGGGAGTGTAAAGCAAGATATGAGTATAGTTATGGCTTACAGGACATGCCATCCCCTCAAGAATCCATATGGGTCCAGCAAATACAACAATGCCTCCTGAAACAGACCCTACGACATCGTCCCCTAATCTCAGCCCTCGGATGGACCCCAAAAGGTAGCACTCCGTTTGGCCTCCAGATCTTGAACTTCGAGACCACATATATACTTTCTTGAGGGATTCCCAAACACAAGTTTTAAGATATTTCCAACTCTCACAGAACGTGCAAGACATTACATAGTTTTGTGAGAGTAAAGCAGTAATTTACAATATGGCCCTATTTAAACCATGCCACAGACCACCACACCTTGCCCTGCTTTCCTGTTGAGTTGAGCGCTTACCTGTCTAACTGCTTTGCCTATCAAGATTGCAAACATTGATCTATTGCTGCCAGATATCTCAGCCATACTCCATTCCTTACCTAACAGCCCAAATACACATACATCCTGGAGAGAGTTCAATGTATTCGATGAGCTCGAGGAGTTAAATGCCATAGTGAAAACAAACCAGCAGCTTACTTCAAAGAGCATATCACGTCCTATTACATCCAAGAAATTAACTAACACATCTCTCCTTTTTCTTGACCCAGCTGATCAATCAATCAATCAATCAATCTTTGTTAGCCAATCTGATAATTCAGTCTATCACCAGAATACAACACACCCATAAAACACATGCAAGTACATTTGCAAAAAAACCCAGTAAATAAATATTCATCATTTATTTTACAGATTCTACAAAAAACGTTTGGATGAGGAACAGTGCAAAAACAGTTCAACCAATGAATGCTTATTATACATTCTTTTTATCTGGCTTTCCCAACAGCTTAACTCTTATCAGTCATACTGTATACAAACATTTAGAAACACAGTACACAGTAACCATCCATCATTCAGTTTTGCTAACTTCTTAGAGTGTTTTCTGTACCTGATGTGCTCATATTGCCACATAGCGGAACAATCCATTTAACCCTGGGTCTGAAATAAGCAGGGCAAAAGAACAATAATTGTTCCTCAGATTCTACTGCCAAGCTGCATAAAGGACTTTATGTACAGTTGGTAGAAGATGAACGCCATAAAAATGTAAATGTGGCTAAGGATAAAACTCCATATCTGAATTTCAGGTATAAGGATCCTAGCAAATGGTGGATAAACATAATCTAAAAATTCCTCACACTTAAAAATAGCTTTGTATTGCAGGAATGCTTGTGATAAAAATTACTAGTGCTGCAGATGAGCCCCTTCGCTCAATTAATATTTCTTAGTTTCAGGCCTTTACACTGGCAGCTGCATTTTGGCCGATGGAAGAAGGATTGTGTCACTAGCCTCTCAGACTGAGCTCTACCAGTGTATTCCTAATGTAGCTCAGCCAAGGGATCTTTGCAGATCGAGGTAGAGTAACAATATCTTGTAGCACATTCCTATAGACTAAGCCCACAGGTCGTCCAAACATGGATTAAGTACAATATGGGCCTCAATTTAGTAAGCTCTAAAATAGATCTAATCATGGTGGGGTACCCTGGCCGAGATCTGCCAATGACTTCATAAATGTATTCTCTTCCATCCCTAAATTTGAAACATCACAGTGACTCCAAAGTTGAGCTCCTTAAGAGCAGTGTTAATTATGTGAACTTTATTAATTTGTATTGCAGAGGAGATGGGATGTGAAGAGATGCGGTTGGCACACCTAAAGATGGCAGAGGCCAGGTGCTTTATTAGAAGGGATCTGGTTGCGATTTGTGACCTCCATGAGTTAGTGTCAGTTAATGCACAAGGAGTCAAATTCAATGACTCTGTCAAGATGGTCCTCCTTCAGGCTTTTTGATCTCCTAAAAAATTTTGGGCAGATGAAACACATATATTTGGTCTTCAGGGCATTAACTTCCAGCCCGTGCATATCACAGATGATAAAGAACCTTTTAAGAAGGGTTTGGAGCAAGGACCCTCTCCCCAGCCAGCCTGGGAGCATAATGTTCACAGCAGAACAAAAAGCTTATGCAGCCATTAATAAATAAAAGAAATAAGGTCAGTGCTAGAGCGCAACCTTGGCTAATGTCTTTGTCAACTCAAATTTTGCCTGTAAGTTCTCCATTTGTGTCCCACCTGACTTGGGCAAAATTATTTTAATGGAGGCGCACAATTATTTGTTAAAGATCTGAAGCAATTTCTAACTTAGCAAGGATTTCCAATAACTTTCTTCTAGGCATCAGGTCTACATATAATCATGAAAAACCTGAATACCTGGTCAATAGTTCCTATTTTCTCCTAAAACCCGCCTGGTAGTGGCTTTAAAATTGTTATCCTTAATTCCTTGTCATGTTTCTACAATCCTTTATAAAGATAGGAACAATCTCAGCTCCCTTGTAGGAAGAACTGGGGCACCAGCCGGCTATGGGATTTGACATGAGATTTTTATAGGACACCCAAAGTTTGGGCCCAGAACAAAACAAGTCCGCAGAGACGCTGTTGAAGTCTGGAGCCTTTCCCTGCCTCTGAGAGACAACAGCCTTTTTCATGTCTTGTAGGTAAAAGGTGATCATACATATAGTCATGATTTCTTGAGAGATTTTATTCTCTTCCTGCATGAAATCTGGTAAGTGGAATGGGGCTGAGCTAAAATAAAGAGATTCAAAATGGTTTACCCACTCCTCAGACTGTGTGTAGGTCTCTGGTCTCATGGCAATATCGCACCTTCCATGGCTCAATATATGCCAAAAGCTCTTCACATCATTAGCCTTGAATGCATTTAATAGACCTACCCTGCCCCACTCCCTTTTTGCTGAACTGTGCAGCTTTATAAGCTACCCTGGCTTCCACAGTTGTTGCCCTATCGCCCTCTTTAATTGCTACTAAAAACATTTTTGGGTGGCTCGACAAGTCGGTGTAAACCATTCTTGGAACTTGGGACCCCTATGCAGATTTTTATTCTTTTTGAAAGAAGGGTTTCAGTTTTTTAAACTGGTCGACAGGAGCTTCTACAGCTAAACTAGGCGCATCAAGGTTCGTTATCAATTGTATTAGAGTAGTGCCAGCAGTATGACAGATTCTCAAAAGAGACATAATGTGAAATGGTGAAGGCCTTTCATCGAACAGTCCTGTGGTTATTGCAAATAGTCAAATTGTTCAAGTGTTTAGAAGCAGGTGGTGGCGGTACTCCAAGATATTTTCCATGCATTTCAAGAGACAATGGATTATGATCACTCTCTTCTCTCTGGCTCACCACCATATCAATCATGGCACTCCAGACCCTTACATCCAGCAGACTATTATCTAAATAGCTACTGTAGGCCTCCCTTCGAAAGGATGGACAAGTGTTGATGTCAGATGGAGCATGGCAGTTGCAAGCACAGAGGCCTTGAGTAAGGGTTACGTCAACCACTTGGAGAGCTTGTATACTCAAATACGTCCTATATTCAACTAATAAATGTGATGTACCCAAAAACGCATCTTCGTGCTTGATCAAATCATAAGTCAATTAGGATGGTTCATATATTAAATTAAAATCATCTGATACTAAATGATAGGGAGAGCTAGCATAAGTTCTTAAGATAGCATTAAGGGTTTGGAGAGTGGCCGAGTCAGTTCCTGCATTTGTGCCTCTATTATAAATATTAACTATAATAAGGTCTGTATCGTTATCGAGTATTACCCTAAAAAAAGTTATATATAATGTGCCAGTAGCTAGCTCTCTTACAGTACACCGTAGGGACATTTTAACACAAATACAAGGCGCCCTGAGTGGCTCTGAGCATGAGAAGGAACAGCAGGCATGCAACACCTCCTAAGCTGACCCTGTAAATATTGTCTATGGGATATATGTCTTAGAACATGCAAAGTTCATGTTCATCAATGAAGTGGCTCCAATCTCTTTTGTTCAACTTTGCTTTTTGCTCATCCACATTCAAAGAGATAAGAAAAGCCCTGTTCCAAGATTTTAGCAGGCTCGTTGTAAAAGCCTCACCAATGCTTGGCTCATGTGCCTGTTGAATGCCAATGGACAAGGGAATATTTACTATGGTCTGTATCCTCCCCTTTCAGAATACCACTGGATGTAATAGCTAAGTGGAATGGAATAGCTACATGGTTATGTTCATGATGCAAGGAGCCATGATGAGTTAAGATAGCAGATGGAAGTCAGTCATTCTTCTGGATACCAGGCAGCACAGATACACGATTAGCAGGGATAGGAGGATGGAAAACATTCACAGGTGGGCATGGTAGACAAACTTGTACTGCTGGTTTCAAGTGTCTACACAAGAAGCCCAAAGGCAGAAGTATAACTTGACCTGTATAGTAAGCAGCATGATGAGCATCATGAGAGTGGTACACAATTGTTCAAGGATATGCTGATTCATAAAATTTACTATTACACAATCACCAGGGAATACTATTGACAGTGAGCCAACCCACCCAATCCTTCATACCAAAATAATATCGGCAAAGAAGTGAGTATTGCATTCTACGTTTCTATGCTGCCAGTGAGAAATCTTGTTTTTTAGCTGCACTTGAGATTCTGAAGTACGGGGAGTGAGTGGGGTTAAATTTGCAAGAACAATTACATAATGGCAAGCTTCCGGAACGGGTTAAACTGTGGAGTCAGGGGTTCTGTCCTATAGGCTTGTCTAGATTGTTGATGATTCCTGTCACCTATGGCTCATTCCCTGAGATCCTCCTCTCATGGCCCACATAGCCCACATGGCGATAGCAGTGTGGATGGCAGATTGGTTATAAGGTTGAGCATTGGTTAAAGTTGCTTTCCCAACTCTACCACAGAGGCATGCGAGCCCATCGAGGCATCATGGGCCTTGGGATGGTGGGCAGAAGTGAAACACCCCCGGTGTTCCCTCTGAGGGTCTAAAGCCCATCCCAGTGTTACCCAGACAGATTTCAATTAAATCCAGTCATGCGTAGTTAGGGGATAGCCTAACATCTAAAACAGAGGAAAACTTAGTGCACAACTGTTGGACTTGGCCCTTTTTGCAGGGTCATCCCTGAACTTTTTGCCTTCCTCCTATATTTTTTCTGACCTGTTCTTGGCTATTTTATGACTCAGGGCACTTTACCACTGCTGATCAGTGCTAAAGAGCATATGCTCTCCCTACTGTAAATTAATGTATGTATTAATTGGTTATTCCATGATTGGCTGATTTGGTTTACTAGTCAGACCCTAGTACATTGCACTGCGTGTGCCCAGGGCGTGTAAACCCAAATGCTGCTAGTGGGCTTGCAGCACTGGTTGTGCCACCCACAGTAGCGGCCTTGTAAAATGTGTCTAAGGTCTGCCATTGCAGAACCTGCGTGCAGTCGGGTACTGTCATGCTAACTGGGCAAGTGCACCCACTTGCCAGTCCTAAACCTTCCCTTGTCTTTATATTAGTCACCCCTATGGCTGGCCCAAGGGCAGGGTGCATTGTAAATATAAGGTAGGACAAGCCCTGATGTGTGTGGCATGTCCTAATAGTGAATTACAGCCATTTTAGTTTTTCACGATTGCAAGGCTACCTGTTCTCCATAGGCCAGAATGGGCTGTTAGAATTGTTACATTCTATAATCCTAACAGACTTTTAAGTATGCCTGGACTCAGAATAATAAAATACATCTTTTAGTAAAGTTAATTTTAATATTTTGTGTTTGCAAATACCACTTTTAGAAAGTAGGTATTTGCTTGCCTAACCATTTGAGCCCGCCTCTGCTAGGTTGTGTATTCCTTGTCTGGGTTTGTGTGTGACAGGACTGGGGAATTCCAGGAGACAGGCTGGGGCAGCCCGGTGGTGAATAGGGAGATCTGCATCCAGATGGGAGGGAGGAGTTGCACCTGGGACCTGAATAGGGCTGGGCCATCCCCCTACAATGCCAGCTCCACCCCATGTGGCGTGTCTGATGTCTCTGCCCTGCACACTGAAAGAAGAGAAGGAAGACTGTCAACAGAGTGCTCCAGGACTGTACTTGCCTTCCACAATGCTGGCTCCACCTCCTGTGGGGCGTCTGATGTTCCTGCCCTGCATGGTGAAAGGAAAGGAGCAGTCTGGTAAACAGAGTGCTCAGGAACTGGTTTGGACTGGGCACAGGCCTCTCTCCCCTCAGAGAACAAAGGATTTTGGGGTATAAGTATTGGGACCCTGAGCCCATGAAATTAGATCACTTCTGGACTTACAAGACGAAACCTCTGCTGAGGAGAAGGAACCTGAAGAAACTGAGGAGAGACTATTCCCAAGCTGAAGTGCTGCTTGGGGGATTGGCCTGCAGTGGGTGCCTGACTGCCAAAGAGAGGAGAAAGGACATTGTGGACTTTACCTTTAATTTTCAACTTGTGCAAAGATCTCCAAGGGCTTGGAAGAGAGCTTGCCCCCTGACCGAAGTCCCAGGACCAGTGGACTTCACCAGCCTTTGTGAATTGCTGCTGTTCCAGTGGCTACAGAGGCAGGGAGTTGTGACCGACTCTCACGACCGGCTTGGTGTCCTGTAGGCACCGTATTGAGCAACGTCCGCCTCGAACAACGCAAGCTCTGCGCTCACCGACTCCGTCCTGATGCGTCAACGAGCCGTAGCCTGCACCGCGACTTGAAGGACACCGCAACACCTCGCTACACCGACTTGAACTGGTCTGACCGACGCGTCACTGCTGCTGACTTCGAGTCCTGTGACTGCACCGGAGTTGGGCACCGCCCGACTCGCACCACTGTCCGGACTGACCGACGCCAGCTCCCGAACTCCGGCTCTGTCGCCGCACCGTAAAGCTGGAAGCACCGCAACGAGCTACGTCCGCCTCGAACCACGCAAGCTCTGAGCTCACCGACTCTGTCAACGAGCCGTAGCCTGCACCGCGACTGGAAAGACACCGTGACTGCAACGCTTTCTTTTTCTACACCGCGCTGAACCTGCTCGCACATCCGTGCCGGCCACCTCAAGGAAAAGGTACTGTGACTGAGTCTGTCGACATTTGAGTGGGCCCGGACCGCCACGGTCCACTGGATTTGTTAGACTCTGTGTTCTTTTCAGCAATGCTGTAACCGGACAAGGCTACCGACTCGCACAGAACCTTGAATTAAGCCTTTTTAAGCTGAACTCTTGAAACTTAATAGTACTGTGGATTCTTTTTGTCGTTTATTGGTCTTGTTGTAACTCTATAAAATATACTTATTTTTTATATAAAACCTGTGTGGTGTCCATTTGTAGTGTTGTCACTGGGTTACTGTATGTGGTCACAACTACTTAACTTACATCGCCTCTGAAATAAGCCTTGACTGCTCGCGCCACGCCGCCTAGAGGGAGAGCAGGGGTTATTTTGAGAGAGTAATTCCCTTGCCCTAACTAGAGGAGAGGGTCCCTGCTTGTCACAAGTACCTACCTGTGCCAACCAGAGACCCCCAATTCTAACAACAACAATTCTACAAAAGTAACCTAATCAAGTTAGATTATGATTAGCCAGTTTTTCTGGTACAGTCTATGAAATAAGTAAAGATTGTGGACACTCCCCCATTGTGTCTCTCTCACAGCTTGATGTTGAGAAGAGCTTTGGGCACTTGACTGCTGGTGGCTCGTCCAGGTGAAGAAACTTTAATGGGTATGGGCAAAGGGTAATGGGATCAATAGCTGAGGGATCAACTACAGTATGTTCTTCTGAGTCCAAATCCAGAATAGAGAGGGGATGCACTTCTATGGGTATCAAACACCTTTCTGCCAGTTCAATCTCCTTTAATATTACCCTCCCTGCCCATGCATGGAAGCCATTGATCGCCGTGGTAGCTAGAGTTGTTAAAACAAATAGGGTCAGAGAAGATGAGGTTTTAAACCCCTTAGGCTGCAATACTGATCACCTTGTCCTTTGGCACTATACTCCTACTTGATAGTGACACTACTACGCTACTCTCTTACTACCGATCAATATATGATACACTTTGGTTTATTGAATCACCCTCCCGATGCCCCCACCCAGTGCTCTCTTTATCCTAAGAAATTGGTATAAGCCATCCACACACCCAAGGTTTACCTGAACCCTTCTGTAGTGGGATCAATGACTTGTGCCGTCTTATATTACTTGTTTACCTGATTGTATATTGATAGGTTTCTGTACATTACTGTTTTCCTACTATGTTAGTGATTATTATACTGCTCCCATTATCTTTGTTCATTCCGGCTGCCCCTACCCCTGTCTCTGTGAAGCGCTCTGATATCTGTAAGGATCTTGTTCGCGCTATATAAAACTTTGAATAAATAAATAAATAAATATCACAACTTTGTGATTTCCCATTTCAGGATACAACACATGCAGAGGACTATAGGTAAGAACAAAGCAATCGACAAAGTCAGTCTGAACCAGGAGAAGTCAATGAGTAGTCAATGGTTATAAATAGCTGAAAATGATGGCCAATCCTCCCTAGGACCTCGCACACGACGCCACCATTTACAGAGCTCTAGGTTTTTTGAGCACTGGCTGTTGCTATTATTGTTATTGTTGCTGGATGTCGCTGTTAAACAACAGGAGCTATAATTTGGAGTTGTAGTTTGTAGTTTATAGTTGCAAGCTCAGCTGGTTTAGCGGTCATATACCTAGATACCTTTGATCTCCATATGGAGATTGGCTGGGACCTGCCAAGGAATCAAATCATGAGTAGCAGGTAGCTGGTAGCTCTGAGCCTGTAATCTCATACAGGAGGACGACAACGCCCCCCAGAAAGTCCTGCCCACCCCAATCAGTCCAGTCAGCTCAGTCGCCTCGTCCCTAAAGTCACACAGCTACTGCTGCTTCTGTCATTGATGAGGGTGTGAAAGAAGATGGTAAAAAGGTGATCCCCAGCTACTTGGGTTTGAGAGCTTTTTCAGACTTCAAAGCTCAGCTAGCTTGGCCCACTCAAATAATGAGAGGCAGGGAGCAGGCATGGGCAAAAGAGGGGCAAAAGTTCATAGTGCAAAACAAGTTCACCAATGAGCTTCCAGCTTCAAGCTGTGAACGACTGAAAAACAATGAAGAAATTGCGAGAAATGCTGAAAGTACCACTAGTCTATTGCTCCTTTAGACCTTTTGCCCCAAGTTCCAGGTACCAAACTACAAGCCCATGAAGCCACCAGGACATGTGAAGGTGCCCCAAACACAAAGCGCTGGGACGACCGAGAGCAGAGCCTTAGCGAGGTGAGGCAGGGCTGGGTGAAGTCGAGAGCATGGAGGAGAAACACTCTAGGCAGGCTGATCGATTCCTTGGTGGTCAAAGGTTAGGTGCTGGATTGTCTCAATGTGGGTCAGGTAACCCTACTCCTTGAAAGGAGCCTCACAACGAGTGGACCTAGATGATCTTAACTAATTTCATCAGTGACAAACCTTTTGTTTCTTGCTAAAGTTCTAGAAAGCTAAGTCCCAACTCAACTCATTGGATACACTATTGATCACAACCTGCTAGACATTCATCAACCTAGCTTCAGCTGGTAGGCAGCAAGGAGATGGCCCTAACATGAATATACCTCGTTATCACGCAGGCTTTTTCCCCGCAGGGAATTACAACGTGGTCGTTACAACGACTGTGTTGTAATTCCGCATACCAGTACTCCACAAGTCGTAACAACGACTTGCGGAGGGGGGGCGCTGGATGTTGGAATAGTATAATTTACTTTTCTAACTCCAGTCGGTGCGGACAGTAGAGAAGGTGTTCAATTTTAAATCCAACACCTATTCCCCCCACCGATTTGTGGAGTAATGGTATGCGGAATTAAAACACGGTTGTTGTAACAACCGCATTGTAATTCCCTGCGGGGAAAAAGTTTTGTGGTAAACATTGTTTACCCCATACCACAGATTACGGATGATGCCGTTGTAGATGAGAGAAACACCTATCATCTCATGCTTGTTGAACTCTCCAGTGTCTGACTCAGCCATTTACTCAATTCTACTCAATATCCTCGGTGAGAGAATGGGTATAAGAGTTACTGTCCTTAATTGACTTTACTATATATGAAAAACCGCCCACCCCAAATCAAATTCAACAAATCGCTATCTGATTTGGTTTCTGTCACTCAAATTGTGCTGCAAAGCGGTCAATACTGTCCCCTACCCTATTTAACCTGTACATGGAATCGCAAACTGCAATCTTGAAGCAATTGAGCCTTTCCTACCATCTATATGCCAATGATACAGTCTCATCCAAAGTAGACATAATCCCTCCAGGCAATACACAAGGGACATTCAAGCTAGGCTATCCCCGAATGACCTGAAACTAAACTCAAAGAAAACATATTTCCTCCTAATCGCACAGTTCAACAGTCAGGAAGCATGAGTTAAATGATTATGACTTGGAACAAGGACACAGGGGCATATGTACAAGCCCCAATCGCCAAGGGAACGTCACTTTTTGTGACGTTCCCGTGGCGATAGGGGCTTTGCCTTATGTACAAGGCAGCGTTAAGCCACTTAACATGGTTTAACGCTGCCTTGTACATTTACTTAACTTGCATTTATTTTACATTTAAGCTGTGTGTTATTGTATATGTTCATACCTGAAGTTAAAAGACTGAAAAAACGTACAGAATATTTTTTTTTAGCTACACGTTTGACACCGCCCCCACGCTTCCACACGCCATCCGCATTGTGCACAGCATCACAGTTCCCTCACTCTTTTAATGCACTTCGACCGCTGCCTTTATGTAAGTACAGATATTATGTTTTTAAATGTTCTTTGGCAAAACTAAAGGTCTTGGCTCATGCTAGACCTAAATAAAAACAGTATTATTGACACTATACGATTTCCACACATTAGTTATGCAAGTATAGGCACATAGGAGTGGATATTCTTGGACACAAACTGGCTAACCAAGTCCGCAGCAAAAGAAGGCTAAACGCTAAAGGCCACAGAAACTAGAAGATTGGAGGAAGCATGTCCTACTAGTCGCTGTGTTTGACACAGTAAGCCCTACTGGCTAACATCAAAGAGATCGCACAGACTGATTATGAATCACGACCATAGCTGCCATTCACTGAACGACACACTAGCCACTTACAGAACATATCTGGACGTGTCCTGGGCGGTCTTTGTGGAGAAGTGGACTCTTCCATGGCTAATCAAGGGGAAATGCTCTCAAGTTTAAAAACGCCTTGCATCCTTTCCTGGAGGCTTTAGCCAGCTCGTAAGTCGTAACCCTGCACTGAGTCACTTATCCAGGAACCACTGCCCTATCCTGCCGGCTGCTGCAGTGCTCATATCCACGGACATGCCTTTTGGAGGCATATTAATGTTTCTGTCGCACCACGTCTGAATGAATAAAATCCAAGCAACAATAAAACAAGCATTGGCATAGCCAATAGGTCTCGCCTTTGGGGCCGTATAAGTGTTTAGCCATGCAACAGTTGATGTTGTTACACCAAGGATATTGTGCTGCATAACTAAATGCTTATACATTTCCAAAAGCGAGACCTATTGGCTATGCCAATGCTTGTTTACTTAACTCACGGGACGGTTTCCAGATGACGTCACATAACATAAAGAGTTGTCTGGTAACCTTACAGTAGAATATCCTATTTACGTATAGAAACTCCAACAAGAACAGTGCTGGATTGTCTAAAAAGAATCCCAAGATATACCTTTACCACTCTTTATCGAAGGAATTCAGAGACTTCCTGTAAGGAAACCTTCAGAATCCACGAGGAAGCATACATACCTCACTAAGAAAAAGCACATCAGGGCATTCTGGGAATTGTTGCTTTGGTTCACTCCAAAAGTTAACAGGCAGCTCAATGTAATTAGGATATCATGTTTACAATTAATGTGTTGTTAACATGGCTGGAATAACCCAGGAGTGGAAACGCAGTGTGCGGATGCCATGGAACTAGATAGGCACATTATTCGCTTCAGTTTGTAAAATGGCAACAATACACTAGGCAGCTGTAGTTTTTAAATTAAAGCCAGGACTGGAGCTTTGGTAATTGTATTTTGTTCTCAGATAAATAGTTCTCTATGGGCCAGGTTCATCAAACCAAAATCCGCTCGCAAAGGGCCAGATTCTGAGAATCTGGCCCTTTGCGAGCGGTATTTTTGCATTTGAGGTGGAACATCACAAGTGCAAAAATCGCAATTTTAGAAATCGCTAAATTGCGATTAATTGTATTTAAGGAATCTCAATTAGAGATGCCTTAAATGCAATTCATGAACCATTTAAAAATTGCGAATTCGCAATCTGGGGCCGCTATTTACCGCGAAGTCTAACTACGTGGTAAATAGCAAAAACTTAGAAAAATGCACTTTAGTGCATTTTTTTAAGTTGTATGTTACACACACACATGTCCTTGGAACATGTGTGCGCGCAACACCAGTGAACATTACCATTTCAGGGGTGCAACAGGGTATCCTTTGGACACCCTGGCACCCTTGAAATTGCTTCCTTATTTGCGATTCGCTAATTGCTAATCGCAAATAAGCAATGGCTTTCCCATTCATTCCTATGGGCCTTGATTCGCTAATTGCTAATCGCAAATAAGGAATGGCTTTCCCATTCATTGCTATGGGCCGCAATTAGCGAATCGTCGCAAATAAGGAATGGCTTTCCCATTCATTCCTATGGGCCAGGCCCATAGGAATGAATGGGAAAGCCATTCCTTATTTGCGATTAGCAATTAGCGAATCGCAAATAAGGTATCAGTAGAAATCGCAAAATATATTGCGATTTCTACATGCATCCCGTTTTGCGAGTCTTTAATAGCGAATCCTTGAAATTCGCTATTAAGGACTCGCAAAACATGACTTTCATGAATCTGGGGGTATGTCCTAAGGAATGCGTGGTTGGAAGAATATTGAGTTGTCTTGTGATATATACGGGAAGTGTCTTGACGTTTTGCGTGTAGACCAGAGCGCTTATTCTGTCAGCGCCTGTGGCATAACATTAGGCCATTGCTATCAGTAAAGCGAAGTGCAGAAACAAAAGACTCTTTTTTATTTCTGTAATTTTTTTATTGTATAAAAAATATATATTTACATGGAGCATAGAATATACATGGGTGGAGGGAAAAAGGAAAAGAAAAGAAAAAAGGGGGGGTGAGAAGAGAAAAGAAGAAAACGCCCGGGGGAGGGGGGGAGTTCGCTACCAGCTTCCAGTCTTATTGGGGTTAGTCCGATTGCCAGTCTTTCAAGTTCTGCTTGTCGACGTCGTCCTCCGCCCCTTTGCTTGCTTGGTTGACATCCTTGGTCCCACGCCCCGGAGGATAGAAAGGGTAGAGAAAGATCGAAGAAGAAAACAGAAAGGAGCGTTGCAGGTTACATTCCTGTTGTGTGCACAGAGACCGGCGAGGTGTACTGCTTCGCTGATTGCCTAGCTTCGCCGCCTATGGGGGTTTATGCGATGATAGGTAGTTGTCTAGGGAACCCCACATATTCGACTGCCTGTGTGGTTTCGGTGAGTGTATCGCTGTAATGTTGTCAGCCCCTCGTAGGAAGGTGATCCAGTTAAGCCATGCTTTAGGCGTGGCTTTCGCTGTGTCTTTCCAGTTGCTTAGGACTGTTTTGACTGCCACAGTCAGCAGTAGGTCGATGAGGTTGCGGTCTTCTATGGTTGTGATTGATGGGGATGTGAAACCCAGGACCAGGCTGTGGAAGTCTATGTGTATGGTTACCCCTGTGATATCGTTAATTAGTGTGCCAATTTTGTTCCAGAATTCCCTAACCTTAGAACAGCTGAAGAGTAGGTGTTCCAGGTCTCCCTTCCCCTTGTCACAGTTCCAGCAAGAATCGCTCTCTCGGATTCCCATGGATGCTAGGCGGGCTGGTGTCCAGTATGCCTTATGTACTAGCCAGAATTTGGTCTGGTTTAGAGTTGCCGTTACCTTTCTCCTGGAGGTGGATCTCCATAGCTCGGCTCTCTCGTCCTCACTTAGCACCCTACCCGCTATTGTTCCCCAAAAATTTGTGACTTTGTCGTTGAGTTTGGTAGATTTGGGGCATAGGGCTTTGTAAAGGTGTGCCACTTGGTGTCCCAGGGTGTTGAGGTTGGCGGCGTGTTGTATGAGTGATGGTGTTAGACCGTTAAGGTTTGCCTTCCTTATTGCTACCTTGATCTTCAGAAAGTTGTACAATTCTATGCTCTGTAGGTTGTGCTTTTCCTTGAGGGTGTCAAAAGTTAGGTGCGTGCCTTGTTTCTGAAGGTCGTTGGCAGTGGAGATGCCGTGTCTATAACATGAATGCATGTTCAGAGTCTTATCCCTGTATTTTATTGTGGGGTTGTGCCAAATGGACTCGAATTGACTTTTCCTTATGCTTGTTCCCATTAGTTTGTCAACACTTAGAGGCGCAGTTCTTGTGTTCTTTAGGACGGGGTTGTCCGTGATTGCTGGGTGTCGGGTGGCGGTGAGAAGGGTGACGGGGTTCATACCTTTTAGTAGTCCCCGCTCAAATGTCAGCCATGCGGGGGTGTATTCCGGTCTCGGTCGAGCAGTGGAGCCCTTGTCTGGCTAAGCATGCCTTCTGGAATCTTTTGAAATTGGTTAGGTTAAGGCCTCCCAGGTCTTTTGACAGTCTAAGCTTGTGTAGGCTAATTCTGGGATTTTTTTCCCTCCACAGAAAGTTATTCAGCATTTTGTCAAGTCTCTTGTGGAAGTCTTCTGTGTTTATTAGCGGCAGCATGCTCAGCATGTAATTAATCATTGGTGTGAGCATCATTTTAATCGCTTCCACTCTCCCCCACCACGTTGTGAATTTGGGAGACCACCCTTCTACTCTATCCTTAATTTTCTGGAGAGTGGCTTGCTCGTTGTGTTCCAGTGTGGCTCTTAGGTCCCTCTCGAAGAGAAGGCCTAAATATTTTATGGGTTTCTGTTGCCATGTTAGGCCTGACGTGCCTAACACTGTTTTTGTTGTGTGGACGTTCAGCGGTTTGCATTCGGATTTGTCCCTGTTCAGTTTGTACCCCGAGACCTGGGCATATTGTTCTATCGTATCCATCAGTGCTTTGATGGATCCCTCTGGGTCTTCTGTGACTATTAGTACGTCGTCCGCATATGCCGCTAACTTGAAAGTTTCTCCCTCTACAGGTATTCCTGCTATGTCTTTGTTGGTTCTGATCATGGTTAGGAGTGGTTCTATCGCTAGTAGGAATAGGGCTGGTGATAGCGGGCATCCTTGTCTGGTCCCCCGTCCTAGGTGAAGTACTTCAGATGTACCTCCGTTTACTACCACCCGTGCTTTAGGGTCGTTGTAGAGGGCCATTACCATCTTCCTGTAGTTGGGTCCTAGCCCAAATTTCCCCATGCATTGGTCAAAGAATGGCCATGACACCCTATCAAAAGCCTTCTCAGCGTCCAAGGCTATCATGACTGCTGCGTTGCTACTTTTGGAGGAGTGGTTGATTATGTGGCATAGCAGCCTTGTGTTGTCGTGGGACATACGGTTTTTAAGGTAGCCTACTTGGGAACTGTGTATAAGCTTAGGTAGGTATGCATTGAGTCTGGTTGCTAGTATTTTTGCGTAGATTTTACAATCTATGTTTATGAGTGAGATTGGTCTAAAATTCTTTGCCAGGTTTGTGTCCTTCCCTTCCTTTGGTATTACTATTATGTTTGCTTCCGCCATTGACTGTGTCATGCGTCCATTCTGGACACACTTCGTGAAGACTTCTTTCATGGTGGGTTTGAGAATGTGCAGGTACTGCTTGTAAAATCCGGCCGTGAAGCCGTCTGGCCCTGGTGCCTTGTTGTCTTTCAGGCTTGCCGTGGCTATCCCTATTTCGTCCTCCGTTATGGTTAGTTCGAGGATGTCTCGTTCCTTGTCTGTTAGTGTCGGTGTGGATATGCTTCCTAATAGTTCTTTGCCTCCATCATCTTTTAGCGTTCCGTCTCTCGTATATAGACCCTCGTAGAAGTCTCTGAAGACCTCCAAAATGTCTTTGTTTGCAGTCTGGGACTTGTTATGTCTGTCTTTGATGGCCCCTATCGAGTGCTGTTTCTGTTTCCCCTTTAGGTAGGATGCTAGGTTATTCCCTGCTTTGTTTGCGGTGCACAGGTTAATAGATTTGTATTTATTAATCCAGGTCCCTGCTCTCTCACTCAGTATTCTGTTGAGTTCATACTTCCGTTTAGTTAGGCTAGGGAGGGTGTTCTTATCTTCTAGGTTGGCTATGTGGCCGTTCTCAAGGTTTTTAATTTCTTTTTCTAGGTCTGCAATTTTTTTGTTTCTTTCTTTGTTCAGCCTGCCCTTGATTGTCATAGCGGTCCCCCTGATGGTGGCTTTTAAGGCATCCCATAGCAGTTCTCTGTCTGTCTCTGGGGTGTCATTGATTGACATGTACTCTTTTATTGCCGCTTCTATCTCTGCTTTCGCTGAGATGTTGGTGAGCAGATTGTCATCAAAACGCCATCTCCGAGTTGGCTTTTCGTTGTGCTTCCCTGATAGGGTTAGACTTATATGCGAATGGTCTGAGGTTGTCCGTGGTCCAATTTCCGTGTGGTCTATGAGGTGGGTGTGTGTTTCTGACATGAGGATGTAGTCTATTCGGCTGTAGGAGTTGTGTGGGTTGGAGTAAAAGGTATATTCTCTGGCGTCTGGGTTGCTTAGGCGCCATGGGTCCTTCAGGCTGAGTTTGGAGCATAGGTTCTTCAGGATGTTGCTTTTGTGTGTCGCTTGGCTCGGTCTGTGTGGGTGCTTATCAATCGCTGGGTCTAGAACCTGGTTCATGTCGCCAGCGACGACAAGAAGGTCACCTAGTGGTAGTGTGTGTAGTTGTGCTCCCACCCCATCCCAGAAGGGTCTGGCGTCAGTGTTTGGGCCATATATGTTGGCCACGTGGAATGTTTCCACGGCTCTCCTTAGGCTAGTCACATGAGTCCTCCCCTGGGTGTCTGCCTGTGAGTCTACCACTATTAGCTTGGAGTTTTTGCTAGTTATTGTCACCACCCCATTTTTCTTGTTCTGTGCTGGTGACCCTATAACATCGCCTATCCAGCTGGCTCTGAGGCGCTTTATGTCCTCGGCTTCTAGTCTTGTCTCTTGGAGTACGTATATATCGCTCTTCAGTTTCCTGAGGTGTTCGAGCACTTTCCTCCTTTTCACTGGACTGTTGAGACCTTTGACATTCAGGGATACTATCTTAATGTCAGTTGAGAGGTTTGTCTGGTTGTTGTGTGTCATCTGTGTTGCTTTCGCGGTCTGTGTGGCCTTGCTCTGTGTGGATTGCTGTGTCCC
The DNA here is from genome assembly GCF_964261635.1 of Lissotriton helveticus. NCBI lineage: Eukaryota > Metazoa > Chordata > Amphibia > Caudata > Salamandridae > Lissotriton > Lissotriton helveticus. The sequence continues at coordinate 528,014,790 of NC_136057.1, read as the reverse complement.
CCTCCCTCTGGTCCTTGGGTTATTTGTGGGTGCCTGTGCTTACGCCTGCGTTTGTTGCTCCTAGATGTAGGTGTGGAAATTATAGAGAAAGAGTAGTAGAAGAAGAGATAGTGAAAGAAAGTAACACCATGCATGTGCTCCCCGCTCCCTCCTCCCTCCCCTGCCTCCCCTGCCCTCCCCTCCCCTCCAACTCCCCTCCCTTCCTTACTTGCTGAGTGGGTGTGCGACGACAAAGTTCCTTTGCACCGCATCGTCCCTGAGGTAGAGTTTGTGTTCTTTATTTGGTAGAGCCTTAAAAGTGGAGAAGGCACAGTCTGTCTTGGTCCTTCTTGCAAGGTCAATTGTTCCGGTTGGTTCCAGACTTTCTTTTCGCGGTCAGTTACCGTGCTGAGGTGGGTTTGAACGAGCTCGTAAGCGTGGCTTTGGTCCTCAGTTCTGCACTCCGCCACCCTGCTTATATGTCCTAGCTGAGGTAGATTTTCCAAGCCTGTGAGGCTGTTCCTTTCTCTTGGTGGTCAAGGATCATTTTCGTATGTCCCTTGGTTGTTTGAGGTAGACGTGTTGTCTGTTGCTTGTGGTGCTCTTTACTCCGATTGTCCGGTCACGTCGGGAGAAGCGCTTCTTTTCGCTGCACCGGGGCTTTTTGTTTCCTCCATCTCCTCTGTCGGTGGGCCTTGCAGATACCGTCTCAAATCTCCTGGGTTTTCGAACACCATTGTTCTCCATTTGTCCGTGACCCTGAAGCGAGCCGGGCCAACGAAACTGAAGCTGGCGCCTCTTTTCCGCAGGGTATCTCTGAGGGCTAGAAACCCTTTCCTGGTCTCGACCGTTGGTTTTGAGTAATCTTGGGTCAGCAAGATCTTACAGCCTGCCCATGTCAGGTTCTGATTTTTTCTGGCGACAGCAAAAATGGCGTCAGTTTGGCTCGCTCTCAGCGGATTGCATATTATTGGTCTTGGTCCTTTGCCCGTCGTTGGTTTCCCTGCCGGCACTCTGTAGGCCTTTTGCACCTCGAACCGCCTTTCGAAGTTGATGCCTGTGAGTTTGGGGATCATCTCCTCAAGCATGGCTGCACACGACCCTGCTTTATCCTCTGCCCCCTCCGGTACGCCCAGGATCCTTACGTTGCCTCTCCTGGCCCTGTCGTCCTGCTCAGCTAGCTGTCTCTGTATGGCCTTCGTGGCATTCTGACATTCTGCTATGGCCTTAGTATTCTCCTTGGTTGCATCCTCCACAGAGCTGATTCGGCCTTCTGCTGCTTCCATTCTTATGTTGGTTTTGTGGAAATCAGCTCTTATTGCCTCCAACTCAAGTTGCATGTTCTCCACTTTTAGTTTTGTTTCTTTCGCCACCTCATTCCCTTCATTGATTCTCCTTAGGATGGTCTCTAGGGTGGCTGTTTCGCCTTTGGTTTTCACAGGGGATCCTTGATTGTCTATTTTTGGCTTCTTTTGGTCTCCTACCGTTTTCCCCTCATTGCTTGCCATAGTTCCGATGCCTCTTCGCGACAGAATGTTTCCTATGCGCCCTCCCTTTTGGGCCGCTGCTGGGGTGCCTGCTAGGGTTGCTTTTGATGTTAGGGAACAAGATCCTTGCGCTCTGTATCTGCTTGGCTCTCTGATGTGCCTTGTTCTGGTCTTGGCCTTGAGACCTGCCAGCGTGTGCTTTGTCTCGTTCGCGGCTTATGTGCCGTCCGCTTTCCGAAGCTGTGAGTGGGTGTGCGGAGTGTGTTGCTCTAGGTGTTGTCCTCTGGCCCCTCTGGTGTCTTGTTATCCTTATTAGACACCTACTGCTCGCAGGTAATGGGGCCTACGTAGTTGCCTTAGCGGTCTTTAATCACATAACTTGAGGGCTCAAAGATTGAGCTGGTTAGCGCTGTCTTCTTGTGGCCATGTGAAGTGTGGCTATGCGCTTCCGCCTTGCCTCCGCTTTCCCCCTCGCCGTAGGTGGGTCGATGTTGCCGAAAGGTGCAGGTTGGCCGCTTCTGTTTCCCTGCTTGTGTGCGTGCTCCTGCGCTCTTGCGTTTCCCTAGTCCTTCCTGCGCACCTGCCTGTGGGGGGTCGCGGTCGCGGTGTTTGTGCTCTCGTGCATTTCCCCTTGCGTTATTGCTGCTATTCCGCACTTGTGCACTCACGTGGAGATCTTTGAGCCCGCCTCGCCTTCGTGCCTCAGCTCCTCTGTGCCCCCGCTTTGGCCAGCCGGCGCTCTCGAGTATTGTCGCGGAGAGCCCCGCTCTACCTGCACACCTGCCGCTACTTAGTGTAGCCTCGTAGCTTGGGTCTCTGATCGTGGTCGCGGTGTTTGCTTTCGGTGTGTCCTACTGGGCGTTCACCACTTCCGGCGTTTGTTGTTTACTCCCAGCTCCGCTTCCGGTGATGGCGGCCCCCATGAGCGGTGATGGTTTCGTTTTCGTTACCGGTCTTCGTTGTTATGGGGTGTTTCCGGTAAGTGTCCGAAATTGCTGCCGTATGCCACCGTTAGCCGCTTTACTGCTTGCCGACTCACTCTGCAGACCCCTCCGTTTGTTTACCGTTGCGTCCGTACTCTTTATGCCCTGCAGCCGCTCCGATCCGCGTCGTACCCCTCCCCCGTTCACCTCCGGTTTCTCTGCTACCGCACCCACCGGTCGCTGTGCCAGGGAACCTGCTGCGGGTGTTCGTGCGCGGCTCACCTCCTTTCCTTCTTCCACGACTTCTCCGTTTGGGCTGCAGTGGCTTCTCCTCCTCCTTACTCGCTGGGCGCCATTTTGGGGTCTGCACCTTGGCTGGGTCCCGGGAGCCTCGAGGTCCAATATCTTCGTTTTGCACCGATTCTGTCTGGCAATTCCTCGACTCGCTTGTAGCCTTGCTCTTCCCCTACATGAAACTTGTTCACTGGGGCTGCACAAACTTGTTTGGCGGGTAGTTATGGCCTTAGTTTGCCTCAGGGATGCGGAGCTAGTGGACTCAGACGACCGTCCACATTGCCGTCCAAGCCACGCCCCCCAGAAACAAAAGACTCTAATCACTAAAACAGACTCCGAGCCAGTGCAAGCAAAGTTGGCTCCCCGAAGGGATACAAATCACTCAGACATCCTCATAAAGAATACGAGTTTGTGGAAGAATACAGTGATACACGGCTTTCTCATCGGGCGGGGTGAACTGAACCTCAAGAAAATAAAGCCAGCAAGAAAGAGTCAGTTATAAAGCCAATGGCAAGCGACGTGCAGAATGCATTCCCAGGTCAACTTTCTGAAACTTCCTGAGATGTCTTTCTCTTAACACATAGCTGCCTCTGATGACTATATTACATTTTAATATTCTATGAAATTCGATAGTTTGGAATTTTTTCTCAGAACTGCACAGATATTTACGGTTTTAAACACTGAAGTTGCAATGCAACTGGTGGTATATATAGCGCTCTGATACCCGATACGGGTCAATTTCGGGCTACATAAAACTCCGTAAAATAAAAAAATATAAATATTGCATAGTATATACTTTTGATATAAAGTCCAGTAGGTTTGTTGCATCTTTTATTAAGCCTGCCCACACGTCTTCACTTTGTGAACAAAAACAAATGTAAACCCATCATGTTATCAAGATTGCAAAGTAAATTAAAAGAATACACTAGAATTAGTGACAAGCAGTGTGCCTTTATTTGGTGACCGGCTAAGGCATCCAAACAGCAAGCAGTAAAGATATAAATCAGCAATTTAAAAGTTGTTTCGGCAGCAAAAACACTACATCAAAGAATATGCACAAGGCCTACATTTCAAGCCACGAGTCGTGTTGCATCTGCCGTTTTACAAAAGGGACTTCTTGATCCCATCAACGAAACTGATGAGAGCAAATATGGAAAATGTAAACATCCTAAAAATACCATGCCTTTAAAAACCACGAGAGCCAATAGCTAATGAGATCTGAACAAAAAGTTCAATCTCTCCCTACACTTTCTGATACGTTTCGATATATTGGATATATTGTTGACGAAATCTCTCACAACAGACAGGTAAAGCTGTCTATAGTAAAAATTTAAAAAGTGTGTCGGAGTAGACAAGACTATATAAAAAAAACACACAAAAGATGAGGAATGCGTACAATTATTGTAAACACTGGTAATCAGTCGGGTAGCATTCCAACCCAAGCCACACCCAACTAATGAGACCCAATCAGGCAAAAATCTGTCTTGGGCTGCTTGTGTTCGATGTTCAGAGAGCACTTGGCTTGGCAGTTCATACTGGACTATTCCTATTGAACAAGGACCAAGACTGATTTACAAATGGCTGGTGAGGTGGCATGGAGGGCAAAAGAACGATGGGCTGGAGTGGTACCCCGAGTGAGCTACAAAAAGGATGTCATTTGACAACATCTGCCACTCATCCTACTGTTAAACCTAGCAAACTAGACAGACAACGGGAATATAAGTCACCAGTTTCTGCCCTCTGTTGTGTTGAAGCTGTAAATGATATCTTAATGCAATTTCTTGTGGAACGTTTTCTCCCGACATTGACATTACATCAGCACTAGCTCCCTAGTAATAGGCAGGCTGGATCTTATTGTACACTTAAAAGGTAACACACAGTGCCCTATTTAAGGATGCTACACAGATACATGAGACCTAAGGACTACGGGATAACAAATTAACTTGATAAATTCTCTTAAAGTCAAGTGAATTCGTCCACCTTACGCAGTCTATCTTTTTCAGCATTTGTCTGTGCGGCAAGATATTAGTATCAGAATTAGTATTAGAATTAGTGGTGTAGTTGTTTGCTCACGCGCGTAATTCGTTGTAGCGGCTACAGCAAGCTTGTTTCCAATATGCTCTCCTCTGTGTGACCGTGCACACCCATTCACATACTCATCCTTTAAGTCTGTTCCAACTCGACAATGTACTTAGTGCGCTCCTGGTTACGGGTTTTCAGTAAAACAGGCTGTCAGCACCATACAGACAAACACCAAGTCAGGCCATATCAGGAGACACGTGCTCCTCTGTGAAAGGAATTCCAGCGGAGCTGAAGATCTAAGAGCCCATATCAAAGCAGCAGTACTTGCGGCTGGCGGAGCGCACGCCTCGCGCGGCAGCAGAGGAGGGGGCCTGTGCGATTCCCTTGCGGGAGCGTGCGACCATATGGCGCCACCATATGGCGCCGCGCGCTCCTGCAAGGAAATCGACAGACATGCACGCGTTGCCATTGCAGGCAATGCAACGCATGCACGTTTTTGCCCCCAAAGCTGTGCCGATGGCACTAGGTCTCTCTCTCTTCGGTCTCTTGTTTTAGTCCTTCCTGTCTGAGTTTGGCAGTTCTGGGCAAAAGGCATTTCCCCGAAGACGGAGGACAATCCAGCGACACAACAGCAGAGTGACTCACACAGAAACCCCGTCATTAAACAACTGCACGCCTACTGGAGCCTGTTGTCTACTTGATGTCAGACAAAAGGCCTTGGGGCATATTTTCAAGGATTTATCACTGAGTTATCGACACTGTATTGCAGACAAAGTGGCGATACATTTATCGCCCCATTCACAAGCTGGTGCTAACAGCCCATATCACCAGTTTACCTGCAATAGCAGCCACAAAAAACATCAACACAAATTAAGCCGCAACAACACCACTCCGCAACATTCTCAACAACCAGCCAGATCAGCGATAAGAACCCAAAACAGGCCATAAGGCGCTTTAGCAGCAGGAAATGAAAACCTACTCTGACCTAGTGTAAAGTCAGACGACAGCCTGCACCAGAAAAGGTAGGCCAGGCCAGAGCCACACCTGAAGGGCAACAGATGCCATGGAGCCACTGATCATGCAGCTCGGAGCCCCAACAGTGCCACAACACCCAACGCCACCACCCAGGACCCCCCTCTTCCCCCGGGCACCTCCTCCACCCTGGGCAACGACATGTCATATCAACGTCACAAGATCATGTACAAAATAATTTGCCTGATGTTGCACAATCACAACAGGTAAAATGCATGTGTCGTCACAAAAATTAGCATAACACAATCACCTTTGAATTATGGAACAAAACATTTTATTTCCAAAAACTCAAAACAACAATTTTGAAGACTCATGGCGGGTCTCCTCAGGACAATCTGTAGGTCCCAGCCTGCAAGACAAAATTCGAGATAAGAAGGTGTGTCATGCGCACATCAAAGAACAGAGAGAGAGAGAGGGAAGAGAGAGATACAGAGTGAGAGAAAGATAGGGAGAGAGAAAGATGGAAAGAGAGGGAGAGAGAGAAGGATGGAAAGAGAGGGCGAGAGAGACACAGTGAAAAGAAGAGAGGGATAGGGAGAGAGAGTGCAGACACTGTGCACCCAGGTCTCACTGCTCACCTGCTGGCACCGGTGTGTCCCCAACCATGTGCCGGTATGCACTGCAGTTCACCAGGTCCCTCATCTGAAACAGAGTCCGGATACATGAATGGCAGAGTACATACAATTGCACAAGCCATCATCCCCTGTCTGCCCCTGCGCACCCAGGCAGCTGCACCCCAGCCCCTCCCGCCGCCCATTGGTGCATGCCTTCCCCTGCACACCTAGGCCTCATGGCTCACTTTCCTCCACCGGTTTGTCTCCAAGAGGGCCCACCATGTGCCGGGGCCCGCGAACATGGTACCCTCCACATCATGCAGTCCTGCTCCACGGGCCACCAGGTCTTACACTTGATTCTGGGTCTTGATTTTGCTATGGCAGAGGACATATCAGTGTACACGGCATAATCGCAGGCTGCACTCCCGCTCAGCCCTTGAGGTGCCACTAACTCTGTGACCCAAGAGGCAACACCACGTGGTGGTAGGCCTGCTCTGCCCGGTAGCTCAGGCCTACACTGTGGTCCAGCAGGGCTCACAACAATCGACACCAGTCCTTACCTCCAGGACGGGGCATCATCGCAGACTGCACACCCGCTCAACACTTAAGGTGCCCCCTACCTCAGTACACCGAAAGTCACCGTCCCGTGACGGTGTGCCTGTGCAGGCCACAGTATATAAGGTGCCACCAAGCCTGTGCCCCAAAAGTCATGGACCCTCTATGATTGAGTATCGCAGTGTGGAAGCCATCTTGGCACCTCTGGGCCTAAAGAATGTGATGTTGCAGCGCCCTAGGCCCTCATGCAGAAATAATAACCACACAGATACACCAGAGAGACAGTAGCAATGGCGTCGAGCACGTGCGCCCGGCCCTTTTTATTGGAAGGGTCACATGTCCTGTGACACGTGTGCTGGATGGGTGTGAATGATATGACTGCTGACAATACCTTGAGAAGGTCAGTGTATCCAAGAAACCTCTTGGTTTTCTCATGTTAGAAGATGTTGAGTGAGGGGGACCCAGTCTATGAGCACATTGAATGTTTAGAATAGTTCCCTCAGGTATATTTAACACCATCTGCAAGAATGTTTTGAAGAAACTGATAGGGTCAGAGCCTTCTGAGCCCACTGGTAAACAATATATGCGGAAATAATTCCGCCTATTCCTATTTTCAAGATTTTCAATTTGTCTCTGTAGAGATGTGACCAATTGATTGAAGAGCCTCAACTTTGACACAGGATGATCCTAAAGTTTCCACACTATGTTCAACCTTAGTGATTCTCTCTTCCATCTTTGCCCATCCATCCATTAAGACTTGTAGTTTGGAAATTGTCTCTTCTACAAATGGGCGCAATGCACGAATTTCCTCCAACAGAAGATCCATGAAGACTAATGAGGTTTGCTTTGGCGGAGAAGGAGGATTCTTTTTCAATCAGTTGGTTGATGCTTTATTAGCTGTGGCGGAAGCAATGATATTAGGCAACAAGTTTAAAGAGCCATCCATTGTAGCGAAGTGGGCGTGGAGATTTGAGCGAACTATAAATGTGCGATTCGTAGGAACCAACAGCGGTCTTTCTTTCTTCAATCTACCCATACAATGGGCGGTCAGGCCCAATACTCAGAATAAATGAAGCTCTGAAAGACAAAGTATTTGCTCAAAATATCAATAAATAAGCAGTCTCATTGCAATTGGTAATTGTATTATGTCACAGCATTAATTGGGAACTTGCCGCCTAGACAGCGTGATGTACCGTACTGATGTATCTCAACTTAAAGATGTATAATAGAAATTCTAGAAAGTATTCACGAATATTTCATGCAAGGCGTGGTGAATTATTACCTCAGTCGCAAGATTATCAGCAGTATCAATCAATGAATGATTCAGGTATTTGGCGGCACAAAGTTATGAAGAGCACCTAAATGATAATTTGCTCACCTTCAGCCTACAAATAGAAATACCATAGGCTTCCTCAAGGTAATCATAAACAACCACCAAAGTCACTGTAATTACATAGCACGCATCACCACAGCCTCAACTAGAAGTATGCAAAACTGGAGAGTGAAGTATAGGACATCAATATATTCCAGTTCAGCGGTGCATACTGGGAAATTCAGGTAAACTTCAAATATATATCCGCGCAAAATGAAGAGAACAGTTGCCTCACCATCAAAATGGTTGATAGATCCAGACTTAGGAAGTGAGGAGCCTTGAATCCACTTTCAAAATGATACTTCCCTGAGGGCACCCAGCAGTTGTAGCACTTCAAAGCAAATTGCCCATAAAGAGAGAAGAAAACGAGAATGAAAAAAAAAGGACAACACCTTGCATGAAGTGAGAGTCTTTGAAGAGGGAAGCCTCGCAGGGAGAGCCGTTCCTCTCACCTCACAAGGGCTTCTAAATTGGTGGGCATTATACAGCTCTGTGAAGAATACGTATGGTGAGTGACTAGGAGAGCCTCGCATGTCGCAAAACATATTCTGCCGTCTGCATCTAATGTTCCGATGGCCGTGCATTCATTCTGGCCGGTTCCTGTTCTTCCGAACACGCCACAAAATCCTTCTTCCTCACCGCCGTCATCTGGTGAGTCATTGAACACCGCCATCTTCCTTGGGTGCTAGCCATGCCCCCCATTTGAATTGTGTTTTAACTCTTTATACTATTCAATGTATTTTACTTATTTATATTTGAATTCCTGCTATGTATTGCACATACGTTTATGTCTTTTGACGCCCAAAATAAAGTTATTATGATCCAGTTGTGCAGGCTGGAAACTTCTGGTGCTGGAGAGATAGCAGTGCCGATCGTGTACAAGATCGTGGGCCAGATGTAGGAGCCATTTACCGACCGGTAACAGCCGATTTCGGCCGTTACCGACCGGTAAATGGGGTTTTGGTATGTAGGGAGCATATTTTACAGATTCGGTAAATTTACCAAATCGGTAAATTTACCGAATCGGTAAAATACCGAATCGGTATTTTTACCGATTTGGAAACTTTCAGATGTAGGTGGGACTCTTCAGAGTCCCAAAGGCCCTACAAATTCGGTATTTTACCACCCAATCCAATTGGGTGTTAAAATACCGAATTCAGGTGCACATGTGTGCATGCACACCTAGCCATGTGACAGACAGACATGCCCTTAGGGCATGTCTGTGTGCCACATGGCTCACATGCCCGTCTTTGGGGTGCTAGAGGGTGTCAAAGTGACACCCCCTGCACCCTTGCTAAAATCGGTATTTACCGATTCTGAAATTACAGATTCGGTATTTCCCATTGATTCCTATAGGCTTCAAAGCCCATAGGAATCAATGGGAAATACCGAATCTGTAATTACAGATTCGGTAAATTCCGAATCTTAACGATTCGGTATTTGCAGAATCTGTAATACCTACATCTCCCCCCTTCATATTTACCGACTCTTAAATACCGAATCGGTAAAATTCGGTATTTAAGAGTCGGTAAATATGATTTACCTACATCTGGCCCCTAGTGGTGGATATCTCAAACCATCATTGCTGCCCAGAGACACGATTCAGCTTTATAATGCATACAGGTCCAATGCTGGACTAGCATGCAGGGCCACTTTGTGCATGATCCAGCTGTGCACATACTGGAATAGAAAGCAGGGATATGCCTTGTGAGCGTGCAGATGGGCACTGCTGAAGATTCGAATGATTGGATGGATGGCAGTGCTGGGTCTTTATGGGCCCTGGAGATCAAACCTATGACGTGTCTGCTTCCACTTAAGGACTATTTTGTCTGTTCAACTTCCTCTATTTAACTGTCTTGATAGAAAACGACGAGGAGAGGTCAGTAAAACACCAGAATTGCTCTCTGTTTAGGAACTTTCGTTTTTGAATTTTTCTGGCAACTGCCTCTATTTAACTTTCTTGATAGAAAACGACCAGCAGAGGTCAATAAAATACCAGAATCACTTTAGCATTCTCTAGATTCCAGTCCATAGAAATTGTCTTCCATGAGCACCATAAACAATATGTTTTCAAATCTTGTATTTTCAGTGATATGACCACCAAAGGCCCTGATTTTATATTAAAAACAGAGCTTAGGACTACATCATTTCCAGCTGAAATGCAATATTTCTCACCATGTTTTCCCATACCTGGCGTGTCACGCAGTTTGGTGCTTACTTTTCCTCCATGTTAAAGAACAGTAGATGTTTCAGCATCCAGGCTAATGTGCTGCATAGCTAAATACATATAAGGTCCCAAAGGTGAGACTGATTGCATTGCAAATGCTTGTTAATGAGCAGGAGTCAAAAGTCATTCTATGGTTATGAAGTCCCAGTTGTACTTGCATTGGATTGTGCAATGAAAATGCTTATTAGTAAAGTAATGCCTGCTGCTTTACATACTTGGAACGAGCAATATTACAATTTCATACGTGTCTGTTGTTTACTGAAAAAAGAAAAAATTCTGGGCTGTTGTTAAAAGTACATCACTTTTTATTATGTTATATTAAAAGCAGGAAAGTAATTATTCATAGAAGATACTTGTTTTATTTCGTTATCTTTCAACGTTTCTAACTGTGTTCTTAACTGGAGGTGTGGAAGTGCCCTATTGGATCACGTACCTCTAGTAGACTCGGTACAACGCGAAAAAAGGTACAGGTGTGTTAGTACAGGCAGCAAATACAGGAAAATTAGGACACAGTTTTACTAGAAAATAGACTGCTATATTTATTACATTATCCTTGATATTCATACATCAAGTTTGAGGCTGAGGCACTAAGGCAGAAGATCTACAGTGGCAGATCAAAGGCAAGAAATTGAGTTGACCATGGACGCGCGCCCTCCTGAAGGCGTTCTTCAGTTGCCAGGCACAGCTGGACTTCAGGAGCGACTCATGAATGTCACCCTCAGTGAAGCTTAACAGGTTGTTGTACAGGTTGTGGTTACAGGCATGCACTGGCCAACTTCAAATGCAGTCCAGCAGAGACAAAATACATAATGATCGCTTCAACTGACAGATTATTCTAACGGCGAAGGTAAGTTTCCTCCATTTTCCTTTCGAATGTGTTAAAATGTTGCACCTAAAATGTCCAATCCGTGCCGTGAAAACCAGTCTCATGAGTCCAAAACAGGTACTTGCTTGCTAATTAACAGCTCCCGCTCATTGCCAAAATACTGTAGTAAAGATGTACACCAAACATAATAGTTCCATGAAGTGTATTGCATAGTTTTTCATATGAGGATGTACAACATCTTACCACAGCTCTTCACCGTCTCCCAACGTTCCCCACATTCCATACCATCCCCATATATCCCAGAACACTTATACCATTCCACACCATCAGTATGTTCCATTTAAAGGCGGCACAGAGTCTGTCATACATACCCACTATTTCAGTGTCCTGGACAAATTAGTTCAAGTAGTGCATGTGGAGCAAGAAATGTGATTTGTAGGTCTTGTGGCAAAAGAGGGCACTTAGCTAAACTGCAGATCAAAAGCAAAAGTGCAGGGTGCTAGTGTAAAAACGGTGGAAGACCAATGTGGGGTAATACAGGAAATCATACCTAAAGTGATTGAGGTAGATGATACTATACAGGGACGAGACAACAATATTAGTGGCAAGGGAATAAAAAGAGAAAGCTCTGAAAAACTCAGTTAGTCAGTCAAAGTTGGCTTTATTCGATATGGAACATATCTGTAAAAGCAATACAGTACAGTTTTAAAATGCATAAAAAAGCCAATTCATAAAAGACAGTTATACAAATTCAAAATACGAATGGCAGCAATAAATTACATACAATTGTTAATTTTAAAACCACAATTAAACAACATAAGAAATCCTTTTTGACCTAATCAGTCATGCCCAATTTAAAAACTTCGCCATGCCACAGACAAATAGGGGCCGTGTGTCGGATTTTAGGATACGTAAGGCCTCGCTACATTGTCTGGTACCTAACTCTTTACATAGGGGTTTCAGCCACCTAAGGCGAGGAGCTTTATATGCAGGGCATACAAATAAAATGTGAGGGACCAACTCAATCCTAGTCTCACAGAATGGGCAAAAAGGAGTAGTCTGTACAGGTGACTTCCATCTAGCGGTCAATTCACAAACGGGCAGCACTCCTATTCTAAATTTAAAAATATAAGGCCCTATCTCTGGGTTTTGAGATAATATCGAGATAGGGCTCTCCTAATGCCACCTCCTTTAATAATAGGAATTCGACAGTACATCTACATACATTAAAGTTAGAATTTCTCGAATCCCTTACCCAATTCCAATACAATTTTTTCAAAACAGACTTGGGCGTTGCGGACCTAGACTGCCAGACCTCTCCAAGACCCACCTCTCCAAGTAAACACTTCACATCCCTCAACCATCCTATTTTGTACCAACCAGACATTGATAAAACCTCTTTTAGCCCCTCCGCATAACTAGCGAGTTCCGGAACTCTCCATAAACGAGCCCAGAGGAGTAGAGGGCGCAACCTTGCCTGATCTTTAATAGAGCGACAGCCCATCTCGAGGAATAGGGGAAGGGTGGGGGTACTATAAGGGAGACCCATTAAATCCTTCAAGAATTTGTTTTCTAAACAAGTCAGCTGATCCACATTCTGCGCCCCCCAAAGCTCTGCCCCGTAAAGCGCCGCACTCACACCTCTTGCCTTGTAAATGTCCAGTACTGGTGCAATTGGTTTGAGGGTAGAGGACCGTTGTTCTTTAAGCAGGGCCCCTACCACCCTTTTATGATTTATCAAAATTTTTTGGAGATGACAATTCCACCTCATGGTGTCAGAGAGGCGGATTCCTAAATAGTCAAACTCCTTAACCCTTTCTAGGGATACTGAGTTCAGCACAGGTGGCCTGCCCATTTTCTTCGGGGGATTCAAGACCAAATATTTGGTCTTTCCCGTGTTAATTTCTAAACCCCTCAAGTCACAAAAAGATTGGAACCTATCAAGGAGGCTCTGCAGCCCAACCGGAGTCTTAGAATTCAAGAGGGTGTCATCTGCAAATAGAAGAGTGGGTATTCTCCTGCCCGCCAGGGATGGAGCATCTGAAGGATTTTGTAAGAGATGCTCCACCACACCGTTAACATATAATGAAAACAGGGTGGGGGCTAAAACACAGCCCTGATGGACACCTCTATTTACAGCTATTCTAGCGGTCTTTTGGCCCTGATTTCCCCACCGAACCTGCGCAAAATTTTCTGCGTGAAACTTAATTATCAAAGATAATAGGTACGGTGGCATGCCCAAATCAGATAGCACCCTCCATAAACGGCTGCGGGGCACTAGGTCAAAGGTAGTCCGCATATCTATAAAGGCGAGATACAGACTGCCTTTGCCCAGCACGACCACCTTCCAGTATAGCAACAGCAGGCGAAATGACTGCTCGATGGTCCCGGTGCCAGACCTAAAACCCGCCTGAAAATCAGACAGTATCCTATTCTCCTCTACCCACTGGAGCACCCTCCCCAAAACCACCTTTCCTGCTACCTTCTGCGATGAATCCAGTAGACTTATGGGGCGATAATTAGCTGGGTCGACCTCAGCGCCCATCCAGGAGCCTGGGAGAGGTGCGTCATAAAAACTTGCATTAAGTAGTGATGCAATGAGCTTTCCCCATTCTAATGTAAAAATGCGGATCAAGTCCCCAGGTAGCCCATCCAGTCCTGCAGCTTTATTTGGGATAAGACACGAAATTGCATCCTCTACTTCCTTCCCTGTAAACAGAAGGTCCTCACTTAGCTCAAAAAAGTCCACTGAAACATTTTCAGAAGGATCTTCCCCCTCACCCAATGCCACAGTGTACAGTTTGGAAAAATGGTTAAACCATGACACCTCAGGGATATTACATATTATAAGGGAATCCATGGGTTTGCCCCTGGCTCTGACTAATTCCCGAAAACCCCTCGAATCCCTCCCAGCGCTTGCCAATTTTAGGTCGCACCAAAACTGGTTCTCCCACTCTTTCTTCGCCATACCAATAGCACGCCTATACATCTTCCTAGCAGTACTAATTAATCCACTATCCTTAATTTTGACAGCGATGATTAGATCTCTTTTGGCACTTCGGCAGGGGGCAGAATACCAGCCAGGGTTACCCTTAGGACGCCCCTTCCTGTTGGCCCTATAGCCTGGGTTCCGCATAATAAAAAGGTCACCTAGTGCTTTGATAGTGTTGCTAAATAGAGTGGAAACCTCAAAAGCATTTGAAGGAACAGAATCTAAGCTGGATAGAGCACTGGCCATTATTGATCTTATTTCCAGGGGGGGCGTGGCTAAGCGCGCAACGTGAATGGCCGCCTTGGGGTAGAGCTCCGCTCCGAGCTCCCCTTCCCGACGCACTTATCCAGAGAACAGCCGGCGCAGCTGCGGGACACCACCCTTGAGCACCCCACCGACTTTGGCGGAGATCGGTGCATCCGCACCGCACCGAGAAATCCGGGACGCCCAAGGCGCACACATCGCCTCCGACCTCGGTGAGCACCCAGGCCAGGCCGAGGCTCTGGTGGGCGCGATAGGCCAAAGGCTGCGGCCTGCTTACTAATCCGGCGCACTGCACGGTGACACGACGGAAGCGCCTGGGGCCCGGCCCGACCCAGCCGGAGGTCCCGCTCACCACGCAGCGCCCGCCTGAAGCCTGCCCATAAGGGTGACGACGCAAGGCCGGGCAATATCGACCAGACTGCCGCGGACTGGAGGCGGGAAAGGCGGAGCTGATCCGCCACACACGGAGAACTGCAGCTGCCACCCAAGAGGGCCCAAACACTTGCCCCAACGCCAGGTGACTAAAGTTAAGGGCACTATTCACCCGTGTGGAATGAGTGGGGGAAGTCTGGGCAGCAGGGCCGATCAGGCTTGATGACGCTGTTGCTGCGCTGACTCAGGAACATCCACTGGGAGACAGGACACCCACCGGTCGACTGAGAGCGGTAAGAGGACACGGACGTTCGCAGCCTGGGAAGCACAGCGTCCACGAAGACAACTGTGCCACGTGGGCGGCGCGGATGCCCGCACGACCCACAGCCACACCAATAGCATCACTGGGGGGCTCACACCGACACAATACCACAAGCCAAAGAGGGATCAGCGGCCTAGCTGGCATGAGACGCCACTAACTGCCGAAGCAAAGGCGCAGTCACGCACAGCTGCCCGCACCCAGGCCGCGGTAGCCGAGAGGCTGACATACACGCCAGCTAGTCCACCTGAGACAGACCGCGCCGCTGGGGCGGAGGCGACGCACCGAGTCAGATGTCTAACGGGCCTAGAACCCGAACTGGAACTGGCGGCACAAACACAAAGGGCAAGATGGACAAGTCCGGGAAGAACACCGACCCAGACCAAACAACGGCAAAGCTGGATACCATGCTGGCTGCAATGGAGAGATTAGAAGAATCTATACAGCTCACTCGCACCTCCCTGGCCACAAAAATTGATAGCGTGGTCATAGACTTGACACACTTGAGAGCAGACCATAAAAAACTGGCGGACCGCACCACGACTCTGGAGGACGGAATGCAGGGGCTTAAGCCCCAAGCCGACCAAACGCAGATCCAGGACTTACTAAACAGGGTGGAGTTCCTGGAGGACAGAGCCGAGGATGCGGAAGGTAGGGCACGAAGAAATAACGTGCGATTGGTTGGGGTCCCGGAGAAATGGGAAGGGAAGACCCCGGAGGAGCACATGGAACGGTGGCTGAAGGACTTACTTCCGGAGGGGTCGCTCTCCCCACATTTCGTGATAGAACGTGCCCACAGAGTCCCCACCAAACCTCTGGCAACGGGCTCCAACCCACGGCCCATGCTGCTCCGCATATTGAACTATCGAGACAGGGACTCCATCCTGCGCGAAACACGCAAACTCCACGAGATCCGGATTGAAAATACGTCTGTGATGTTCTTTCCGGACTACACTGTACAGGTACAGCGGCAAAGACACTCCTTCCTAGAGGTGAAGAAACGCCTGAGACAGCTGGGACTGCAATACTCTCTGCTGTTTCCTGCGAAACTGAGAGTGGTGGCTGGGGAGCGCACTCACTTCTTCAATGACCCAACAGAGGTGGAATCCTGGCTGGACAGCGGGGTAGACACTGACCCCAGAAAGGCCACGGGCCCCGCACCCCGGCGACAATTCGGGGGTAGGAGAAGGAGGCGCAGACCCCGCCAAGGGTCGCAGACCGGTGCGCAAGAAACAACAAGAACTCCCCCCCCAGCAGACGCCGCGAGGCAGGAGAAACAAGATGCCCTCCGCCTGGTGATGGAGCTCAGCAGATCCCCTGTGCGGAGCGACGCGGCGGGCGGAAGCGTGCAGGATCTCCCCAGTGATGACGAGGCCATCTATGGCATACCGAACTCACAAACTTCAGGAAACAGGCCGGACGTCACCCCGCAAACGGCGGACTACATCAGCTAACCACACAGAGGGGTCGGCACTCCTTGGAGACATTGTCATGGACTACGGCACTAGAACCCGCTGGAACACGCAGGCCAGATCGCAACGCTGCGACAGCGGAAGACACACACCACAACGAACTACATCCTTGCTACAGGAAGTCCAGCGTGGAGCCGACTCACGCCAAGCACCCCCCCCCCGGAGGGCAAGGGACTATGAGTGACAATGGATGCCTGCACCTGACCGACGCACAGCTGCGGAGACGCCTCGCCTGGCAGCGGATCGGTTGGGACACGTAAAGTATGGTATTTCCTACATGTACTAATGGGGTTCCCTGCATGCAAGGGCGGATTAGACCGGCACGTCCTTCCCGGGAAGGAGGCAGGCCTTCACATAACGACTTTACTGACTCGTGACTGCTGTCACCGTGCGCGTAGCACAACCACCCCCTTAGATTTAGACTTTGTTGCTCTCCTAGAGAGTATGAACGGGAGCAAGTTTCGCATCCGACCTTTTGGTATTCTGAATGTGCATAATGTTCAATGGCTCACTGTTCCGATAGCCATGTTACTATCCCCTCCTTCGATCTCAATGATGTGGTGTGTAATCATATGTATCTGCACGAGTACTGGGGGCGATTGCTCGATGGCGACCATGGGGTGCACGGGGTGGGAATGGGCGGACTGGGTGATTGGAACTGTTCAAGCACAGTAATGTCTACTATTAAGATATGTACGTGGAATGTGAGAGGTATACACACACCAGCACGTCGTTACCAAATTTACTCGTACCTCAAACGACACCACATTCAAATCGCCCTCCTACAAGAGACACACCTAAACGTCACAGAAATCCCCACACTACGTCGTAGATGGCGTGGGCAGTTGTATGCCACAGGTTTCTCATCCTATGCTAAAGGGACACTGGTGTGGGTCAGGCCGGGCGTTCCATGGACAACATTAGATGTGCACACAGATCCCGGGGGGAGGTACGTCGCGGTCCACGGTAGACTGGACGGGAACCCACTGGTACTGGTCTCAGTGTACGCGCCCAACACAGGACTGGCGGATTTCCTTGCTCAGATGTCGAATACACTGGCCCCCTGGCATGGCGTCCCCTGGGTGCTCGGCGGTGACTACAACAGCACACTCAATCTTGCACTAGACCGCTCCCAACCTCCACCACCCAACTCACAGGCACAACAGGCGGCAAACGTGCTTCAGGCGTGGTCCACACGATGGGACTTACAGGACGCGTGGCGCAGCCGTAACCCACATACCAGGCACTACTCGTATTACTCGGGAGCTCACGCCCTACATGTGCGACTTGACAGGTACATGGTAACCAGTGAGATCCTACCACATATCACGGACGCCTGTTACATGGGCCGCACACACTCTGATCACAACCCACATCTCCTAGACCTGACGTGGGAGCAACCACCGCCCCCAATACCCACATGGAGGCTGCAGCCTGATCTGCTACTGGATGGCCCATTTCGAAGCTCCATAAGCACACAAACGGCGCAATATTTTGAGGATAACAATGGCACGGCATCGACACCACAGGCCGAATGGGACTCGTTTAAGGTGGTCATCAGGGGACAATGCCTGGGCACCCAAGCCCACTCCCGACGACAATTAGAAGCTGACCTCAGACACTTAGAGTCGGACATGATGCAAGCGGAACAGGCGGCGGTCACTGGCGCCAGCACTAGTTTATTGGAGGCACAGGCGAAACATGATAAACTGATTGCTAGGTTGAAACATGTCAACTACACAGCCCATTCTGCCCGCACACACCACACTGGGGACAAACCTGGCAAGCTATTGGTTTGGCTGATACAGCGTGAGGAGCGCACATCTCCCGTGACGGCGATCTGTCCAGCTATTGGCCCGGTGGTATACACCCAGGCGAAAATCCACGAGGCCTTCGTGGCACACTATAGTGCGCTGTATGAGTCCCGGCTAATGGCCACACAACCGACCATTACTGCGTACCTGGACGACATAACACTACCAGCCCTATCAGATGACCAACGGGACGACCTAGGAGCGCCGCTGGAGGCAGATGAGCTACGCGAGGCCATCTTCGCCCTCTCGAATGGCAAGGCCCCCGGCCCGGATGGGTTGCCGGCGGAATACTATAAAGCCTGCTCCGACATCCTGATCCCAGAACTCCTCAGGGTGTACTCGGCGGCGCTGGAAGACTCAGCTCTGCCCCGGTCAATGAATGAGGCGACACTGGTGTCTCTTCTTAAGCCGGGCCGTGATGGCATGCTCCTCGGATCGTACAGACCACTAGCGCTGCTGAACACAGATTATAAGATCCTGGCGTCGACCCTAGCTCGACGCCTAGCAGCCCTGGTGCCCGCCCTGATACACAATGACCAGAACGGCTTTGTGCCCGCAAGATGCACCTCCCACAACATACGGAGGTTGTTCCGCGTGCAGAACTATGCGGTGCGAGAGTGGCCGTCTAGTATTGGACCTTGAGAAGGCCTTCGATTCGGTCGAATGGCCCTATTTGCTGTCAGTGTTGCGCAAATTCGAGCTAGGGGACGACTACATTGAACTGGTTGGATTACTGTACAGACACCCTGAGGTGCGAGTCCGCACGGGCAAGCTGATATCCAACGCCATCAGGGTCCGACGCGGCACCAGACAGGGCTGCCCACTGTCCCCGCTGCTCTTCTCACTGGCTATAGAACCCCTCGCTGAGGTATTACGTGCCAAAGGCACTCACTGGGGCATTCCAATGGCAGACAGTGTACACATCGTCTCGCTATATGCTGACGACCTGCTCTTGTATGTCAGGGACCTCACCCGGTTACCGCCTGAGCTGTCGGAAATCTTCCGGTCCTTCAAGACCATGTTAGGCCTTAAAGTCAACTGGGCCAAATCAGGGGCGTATGCGTTCGTTCCTGACACACCAGACCCTGAAGTCACGATCAATAGAGAACGGCTGCCGTGGCACCACACTTCGTTTAAGTATCTGGGAATATATATATATAGAACTCCTTCGGATATCCTTGGCGGCAACCTGACACGAGCTATAACGTCCATAAGATCCCAGATAGCCTTCTGGAAGACCCTCCCACTCAACGTGCCAAGCAGGGTGACATTGACAAAAATGATCGTCCTGCCCAGACTCCTATATTACTTCGCTAACATCCCAACATACGTCCCGGTTCGCACTTTTAAAGAGCTAGAAACCATGGTCAGAGACCTGATATGGAACACCGGGAGACCCAGAGTGGCCCTGCGAACATTATATACGCTGGTCAGTGACGGTGGCCTCGCAGTGCCAAACCTTGAACTCTATTATCTAGCTGCACAACTACAATGGGTGACGGCCTGGCTCGCAGGGAAAAATCTAGAGGACACAGCCACAGCAACAGATATTCTATCACACACACAGATACACTCCCTGTTCCACCCCCTGACGCGCACGAGGAGAACGTCACAATTACATGCGGACGTGGCTGTAAAATGCTACACCAGGTGCTTAAAACTAACAAAACACACCACACCGTACGCCCCGGCGCTTCCTCTCCTGGGCACACCCAAGGCCACATCCGTTGTCACGGAGGTGGCACTGGAACACTGGACATGCGTGGGAGTGGACACCATGGAGGACCTATACGCTGATGGCACCCTGATACCCTTCGTGACACTGGCCAGTGACACGGGTCTTCCAGCGGGGCAGTTCCTACAGCACACCTCCATAGTTATGGCTTACACGCAGCGATGGGGGAGCATCACTGAGGAGCCACCCACACATCAACTGATACAGAGCCTACATGTCATGGGAAACGGTACGCATGTGGTACACTGGATGACACGAGCACTGCTGTCACACACGTAGTGCACCTTGCAACCGCTACGAGACAAATGGGCAGTTGACAGGGGGAAGGAATGGACGGACGGAGAATGGACGGTTATACTGACAGGCCCTAAGAACATCCCCCGAAATGCGCGCTTTAAGTTGATCCAGTTCTATATACTACATCGAGTGTACCTCACGCCGGACAAAATTAATCAGTACTTCCCGGGCGCCGCAGCTTGCTGCCCGAGATGCGCACTAGGGGAAGCAGACTTGCTACACATGCTATGGCAATGCCCACAACTTCAAACATACTGGCGTGCGGTGCTGCCGACACTAGAGCGCTGCACGGCCATGCCGATACCACACACATGGGAAGCATGCATACTGGGCCTATACAAGCGGACCAAACCCAATAAAGTCCCCTCCCGTTTCTGGGACCTCGGACTCCTCACGGCCAAAAGGTTGATTACAAAACATTGGAAGCGAACCACCCCACCCTACCCCTGGCGGAGCACTGGCGCACCTCCCTAGACAACTGGGCAAAGGCAGAAAGCATCACCCTCCAAAATGAGGAAACGGCGGGACTGAGAAAGTTCCCGATTGCGACAATGTGGGACGGGATGCTAAGCTCCTTACATAGAGACTGCTAAGAGAGTATAGACCTTAACCCTGATGACCCCGACGGGGAAACACATGACCACCCACAAAACGCCACTGATGCGCCCACCGTCGACGTCCCACCCTGGTCGCCACGGTGCTACCCCACCCGGCACCCTGCACATGCCGCACGCCTCCCGCTACCTACCCATGGCCCTCCCCGACACCAGACAGGAATTCGTAGTCACTACTCAATAGCACCCATGAGCCCCCAATGCATTGATACACCCCCGACCCGAATCACACACCACGCATCCAAGTTAGATGACCATCACCCCCATTTCACACTTCCTTATTTTTTTTTTCTCCTTGTTGTTTATTTTCTGGTATCCTCTTCCTCGCTGGGCCGACACGGCTGGAACATTTGTAATATACCACTGTTAAGCTACATGAAGCGATGTACTACTATGTAATGTGATACGTCCTGCGAACATGACAGACATCCCTGCGATGTGGAAATATGTATGATGTAACATTAATGTTTGTTTCTCCTCCTGTGAATTTAATAAAAGAAATATTGATCTTATTTCCAGAATCTTTCCATCGTCAAGAGCAACCTTTTCCCATTTTAAGCGTCTCCCACAGTTCGAGGGACAAACTTCACATGTTGACTTCCACACGTGGGGAGCTTGCAGTTTTTTCCCAACCATCCACATTGGGGACAGTGACAGAGACAGCGGATTATGATAGCTGTCAGTTAGAGGGAGAACTGCCATATCCAACAGATACTCATAGAGTCTAAAGTTCAGCAGGATATAGTCAATTCGAGATGAATGACCTACCCTGTTGAAGGTATGGGCCCCACTGGAATCCGACTTTGCCCGTCCATTTACTGCCCTCACACCATATTCCAGGGTTAGGGTATTTAAATGGATAGGTTTGGGTCCAACTTTTGATAAGTGGTAATGAGAGGGGTGGAATGCCTCTCCTGGCATCATCCTCCTGAATGTCATCCACAGCTAGGGGTTCAAAGGTGCAATTAAAATCCCCTGCTAACATTATGTATGTGTCTGCACTACAGGATCTAAGTTCGCCCTCAAGGCCCAGTAGGGTCGATGAGGGCGTACCTCCCTTCGAGGATCTAGCATAGATGTTAAAGATCTCTAAAGACTGCCCCCCGAGAGGCCCTCTAATTACTAGTCTCTGCAAGTCTGGAGACTTGGTATCTATACTCCTTATGTGATAACCCAATGAAATGCTTATCCAGATTAGTAGGCCACCAGAAGGGCGACCTCACCCTATGGGAGTGGGAATTGCAGGAACAAAGTAGGTAATGTAACCGACCTTGTATTGAGGTTCCACACACCAAGTTTCCTGGAATAAGCATATCCCAAATGACTCAATAAAGGAGTTCCATTCAGGTATGTCCAGATTACGGGAAATGCCCGCTATATTACAGCTGACAATCTTCAGGACCTTGTCATCAGCTATGGCCTGTGCAGGAGAAGACCTCTGCACAGGAAAGCTATCCCGAAGAACAGAGTTGGTTAATACAACATTTCCTAGTATCTGCTGGTTAGGGGCATCAGGGACAGACTCGCCAGAATTTAGGTAACCAATGGACTCCCCAGAATAAAAGCAGCGTGGCCATCAGAAGACAATGGGTTATAACACGGTGACCCCAATGCCACCCCTCTACAATCTAAAATACGGCTCTCCACCTCCCAAAATACATCAGGCAGCTTCAAGGGGGGTTGGTAACCATTTTGTCAACAGTCCTGCCATGACCAGTTAGAAAATGGGCATGGGTTTTGACGAAACAAACTGTATTGAGGAAGGTTGTAGGGAGTTTGTCTGCCATCCCGTCCCTCCCTAGTAGTAGGTCTGGCAGGCCGGATGGAAGCTACATAGGGATTGAAGAAACTAAGGTCACGGGTGCCAATTCCTATGCTTGAACTCATATTACCATCACTATTGGCAAAACTACAAACATAGCTGGCTACCCTAGGGTCATCGAAATTGACTATAATACAGTCCCCCTTTATGTTTTTGGGCCTGGTGCCTCACATGAATTACCCGACCACCCATGGAGTTAGGGAGAGGTCTATTTTCCTTCAGCCAAAATAGCGTTTTATTCCTAAGTTCGACATAAGACTCCTGTTTGCCTGGCGTAAGCACAGGCACCCCAGTAAGAACTGCCACAGAGGGCTGACAGTCAGGGGGTAGATTGGGATTGGGGGCAATTACTGTGTCAGAAACGCTTCTTTGTTGTGAGATGGAAACTGGGATTGTTTTGCCAGATTTGTTATCTTTTGAACCAGTACAATTACTATTACTAGATTTTTTAGTCATAGCAGTGCCACTGGTGCCTAGGCCCACAGACCTCACAGTTGTCATTGGACGAGAAACACTAACCACTGATACACTTGGTGGCACCGGGATACCCACTGCGACCGCCCCCGAATTTGGGACGGCCCCAGAAGGGGCCACAGTAAGTGCAACAAGGGTATTTGCCTCAACCACCCCGGGCACCGCCCCACATGGGAGATTTAGACTCTTTGAAGTAGTCGGTGTCTCTTGAATGGCAAGATTCCTCACTGGACCATCCTCCCCGTTTTTAAAATGAAGTTTAACAAAAGTTTTTAGGGAGAAGAAATTATCAAGAGTGACCTGCTCGAATCTGTCTAGCCACTCTGTTAACCCCTTTACTCTCTCCATAACCGGAATCAGCAATGTTTCCACCATTTTCCCCAGCTGATTGATCAATGGGGCCTCAAAAGAGGGGCCTTTAACAGGTTCAACAGGGTCGGATGTCAAATCCACAGATGTCTTCTCTACAGTAGCACCAGTAGCTACTCCCCCCTATCGCCCCTGGGAATTGCTAATACCCGGCCCTGGACCCTTATTTGTCCCCCCCGCCCTACTTCCATTTCTCCTTGGTTTCTTAAAAGGTTTCAGGTAACTACCCTTGCGTGGACTAACAGGCCGTTTCCTTTTACTAGAGGATAATCCATTTACTGCCGACGGTAAGGGCACAGAAATGGCTATGGAATCCTCATACCGCTGTAGAGTAGCTAAGGGAGGCACAAATGCAGAAGTCTCAATAGGCAGTAGCTTTGTCAACGCTCTCTCGCTACCGAGCGAAACCGCGTCCGACAAGCTCTCTAGCCGATTCAGACTGGCCCTAATCGCAACAACCCGTGGCTGGTCAGGGTCGGGGAAACATTAGCCAAGGGATCAGATACATGTGCTAAAGAAACATTAGCTAAGGGGTCGTTTGCATGAACCGGTGAGGGAGCTAACGACAGCGTGCCCAACGATGAACGTTTATTTGCAAAGGGTCCCTGGGAAAGACGCCGTTCTGTCATAGCGATTTCTTTCTCGATGACCGTGACAACACGAGTAATATATTGGTCCATAGTCCCAGAAACACAACCAGCACCAGCCCCGCCTCCCCCCCTCAAGCTCCTACCCGAACGGGTTGACATTGGCATAGAAACCCCAAAAAGGATAGTAGGGCCACTTACTGAACCCGAAGAGGGGTTCCTCCAGCTAACAGAATATTAAAGCACAATACTTGATGTCCATGCAACCCCTCAGCCAAATATCAGAGGGGTGGCCCAGCCCAGCCCTGAACAGCCCCAGACGGCCACAGACGGCCCGCCCTTCGCCCGGGCTTCGCACGGCGCTCCCGCGCAGCAGGGATCAGAGTCTGTTAAATAGACCGTTCTGCGGCCAGTGGGCGGGGCAGCGAGTCAGCGCGGCCCAGGTGCAAACTTCAGGGCAGGGACTCCTGGGAAAGCGAGTCCCTGAAGCACCACACCCAAGGACCACCTGAACGGCCACAGACAGTCCCCACAGCGTCCAAAGCAGCCACAGAAAGCAAAGGGCAGAGTTCGTCCTCCAAATCACGGCAAAAAGAGTCCCCTGAAAAATTGGAGAACCACATTGTGAAATCACCCTGGGAAATGTGAAAGTCAGAATGCTCGCTGACTCAGGAAGCCTTTTCACCTTGATAGCTAAAAGAACTTATGAGACAGAACTAAAAAGAGAAATTGGGGTCTTGCAACAGCAGACATGAAAGCTGTGGGGTATGGTGGACAAAATAAATAAACATAATAGGCATGAAGTGGATGGAAATTTTATTCAAAGGAAATGGTGTGCGAGGAAGATTAATTGTAGCAAGTTAAGTATCTTATCTACTAGGATGGCATCACCAGAAGGATTTAAAAACATAGTTTTAGATCCCAATGCCATATAACCTGTTATGGTAGTTGAACTAGTCAATGAAAGGCAAGTGGAAGGAGGTGAAATGAATCGTGAGTGGGGCATGGAGTTCATGACGAAATTTCCTCTTGTTTTTACTGATAAATTAGGCCTTTCGAAAGGGTTCCCTTTTGGGAAGGGGGTGGCCAACATGGCGGCTGAGTAGCAGCGACACTACAGAGCTTCGCCACCTGCAATCTTTCATAACCATCGGCGGCGCCATATAGCTACTTGGGTTGCTACCTTCGTTTCCCTGGAGGAGGCAGCTGAGTGTGGAGATACCAGATTAAATGTAGGTGTATTCTGCGAAACTGGAAGGCTACGGGCCATATTATCAAGAACGAGCGATAACTTTTTCGCCGCTTTAACGGCAGGAAACTGGCACTAAAGCGGCGATAAGGGGCTTGATAATATGCCCTAGAGAATTCCAAAAGAAGTCCAGGTTCTGGAGGGAAGGACATCAAACCTGGGCTTCTATTGGAATTCTCTAGGGGGACCGCGTGGCCCCCCCCCCTCCCGAGGCCAATATTTTTATTTTAAAGGGGAGGGCCCCCATCTCCAGGCTGCTTTCGGCCCTAGGAACCCTATCCTTTGAAGTCTGGCCAATTTAAAAAAATTTAAGGGCGGGGATCCAATCCCCCGGGGCTTGGCCATTTCCTTTTTTTTTAAAGGATGGGGCCCTGCGGCACCCCTACCCAGGCTGAGTTTGGCCCCGGCAACCCCAAACCCCGGGCATTTAAAAAACAAAGGGAGGGGGCTAAGTGGCCCCCCTCCTGGGCCATTTTCAGCACTGGGGACCCATCCCCCGGGGCTTGGCCTCTCGTTAGGGACCGTGGGGGAGCCCCAAGGCCCCGCAGGCCTTTTTGACTCCCCACCTCCTGCGGGAGCCGGCATTGCTTTTGGGCAGAGGGAGCTGCTAACATGCAGCTCCCTCCGCCCAAAAGCAATTATCCTTTGCAAAATGCACACGCTTCCATAAAGTGAATCAGTGTTTGCTATGTCATGGCGGAATATCATAGCAAACGGCAATGTCCCGGGGGTGGGCACCCTGGGACATTGCTGGAGCCGGCCCTGGGGGTGGAGGTCCCCTGGACATGGAGGGCTCTTGGAGAGGAGCCATGCAACCCCCTCCCATCTTTTATGCATCTCTTGGGAGGTGGTCCCGGGGGCCGCAGCAGACCCCCTCATTAAATAATTTATGCCCCGGGGAGGATGTGGTCCCTGGGGCAGTGTGGGCAGGCTCGATCCCCCATGCTTTATTTTTTAAGAAATGTCCAGGGAGGTGGTGGTCCCTGGGGATGTGTGGGGGTAGGAGCCCCTCAAGCCTTTTTAAAAGAAAATAAAGTTTCAGGGAGGTGGTGGTCCCCAGAATGCATCAAGTGGGCAGGAACCCCCCATGCACTTTTTTTTTAAAACAATGCCCTGGGGCGCTGGCGGTGCCTGGGGCTGCGGGGGGCCTGCGTGGCCTCCCAGTTAATGAACATAGCCCTGGGAAGGTGGCGGTCCCTGGGGCTGCTGGGGCCTGGTCAGGCCTCCACATATATTTAGATCATTGTCCCTGTGACCTGGCCCACCCGGGGACTTACAGAAAACAAAGCACGGAAGCCCACACTTCTTTTTTTTTAGGTTTCTGTGGGATTCGTGGACCCTATGCAACTCCCACTGCATTGTTTAAAAAAAATCTTTTTGTGGCCCTTGGGATCCTTGTGTGACCCCCTGATCAGGCTTAGGGGGATTAGGGGGTTCCTACCCTGCCCCCTTTTCTTAATTTTTCTAATTTTTTAACCTTTTTCCTTCAAGCGAGTCACAAGATGGCTGCCAACACTTGCTGGTTTGAAGTGTTGGCAGCCAATCAGATGTCAGACATGAAAACAGGAGGGTTCGTGGATCCTCCGCGGCCACATTTGAGAAATGTAAACATTTCTCAGGAACTACTGAACGGATTGACACCATTTAACAAAAAGAGTGCTTTCAGAACCAAGAGCTACCTCTTTGCCAGATTTGGTGTAATTAGGTTCATCAGTTCAGGCTGTATCCGTGTCTAAATTTTCCAATGTAAATTAACATTAAAAAAACGGATTTGAGATCCCCCTTTTCTCAGACCCTGCTTGACGGGTCACCCCAAAACTTTCAACACAACAGCTGAAGTGAGTAGCCATTAGTTTTGAAAATGTTGCGAAGATTTGATAAACGGCGCTAAAGATATTGGCAAAAGAAAAAATGCTTTTTGAATAGAAATAGGTCCTAACTATAACTACCTACTGGTGCCTGAAAAAGAGAGCCATTCAGTTTGATTTTCTTGTTCCTATTCACAGTTTGGAACCAAGAAACACCTCTTTCAACTGGTACTCGTATTCTATTCATTGCTGTTGCATTTATTCAACGAAATATTTGAGTTCTCAAGGTCTCAGTCCAGTTAACTCTCACATAAGGATTACCATGTCCATAATGCATAGCGACTGTTTTCCAAAAATGCGATATAGTGTCCTTCTAATTTACACACATTACAGTTTTCTGCCAGAGTAGATAAACTTAAAAACAAAATGCCCACCTTCTCTTGCCTCATAGGAGTAAATTCAGCAGTGCATTGCGGGGCGCGAGTTATATTTAGCTCAGCCAACTAGAACGACTGAATTTCTCTGGTTATCTACGAGTGAAATGTCAGCCTAACTATAACGTCTCTGAAACCTATGTTTTTTTCACTGAATATCTAAGGTTTTTTAAATGCTACTTCCTAATTATATTGTTCCCGAAACCTTTGTTTTTTTTCAGTGAATTTCTAAGTTTTTTTTAAATTCTAATTCCTAACTATAACGTCCTTGAAACCTGTGGGTTTTTCAGTGAATTTCTAAGGTTTTTTAAATGCCAATTCCTAACTATAACGTTCCTGAAACCTCAGTTTTTTCAGTGAATTTCTAAAGGTTTTTTTAACAATTTTATGTATTAAAAGATGTTTGTAACTATTTATTTTGTATGATTTTCTATGTATTTTCCAAAACGTTAAAAATAATTATATTCACTTAAAAAAAATATATATAACATAGCGGATTAAAGATTTATAGTTTTATTTATTTGAATAATTTTAACGAAATTATAATATTGTTGGATTTTTTTCAAATTTTCTACAGTGTGATATTATATGACAGAATTATGAATAGAAAAAGAAAATTTGTAAATAATTTTTTAGGATCATATTTTGTAACTATTTTTTGCTTAATTACATTCTGTATGATTGTTTCCAATAGTGTAAAAGATACGATGTTCTCTCACTATGATAAATATCTTCTTCATATAGATATATATATATATATATATTTATATATCTCCAAACAGGAAATCCCGGCTACTGCCGAGAACGCCATGTCCCCGCCTCAGTGAACGGCGGTCCGTGGTAAAGGAGGCGAACCTTAGTAAAACTTCAACAAACGCTGCAACCCTCTCCAGGTCCTGGAAATACAGCCACCACGCACACCAAATTGCACAAAGCAGTATTTTTATTTTGCAAAGTAAGGCAAACTCACTCGACGCGTTTCGAGACCTAGTCTCTTGGTCACGAGTGCCGTCAGTGAAGTTCCATAGGTTTAAATATACACGTGGTTCTTTTTCAAAACAATCAGCAATGAAGACAAACTTCCATTACGACTCATATCGTGAAAGCAACAAGGTATCTGCTCAAAATCTTTTGATACAATTTAGCAGTCCCTTGAAAATATTACAATCTTTACAACTGCACAAAAATATAGTGTAAACTTAATAATACACACAAGCGTTGGTTTAATCATACCTCACAGAGAGCAGAGACTCATTAGTCTTTTTATGCTTGACTTCACATTCTAGATAGTACCGCCCCTGTGGGCTTTTTTTCAACAGGAAAAAACTTTATTCATACTCCATCTAGAACAAGACGTTTTGCTGGCAATTAAAGTTAATTACTCGACTTTCTCTGTGAGGTATGATTAAGGCAACGCTCGTGTGTATTATTAAGTTTACACTATATTTTTGTGCACGTGTAAAGATTGTGTTATTTTCAAGGGACTGCTAAATTGTATGAAAAGATTTGGAGCAGATACATTGTTGCTTTCACGATATGAGTCGTAATTGAAGTCTGTTTTCATTGCTGATTGTTTTGAAAACGAACCACGTGTATATTTAAACCTATGGAACTTCACTGACGGCACTCGTGACCAAGAGACTAGGGGGCCTATTAGGATGGCTGACGGACCTGCATCCGTCCGCCACCCCAGAGGTGGAGTGACCGTCCGCAGGGGCAGCGGCGGTCCCTCCGTGCAAACTAGTATGTGACCGCCACCCTGGCGGTCACATCCTGTATTTTTAACATTGCGGCGGGTGCTGCTTGAAGCAGCACCCGCCGCAAGGTCAAAAATGCAAGTTTAACATTTACATGCACAAAGAGGCAGGCACCGAGCGGTGCCTGCCGCTTTGTGCATGTAAATGCTGGGGGGTACCATAGGTACCCCCCATGTGCACCCCCCACCCCCGACACCCTGGGGGCCCGCAACGGGCCCCCAAATGCCAAAGACCACATGCTTTTCCACTGCGGAAAACCCGCCGTGGAAAAGTATGTTTCCCCATGCTTCGTAATATGGCAGGCGGTGTCTGATAGACACCGCCACCATATTAGAGCTTTTCCGCCGCGGGACCGCGGCGGAAAAGCGGCGGACGGTCTCCCCGTCCGCAGATGACCCCCCGGCCATCCGAATCTGGCGGGGGGTCTTTTCTCTCACCGCAGCGGTGAATCCGCATCCTCTGGGCCGGCGGTGGCTTCTGCCGGCCCGGAGGATGCGGATTCACCGCAATCCTAATCGGGCCCTACGTCTCGAAACGCATCGAGTGAGTTTGCCTTACTTTGCAAAATAAAAATACTGCTTTGTGTAATTTGGTGTTCGTGGTGGCTGTATTTCCAGGACCTGGAGAGGGTTGCAGCGTTTGTTGAAGTTATATATATATATATATATACATATATATATATATATATATATATATATATATACACATTACCTACTGGTGGTCGCCAGTAGGTAGTTATAGTTAGGACCTCGTTTCTATTCAAAAAACATTTTCTCTTTTCCCAGTAACTTTGGCGCAGGTTGACGAATGTTCGCGACATTTTCAAAACTTTGGGGCGCTCTGGTCAGCTCCAATCTTGAAAGTTTCGGGGTGATTCATCAAGCAGGGGCCAAGAAAAAACGGGGGTCCCAAAACATGTTTTTCCCATGTTCATTTCCGTAGGAAACTTTAGACAAAGCTGCAGCCTGATCTGCTGAACCGAATTACACCAGATTTGGCAGAAAGGTAGTAGTTGGTTCAGAAAGAGACCTTTTTATAAAATGTTGTAAGTACGTTCAGTAGTTAATGAGAAATTAGAAAAAGAAAATGTTTTGATATCTGTGGGCGTGGTGGGTTTGCGAACCCTCCTAAGCACAAGCTTTATTCTCATTGGCTGCCAACACTCCAAACGAGGAAATGTTGGCAGCCATTTTGTGACTCGGTTACAGAGTCAAAAGAAATCTGTTAAAAAAGGATGAAAAACAAGGAAAGGGGGAAGGGTAGGAACACCCTGACCCCCTAAGTAAAAAGTCTTGCAATAATTTTAAGAATTAAACAGTCCTCTGTTGCATAGGTCAGTATCAGATGTAAAAAAAAATTGGGATGAAATAGAGTTTCGTTACTTTGGTTCTGATCAAGAGTGTAGAGAAAGTGAGAGTTTGATAGGTGTAGGTGATGATGAAGAGGTAGAAGATAGTAGTACTGAGAAGTTTGAAGATGAAATTACAAAGTTTAAGGTAATTTTTTGTGAAAGACCAAACTATGGGTGTCATTAGCTTAAAGTCCGCCCGCCATACCCCCGGGAAATGGGACAGCCTGCAATGCATACGGCGGTCCTGCACAGCCCATTAGCATGCGCCCGCCACACTCACGGGCGCATCCTGCATTTCTGACATTGCGGAGGGCAGTGCTAAAAGCACTGCCCGCCACAATGCCAGAAATGCAAGTTGTGCATTTGACAGTACAACGTGGCAGGCACCGCGCGGTGCCTGCCACGTTGTACTGTCAAATACCAGGAGGTACCATAGGTACCCCCCATGTGCACTCCCCAGAATCCCTGAGGGCCCGCTAAGGGCCCCCAATGACGAGAACTGCCTGCTTTTCCGTGGCGGCGTTGCCGCCAGGGAAAGGCAAAGCCCTGCATGCATCATAATATGGATGGCGGTGTCTACCAGACACCGCCACCCTATTAACAGCTTTTCCGCCCGGTAGGCAATCGAGCGGATTGCCTACCAGCGGAAAATCGGCGGACGGTCTTTCCATCCGTCGGGGTCCCCGCGCCATAGTAATATGGTGGCGGGGAATTGGCATGCGGGCGGGCACAAATGTCGGGCGGATCGCCACCGCCATGTGAGCGGTGCCAACCACCTGACATGCTAATGGGCCCCTATGTTTTGATGTCGACGAACTCACTATAGAAATCAAATTAGGAATATTGATCTGTATTTTAAAAGTGAAAAAGAAAACAATGATAAGTGGAAGGAATTTGGAGCTTATTTGTTGGTAGAAGATTGCTTTGATTTGGGTAGTGGTCAACGTATTTGTAAATATTGTTATACCAAATTAGAGCTAGAGCTGTACAGAAAAACCTAGAGTTGGTAGGTATTCCTCCAGAACTGGTAGATTTAAATGAGTCCATTCTGATTTAATCTGTGCACCCATTTCAGGCTAATCAATCAATCAATCATAGCATTTGTAAAGCGCACTATATACCCGCGAGGGTCTCAAAGCGCTGGGGGGGAAGCTGCTACTGTTCGAAGAGCCAGGTCTTGAGAAGCCTCCTGAAGGTTAGAAGATCTTCGGTCTGCCACAGGCGGATGAGGAGGGTGTTCCATGTCTTGGCAGCGAGGTGGGAGAACGATCTGCCGCCGGCGGTCACTCTTCGGATACGGGGGACGGTGGCGAGGGCGCGCTCTGCGGAACGGAGCTGGCGGGTGGGGATGTAGAGGCTGAGTCGGCTGTTGAGGTATGCGGTCCAGTGTTGTGGAGTGCTGTGTGTCCGTGGGTGAGGAGTTTGAAGGTTATCCTCTTGCTGACAGGGAGCCTGTGCGGGTTTCTCAGGTAGGGTGTGATGTGGCTGCAGCGAGGGATGTTGAGGATCAGGCGTGCGGAGGCGTTCTGGGTGCGTTGGAGCCGTTTCAGGAGTTTGGCCGGGGCTCCTGCATAGAGTGCGTTTCCGTAGTCCAGTCTGCTGCTGACGAGGGCCTGGGTAATCATCCTTCTTGTTCCGGTGGGGATCCACTTGAAGATCCTGCGAAGCATGCGGAGGGTGTTGAAGCAGGAGTAGGAGATGGCGTTGACCCGCTTCGTCATGGAAAGGGTAGAGTTGAGGATAACCCCTAGGTTGCGTCCATGTTCGGTGTGTGTAGGGGGTGGTCCTAGAGCAGTTGGCCACGAGGAGTCGTCCCAGGCCGAGGGGGTGAGTCTGAGGATGAGGACCTCCGGCTTGTCTGAGTTCAGCTTCAGTCGGCTGTTCCTCATCCAGTCGACGACCGCCTTCATCCCTTCGTGGAGGTTGGTTTTGGTGGTGTGGGGGTCTTTGGTGAGGGAGAGGATCAGCTGGGTGTCGTCAGCTTAGGAGATGATGTTGAGGTCATGTCGTCGTGCGCCGTGGGCGAGCGGAGCCATGTAGACGTTGAACAATGTTGGACTGAGGGATGAGCCTTGGGGTACCACGCAGATGATCCCGGTTGCTTCGGAGCGGAAGGGGGGAGGCGGACGCTCTGTGTTCTGCCGGAGAGGAAGGAGGTGGTCCAGTCTAGGACCTTCTCTTGGATTCCGGCATCGTAGAGGCGTGTTCGAAGTGTGCGGTGGCAGACCGTGTCGAAGGCGGCTGACAGGTCCAAGAGGATGAGGGAAGCGGTTTCTCCGCTGTCGATGAGGGCAGTTTCGGTGCTGTGGTTGCTGCGGAACCCGGACTGGGACAGGTCCTGGATGTTGTTCTCCTCGAGGAAGCTGGTCAGGTGTTTGTTGACGGCCTTTTCGATGACCTTCGCAAGGAAAGGGAGCAGGGAGATGGGTCGGAAGTTCTTGAGGTCCTTGGGGTCTGCCTTGGGTTTCTTGAGTAAGGCGCTGATCTCTGCGTGCTTCCAGCTCTCCGGAAAGGTTGCTGTCTTGAAGGAGATGTTGATGGTTTTCCGGAGATGGGGTGCGATGGTGCTGCTTGCTTTGTTGAAGATGTGGTGTGGGCAGGGGTCTTCCGGGGATCCGGAGTGGATGGTGTTCATGATCTTGATGGTGTCATTGTCGTTGATGTTGGTCCAGGAGAGCAGGCGGTTGGTGCGGGTGGTGGTGGT
Organism: Lissotriton helveticus; assembly: GCF_964261635.1. Classification (NCBI taxonomy): domain Eukaryota; kingdom Metazoa; phylum Chordata; class Amphibia; order Caudata; family Salamandridae; genus Lissotriton; species Lissotriton helveticus. The sequence continues at coordinate 527,981,085 of NC_136057.1, read as the reverse complement.
CGTGGGAGCGGGGGTCTCAGTAGTCACCGGGGTGGTGACAGCATCGAAGCTGTTGTGCATGTCTGCGATCTTGCGATGGAAAAAGGTGGCCAGAAGGAGTCGCACAGGTCTTGTTAAGGTGGGATGTCATTGGTGTTGGAGCTGGGGTTGAAGAGTTCCTTCACGATGTTGAAGAGCTCTTTGCTGTTGTGTGCCTTATAAACTAGGCTGTCTTTGAAGGAGGTCCTTTTGGCGGATCTGATGAGGTGGTGGTGTCTGCGGGTGGCATTCTTGTGGGCTGTGTAGCTTTCCGGAGTTCGGTCATGGATCCAGATTTTTTCGAGTTTCCGGCACGGAGGCCTGGAGGTCTTTTTTGAACCAGCTGGCTTTCTTGTTGGTGATACAAAAGGGGATGATGGACGGAGCGTTTGAGCAAATCAAACACTCACCCCCAGTCAACTGATCTGGGTTTAATCCATCACCATTCTTTAGCTCACTCGGCCACCCCAGTTCAGACATGGCCATATGCAAATCAGTCTGACCCTGTGCCTCATGGGAACAGTCCAGCCTGAACTGCCAAACCATGTCTTCCCTGGACCGGAAACAAGCATCCTGGGACCGGTTTCGGATTCATAATCCTCATCAGCCAGGCTATCTTGAATCCAGTGGCCAAGTGAGCAAGGGACTCACGTCTGAGCATACCCTGCCACACTTAGGGCTTTCTTGTTGGTGTCGGTGTTGGAGGGCTTCTTGAGCGGGCGTGGGTGTTGGAGCAGTCGTTGATCCACTGTCTGAGGTTACGGGCTGCGGTGTCTGGGTCAGTCGGGTCTGCGGGTGGGTTCTGGGCGAGGGTGGTGTTTAGCTGGTCTTCGGTGACTATGCTCCAGCGGAGGCGAGGCATCTGCTGGGTGCAGTGGTGTATGGTGGATTTCCGGAAGGTGAAGTGGATGCAACGGTGGTCGGTCCAGTGGAGTTTGGTGGTGCGGTTGAAGAAGATGTGGGAGCTTCCTGAGAAGTTGGGGTCAAGCTTGTGGCCGGCGGAGTGGGTGAGTGTTGTTACGAGTTGTCTGAGTCCGAGGTTGGCGAGGTTGGCGGTCAGGGTGAAAGAGTTGGAGTCGTTGTTGTTCTCGAGGTGGAAGTTCAGGTCCCCGAGGAGGATGTAGTCGGTGGAGGCGAGGGCGTGTGTGCTGATGAAGTCGGCGATGGAGTCACTGAACTGCGGGCGGGGTCTGTAGACGAGGTGCCTCTGAGGGTGGTGTTGGGGTCGGTGTGGATCTGGAAGTGCAGGTATACGGCGGTGCTGAGGGTGTCGTCGCTGTATGTCGAGATTTTGAGAGTGTTCCTGTGGACAATGGAAATTCCTCCTCCTACTCTGTTCGTGCGGTCCTTGCGGGTGATCTTGTAGCCTTCCGGGATGGCTATGGCGATGTCGGGTGCCGAGGAGGGGTTCAGCCAGGTTTCTATTAGGAAGGCAACGTCCGGGAAGTTGGTGTTGAGTAGGTCCCAGAGTTCGACAGCGTGTTTGCGGGCGGAGTGGGTGTTGAGCAGGATGCATCTGAGGAGGTTGGGTTCTTTGTTAGGTGGGTTGGCAGGCCTGATGCTGGTGAAGCTGCAGTTCCGGAGTGCAGGAGAAAGGTCCTTGGGTGTGCTTCAGGGCGGCCAGGCAGCAGGAGCGCGATAGTCCGGTGTTGAGTGAGTGGAGGGCGCTGGAGTTGTAGCGGAATCAGGTGTAGTGGTGTTCGCGAGGGCCAGGGGTTTTGGCGCTGGGCACGGTCCAGGCACGGATGGGTGCAGACGGGCTTGCCTTAGGGCGATGCACAGCCTTCATATGAGGGGATATGGGAGGGAAGAGCAGCTGGGAGGCGGGAGTGGGGTGGCGAATGGGAAAGCAGGGGGTAGGGCCGCAGGGGACGCAGCTGCGGGGAAAATTAAGGGGGGAGTGGGCGGGGGTTACAGAAGGTAAAAATTAGGGGCACAAAGGATAACAGTGCAGGTGACAATTGGGAACACAAGAATTAACACAGTCCTAACAGTTGGTGGAGCAGAGCAGAGAAATCCAGAACACGGGCAAGACAACACAAATAACACAGTCCTAACAATAGACAGAGCAGAATGCAGAATGCAGGCAGTAACGCGCGGGGCACAAACCAAATGCGAGCCGCAGCAGCAGCGGGCTCAGGGCACACAGGTGGGGCTGTGTAGCGGTGAGGGGAGCGACCTGCCTGGTCACAGGGTCAAGGGGCGCTATTGTTCGTATGGAGCCTAAAACAGGTAAATTGCCTCCCAAAGATTTACAAAGAGGATTAAAAGGAAGAGTTGTGTATTTACCTTTAAATTTAAAGAAAAATATTAAAACTATTGGTGTAGAGAAAGAGGAAACTTAACCTGTAGATATTCTAGTTAATGGTGTTCCTTCGAAGAGTCAGAAAATATAGCAAGAATTAGTAGATGTCAGCAAATTGCAAAAGGCTACGTTATATCTCATAAAAAACAATGTTTACTACAAAAATGTGTATGTGGAAGAAGAAAAAATAGTTTTAGGAGATGATAGGTCATGGGGTACGGTTCATACACCCCATGATCTTAGGGGGTACGGTTCATACACCTACGATCATGGGGTACGGTTCGTACACCCCATGATCTTAGGGGTACGGTTCGTACACCCCATGATCGTAGGGGTATGGTTTGTGCACCTACGATCATGGGGTACGGTTCGTACACCCCATGATCTTAGGGGTACGGTTCATACACCCCATGATCGTAGGGGTACGGTTCGTACACCTATCATCATGGGGTACGGTTCATACACCCATGATCTTAGGGGTATGGTTTGTACACCTACGATCATGGGTTAAGGTTCGTACACCCCAAGATCGTCGGTGTACGAACCGTACCCCTACTGTACCCCTATGATCATTGGGAATACGAACCGTACGCCATGATCGAAGGTGTACGAACCGTACCCCTAAGATCATGGGGTGTACGAACCGTAACCCATGATCGTAGGTATACGAACCATACCCCTAAGATCATGGGGTGTACGAACCGTACCCCATGATCGTAGATGTAGGAACCGTACCCCTAAGATCTTGGGGGGGAACCGTACCCCATGATCGTAGGTGTCCGAACCGTACCCCTAAGATCATGGGGTGTACAAACCGTACCCCTAAGATCTTGGGGTGTACGAACTGTACCCCTACGATCATGGGGTATACGAACCGTACCCTATGTGATTGTGTGGCTCTCCGTACGAATTGCTCATACGCGACATTTACCGTACAAATCGGGTACTCATTCCCCGGTCCGAACCGTACTTGTCGGGTCATACGGCATGTTTACGATTCGTACGGTTCACTTTCAGGGTCCTTTTCAGACGGATTTTCCCTTGCTTTTCGTACGGTTGGCAACGATTTGGACGTTTTTTTTACTACGGATCGTACTACGCGATTCGGACGGATTTGTACGATTCGTATGTAAACGGCTACGAATTCGAATCGTCGTACGGATTTGTTTACCGAATCGGAATCGACCCCTTAATGTACAGCCAGATGCTCAAGAATTTCTTATGTTTATGCTTGCAGTATTGGAAGATGAAGGAATACAAATTGAAAATCTGTTTGGACTTCATTACAGTTGGGATCATGAATGTGAAGATTGTACATTTACTTCTACCATTAAATTAGACACTGAAAGATTCAAATATTTGACAATACCAGATTGTAAAACAGTGTCTTTTAACAAATTAGTAAAATCAGCTAATCAAAATATAGAATGTAGTCACTGCAAATCAGAAATGTTATCAACATTATTTATAGAACATTTTGGAAAATATATCATTTAATGAAACAACGTTGTAGAGCAGATGAAAGAAAATTGGAAACTAAAATGAAAAATGTTGTGGCAAGTCAACTGTCAATTTCAGGAAGAACTTTCAAAGCAGTGGCAATTATGTTCCATGATAGACCTTCTACAACATCTGGACACTATACCGTATATATTAAAGTGCAATAAAGGATGGATGCATTATAATGATGCCCATTTGCTATTCAAATATCGGTTGCCTAATGAATTACCAAATTCACACCTAATATTTTTGATGCCAAAGTTCTGAGAACATTATTCGGCATTTTAGGAAGATGTCAACATGAATTAATGAAATTATTTTGGATATTTTCAATACAATTTCAGAAACATCATTTGGCCTAGTGGAAAGATGTCAATATGAATTAAGAAGTTTATTTTGGATATTCCCAATGCAAATGATTTTGGAGAGGCAAGATGGCGGACGCAGCGCTGTCCGGGTGAGACAGGTTCTCCGCTGCTCCCCGCTGGTACACTTTCCCCCGCCTACCTGACTTTTGGAGACTTGGAATTTTCTGGAAAACTAAACTGCAGATGAATGGTCCCTGAATCACTTATAACTGCTGAGGGATGCTGTACGATTTAGACCGATGTCAACGGCTCCATCAGAAGTGGTAATCTTATCTGTGTTTGGTGATTCGTTCTGCTGCGCGGTGCTCCTCTGACTTCCTGGGCTTCCTGCTGGCTCTCAGACGCTGCAGTGGTTTCGACCTTCTCCGGTGCCTGTAATTGCGTCCTCCACTGATTTTGCTCTGCATTCCCGGCAGGCACTGACACGGCTCGTGGAAGACCCGGAAAATCCGCATTGGACTGGGATCCCGTTTTTGTCATTCGGTGCTCCACAAACAGCGTCTATGGCTCCGAACAATCCTACCGGCTCCGCCTGTGAATGCGGCTCCCGTGGAGTTACCTGGTTCATTTGGCAGCGTCTCGGGCACTCCAGAGGTTCAAGTAAGTGCTAATGCCTCCACTGATGCTGCAGTAATTAACAGCTCTGCCCGAAGAGGTAGATCGTCTTCCTTAGACTTGGGTAACCCGGCAAAAATAACTGGCAAAGTAGATGGCATTAACCCTAAAATCCCTGTCATGTTTAAAAAGAAAGCCCAGCTTAAGGCTAAAACTTTATTATTGGAAGCAGTAAGCTCTTCTCCTCCTGCTCTGCAAACTCAAAAATCTGTGATTACACAACAGAAAATGATAGAGGCATCAGTCAATGAGGAGGGACAAACGTCATTGGAGATGGAAACTGCTATTTGTGGGTCAGGGATGCTGCAACAAATTACTTCGGATGTAGGTTCCGGGGACTCTGCCAGTAAATTTTATTCAATGTCGGATTTATCTAACCTATCAGGCCTTGAAAATGATTGGGCCGACGATACGAGCCTAACTAGCTCTATTCCGCTGGAGGAAGGTGAGGGCAGGGAGTTAATACAGTTCGAAGAGTGTCTCTCTCAGCTTCTCCTCCTGCGACACGAGTTTCTTCTATTCATCATTTGGCAAATGATGGGTCCCCCTTACTGGCTCCTCCTCATATTGAGTCCGGTTCCCCAGGGGCAAATGGTACAGTTTTGTTGCTTTTGTTACCTAGTGAGTCTGAAAGACCTGTTGGCAATACTTTTTCAATTCCATATGAAAATGACGCTCATCAAGTGAGTCAGCCTTACTCATTCTCTAAATCAGACTCTGAAATCACTCTTGCTACAATTCTCCAAGCAATTACATTGCACCGTGAGGAGACAAGGGCAGAAGCCTTACATGCACAAGGGGCAGTACGCAAACTGCAGAATACAGTACGTCGGGTTATCAAGTCAACAAGTGAATTGACCATACGAGTTGTCGAAGCCGAAACTAGAATTTCTACAGTTGAAGACGAAATGGTGCAACAGAAGTCGGAAGTTGCTGCATTAACTGCTCTTAGAGATGACATTAATTGGAAGCTAATCGACTTGGAGAATAGAGCAAGAAGAAATAACCTTCGAATTTTAGGTATCCCCGAAGGCTCTGAAGGGAGTAATATCCGGCAGTTCGAACAAGAGTTATTCTTAGAAGCATTTCCTGACCTAACTCAATGGAACTGGGAGCAGGAATTGCAGAGAGTCCATTGATTCCCCTTCCACAAACGTGTTGGCAACAATTCCTCTGAAGAGAAGGCTAGAGCAATTCTAATTTGCTTAAACAACTTTTTACTTAGAGAAACTTTATATGATTTAGCAAGACCAGATCGAAAAAGGAAGGGGAAGGGCATGGAATTCTTTGTTCGCCCTGATTATTGCCAGGCAACAGTCCAACAGCGTTGGCATTTCCGACAGTTGATACCTAAGTTTCAAGCTAAAGGAGCCTCAGCTTTCCTGTTAAATTCTTCCAAGTTAAAGGTTCTTTATAAAGAGAAAACGCTTTTGTTTCTTTCAGAGATAGCTGCTAGAATTTTTTAGGTTCAATAGTCTAATGTCTTGTTTATGATTCATCTTAGCAATATAGAATGGACTGGACTGGACTTTAATCATGCTATCTTTTCTTGTATTTGTGGTTTGTTGCTACATTAATGATTATGATATTCTTTTTCTTTCTCTTTGTGTGCTTTAGAGGGCGGGGGTGACTGGTGGGGGGGGCGGTCAACTTTTCTCTCCATCACTATGGGAACTTGCCAGTCCCTTTGTCTCACATGGGTGAGTTTATGGGTGGGCACTAGGGTGGGTGAGTTGGGCTTTCAGGGGAGGGTGGGTGTGGTGTGTTTGGCAAGGAAAAATAGTAAAGGAATATTTGATGCAATACCAATTCATGATTATGTCAAATTATTTTATTTAACCACTACGTTGGATTGTCTTATTAGTGTCTGCTTGATTCTCTGTATAGTCTGTTTTGAAAATGGGTAGATTTAAAGTATGTTCATGCAACATCTGTGGCCTAAATGATAGGAGGAAAAAGGGGTATCATGGCTCAAATTTTGAAAAACATGAAAGTTGATGTCTTGTGTATTCAAGAAACCCATATAAATTGGAAGAACATGAATTGGTTTAAAGACTCAGGCTTTGAATTAATTTGCTGTTCATGGCAGGGTACAACCACAAGAGGTGTTGCTATACTAATAAGGTATGGGCGAGGCACCAGTATACGTGTTAAAGAAGATCCCCTAGGTAGGTGGGTAATTAGTGAGCTGCGGCTTGAGGCTTCAGTCTTTACAATTTGTACTATTTACGGCCCTAAATCAGATGATTCGGACATGTTGAATCAGTTGAGTATAGAACTAGCATTGTGGCCGTCTCCTCTATTTTTATGTGGGGATTTTAATTTACACTTGGATGGGAAAGTTGATATCTCCAGCAATTATATTTATGGTGGTAAGAAGAAAAATGTTTTCAAGGCTATGAAAGCAATTATTGATGAATTCGGGTTGGTAGACATAGGTTATTTGAAGGGAGGCGGTGCTCCGGGAGTACCTTTTATTCGGCCCGCATCAGAAACACTTTAGTTTAGACTACTTTTTTGTAACAGCTGGATATGTAAATACTGCCAAAAATATTAGGTTTGCAATTCTTCCCAAAATAATCTCGGAACACAACCCTATTACTCTTGATTTTGATGTTAATCTTAATCCATCCCCGAGGACTTGGACTTTTGAGCAGAAATTATTACTTGATCCTCTGTACATTGAGTATATGGGGAAGTGGATCCCTGAGTTTTTTTAAATTAATCAAGGCTCAGCATCAATTAAGATGGTGTGGGATGCTTTCAAATCTGGGGTCAGGAGAGAAACATTAAGCTATTCAATTCACAAACCGCGCGAAATCAGGAAGGCAGCAGATATTGAGCTGGGTAAACTGCGAGATGCCGAAATTCAGTTGATGACGGCTTGTAGCAGAGGGTTAAATACTGATCACATTTTTAAAAACTTAGCTATACAGAAAGCAAAAATTTATCAATGCTTTGCCACGAATTTAGCTCAACAAATTGCTGTCTTCAGATCCGAAATTTATGAGGTGGGAGAGAACACAGGGAGACTTTTAGCGAAAAGGCTGCGACAGAGGGCGGTATCAGCAAGGATAGATAAAATCATAGATGATTCAGGGCAATTATACGACACTCCATCAGAAATACTAGGGATCTTCCATGAGTTTTATTGTAACCAATATACAGAGGATATCATTGGAGGTATTGGAGGAAGGATAGCCGATTTTAGAGAATCCTTACCTAACATCATCTTGTCACCAGAGGAGGCTGAGCAATTGGATACCCCAATTACTTGGGAAGAAATCGAGCAATCCTTAATGTCACTAGCCTTAGGTAAAGCTGTGGGACCTGACGCTATCCCTCTTGAATTTTTTAGGGTCTTTCGCGCTGTTCTTAAAAAAGAACTGACCACACTTTTTCTGGAAGCCCAAAAAGGGAGGGCACCACCTTCTTGGCAGACTTCTATTATCACAGTTGTTCTGAAAAACAGATAAATCACCCTTGCTACCATCCTCATTTAGGCCAATATCCCTAATTAATGCGGATAGTAAGGTCTAGTCTAAGATCCTGGCCTTACGCCTCTCCAGTATTATTTCACAATTGGTTTCAAAATTTCAACACAGGTTTATCCCTTTATGTGATACGGCAGATCAAATCCGCCGCTTAATTACATTCCTGGACTGGGCTCAGGCAACTAGCTCCACTATTGGGGTTACCCTCTTGGATGCTGAAAAAGCATTCAACAGGGTTGCCTGGGCATATATGTGGGACTCTTTAACTAGGAAAGGATTCGGTCCAGGTATTTTAACAGCTTTGAAAGCCATGTATCACCTTCCTACAGCTTCTATACGACTGGGCGGTCAAATATGTTCTCCGTTTTCAATCACCCGTGGCACACGGCAAGGGTGTCCGTGCACACCATTACTCTTTGCTTTTTATATAGATTCCTTTTTAAATCGTCTAAATTCGTCCGTAAATATTAAACCAATTCACTTAGCCCAAACCGACTTTCGAGTCTTAGCTTATGCGGACGATATAATCGTAGTTACAACAGAGATAGAAACTGCGATACCCGCTATTAGTGATTTAGCGGCACAGTTTGAATCCTTTTCAGGATACAAGCTGAATCTTTCTAAAACTCAGACGTTATATGTCGGAGGTAAACCTCCTTCCACTATAGTAACTGTTCCCGAAGTTACATATTTGGGAATTAAGATATCACTTCCTGTTTCCAATATCCCAGAATTAAATTTTAACCCTATAGTGGCAAATACCAATGCAATACTAGAAAGAGTAGATCATCTCCACCTATCCTTATATGGCAGAGCTAACGTGTTAAAAATGTTGATACTACCTACATTTTTAAACATGTTCCGTACAATCCCTATTGAATTTCCACCGATATGAGAGGGTAACTTCTAGATTTTTGTGGAGCTATAAATAACAACGCAGAGCCTATAAAAAGATGATTCTCCTTAAAGAGCGAGGAGGGTGGAGTATTCCTTATTTCTTATTTTATTATGTAGCCGTCGCTCTACAATTTATTAGCCCACTTGTCGTCGGGGATACAGTTCAAATCCCATTGTGTAATACTCCATCTATTTATGAGCTGGTGATGGGTGAGGAGATAAGGGGATGCTTGGTGAAGGTAATCGAACCCAGCTATTTCAAGAAAACTAAATTTAAGATTTTAATAGCTGAGTATTCAGTTTGGAAATTGGTGAGGCGTCATATGGGGATTTCAAAATTAAATGTATATACTCAATTTACCGCATCTGATTTATTACCATATATTTTTCGCGATCAAATCATGAATAGATGGAAGGCTAAAGGGATTTATTGTTTAGGGGATTTGTTTAAAGAGGGATATTTAGTTTATTTTACTGATTTACAAATTAACTTTGGCCTACCGAAAAATGATTTCTTTAAATATATCCAAATTCGTAGCTGTTTGCAGAACTTAGGCTCAGTATCTGAACATCAAATGATCAAAATTCCTCTTATTGAATTTATGTTGAAAAAGACATCAATCGGTCTATTTTATTCTTGTCTGATTCAAGACTTTCCAGGTGATTTGGAAAATTGTCAAACTAATTGGGCAATTAAGCTCGGGATATCTGAAGTTAATATTTCTGAATCTGTTACCTTGGCCAACAGAGTTCTTATTACAGGGATGATGCGCTCACAGTATTTTATGGCCATAAATGACTTATATTAAACTCCTAGGAGGGTCTCTAAATGGAGCTTGACCACAGGTACAAAATGCAACAGGTGTGGTCTATTTGCCGCTGACACGGTGCATATGTTTTTTTTGTGCCCCAAACTTTCCGAATTTTATTTGTCTATTGAAAGATTTTTGGCTATAATTCTGGGACGCACGATTAGTATAACTGGTGAGCTGGTATTGACTGGGTGTGGCTCGGCAATTGTGGATCAGCCACGACCCAAGGCTACGAAATGCTTTCTTTTTATATGAATGGCTGTAATACAGGCCTGTATTAGAAAAGATTGGATTAACTCTGAGCCACCCTCTTTCCTTAGTTGGCGAGAAAGATTATTGTCAATGTATAATTTGGAACTGGCTATTTATAAAACTAAAGGGATAAGGAGGAGCGTTATGGGAGAAACAATATGGATACCTATTATGGAATGGATTTAGGAAAAGGCAATGTCAGAATTCCACATGTACTTTTTTGTTTTATTAAGTCCTTCTGTCATGATGAATTTATTTGTCTTGTTATACCTGAAATATTCGTTCTGCAAATGTATATGCTGTTTTTCCTTGCAAAAAAATAAAATGGAAAAAAAAAAAAAGCAAATGATTTCGGAAACATCATTCGGCCCATAGGGAAGATATCAAGAATTGCTGATTCAATTATGGTTTCTGTTCTTTGATATTGCATTTAGAAAATTATTTTAGGAAGAAGCATTTCATATATTTGATCTTTGTATTATATGCAGTTATTGAGGGTGTTTATTTTAGGAAAAGTAAACAGATAGTTGAGTTTGTTGTAAATATTTTGAATAGAGATTTGTTTTTTTAAACTATCTTATTGATTGTATTTTTTTGGCCGCTGTTACATGATGATCAACATTGAAATTACTGTGTATGGTGAAATCCAATACAATCTGAAAATAGCAAAAAAGGCAAACTGAATATGTTATGTAATTGTAAAATAATGTTGTGTTCTTAAAACTATAATTTTATGTTATAACTGTATTTTTTCTTCTGTATTACAGATCCAAATTCTAAAGTTTGAAACTTTTTTATATTTGGATTATTAAAAAAAACCTGAAAAAATTGTTTCAATGACTTTTATATCTACTATCAAAAAGGCAAGATTAAATTACCCAAGCACTACCCATGCAGTACTACATCCACCTATGCACTACCCATACAGTCCTCTAACCACCTACAACTATTCAATCACACCTTCAATTACCCAAGTAGTACCCATGTAGTCCAGCATTCACCCTGTCACTCCCCATGCAGTCTTCCAATCATGCAGCCAGTACCATGTACTAATCCAATCACTCCGCCAAAACTCAAGCCCTTATAAGTTCACCATGCATTCTCCTTGCAGTACTCATCATCCAGTCACTACCCATGTACTCATGCAAAGACCCAGGCACTAACGCATGCACTGCTACAATTCCCTGAGCACTACCCATGCAGTCCTATAACCACCTACACACTACTCATTCGCTCCTTCAATTAAACAGGTAGTACCCATGCAGTCCAGCAATCACCCTGTCACTTCCTATGCACTCCTCCAAACACCCATCCAGCACCATGTACTTATCCAATCACTCCGCCAGTACCCAAGCAGTTATAAATTCACCATGCATTTTCCTTGCAGTACTCGAATCATCCAGCCAGTACCCAGGTACTTATGCAATGACCCATTCACTAACACATGCACTGCTACAATCTCCTGTGCACTACCCCTGCAGCCCTCTAACCACCTACACACTACTCATTTGCTTCTTCAATTACCCAGGTAGTACCCATGCAGTCCAGCAATCACCCTGTCACTTCCTATGCACTCCTCCAAACACACATTCAGCATTATGTACTTATCCAATCACTCCGCCAATACCCAAGCACCTATAAATTCACCATGCACTCTCCTTGCAGTACTCTAATCATCCAGTCACTACACATGTACTAATGCAATGACCCAGGCACTAACTCATGCTCTGCTACAATCCCCTGTCCACTACCGATGCAGTCCTCTAACCACCTAGACACTATTCATTCACACCTTTAATTACCCATGTAGTTCAGATGCAGTTCAGCAATCAGCCTGCCACTTCTCATGCACTGCTGTAATCACCCAGCCAGCACCATGTTTTATCCAATCACACCGCCAATACCCAAGCACTTATAAATTCACCATGCACTCTCCTTGCAGTACTCTAATCATCCAGTCAGTACCCATGTACTCATGCAATGACCCAGGCTGTCCCCAAGCACTCATGAAATAAAGCAGATATTATCCTTGCACTTGTACAATCATGCAGGCAGTACCCATGCACTTGTAGGAGAATCTACATACTATTGATGCATTCATCCAATCACTCGGACACTACTTTCAATCACACAAGCACTACCCATGTAGTTATGTAATCATCCAGGCACTACTCATAGTTTAAGAAATAGCCAGACATTACCCATGCACATGTGCAATCTCTCAGGCACAACCTGTGCATTTGTCCAATCACTCACACATTACTATGCATTCGTCCAATCACAAAGGCACCACCCATGCACTCATACAAGCACCTATGTAGTTCTGATGCTCTCATACAATTACCCTGGCCCTATCCATGCACACTTTCTATCACTCAAACACTACCTATGTACTCATTAAATGACCCAGGCACTACTGATGCACTTATGCAATCACCCAATCACTACTGATATACTCACCCAATCACTCAACCACCACTTATATACTAATACAATCACCCAGGCATAAACCATCCACTTAAGCAATAACGCAGGCATTACATATACACTTGTGCAATCATGGAGGCAGTACTCATACATGCATACAATCACCCATGCACTCTTTGAATCAATCATACTCTACACATGTACTCATGCAATCACCCAGACATTAGCATGCAGTTATTTCTCTTTTTTAACTAGATAAGGTAGTTCTGAAAATAACTCTTTTTTTCTTCTTTTTAGTTTTTCATTTTTTGTGTGTTTTTTAAACAGTCAATCTTTTTGGTGTTTTTTGAAAATTCAAAAAAGCAACTGCCTAAAGTCTTAACTTTTGGAATTATAAACTCATTCCTAAACAAAACAAAAAAAATTGCAGCGATGATTCCTTGCTGCAGAACAAACAGCATCAACAGATCGTTCACCACAACATATTATGGCCTTGCATTTTATGCAATGCTGTTCCAAGTTGGCAAACTCCGAGCGAAAGTCCGGACCTCGAGACGAGGTGCTTGAGGCTCAAGAAGTGCTGGGACCAACTCACTGGTCAGTTTGCTGCATGTTTTGTTGTGCACGTCGCAACTGCTCTCGTGCAAGATGTCTAGGAGGGATCGTCTGCAGGTGTTTGTACATACTCGATGTTCCACATGAAAACTTTTTGTCACTTCCTCTGGACAGAATCCGAGGACATAGAGTACAGCTCACCTTCCAAACATTAACTTTCTTTTCACCATCTGGGATGGTGAAAAACTTCCAGACAATAGATTCTGGTCTTTTTTTGGGAGGTGGTTCTTCGAAGTGTCCATCATCACATGGAAGTACTTGATCAGGATTTGAAGAAGCCATTTCTATAGTTTCACAGCAAACACCAAAAAAAGTGCTGCAAAGTAGCTGCAAAAGCACAACAGGTGTCTCTTTTAAAGTCACATGGGAGTCGCGCACCCGGCGCTACCAGCGCGCACCCGACGCGACTTCGCAAAATATATTTAACATTAATATAAGTTTATTACAAGTACAAATATATAATTTTTATAAAAAGCTTAGATAATCTCTTGCTCTCATATATACATTAAAATTATATACATATAGTTTTAAAACATACAAAAATTTACGGGAGTCGTGCACCTGGCGCCACCCAGTACGTATATGATGTTACGTGGGTCCCGGCACCGTGCACTCGTCGCGTGCCAAACACGCTCAACACACGATCCCATACGTATATGACGTTATGCGGGGCCAGTAACCGCGCAACCGTCGCATACCAAACGAGCAGACAACGCGGCTTCTGCAAAATGTATCTAACAATAATATAACTTCAATGCAAACAAAAATATTACATACATATACATACTATACATATTACAATTATATACGTATAGTTATAAACGTAACAAAAATGACGAAAGTCGCGCACCCGGCGTGACCCCATACGCAAATGACGCTACGTGCGGCTTGGCAACGAGCACATGTCGCATACCAAACGTGCATCCTTCTCGACGTTAGCAATATGGTGGCTTGAATCCGCGCACACAGCATGATAGGTACACAATGGGTATGCGACTCCACTATTTATGCAAAATATATATATATATATATATATATTTTAAAAGATATAAGAAATTACATATTTAAAATAAAAGGAAAAAAATAAGAACACATAATTATAGGATATTACAGTTACAAAACATCAGTTAAAAAAAACTTGCAATTTACATAAAAAAGATAAGTTTTATAATATTCTACATACAAATTAGCATTTAAAAGACCTTTGAAATTCACTGAAAAAACCATAGGTTTCAGGGGCGTTATAGTTAGGAATTATCATTTAAAAAATCTTAGAAATTCACTGAAAAAAACAGGTTTCAAGGACGTTATAGTTAGAAATTATCATTTAAAAAACCTTTTAGATATGTAGTTACTTGGACATGTATCACTGAGACATCCGTTCACTCACCAACACACCCATACACACACACCCACCCATACAGCTGTTTCCACATGCACTCTTGAACACATACACCCAGTGAATCAAGCACTCACACATCTATGCACAGAGTCACACACCTCCCACCCACCCACACACACAGGCACCCATACAAATACTCAGGCAACCAATCAATAACCCATTTAGAACCTCATGTAGCTACTCATCAACCCATGCAGCAGCTAACACAACAACATGACAGACTGATACAATCACACAGTTTAGTCACTAACCCAAGCATTTAATCAGTCACTTATACAATCAGTCATGCACCTACTAAATCTTCTATCCAGACACTTATACACCCACTCATTCTTCAATACACCTTGGCATATATATATAAAACATATTTAAACTTTATAGAAACACACAGTACCTGGATGATGTCATCAGTGATGTCATCAGTGATGTAACTGACCATGTCATGAATGATGTAATATGTAACGTCATCAGCATTGCATTGCGGGGGCGCGAGTTATAGTTAGCTGAACTAACTATAATGGCTGAATTTCTCAGGTTTTGTATGAGTGAAATGTCCAACTAACTATAACGTCCCTGAAACCTATGGTTTTTTCAGTGAATATAGATATATAAATTAGTACAATTACACTATTAAAAAACATATGATAGTTGTTTTTTAGACTTTACACTTCTTATAGATGTTTTTCTTTACCTCAACATCCATTTTCCCTTGTCATTGAACATCAACACTCACCTTCGTTTTTATTGGCTTACAGCCCCATCAATTACCACTACATTCTAGAATTTTCCATTGACTTCCTTTCATTCCCTATATTTCTAGAGGTTTCTTTGGTGGAAGGAGAGTGCTTTGGTTCTTTTCCAAAATGCACAAGGAGATGAGTTCAATGGATATTGAGTACATGCAGCATATGTATTTCTGAATCTTCCTTAAAAGTTTATGCTACTTTTCATCACAAACTCCTATTAAGGGGTCATGTGCTTAGTACTACTTTCTTTTATTTGGTCATTCATGCATTTAGATGAGGCTTGCCACCGGGTTTGTATTTTAATGGCCTAGCCTCTTTTTGTGTAAATACCAGTTAAGTAAGTTGACACATCATGTCTGATTCTGTGGTGGTGTATGAATTTGCGTATCAATGTGTACCTCTGTGTCCCTCTGCATCTTTGTGTGCATGAGTGCATGGTCAAGTCAATGCCAGTGTGCAAGTGTATTATTCTGTTTGACTCTGTGTCTGGGTATCCGAATGTCTCTGAGTCAATGGTGGTGTGTGACTGTGTGTGGTGGCACATACTAGTACATGTCTGTGTCTCATCCACTGACATTGAGCAAATATTGTATGGTTATTGGCCTACTCTTTCATGTATTGACTTCACAATATTTATTTACTCTATTTCTTAGTTTGTGTTATGCGTTCCTACTTTTTTAAACTTTATTTTAGTGTTTCTTTGAAGCTGTGCGTTTCCTTTATATGATTAAGTGTCTCTTCCATGTGCTTCTGCGTCTGACTTTGCATCTACGGCCTCGATTACAAGTTTGGTGGTAAATGCCACCAAAGTTGCACATAGATTAATTAGCGATCCCAGGGGGTTCAGTAAATAATACGTGTTAAATAGCAGTGATTATGAATTGTTTGTGGTACAGCAGAATTGTTATTCAGTGCATGTGTTAAATAGCGAATGTGTGTTATTTAGCGCATGCAGTAAACACCAAGGGCCCGATGTAGGTCGCCAAATACCGGTCGGTAACGGCCGAAAATCGGTAAAATCGTCCGTTACCTACCGGTATTTGGAAAATGAGATGTAGGTGTAAAACATTTACCGAATCGGCAAATATGAATCGGTAAAAAAACGAATCGGTAATTACCTAGTCCATATTTACCGAATCGGTATGTCCCGATTCCTTATTTACCGAGTTCTTATTTACCGATTCGGTAAATAATAATTTGTTAAAAATGCCCATCGAGATGTAGGAAAGCCCAAAAATACCGAATTCAAAGAAATTCGGTATTTAAGAGTCGGTATTTACCATAGACTGAAAGCAGGTGGTAACCAGGTGCAGGCTATAAAAAAGGGCCCAAAATGCAACAGTGTTGCAAGAATGGCGGCATTCTATGTGATTGCGAGGCGGCAAAGGCTAGACGCTGCAGGTGAGAGGGAATGGAGAAGGGAGGAGCAGGTGTACAGGCAGAGGATCACCCTGTTCCAATTGACTGAGCCTGAGATACTCCAGAGGTACAGGCTACACCCCAGAACCATCATGGACTTAATTAGGGACCTCCACCCATACCTGGATCACCCAACACCCAGGGCCCACGCCATCCCACCCCATGTGCAGGTGCTCTGTAGCTTACACCTGCTTGCCTCTGTGAGCTACCAGAGTGTGATTGCTGCAGTAGGTGGCGTGTCCCAGAGCTGTCTGTCCCGTTTTTTCAGGAAGTTCCTGGATGCCATGACGCAGAGAATGGAACATTACATCCGGTTCCCTGACACACCTGCGGAACTTGCTAAAACAAAAACTAACTTCTATGGACTGGCACACTTCCCGCATGTGATAGGCTGCATAGATGGCACACATATTCCACTATGCCCACCTGCAGCCACTGAACACATTTACAGAAATCGTAAGTCAACGCACTCCATCAATGTGCAGGTGATATGCAATGCTGGCAACATCATCACAGACATAGTGACCAAATATCCTGAGAGCACGCACGACTCCTACATATTCCAGAACAGTGGAATATACACACGGCTTGTTGCAGGAGATTTTGGAGATGGATATCTGCTAGGTAAATAAGTGTAACACACCCTGAAATGAATGGCAGATGTATGTGTCATGTGTATGTAACTCATGGACCTCTCATTCCCTCCTAGGCGATAGTGCATATGCCCTGCGCTCCTTTGTGCTCACACCGTACCTCAACCCAACAAACAGAGGCGAACAATGTGGCACACAGGTCAACTCGCAACATAGTGGAGCGAACATTTGGACTCCTCAAGAGCAGGTTCCGTTGCCTCCACAAGAGTGGAGGTGCACGACAGTACACCCCCATCCAGTGTTGCAAGATAATAGTAACCTGTGCCATGTTGCACAATCTTGCCACCAAAGAAGGCACAGAGGTGGAGGTGACACATCACGAGGACATTGATGATGACCAAGAACATGCAGACCCCCAAGCAACAGGACCAGCAGCAACAGATGGAAGATTTAGACGGACAGAAATTACACGTCGATACTTCTAGGTAATGTATGACACACAGACAGGTATAGTGTTTGACGAGTTTAGTTTAATATTCACTACATCATCATGACATAGGAAAAGCCATTGCCCATCAATGTCCATGTCCATGACTGCTTGTGCTCAGTTGCCGGCACTGTGTGCAGTCCTGTGGATCTTCGGCATTGTTCAGTGCTTACGCCCACGCACTACATTGCGGGATTGATGTGCCTGGGTTTCAATATCTCGGCTGGGGCCTGACTCTGCATGGCTGCACCTGACGCTCATGCGCAGCTCTGGTACAGGTGTGCTGGAGCCACTCCTGCTGTAATACAGGCCTGTATTAGAAAAGATTGGATTAACTCTGAGCCACCCTCTTTCCTTAGTTGGCGAGAAAGATTATTGTCAATGTATAATTTGGAACTGGCTATTTATAAAACTAAAGGGATAAGGAGGAGCGTTATGGGAGAAACAATATGGATACCTATTATGGAATGGATTTAGGAAAAGGCAATGTCAGAATTCCACATGTACTTTTTTGTTTTATTAAGTCCTTCTGTCATGATGAATTTATTTGTCTTGTTATACCTGAAATATTCGTTCTGCAAATGTATATGCTGTTTTTCCTTGCAAAAAAATAAAATGGAAAAAAAAAAAAAAGCAAATGATTTCGGAAACATCATTCGGCCCATAGGGAAGATATCAAGAATTGCTGATTCAATTATGGTTTCTGTTCTTTGATATTGCATTTAGAAAATTATTTTAGGAAGAAGCATTTCATATATTTGATCTTTGTATTATATGCAGTTATTGAGGGTGTTTATTTTAGGAAAAGTAAACAGATAGTTGAGTTTGTTGTAAATATTTTGAATAGAGATTTGTTTTTTTAAACTATCTTATTGATTGTATTTTTTTGGCCGCTGTTACATGATGATCAACATTGAAATTACTGTGTATGGTGAAATCCAATACAATCTGAAAATAGCAAAAAAGGCAAACTGAATATGTTATGTAATTGTAAAATAATGTTGTGTTCTTAAAACTATAATTTTATGTTATAACTGTATTTTTTCTTCTGTATTACAGATCCAAATTCTAAAGTTTGAAACTTTTTTATATTTGGATTATTAAAAAAAACCTGAAAAAATTGTTTCAATGACTTTTATATCTACTATCAAAAAGGCAAGATTAAATTACCCAAGCAATACCCATGCAGTACTACATCCACCTATGCACTACCCATACAGTCCTCTAACCACCTACAACTATTCAATCACACCTTCAATTACCCAAGTAGTACCCATGTAGTCCAGCATTCACCCTGTCACTCCCCATGCAGTCTTCCAATCATGCAGCCAGTACCATGTACTAATCCAATCACTCCGCCAAAACTCAAGCCCTTATAAGTTCACCATGCATTCTCCTTGCAGTACTCATCATCCAGTCACTACCCATGTACTCATGCAAAGACCCAGGCACTAACGCATGCACTGCTACAATTCCCTGAGCACTACCCATGCAGTCCTATAACCACCTACACACTACTCATTCGCTCCTTCAATTAAACAGGTAGTACCCATGCAGTCCAGCAATCACCCTGTCACTTCCTATGCACTCCTCCAAACACCCATCCAGCACCATGTACTTATCCAATCACTCCGCCAGTACCCAAGCAGTTATAAATTCACCATGCATTTTCCTTGCAGTACTCGAATCATCCAGCCAGTACCCAGGTACTTATGCAATGACCCATTCACTAACACATGCACTGCTACAATCTCCTGTGCACTACCCCTGCAGCCCTCTAACCACCTACACACTACTCATTTGCTTCTTCAATTACCCAGGTAGTACCCATGCAGTCCAGCAATCACCCTGTCACTTCCTATGCACTCCTCCAAACACACATTCAGCATTATGTACTTATCCAATCACTCCGCCAATACCCAAGCACCTATAAATTCACCATGCACTCTCCTTGCAGTACTCTAATCATCCAGTCACTACACATGTACTAATGCAATGACCCAGGCACTAACTCATGCTCTGCTACAATCCCCTGTCCACTACCGATGCAGTCCTCTAACCACCTAGACACTATTCATTCACACCTTTAATTACCCATGTAGTTCAGATGCAGTTCAGCAATCAGCCTGCCACTTCTCATGCACTGCTGTAATCACCCAGCCAGCACCATGTTTTATCCAATCACACCGCCAATACCCAAGCACTTATAAATTCACCATGCACTCTCCTTGCAGTACTCTAATCATCCAGTCAGTACCCATGTACTCATGCAATGACCCAGGCTGTCCCCAAGCACTCATGAAATAAAGCAGATATTATCCTTGCACTTGTACAATCATGCAGGCAGTACCCATGCACTTGTAGGAGAATCTACATACTATTGATGCATTCATCCAATCACTCGGACACTACTTTCAATCACACAAGCACTACCCATGTAGTTATGTAATCATCCAGGCACTACTCATAGTTTAAGAAATAGCCAGACATTACCCATGCACATGTGCAATCTCTCAGGCACAACCTGTGCATTTGTCCAATCACTCACACATTACTATGCATTCGTCCAATCACAAAGGCACCACCCATGCACTCATACAAGCACCTATGTAGTTCTGATGCTCTCATACAATTACCCTGGCCCTATCCATGCACACTTTCTATCACTCAAACACTACCTATGTACTCATTAAATGACCCAGGCACTACTGATGCACTTATGCAATCACCCAATCACTACTGATATACTCACCCAATCACTCAACCACCACTTATATACTAATACAATCACCCAGGCATAAACCATCCACTTAAGCAATAACGCAGGCATTACATATACACTTGTGCAATCATGGAGGCAGTACTCATACATGCATACAATCACCCATGCACTCTTTGAATCAATCATACTCTACACATGTACTCATGCAATCACCCAGACATTAGCATGCAGTTATTTCTCTTTTTTAACTAGATAAGGTAGTTCTGAAAATAACTCTTTTTTTCTTCTTTTTAGTTTTTCATTTTTTGTGTGTTTTTTAAACAGTCAATCTTTTTGGTGTTTTTTGAAAATTCAAAAAAGCAACTGCCTAAAGTCTTAACTTTTGGAATTATAAACTCATTCCTAAACAAAACAAAAAAAATTGCAGCGATGATTCCTTGCTGCAGAACAAACAGCATCAACAGATCGTTCACCACAACATATTATGGCCTTGCATTTTATGCAATGCTGTTCCAAGTTGGCAAACTCCGAGCGAAAGTCCGGACCTCGAGACGAGGTGCTTGAGGCTCAAGAAGTGCTGGGACCAACTCACTGGTCAGTTTGCTGCATGTTTTGTTGTGCACGTCGCAACTGCTCTCGTGCAAGATGTCTAGGAGGGATCGTCTGCAGGTGTTTGT
Source organism: Lissotriton helveticus (assembly GCF_964261635.1). Classification (NCBI taxonomy): domain Eukaryota; kingdom Metazoa; phylum Chordata; class Amphibia; order Caudata; family Salamandridae; genus Lissotriton; species Lissotriton helveticus. Next base: position 527,959,736 of record NC_136057.1, on the reverse strand, counting down.
ACATACTCGATGTTCCACATGAAAACTTTTTGTCACTTCCTCTGGACAGAATCCGAGGACATAGAGTACAGCTCACCTTCCAAACATTAACTTTCTTTTCACCATCTGGGATGGTGAAAAACTTCCAGACAATAGATTCTGGTCTTTTTTTGGGAGGTGGTTCTTCGAAGTGTCCATCATCACATGGAAGTACTTGATCAGGATTTGAAGAAGCCATTTCTATAGTTTCACAGCAAACACCAAAAAAAGTGCTGCAAAGTAGCTGCAAAAGCACAACAGGTGTCTCTTTTAAAGTCACATGGGAGTCGCGCACCCGGCGCTACCAGCGCGCACCCGACGCGACTTCGCAAAATATATTTAACATTAATATAAGTTTATTACAAGTACAAATATATAATTTTTATAAAAAGCTTAGATAATCTCTTGCTCTCATATATACATTAAAATTATATACATATAGTTTTAAAACATACAAAAATTTACGGGAGTCGTGCACCTGGCGCCACCCAGTACGTATATGATGTTACGTGGGTCCCGGCACCGTGCACTCGTCGCGTGCCAAACACGCTCAACACACGATCCCATACGTATATGACGTTATGCGGGGCCAGTAACCGCGCAACCGTCGCATACCAAACGAGCAGACAACGCGGCTTCTGCAAAATGTATCTAACAATAATATAACTTCAATGCAAACAAAAATATTACATTTTTATAATAGGTTTGTATAATGATTTACTCTACTATACATATTACAATTATATACGTATAGTTATAAACGTAACAAAAATGACGAAAGTCGCGCACCCGGCGTGACCCCATACGCAAATGACGCTACGTGCGGCTTGGCAACGAGCACATGTCGCATACCAAACGTGCATCCTTCTCGACGTTAGCAATATGGTGGCTTGAATCCGCGCACACAGCATGATAGGTACACAATGGGTATGCGACTCCACTATTTATGCAAAATATATATATATATATATATATATATATTTTAAAAGATATAAGAAATTACATATTTAAAATAAAAGGAAAAAAATAAGAACACATAATTATAGGATATTACAGTTACAAAACATCAGTTAAAAAAAACTTGCAATTTACATAAAAAAGATAAGTTTTATAATATTCTACATACAAATTAGCATTTAAAAGACCTTTGAAATTCACTGAAAAAACCATAGGTTTCAGGGGCGTTATAGTTAGGAATTATCATTTAAAAAATCTTAGAAATTCACTGAAAAAAACAGGTTTCAAGGACGTTATAGTTAGAAATTATCATTTAAAAAACCTTTTAGATATGTAGTTACTTGGACATGTATCACTGAGACATCCGTTCACTCACCAACACACCCATACACACACACCCACCCATACAGCTGTTTCCACATGCACTCTTGAACACATACACCCAGTGAATCAAGCACTCACACATCTATGCACAGAGTCACACACCTCCCACCCACCCACACACACAGGCACCCATACAAATACTCAGGCAACCAATCAATAACCCATTTAGAACCTCATGTAGCTACTCATCAACCCATGCAGCAGCTAACACAACAACATGACAGACTGATACAATCACACAGTTTAGTCACTAACCCAAGCATTTAATCAGTCACTTATACAATCAGTCATGCACCTACTAAATCTTCTATCCAGACACTTATACACCCACTCATTCTTCAATACACCTTGGCATATATATATAAAACATATTTAAACTTTATAGAAACACACAGTACCTGGATGATGTCATCAGTGATGTCATCAGTGATGTAACTGACCATGTCATGAATGATGTAATATGTAACGTCATCAGCATTGCATTGCGGGGGCGCGAGTTATAGTTAGCTGAACTAACTATAATGGCTGAATTTCTCAGGTTTTGTATGAGTGAAATGTCCAACTAACTATAACGTCCCTGAAACCTATGGTTTTTTCAGTGAATATAGATATATAAATTAGTACAATTACACTATTAAAAAACATATGATAGTTGTTTTTTAGACTTTACACTTCTTATAGATGTTTTTCTTTACCTCAACATCCATTTTCCCTTGTCATTGAACATCAACACTCACCTTCGTTTTTATTGGCTTACAGCCCCATCAATTACCACTACATTCTAGAATTTTCCATTGACTTCCTTTCATTCCCTATATTTCTAGAGGTTTCTTTGGTGGAAGGAGAGTGCTTTGGTTCTTTTCCAAAATGCACAAGGAGAGGAGTTCAATGGATATTGAGTACATGCAGCATATGTATTTCTGAATCTTCCTTAAAAGTTTATGCTACTTTTCATCACAAACTCCTATTAAGGGGTCATGTGCTTAGTACTACTTTCTTTTATTTGGTCATTCATGCATTTAGATGAGGCTTGCCACCGGGTTTGTATTTTAATGGCCTAGCCTCTTTTTGTGTAAATACCAGTTAAGTAAGTTGACACATCATGTCTGATTCTTTGGTGGTGTATGAATTTGCGTATCAATGTGTACCTCTGTGTCCCTCTGCATCTTTGTGTGCATGAGTGCATGGTCAAGTCAATGCCAGTGTGCAAGTGTATTATTCTGTTTGACTCTGTGTCTGGGTATCCGAATGTCTCTGAGTCAATGGTGGTGTGTGACTGTGTGTGGTGGCACATACTAGTACATGTCTGTGTCTCATCCACTGACATTGAGCAAATATTGTATGGTTATTGGCCTACTCTTTCATGTATTGACTTCACAATATTTATTTACTCTATTTCTTAGTTTGTGTTATGCGTTCCTACTTTTTTTAACTTTATTTTAGTGTTTCTTTGAAGCTGTGCGTTTCCTTTATATGATTAAGTGTCTCTTCCATGTGCTTCTGCGTCTGACTTTGCATCTACGGCCTCGATTACAAGTTTGGTGGTAAATGCCACCAAAGTTGCACATAGATTAATTAGCGATCCCAGGGGGTTCAGTAAATAATACGTGTTAAATAGCAGTGATTATGAATTGTTTGTGGTACAGCAGAATTGTTATTCAGTGCATGTGTTAAATAGCGAATGTGTGTTATTTAGCGCATGCAGTAAACACCAAGGGCCCGATGTAGGTCGCCAAATACCGGTCGGTAACGGCCGAAAATCGGTAAAATCGTCCGTTACCTACCGGTATTTGGAAAATGAGATGTAGGTGTAAAACATTTACCGAATCGGCAAATATGAATCGGTAAAAAAACGAATCGGTAATTACCTAGTCCATATTTACCGAATCGGTATGTCCCGATTCCTTATTTACCGAGTTCTTATTTACCGATTCGGTAAATAATAATTTGTTAAAAATGCCCATCGAGATGTAGGAAAGCCCAAAAATACCGAATTCAAAGAAATTCGGTATTTAAGAGTCGGTATTTACCATAGACTGAAAGCAGGTGGTAACCAGGTGCAGGCTATAAAAAAGGGCCCAAAATGCAACAGTGTTGCAAGAATGGCGGCATTCTATGTGATTGCGAGGCGGCAAAGGCTAGACGCTGCAGGTGAGAGGGAATGGAGAAGGGAGGAGCAGGTGTACAGGCAGAGGATCACCCTGTTCCAATTGACTGAGCCTGAGATACTCCAGAGGTACAGGCTACACCCCAGAACCATCATGGACTTAATTAGGGACCTCCACCCATACCTGGATCACCCAACACCCAGGGCCCACGCCATCCCACCCCATGTGCAGGTGCTCTGTAGCTTACACCTGCTTGCCTCTGTGAGCTACCAGAGTGTGATTGCTGCAGTAGGTGGCGTGTCCCAGAGCTGTCTGTCCCGTTTTTTCAGGAAGTTCCTGGATGCCATGACGCAGAGAATGGAACATTACATCCGGTTCCCTGACACACCTGCGGAACTTGCTAAAACAAAAACTAACTTCTATGGACTGGCACACTTCCCGCATGTGATAGGCTGCATAGATGGCACACATATTCCACTATGCCCACCTGCAGCCACTGAACACATTTACAGAAATCGTAAGTCAACGCACTCCATCAATGTGCAGGTGATATGCAATGCTGGCAACATCATCACAGACATAGTGACCAAATATCCTGAGAGCACGCACGACTCCTACATATTCCAGAACAGTGGAATATACACACGGCTTGTTGCAGGAGATTTTGGAGATGGATATCTGCTAGGTAAATAAGTGTAACACACCCTGAAATGAATGGCAGATGTATGTGTCATGTGTATGTAACTCATGGACCTCTCATTCCCTCCTAGGCGATAGTGCATATGCCCTGCGCTCCTTTGTGCTCACACCGTACCTCAACCCAACAAACAGAGGCGAACAATGTGGCACACAGGTCAACTCGCAACATAGTGGAGCGAACATTTGGACTCCTCAAGAGCAGGTTCCGTTGCCTCCACAAGAGTGGAGGTGCACGACAGTACACCCCCATCCAGTGTTGCAAGATAATAGTAACCTGTGCCATGTTGCACAATCTTGCCACCAAAGAAGGCACAGAGGTGGAGGTGACACATCACGAGGACATTGATGATGACCAAGAACATGCAGACCCCCAAGCAACAGGACCAGCAGCAACAGATGGAAGATTTAGACGGACAGAAATTACACGTCGATACTTCTAGGTAATGTATGACACACAGACAGGTATAGTGTTTGACGAGTTTAGTTTAATATTCACTACATCATCATGACATAGGAAAAGCCATTGCCCATCAATGTCCATGTCCATGACTGCTTGTGCTCAGTTGCCGGCACTGTGTGCAGTCCTGTGGATCTTCGGCATTGTTCAGTGCTTACGCCCACGCACTACATTGCGGGATTGATGTGCCTGGGTTTCAATATCTCGGCTGGGGCCTGACTCTGCATGGCTGCACCTGACGCTCATGCGCAGCTCTGGTACAGGTGTGCTGGAGCCACTCCTGCTGGTTAACCGCTCTGTCTTCTCCATACCCGTGTCACCAGCATTGCCTGTGTTAGTGGTTAGCATCTGCTCCATCGCAGAGGTCACTCTTCCCATGCACCGTGTCAAGTCTGTGCAGCAGTGCACAATTGCATCCTGCATGGATATTGAGCGTCGGCAAAGTAGTGAAGTAGCTGTAGCAAATCTGTTAATTGTCTTTGACTGCTGCCGCATATATTGCCGCTCCCTGCGCCGCTGCATGTGATCCCTGTCTAACTTATCAGACAGTACACCCATGTAGGTGGAGATGTCTGTTATCCCCTTTGATATTGCCTCCAAACTGCAGGCTATGTGGCCTATTCCCTTGTCCATGTTGGTCATTTTCTTGTTCATGCAGCGCACCTTCCTATGCACGGCCAACAGTACCTTGGCCTGCATGCGCTGTACCTTGACCATTGTGGCCTCCAGGCCACAGAATACGCTCCCACCTTCCTGCCCATCGCCACCCTCATGTGCCCTCCTGCCTAGGACACTGGTGCGCGCAGAGCCTGCTGGCATCTGTGGTGTAGCCTTGTCAGCCACAGGTGCTATTGTTTGCTGTACAACATCCTCATCATCCTCATCATAGGTTTGCAGGATCCTCTGAGGGGGCACATCAGGCCTACTTGCCCTTCCCTGCATGGACGACCTGGACTTAGCTTTAGGTGTAAGCGGTGTGCTTAACAATTCAGGCGATCCAAATAACAGAGGTGACAGCGGGACAGGTGTTGAGGCTCGCTCTGGTGATGCGGCTTCCTGGGTGGTGGTGTTGCCTCCTTCCACAGCGCTGTGACTTGTGCCTTCTTTCTATTTTTCCCTTCTCTTAGTTGCTGGTGCCCTCTCCTCCCTTGATGGTGCTGGAGTGTGTGAGGACTCTCCTGTGGAATCAAATTGACATAGGGTCAATGTTGTTGTTCATCTGTGTGTAGTTCTTAAGTAAATTGTTTGCACACCTTGGCACAGTGTACATTGTGTGTTTGGTGGTGTGTGTGGCATGCCTTGCTGAGTCTTGTGGTGTATGCATTGCATGTATGTACTCAGGACTACGTCTACCATGATGCATTTCTGGCCCCAAGTATGATCTGTTCTGCAGTGTAATGATTCTACACAGTGGGGTACGGGTTCAGGTAATTGGTTGTGGATTGGGGCACATGCATCTTACCTTGTTTCTTTGTTGCTCTTGCTGTACTGTCCAGGTCTCCAATCCCATGGATGCATTCTGGCTCCATGGTGGTTTCAACAAGCTCCTCCATCTCTGTCAGTTTTGGTGCTTTGCTCCTGCCACCTCCTGTCACACCAGCATCCTTTTTTTGCGCAGCAATCTTCTTTTTGGTAATGATGCGCAGGTCATACCATCGCTTTTTAATGTCCTCGATCTCCCGGTGGGTCACACCAATGGCATTGACTTTGCCCTGTGAGTGGGGTATAATGTACGGTGGAGAGTGTGATCTTGAAATTACCTAAAGGAGATCAAATTTTATTCAGAGACCCTTCGGTAGGATTAAAATCTAAGATGCAGTAGTGTCCCCAAGGTTATGTTACGCCACTGCTGAGTGAGTGTGTTGTAGCGAACTATTGTGGTTTCACTATTTAGTTCGACATGTTTCATACTTTGTTGGTCCAGTACTGGATCCCTAGCGTTTCTTCAGCACCAAAAATATGTTCCCTACTCCTGAATTAGGATGGGTATCTAGAGTCTTATTATACTCAATCCCTGATAGTGATACAATAGGTCCTAGTAATCTATGTCATGATCACCCCAGTACAAATCCATAAATGAACCTGGAGGAAAGAAGAAAGATATAGAGGAAGGACTTGAAACATCCAAACAATCAATGTTGTATTATGGACAGCAGATGCATGCATGTTCTCTGCATAATATTGTATCATGCAGTGCCATGCTGTGCTATCCGAGCTCTACATCAGCTCTTCAATTGGTGAGGGCCACCAGTGCCTAAATGACTCGGGAAATCACTGTATAAAACAGAGACTACACAAACAGGAACTCACAACCTACAGTGTTATTATTACAGATAAAAATGCATCATCATTACTGACCCCCATGAGGTATTTTTATTTCTTACCCCTACTCATAGGCAATAATGTTCCCTAGGCCAAGGCAGGGGACCGCAAGATTATTGCGGTTTCTGTAAAAGAATAATATCAAAGGCGTAGGTGGTCAATGCATAGTTTCACCAATTGCTTACTCACATGTCACATTCTCCTCCGCAATCAATATCATACTCACTGTACCATGTGCAGTCAGCAGCCCATCACCTACCCCTTGTCCTGCCTGCCTGCAGATGAGGTGCATGGCCGAAAGGGACTTGGTAAAGAACAGAGAGCCTGGTTAACAAGGCTCACTTGCAGCATAGACCTGTAAGGACTCTCTGCGTCGAAGAGCATTGTGGGTACATTTGAGATCAAGGTGGTCGAGGCGTATGGAGGAAGCCATCTTGGAGATGTTCCGTTTTCTGTGAAAGATGTTCTATGGAGATAACATTAATTGGTAGCAGGCATCTTGAAATGGTCAGATAGGTCTCATGTTCTTACGGAGCTCCCATTAATTAGTGCGGTCTGTGAAATTTCTGCTGTTATATATGTACAATCTTTGTTAAATCACTACAATGGACGGCGTAGCTCCAATCATTGCCATAATGAATCGTTATGGAGGATCTTATGTCATTCTTGGTATTCTGTGTATATTGAGATGTGTTCCATGTAATACTTGTTTGACTATTTCCAGTGAACTGGATTGCTGAGATGTTTAGACCAGGGTGGTCGGAACCTAGGTTCTAATACAGTCCGGCGCAGTATATGGTCAAGCTAATTAAAGTGACTATGGTGCTCAGGCATATAATGGCAGCCATGTTGAAGTAGTTGGGAGAATCTTAAATCAAGCAGGGTATTTAGTTGATAGACGATGTGTCCTATTGTAGACTATAGTAGACATGTGAGGTGACCTCTCCAATATTATTGATGTATTTTGATTGTCAAACTACCCCCAATAAAGGAAATGGATATGGTATCTAAACCTAGGTAGTCTATGGTAGTCATGTGAGTTAAGCCCTCCAGTATTTTCTGGTATTGTATAATTGGCAGGCTATCCTAAATAAGGTAAATGGCCATAGTGGCTGAACATAGGTGGTCAGGACCGCCAATAGCTGCCATGTCATTTACTCATTAAAAGTGATCATTATCGCCTCAGGAATCCGTGATGGCATAGATTTATTGTTCAAGAAATGAAGTGTGGAATGAGGGGACTCTAGCCCTCTTACATCATGGTGTTTTCCCCACCTCTGTATCTGGCTCTGAGTTCATAGAGAAGTGTCCCATGTAGTTTTAAATGTTAAAGTCAAATCACGGGATGCCATCATTTAGTCCATGTATATTGTTTTTAGACGGAACACCCACCATTGTTCTTTCGTGAACAGGGACCGCTGGTCCAAGTGGTCATTTGCCTCTAGTATTATCCATCTAATGTCATCTGAAGCATGGCCGATGATTGCAAAGTGTGTGGACAGATTAGTTGTGATGCGCTTACACCGGATGTTTCTGCTGTGTTGCGTGATTCTTGTTTTGATAGGTCTGGTGGTGATCCCTACATATTGAAGATCGCTTGGGCAGGTAATGAGATAAATACAATTCCTTATATTACAATTGGTATTTCCTCTCTGAACCCATGATCGGTTTTCTCCAAGGTTGATCTCTTTGCTCATTTTTGTCATTCTACATACTGCGCAGTTTCTACATGGGTAGTGTCTTTTAATTGGAGGTAGTCCCCAGAGGGTTGTTGGGTAATTTTCTTCATTTTCAGTGGGCGTGAGTGGACCAAAAGATCTCTTAGATTTTGCATCCGTTTGAATGCAAACCTTGATCTGGGTTATCAAGGGTACCACTTTTGAAAATTGACCACTGTTTTTTTATTATCTTCTGGATCTTGTCAGATGAAGGTCAAAGTCGTCACACAGGTAAGAGGATTATTCGTCTCCTTATTTGGTGTCTCCAGTAGGGCATCACAATGATTATTTCTGGCCCTTTTATATGCCTGTTTGACTATTCTTTTCGGATAATCCTGGGTGGTCAGATTAGTACATGTTGTTTTAGCTTGGACATCATACTACGGGAGCGTATCGCAGTTGTGTCTCAGACAAAGAAACTAACCGAAAGTGAGATTATCCCTAAGTGCTTAAGGATGATGGCTCCCAAGGAGTAGGAGACTGTTGCGATCTGTAGCTTCCTTATAAATTGTTGTTGACAATCCACCATCACTACTCGAAATGAGCAGGTCTAGAAATAGTACTGCTTTCTTTGACATGGTAATGCCCCATCCTCTGTTGAAAAAAGAAGGTAAGGGAGGTTGGTACATCGGGATATGTGGTGGCATCGAATACATCTGAGGCCACATTGGAGGTTGGCCGGGGAATGAGGTAATTTCTTGATGTCCTTGGAAAGATGCCATATGATAGTTAAATAATGGTGATTGGTTCCTTCCTCGTCGATTATTGCTGGTCCCCCAACTCTCATCACTGGAAGTACTGCTAAATGAGTGGTGCTTCTTCCTTGATGCCACCGACCATTCTTCCGAAGAGATGTTGTTACCTGTGGTCTGGTAGTCTTCCTTAGTATACGGGTAGACTCTTCCTCTGTCTAATTTTATTTTAAACTTTCAAAACATCTAAAATCCTTTTTTTAGTGAGATATTCTTTATGTTCATTCATCTCTCCATTGACTTCCGCCAGATTAGATTTAAATACTGCAATGCGTATCCCTGTTTTGAGTGCATTCTCTGCTATTGTGATCTTTATTAGTAATATATCTGATGGTCGTTTGGCTGTACTATTGATCAGGGCCAGCCAATCTCTCGTGCATTTCCATGCTACTTTAGACCATTACTCTCTAAAGATGATATCTTTGAGGGAGATGTGTGGTGGTATGTCGACCAGTAGACCATTAGGGGCAATGTTGGCCCTTAAGTGTTCCATCATTATTTAGCCATGTAGGGCTATCTCTACAAGTTGTTTCTTCATTTTATTGATTGCGACCCAGTCATCTGTCTGGCTACATGTAGGTGTGAGGCCTTCAGCCCCTAGTAGAGGTGTTCTTAAGATTTCTTCTACTATATTATCATCATAGCTTAGACCTTGCTGATCCACCATAATGGTTGTGAGTCTCTATCTGTAAGTAGGGTAGAAGTGATTGGATAGTCTGTGTAGTTGCTAGTAGAGAGTGAAGAGTAAAGAAAGAAGGAGAGATACTGAAATCGCACCTCGGCTTGTTCGCTGTACATAAATCATGAATCAAAAAGAAGGGGACTAGGATCCAGATTAAAGTCCAGTAGCCGTGCTCCTCACTATAAATTACACATCTAATCAGTGTAGGTACTTGTTCCTATGTGGAGAGGGTGTAGAGAACATTAAAGAAAAGGTGCTGCAGGAATACATGGTTCCAGGGGGATCTTCCTTATTTGGAAGTGTTGCCCTCACACACCCATTTGGGTGTCATGCTTCATCATCAGGGATTTTGCCCCTCGTGGGGCCAGCGCTGCAATGCCCCACAGACACCGCAAGAGTGCTCTTAGTCAGAGATCTTTTCTTGTATCAGTCGAGACAGTGCGTGCAGGTGTGTGGGGTATAATGTGTAAGGTGGAGAGTGTGATCTCAAAATTACCTAAAAGAGATCAAATTTTATTCAGCGAACCTTTGGTAAGATTAAAAACTAAGATGCAGTAGTGCGCGCAAGGGTATGATTTGCCACTGCTCATGGATACTGGACATTAATCTAGCTCCTAGTCCCCCTCTTTTTGATTCAAGCATAACATCACACACCATTTGTACATAAATAGTATGATTCCTTTTGAGGCTTTAACACGGTATGCAGCATTTAGAACGCAAGCATTACCACGGAATACCTTTACAACGCGGGCGTAACAACGAAAGTTGTTACCACGCATTGCACTGGGGGCGCTCAAGGATAGTAAATGATTTAATTTACTATCCCAACACCTTCCCTACTATCCACGGGGACTGGTGTTGGAATAGTAAATTAAATTAATCAATTTTGCGCCCCCCAGCGCAATGCGTGGTAACAACTTTCGTTGTTACGAACGCGTTGTAAAGGTACGCTTTGTCAATGTATGCGTTCTAACGTCATACATCCCTTTAACACACTTCTTGCTGTGTACCTGAGATCACCACATGTACATGAGTGAAGCCAATGGACCATAGGATATCAGGAAACCCTGTTTTAGCACATGTTAGCTTTGCTGATATTAGCTGTGTTAGTGTCCATAGGGGACTGACTACATGCTGTTCACTCGTTCTCTGAAAATGGACTGAATACATGCTGTTCACTCGTTCTCTGAAAATCATCTATCTCTTAGCAGAGTATCTTGCTAAATGTTGACTGAGAAATGTTACGCACCAAACCTACTGTTTGCTGTGTGGTGGTAGTTGCAAATATTTCTAGTACTTGTAGCATTTTCACCAAGGGGGTGGCAGTGGATCCCATTATTTAGCTCCAGGGTATTATCAGTAATAAAGTATGGTGCCATATCAAGCCTGTGTATCCTCTGTGTTCTGCACCATTTAGGGCCTTCGATTGGTTGCCTGGTTTACAACCTCATGCTGCATGGTTTGTTGTAGAAGAACATTGATCTGGCAAAGCATGATAAAGCGGCCTAACTGTGCTGCACGGTACTGAAGAATAAAAGTGTAAGGTGCTTCAACTTGTGAGAGCTTCACCAGTCCCTAGATGTTAATGTACGTCTGGCCCTGGCCTTGAGACGAACGGATCCCGTGACCCCTCGCAGTCCGGCTTCAGAGCCAACCACAGCACCGAGACCGCCCTCATCGCAGCCACCGACGACATCCGGACCCTGCTCGACAAGGGGGAAACAGTGGCCCTCATCCTCCTGGACCTCTCCGCTGCGTTCGACACGGTCTGCCACCGCACCCTAGTCCAGCGCCTCAGCAACATCGGTATCCAAGAGAAGGCACTGGAGTGGATCATCTCGTTCCTCGCCGGAAGAACACAAAGAGTCCGCCTCCCCCCGTTTCGCTCCGAGGCCACCGAAGTCATCTGCGGCGTCCCGCAAGGATCTTCACTCAGCCCCACCCTCTTCAACATCTACATGAAACCTCTTGCAGCCATCGCACGCCAGCACAACCTCAACATCATCTCTTACGCCGACGACACCCAGCTGATCCTCTCCCTCACCAGAGACCCCGACACCGCCAGAACCTGCCAACACGAAGGGATGAAAGACGTTGCCGAGTGGATGAAGGACAGCCGCCTGAAACTGAACTCGGAAAAGACGGAAGTCCTCATCCTGGGATCTTCGCCCTCCGCCTCGGATGACTCCTGGTGGCCCCCAGCCCTGGGCACCGCACCCAAGCCAACCGACCACGCACGCAACCTGGGCTTCATCCTGGACCCCTCTCTCTCGATGACCAGACAAGTCAACGCCGTCTCCTCATCGTGCTTCAACACCCTGCGTATGCTTCGCAAGATCTTCCGCTGGATCCCGACCGAGACCAGGAAGACTGTCACCCAGGCACTCGTCACCAGCCGACTGGACTACGGAAACGCCCTCTACGCCGGAACCACAGCCAAGCTACAGAAAAGACTCCAGCGCATCCAGAACGCCTCCGCCCGACTCATCCTGGATGTCCCCCGACGCAGCCACATCTCCAGTCACCTGAGGAACCTGCACTGGCTCCCCGTCGACAAGAGGATTACGTTCCGGCTCCTCACCCACGCACATAAGTCTCTCCACGACCTGGGCCCCAAGTACCTCAACGACCGCCTGACCTTCTACACGCCCACCCGCCAGCTACGGTCCACCAGCCTCGCCCTCGCAGTCGTACCACGCATCCGAAGAGCCACCGCCGGAGGAAGATCCTTCTCTTACCTGGCTGCCAAGACTTGGAACTCCCTCCCCATCCACCTTCGGCTGACCCAGGACCATCTCGCCTTCAGGAAACAACTCAAGACCTGGCTGTTCGAGCCCTAGCATACCCCTCCCCCCAAGCGCCTTGAGACCCTCCCGGGTGAGTAGTGCGCTATACACATGGCATGATTGATTGATTGATTGATTGGGCACTTGAGTGAGATTTTATTATTTTCATTTCAAACAGTGCCTGTACTTTTTTTTTGTGCATAATTCTGTTAGTCTTTTAATATGTTTTTTATTGTTTTACAGCTTTAGTTTCATTCCCTACACTTTCATGAATTTTTATCACCTGCTTTTGACTAGTGATATTTTAAGGTGGTATTTTCCATTGGTTTTAATGACCTCACATAATTGGGTGTTATTTACCAAATGCGTTATTTTTCCAATGTGGAAAATAGCACATGTGTTAAATAGTGCACATGGATGGCAGACATACGGTATTTAGCACATATGCTAAATAACACATGCGGTTTTTAACTCATGATCAGAGGATTCATAAAAGTCATGTACTATTCACCACTACACATAACTCATAAACAGGGCCTAAGAGTACATAAGTGTCCATCTCAATCAAGAAATACTTATTTATCCATTCTTTCTTTTTTCACTTCACTATATTTATTTACTTTCTAGCTTTTTTTTTCTTTCAGATTTTTACTATATTTAAAGTGTTAGGGCCCGATTCACAGAACTAACTTAAGACAAAATCCTAAACTTATTACCATTTTGGTATTCACAGAAGGTACTTACTCATTTTGGTAGTCACTGAAGACACTTACTAATTTTGGTATTCACAGAAGGCACTTACTCACTTCGGTATTCACAGAAGTTAGGAGTCCTAACTTTAGGACTCCTAAATGCCTTCTGTGAATACCGAAAGTCTTAAAGTTAGGATTTTTCTCAGTTTAGGAGTAGTAAAGTTAGGAGGCCTAACTTTACTACTCCTAAACTAAAAAAAGTTAGGAGTCCTAACTTTGCTACTCCTAAAGTGAGAAAAATACTAACTTTAAGACTTTCGGTATTCACAGAAGGCATTTAGGAGTCCTAAAGTTAGGACTCCTAACTTCTGTGAATACCGAAATGAGTAAGTGCCTTCTGTGAATACCAACATGAGTAAGTGCCTTCTGTGAATACTAAAATGGTAGTAAGTTTAGGATTTTGTCTTAAGTTAGTTCTGTGAATCGGGCACTCTGTTTGGAATGATAAGACTTATTTATCTCCCTTTTTTAATGCTTTTCTTTCAGCATTTCCCCGTGCACATCTGTATGCCAGTTCTTTGTGACAGGAACTTCACCATCAGCAGTGAATGGTATCCCCACTCACTTTGGTCTCATGGCATCTGATCCAGCGCTCTCACCAAAATATTGCACAAATGACACTATCTACTACCAACAAACTTACAATACAACACTAGGCCCATAACAACAATAGAGCGCCTGAATCATGAGGCGATAAGATCTAAATATAGTTGTTTAAACCATCTGTAATAATCAAGACCAGCTTGTCATTTTAGAAAGTTTATTTTAACACATCTAGAAAAACTTAGGTTTTGGTATTTTATTAAACAAGCATTAGAAAAAGTCATAAAGAAAGATTTATTCAGTATTAATAAAAAGAGCATAAATCAAGAATTATTATTCATTAGCAGGAATAAGTAAAATTAAGCATTTTCCAAAATCCTAACTATCTCTCTGTCTCTACCCTCATCACCTAGTAATAAAGTAATTAATAAAAACTCCTGTCCTCACGTGTAAAGTCCATCAGCATAACATCGTCCTCCAGATTTCTCAAGCGTAAGCCAACTATGTGTTCTCTGAACCTATTCTTATACCCTAAATTAAGCTGAGCTAACTATTTTTCACATTCCAGCAGACGAATTCTAGTTCTCCATTGGCTGAGCCACCTCGTACCACAGTAAACTGTGACACCTCCTTCTTACATGCCCGGGCAAATTCACTAGTTCATTGTTCATTTAGAAGTCTTGGCAGTTCTTCCTTAGGCTGCTACATTTTGTAGCGAAAGCTTCCTTTTAACCTTGAGCCTGTCAGCTCTAAACTCCCGTGGCACGTTAGCAAACTTCTCCAAAGAGTCATCTTTTTAGCAGTTCATTCCAAAACCTTTCAAAATAAAAGCTCAGAGGCCTTTTCCATCCTTCTCAGAATTATTTTCACTTGAGCCAATTTTCATCAATAGGCCTCTTTTCAATGAGCGTCAATTTTCTGCGCCACCTCTCCTGCGCCACTTTTAAAAGTGTATAATTTTTCTGCAGCCTTCTCTAAGCTTCACTTGTAAAACTATTATATAAACAAACACAAAGAATAATTAATGAAAGAAATACAGTTTGTTCTGTTGCCTCCCATCATTGCTAATAATTAACCCATTAGTCTAAATTACCTAGCAGTAAAGCACAAATAAAGCAGCATTTTATATCTACCAGTCTTCATGAATCCATAAAGCCTTATGTGCACCTAGTATAGTAGAAATGACATCACATAGACAAGGAAAGCAAAATAAGCACATGCCATTATTTAAAAACAGCTGCTATTAGTTATGACATGACAATAGACAAAATTAATGTATTATTTTCCACATACATGAGAATGCAACATAATGCACATTTATGAGCACACATGTTAGTTTCCCGCGTGTTCTGTGAAAATGCAACTTTAAACTAGGTTGAATTATTATACACACAGCACAAATTGTTAGCATTATTAATTTATTTATGGAAGTGTGACTTCACGGGTTTAAACAGATTTCTGTTTTCTATCCCGCTCCATCAACTCCCTCATCTGGTGATTAACAAATCACCACACCACCACCCAAAATTTAGCAAAATTTTTTTTTTAAGATGAACATGATTCAATTTCACCTGTGTTAGTAGTTCTAAAGACTTATCTTATCAATTTATCTACAATTCTCATATTGAGTTTTAAGAAACCCCTCTAGTTCTATTTCTTTCTCTTGTGTAACATACAACTAAGCTTCAATAAAAGTGTTGCAAAACTATAACTAATAAAATGTCAGTATCTTGCTTGTCATATTAACCTAAAACTTCTCCTTGTTAATTTCTAAAAGAACAATAACCTAAATTAACCAAAGCAGAATTATTAGGAGCATATATATCAGAGACATCTTACAATATCTCTTTAAAATTAGGCATCTTGAATTGCCTTTACAAAAACATGAAAGTAATTTCATTAAGCTTGCGAAGAAAAATAAAACAAAAATTTTAAAAAATTTTACCTAAATTTTCTAAAAATTTCTAACACCCCCCTTTTTGAAATGTTTTTTTTTTTTTTTTATACTCTTTAACAGCTTTTCTTCGACCTAATGTCACAAATTAATTTTTCAGCTAACAGAATTTCTTCGACCTTGTGTCACCTAACAAGATTTCTTCAGCCTTATGCCAAAAACAGAAACCTAAAATTTTTTAACAGGTAAGTACTTCAATCATTGTCACTTTTGTTTTCAATCACTTTCTGACTGTGACTATTTACCTCCATTACAGGTATCACTTCTATTTTCTTTCCTGCTTCACTTTTCTTTTCAGAATCTTTTTGACATGATATCTCATCAATCTGTTCCTTTGATCTGTATCTCAATTTCAATTTTAGGCCTTCAATTTCATCTGGCCAGTTATCACTTTTTCTTAGTAATTTCTTCTTTTGCTTGGTCACATTACATTCTGTTCTCCAAGCTCCTTTTCTGAATTTTCTTATTTGAGAATCTTCATCATTCTCATCAGTTTCAGTGTCAGAAATTTCAACTTCAGACTCAGGTACTTCTTTACTCGGCAGCTTCACTCCGTTAGGAACATCATCTTTGTAGCTGGTACTTGGCAATTCATTTTCTTCTTCAATTACCTTCAACTTCCCAGTTTCAGGATTCCTGTTCCTGCTTTCAGAGCTACTTTCCTGCTTTTCAATACTCTCCTGGTCTTGAATCACAATCTGATCACATTCTTCTTCTGCTTCTTTTTCTGGCATATTTCCATCATTTTCTGAGTTTTCAGTCACAACTTTCAAGTCTTCTTCAATCAAGGCTTGTTTTCTATTCATGTTCTCCAGATGTCGACCAACTTGTCGATCTTCAAGATCTGGATTCTCTTCAGGCTCTTCTTCAGAATCTGAATCATCAATTGTGACACTATCCTCATCAGGATTTTCAGGTGTAGTTACACGAAAAGTATGGCCAGTGTCAATCCACCTCTTCAGTCTTTTGCACTTCTCTGCATTTATCGTGACAAGACTGACTGGCCTCCTTTTCTGCCACCTTTGCACTAGACAATTTTCTTTTAGACGAACCTTTTTCCTGATCCTTTTACCTGGTAACAGATCAAATACTTGCTCCTTTTCTCTTGTTTGCACTTCAGTTTCATCTTCATCAAACACAGAAATCATTTCATCTGATAAATTCCTGCAATTCTCCAAATTGATGCTATCATTGATAGGCATCATTCTTTTCTCTGGTATGGATGTCTGTCTCATGACCTTGTCCATCATAATCTCACGTGGACTTAAATCTGTCTTTTTATCAGTAGTGTTTCTCAGAAACATCAAAACAAGTGGAAGGACATCTGTCCACTTTGTACCTGCAGCTAGGCACATTTTTGCATCTCTGTCTTTTATAGTAACATTCTCATGCTCCTCAACACCTGAAATTTCTATTCTATCTGTACAATGGAGCAATCTGTTTTCAATATGTTTTCTGTTATCTGATAACTTTGCAACAGTAATTTCATCATCATGTCGCATCTGAAATGTTTCAATCCATTTTGTAATCAAACAGAAAATCACAAAATTGTAGCACAGTTTGTAATGCAGTGACATCTCACAAAAATCCATTTGTAATCTAGTCAATGAACCACTCTCCTGTAATTCTGTTCCCAATCTCATAATTGTTCTCTTAATTGTGTTCACTTGCTGATAAGTCAGACACCTCTGGTAAAGAAATTCTGCAATTTTATGGTACATTCTGTTCATGTCAGTAATCATGCTATTTAGCAAAACTACTCTGTCATCTTTGTGTATCCAAATCTCATCCTCATCTCGCTGTTTAAAATCTGTTCTCATCCATGTGTTTCTCAACCATGTGTTTTTCTCCTCATGAGTTGCATCATCTTGTAAGTCTTTGACTACCTGCCATGTTTCAACTACAGCTGTTAGTATTAGTGAACTCAAAGCATGTTCATCATTCATTTTGTATGCTGCACATATCACGACAGCAAACCTTTCTGCCAATTGAATATCATCAATCAGTCTTTTAATTAAATTTGCATTTCTGAAAAGTGAACCTGCAGAAGTTAATGTTTCAATGTGTTGATCAATTGTGTCCTTTACTTTGATGTCTTCACTCAAAAGACCATCATTTTCATTCCAATATTCTGGAAGTACATTTAATCCTTTTGGACTGTTTTCTTGTTCTTTAATTAATCCTGTATCTGTTTTCTCTGTCTGTTCATTAACAAAAATGTGTAATGGCAGTGAAGCCATCTCAATCTCTTGAATCATTACCTGTCGCTGTATTTGTAGCTGTTCACTCAGCTTATTTATTTCAATCTCCTTTTTCTTTGACCATAATTTTGACTCATCAGACTGTGTCAATTCATTCAGATCAGTATCAGACTTCTCATTTGCTAGAACTGAAGTCATCTCTGTTTCTTGCTGAGTTGCAATCCCTACTAATTCAATTTCAAGTACAATAGAATAAACCTTTTCAGTTAATGGGACCTTTAAAACTACGGGAATACTTTCATCTTTTCTAAGCACAGGGACTATCTCTGTTTCCATAATTTTCATAGACTCCTTTAAATCATTTGATGAATTTACATAATCAGGAATATTAATTCCAGAAGTACTAAGCATTTCATCATGCTTTTCTGTCGCATCAATTTTATTAGAAGTCTGAGCTGGCACTTTATCAGTTTGATCTGACACTTTTGGCGTTGTATTAACCTGTTCTGGGGGTCTTCTTGAATTTCTGTTCTGATCCATATTTACAACATCAATTTTATACTGCTCTATATTTTCTACTCTGACACCTTTATTATTTATTTTCACTAATTTGGGAATCTTTAATTTACTCTCACATTTAGCAACAACCTTTTTCATTTTCTTATACAAGGAAGACATTTTCTTTAATTAATTTGGTAAATGTACTCTCTAAATTTGCCTTGCAGCGCTTGCTGATCAATTAATTAATTAATTTAACACTATCAGGTGAAGTAAAACTTTATAATTTGGTCAATTTAATATTTCTCCTAATTTACCTGTATCACTAAAATTTTTAACCTGTAAAGAAAAATATTAATTTGCAAAAACAGTAGCAACGCAAAATATTTATTTATAACAATAATACCAACATATAATCACATGTGTTTTAAATGTACTTATTTTTTCACTTACACACCTTCTGCAACATATACCTGTGGAAAAAGAAACCCTACTCTGTTTGCCTTCAATTTAAATAAAAATTTGTTTTGCTTTTTGTGACATAATGTTTTACTATTTCTGCTATAACCTTTTATTCAATTTACAATTTTAATGATAACTATTTATTATTTAACTTTTATTTAATAAATTCTAATCACCTTTGCTGCTATTGTCAATTAAACATGGTAACTAGTTACATATAATATTCAATGTTTTATAAAATTCCACTATTTAATGTTAATCAGTTATTAAAATATATTTCTGGGCATTACTAGCATAGGAAATTAAACATTTGATAGAAAATAAACAATGTGCATCAGCACAACAGGTGTTTTAATCAATCAGCGTGTGATTACTACAATGCTCAGCTGACCAGTTTATTCAGCAGCGAGCCTCTACCAACAGCTCTTCTCGAGCTATAACCACACTGTTGCTAAGGCCATAAATCGCTACTGCTTCTGTCCCACTCGCCTCACGTTCAAGCCTCTGCACTAAATCAAGTCGGGGACATTTCAAAAACCTTTTAACATACAACAGCGCTTCATCCAATCACAGCGCGACTTTGCTGTGACATCACAAACACCTCGTCCAATCAGAACGCAGCTTTCGCGTTATTCAGTCAATTTCAGCGCTGCTGTAGCTGACAGTCTCTCTCGCGCTCGTCACACATCAGTTGTGACACAAAAACGATAGCGCGGCGAAGGGAACCAAAGCAGAGATAAGTTAAAATATTTTAGTAATAACTCAGCAAACAGTACTAGCAGCAATGCCTCAGTTAATCACGGCGCAGCCTCGCTGTGACTCGCCGGACCTCCCAGCCAATAGAGCGCTTACTTTGCCCCAATGTCACGGAGCCTCGCCCAATCAGAGCGCGGCTCTGCCTATGACGCGACGGCGTCCTAATCCAATAGGAGCGCGGCGGCTGACTTAGATAGTCGCTGCAGGCAACTCTCCCCTTACGCCCCCCTCCTTTACAAAATGTACAATTAAGTAATGCTCAGCACATACATTAGTTAGCTATACGCTTTAAAACATTAGTGAATTTTAAACGAGGATGTTCACAAGTGCAACTGAACGAGTCCCACAATGCTACACTTCATTTAGTACAACACTCGCTAGCATACATCAGCTGTGATGTGACATGAAATAAAGCCAGTATTTTTCTTAAATTAGCGCGATCTGCGAGAGAAAGAATGGGAACACTTATAAAATAAACAATTTCGAGCATTTAATCGCGCCTCAACCAATGAGAGCGCTGCTTTGCTCTGACACTCCAGGGCACATCAACCAATCAGGGAGCGGCCCTGCTATGATGCAGCGGCACCTGAACCAATGGGAGCGCGGCGGCTGACGTGGTGAGCTGCTGCAGACAGCTCTCTCTCGTACTCGCGCTTTAACAGCCCTTTACTTTAAACACAGTGCGCATTTACTTTTCATTTATTTTATGTGTATAATTTTATATAGCATGCACTTATCTGTTAGCAATAGTCACAACACGCCTCTCCTCTAAAACAATCCCACGACTACAACAGGGATAATCAAAGTGGACACCTATCTCTTTACCCAGGTGTGTTATCCTTATAGAAATTGGCCCATACAAATATATTCTCGGCAGGCAATAATTACAAAGCCCACACTCGAGCCTCAACCAATCCTGTCGCGGCTCCCTTATGACGCTACGCGTCACCAGCCAATGGGTGCACAGCTATTCTATGACGAGTCGGGGCCTGAGCCAATAGAAAGGCGGCTCCTTCGTTTACAATTCTGTTTTTAATTTAATCCTTTTTCCTTCGTGTTCAATTGTTTTAACACTGTCAAAACGAAGGAAATAACAAATCAGGCACACTATTATAATTGGAATAATTTAATTAACTATAATATTGGCGTTATTTATTCGCGTAATTGCTTTCTATTTAGAATTCTAAAAACGGGGACACTTTAATTTATAAACAATTTGGATAATTGTGGTGGCACAACCAATCTTTGCAAAACCACCTAGATTAATATAATCCTCTCACTTCTTTGTTGTGAGGCTTTAGGCTTTTTAACCAATCGGAGCCTAGCTTTACTATGACGCTCCGGACGCCTTAGCCAATCAGAGCGCGGCAACTCTGACGTAGGCAGCTGCTGCAGCTTCAGTCTCTCCCCACACGCTCTCACTCCTAAAACAGCCCCTCCCTTATAATTTTCGATCGGGGCACTTTTCAATGGTTTTAAAATAGCGCGCAGTGCTTTTAAGTGCATTTAAACAACGCACAACTTTTTAGAAAGTCTTAGAATGGTACAGACTTTACCTAGAACATTCCTAAGTACCTTAGAATTACCTTTGGTACAATTTTGTAAATACATAAAACAAACTCATCTGTTTGTTTCACTATTTAGGATAGTTTTACATGCATTCAAGTATTCTCATTCTCGGAATATAAGGCGCTATTCCCATAGAATATTTTTCATTTGCCAGTAGAGTAACTCTTACCCTACCCTTCTAACACGTAAAATATGAACTCATTTTCCTCTGAACGCACCGCAAAGTGACAGTTCTAAGAGTTCCACTTGAACATACCTTACAAAACAATCACGCACTTTCACACTGAAAATTCCCTAACTTCAGTCACACATGAAATCCGTACA
Organism: Lissotriton helveticus; assembly: GCF_964261635.1. NCBI lineage: Eukaryota > Metazoa > Chordata > Amphibia > Caudata > Salamandridae > Lissotriton > Lissotriton helveticus. The sequence goes on along the minus strand of NC_136057.1, from coordinate 527,937,794 downwards.
GGACTCTCACCTGTTTATAGAAATCATGCACCGTTAGCAAAATAACACCGTTATCCGTACAGGGCTCTCACCTGTTTATAGATATAAAACATGTACCCGTACAGGACTCTAACCTGTTTATAGATAATCATGCACCGACATTACCCTGCCCTTCACTCAAGCTCGAATATAACTAATACTCTTATCACAGTGAGTTTTATGGAAGGCGCTTTGTCCCTATTCTCATGCTGCTCTAATTTTTTAGAAAACCCTCACTATTACAACATTCACACCTAGCCCTAAAACTGTGTTGCACGGCGACAACACTGTATTGCACGGCGACAATACCTCTGGTACACGGCGATACCAACAGTGATACTCGGCGATATCACAGAAACAGATCAGATATTCTGCATGACTACCTTCTCATCACACAGTTTTTGTACTGGTACACACATAGCACAAAATAAAACAAACTCAACATGTGTTAAAATTTAATCCTATGAATTTACCAACATATATGTATCATGCATGTAACATGTATGTCAAAAACAACATATATAAACCGTCCGATGGCTACCATGAAATTGATCCAGCGCTCTCACCAAAATATTGCACAAATGACACTATCTACTACCAACAAACTTACAATACAACACTAGGCCCATAACAACAATAGAGCGCCTGAATCATGAGGCGATAAGATCTAAATATAGTTGTTTAAACCATCTGCAATAATCAAGACCAGCTTGTCATTTTAGAAAGTTTATTTTAACACATCTAGAAAAACTTAGGTTTTGGTATTTTATTAAACAAGCATTAGAAAAAGTCATAAAGAAAGATTTATTCAGTATTAATAAAAAGAGCATAAATCAAGAATTATTATTCATTAGCAGGAATAAGTAAAATTAAGCATTTTCCAAAATCCTAACTATCTCTCTGTCTCTACCCTCATCACCTAGTAATAAAGTAATTAATAAAAACTCCTGTCCTCACGTGTAAAGTCCATCAGCATAACATCGTCCTCCAGATTTCTCGAGCGTAAGCCAACTATGTGTTCTCTGAACCTATTCTTATACCCTAAATTAAGCTGAGCTAACTATTTTTCACATTCCAGCAGACTAATTCTAGTTCTCCATTGGCTGAGCCACCTCGTACCACAGTAAACTGTGACACCTCCTTCTTACATGCCCGGGCAAATTCACTAGTTCATTGTTCATTTAGAAGTCTTGGCAGTTCTTCCTTAGGCTGCTACATTTTGTAGCGAAAGCTTCCTTTTAACCTTGAGCCTGTCAGCTCTAAACTCCCGTGGCACGCTAGCAAACTTCTCCAAAGAGTCATCTTTTTAGCAGTTCATTCCAAAACCTTTCAAAATAAAAGCTCAGAGGCCTTTTCCATCCTTCTCAGAATTATTTTCACTTGAGCCAATTTTCGTCAATAGGCCTCTTTTCAATGAGCGTCAATTTTCTGCGCCACCTCTCCTGCGCCACTTTTAAAAGTGTATAATTTTTCTGCAGCCTTCTCTAAGCTTCACTTGTAAAACTATTATATAAACAAACACAAAGAATAATTAATGAAAGAAATACAGTTTGTTCTGTTGCCTCCCATCATTGCTAATAATTAACCCATTAGTCTAAATTACCTAGCAGTAAAGCACAAATAAAGCAGCATTTTATATCTACCAGTCTTCATGAATCCATAAAGCCTTATGTGCACCTAGTATAGTAGAAATGACATCACATAGACAAGGAAAGCAAAATAAGCACATGCCATTATTTAAAAACAGCTGCTATTAGTTATGACATGACAATAGACAAAATTAATGTATTATTTTCCACATACATGAGAATGCAACATAATGCACATTTATGAGCACACATGTTAGTTTCCCGCGTGTTCTGTGAAAATGCAACTTTAAACTAGGTTGAATTATTATACACACAGCACAAATTGTTAGCATTATTAATTTATTTATGGAAGTGTGACTTCACGGGTTTAAACAGATTTCTGTTTTCTATCCCGCTCCATCACATCCTCGGGTCTCCCTACTGAGATCCTGCAGGTAGAAGTTAAACTGCTTCCCCATCATTGGACAACTCTCGATCTTGATTGTAGGCTTATTATTTACTGCCGCTCAACACCAAAGTCAGACCTCTTTTAAGCAAGGGTTGTTCAGGAAACATTTCCCACTTCTACTTTGGCCAACCAACTGGCCTGTTTACATTACTTGTGGCCTTCACCACAAACAAGCAAGTCTGCTGCTTCAGCTCCACCAATACCCCGCTCGCCCCTGCAGTGGCATATAGTATTGGGTTGGGGGATAATGGTGATCTCTACCCTTGGGGATGCTTACCTTAAATGTGGACAGATGGGAACCTGTGGAGTAATCTCCACAATTTGGTGAGTCCCCGCTGTTCGGGGACATGCATGCAACCATTAATGCTATTTTTTTATATCCCTACTCTGTTTATTCAAAATGGTGTGACAATGATTTTTCTTTTAAAAATCTTTCGGCATCCACATAGTTTCTTCTCTTTTTAAACTCCATCACATTTTTCATTTTCACTTGTCAGTTAGTAATTTATTTTTATTTTCTTGCCTCGCCGCCCTCAATCCAGAAACTGAACAGTTTGTTTCGGAGTGAACACAGATGCAGCTAAGGGTTTGTTCAGGGCAAATGTCCACATAGTTGCTGTCCAAACCAAACACTAATCCTGTACTGATGTCCTGAGGGATGGATCTAGATGCGTGGAGAAGCAGATTCCCAATTTCTCTTCAGTTGCTCTCTGTTCGGGTCAGCTGTTTCTAGGCTAATTGAGATTTTCTTAGGCTGTAAAAAAACAGCAAGAGTTTGTTGTAACAATCTATACTTTGGGGCAGATTTACAACCCCCTGCGTCACTTTTGCATCGTTGTTGCATCACTTTTGTGACGCAGCAGCGGCATAAAAGTTGTGGCCCATTTACAATGTGATGCATCTAGGGGGATACGCCACGCTGTAAAGCCCTGCGTGACATCATACCTGCGTCAGGTATAATGTATGGAGGGTAGGCGTTCTCAAGCAGGAAAGCCTCATAAAAGTGACACAGTGAAATCTACGTGATTTTTAGGGCGCCACTGAGTCAAAACCTTAAGCCTGCCTCAAGCAGGCATAAGGAGTGACGCAGTGTATTGGGAATAGGCCGCAACACGCATTGCTGGAGTTGCCTCGTGCTTGCGACATGACGGTGAACAGCCATGACAACGCGGGAATTACCCCCACTGCCATTACAATACAGGAATTACTGGAGGGTGCTCTTGGATAGGGAATAGTTTAATTTTCTATCCAACTCCTTCCCTACTGTCAACGTGGGCTGGAGTTGGAATAGAAAATTAAACTATTCCACTACCCAGCGCCCTCCAGCGAAAGTCGCTGTAACGACTTTCGTTGTAATTCCTGCGTTGTAATGGCACGCGTGGTAATACCACGCGTTGTCATGTCATACAACCGACATGACTCCAGCAATGCATGACTTTTCTGTCAATAGATGCGTCAGAATTTCTAACGCATCGGTCAATCCTTGTGCCATGGTGCGCCGTACTGTAAATTCGACGCATCCATGGTGATGCAAGGATTTTGTATGATGCGCAGGGAAAGTGGCGCATCTCTACAGATGCGTCACTTTCTTGTAAATCTGCCACTATATATTTAGGGACTTATTTATGGGCCCTTGCGTCACTTTTGCGCCGCTGGTGCGTCACTTTTTGTGACACACCAGTGGTGTTAAAAATGTGCCATGTTTCCCCATATTTACAAAGTGACGCATCTAGGTAGATGCGTCACATTGTAAACCCCTGCGTCACATTATACCTGCGCCAGGTATAATGTATGCAGGGGGTGTTCTGAGTCAAGAAAGGGTCGTAGAAGTGACGCAGTGAAATCACTGAGATTTCACTGCGCCACTTTTAGGACGCAAATGCGTCAATATCTTACACCTGCCTCATGGCAGGCGTAAAATGGACGCAGGCGCATTTAACATGGGACTTGCCCATCTGTAAATGACCCATTGCTGGAGTTGCATCACTTTTGTGACACACTCCAGCAATGCGTCATTTTTGTGCCTGCAGATACGGCAGAATTATTGATGTATCTGTAACTCCTTGCAACATTATGCATCATACTGTAAATATGACGCTTCATTGCTATCGCAAGGGGGGCGCAATGAAAAGTAATGCATTGATGTTTTGTCGCAGTGATGCGTCACTTTTCATAAATGAGGGCCTTGTAATTTTAGACTTCAGCATCCTGCATTAGTAAAGAGAATAGGTTACGCAGGGTCTTCTAGCACAATCATTTGATCTTCAACTACATGGCATTCATTCAATTTTTAACGGTTCAACCGGACCCTCAAAGGCATGATCATGGGTCTTGGGTCTTGAAGAACCAATGAGGCATAAGTGGGACGTCCTCTTGCCATGCCTTCTGTTTGCCTACCGTGAGGTGCCACAAAAGTCTAGGGTTCAGCCCCTTTGAGCTTTTGTATGGTCACCCGGTAAGAGGACCTTTGAGTTTGGTCAAGGAAGGCTGGGAGCAATCTCCATGAAACCCCCCCAAGATGTATATAGCTACATGCTGGCCTTCAGGAACCAAACTCGGCGTTTCAGAGATCTTGCTCAGGCAAATCTGGAAGTCATCCAGGAGGAAATGAAGCGGTGGTACGATCAGAATGCCACTCTGATTGAGCTTCAACCTGGACAGATGTTTGGGTCATGGCCCCTGTGGAGCTTTGTGCGCTCCAGGACAGGTGGACCGGTCCATATGAGGTGGTGGAGCGCAAGAGTGATGTCACTTATCTGGTGAACTTGCGGTCTCCCAGAAACCCCTTGCGGGTCCTGCATGTTAACCGCCTAAAGCCCCACTTAGAAAGGTCCGAAGTGGGCATGCTCCTAGCGACAGATGATGGAATGGAGGAGGAGACCGAGCCTCTTCCTGACCTCCTGTCTGCAACAGAGCAAGATGGGTCAGTGGATGGTGTCAGCCTCTCTGCCACACTGACCCCTGATCAGCAGCAAGATTGTCGCCAGCTGTTGGGGCAATTCTCTGATCTATTTTCCTTGGTTCCTGGTGTCACAGAGTGGTGCGTCCATGATGTGGACACTGGCGACAGTCCCCCTGTCAAGCACAAGGCTTACAGCGTGACTGACAAGGTTAGGGCTTACATTAAGGTGGTAATCTCCAAGATCTTTGCTTTAGGGGTCATTGAGTCCTCAAACAGTCCTTGGGCCAGCCCAGTGGTCGTGGTCCTAAAGGCTGCCTCGCCTGGTGCCACACCCGAACTCCTGTTCTGTGTGGACTACAGAGGGCTCAATTCAGTCACCAGGACTTATGCACACCCCATCCCCAGAGCTGATGAGCTCATAGATCAGTTAGGGGCTGCACAGTACATCAGCACGTTTGATTTGACGTCTCGGTACTGGCAGATCGCCTTGACTGATGGAGCTAAGGAGAGGTCAGCATTCTCCACACAAGATGGGCACTATCAATTCCGGGTAATGCCCTGTGGGATGAAGAATGCACCTGCCACCTTCCAGGTGTTGGCTGGACTGGAGGATTTCAGTGCCGCCAACCTGTATGATACTGCAGTGTTCAGCGCCAGTTGGGAAGCACACTTGCAGCACCTCTGGGAAGTATTAATGGCACTGCGAAAGGCAGGTCTCACGATCAAAGCAAGTAAGTGCCAGATCGGGCAGGGTTCCATTGTGTACTTGGGTCACCAGGTAGGAAGCAGCCAGGTGGCGCCCCTATAACCCAAGATTGATACCATCCTGGCATGGGAACCCCCAAAGACTCACGGGGTACTACAGGAGGTTTGTCAAGGGGTATGGCAACATTGTTGCACCCTTGACGGCGCTGACTTCCAGGAAGCAGCCCAAGAAAGTGAACTGGACTAACACCTGTCAGAAGGCTTTTGACGCCCTGAAGACTGCCATGTGCACAGCACCCGTGCTTCAGGCGCCCAACTTCTGAAAAGAATTAATTGTACAGACAGACGCTTCAGAGCATGGTGTGCGGGCTGTTCTATCACAGATTAATAAAGAGGGCCAAAACCAACCTGTAGCCTTTATCAGTAAGAGGTTACTTCCACAGGAACAGAGGTGGAGTGCAATTGAGCGTGAGGCATTTGCTGTGGTCTGGGCGCTTAAGAAGTTGAGACCATACATGTTTGGGACTCACTTCCGGTTTCAGACCAACCTTAGATGGTTGATGCAGATGAGGGGAGAAAACCCAAAGCTGTTGAGGTGGTCCATTTCCCTACAGGGTATGGACTTTACGGTGGAACACCGTCCTGGTACAAAACACGCCAACGCTGACGGTCTGTCCAGATTTTTCTGCCTTAGTGAAGAGAACTCCCAAGGGGAAGGGTAGTTCTCCCCACATTTCAGCTGGAGGGGACACGTGCTAGACCTCGCATCATTGGCGTGAGTCTCCCTTCCACTTTGACGGATTGCCTCCTTTGTTTTGATATGTTTTTGCTGGATTTATGCTTTGGGCACTGTGCCACTGCTAATCAGTGCCACAGTGCAAGTGCTCCCTATGTTAAATTGATGTACTAATTGGTTACACCATGATTGGGTTATTTGATTTATCTGTCAGTCCCTAGTACAGTGCACCCTGGGTGCCCAGCGCTTGGAAATCAAATGCTGCTGGTGGGCATGCAGCACTGGTTGTTCCACCCACAGAAGCAGCTTGTAAAGTGTGTCTCAGGCCTGCCATTGCAAGGCCTGTGTGCAGTCTAGCACTGCCATGTCGACTTGGCCAAGTACACCCACTTGCCAGTCCCTAAACCTTCCCTTTGCTTCATGTTAGACACCCCTATGGTAGGCCCAAGGGCAGGGTGCATTGTAAGTATAAGGTAGGACATGCTCTGATGTGTGTAGCATGTTCTAATAGTGAATTACAGCCATTTTCGTTTTTCACTATTGAAGGCTCTCTGTTCTCATAGGCCAGAATGAGCAGCTAGATTATAATATGCCTATAATCCTAACTGACTAAGGGAACACTGTAGAAATTCGAATTTAGTATGCCTGAACTCAGAATAATAAAATACATCTTTTAGTAAAGTTTATTTTAAATATTCTGTGTTTGCAAATACAATTTTTAGAAAGCAGGTATTTGCTTGCCTAACCATTTGAGCCTGCCTGAGCAGGGTTGTGTATTCCTTGTCTGGGTTTGTGAGTGACAGGGCTGGGGGATTCCAGGAGACAGGCTGGGGCAGCCCGGTGGTGAATAGAGAGATTTGCATCTAGATGGTAGGGAGGAGTTGCACCTGGGACCTGAATAGGGCTGGGCCTTCCCTCTACAATGCTGGCTCCACCTCCTGTGGCTTGTCTGATGTCTCTGCCCTGTACTGTGAAAGGAGAGTAGGAATCATGTCAACAGAGTGCTCCAGAGCTGTATCATCCCTCCCATGTGCTTGCTCCACCTCCTGTGGGGCGGCTGATGTCTCTGCCCTGCACAGCGAAAGGAAGAAGATAGTCATGTAAACAAAGTGCCCAGGAACTGGTTTGAACTAGGCAGAAGCCTCTCTGCCTTCAGAGAAAAAAGGATTTTGGGGTATAAGTATTGGGACCCTGATCCCAAGAAATTAGATCACTTCTGGAACAAGAAACCTTTCTGCCAAGGAGAAGAACCAAGGAAGCTTCAGGAGTTGTACTGCCCCTCTGCCAGTGTGCTGTTTGCTGGGTTGGCCTGCAGTGGTTGCTTCATTGCCAAGGGAAAGGAGAAGAAACTTTGTACAGAATATTCTCCAAGGGCTTGAACTGTGCTTGCCTCCTGCTGAAGTCTCAGGTACAAAAGACTTCACCTCCAGCTCCCTCCTGAATTTCCTTGCTGGGAATTCTGACTCCAGTCACTTGCGTGCCGCTGGGAGCTGGAAGCTGTAATCATCGCAACGCCGGAGAAGCGAGCCTTCATCACACCTCCCTGGAAGTGTGTGTTCATCGAAGCTGCCTGCTGTCGCATCACCAGAGAAGTATGACGCCATCATGAGAGTCGCCATCGCATCATCGGAGAAGCGCGTCGCAGGGCCTGTCGCGGCTTCAAAGTACAGAGAAATGTGAGACTTTGTACCTGCCTGCTTGTTGAGGTAATGTATGCAGGTGGTGTTGTCTGTTCGTATGAGGATGGAAGATCCTTGCATCCTTGGAAGGATTGACTCAAGTACCAGAAAAATGGCTCTCAATTCTAGGAGGTTGATGTGCATCTTGGATAGTGACGTATTCCAGCTTCCCCTATTTGAAGATCCTGAAGATGTGCTCCTCAACCTTCCAGAGAAGCTTCTGTTGTGATAATGAAATCTGGACGTGGAGAGAGGAATGTTAGCCCTGAAGAGAGATTTTTGGAGGCATGCTACCAAAGAAGCACTTTTTTTTGCATGTGTGATCGGAACAAGAATGTCAAACGTTTCGGTTATTTAAGGCCATTAGCTGTCCAGCTATTCCTGAATGAATCTCATTCTGAGACAGGAGTAAGGAACAAAGAGAATTGCTGAAGGCATCATGCCGAGTAAAGATTTGAGGAGATGACAGAAGTGAACTCTCTGTTGGACAGATTGTGAGCCAACAATTTCATGGCTTTTTTGCCTTTCCTTGGACAAGAATGTCTGCCCTGTAAAGTATCCAGAGTTGCCCCTAGAAAGGTTATCCTCTGAGAGGGTGAAAGAAAAGACTTTTGGTAATTGACTGTGAGTCCTAGTGAATGAAACAGACATAGGCAGGTGGATGTGGCCTCTGAAGCCTGTTACAGAGATGGCGCTTTTATTAAGCAATCATCGAGGTATGGGAAAGTTGAAGACCCTGTAGCCTCAAATGTGCCATTTCTGGAGCAAGACATATGGTAAAAACCCGGGGAGCTGAGCAGAGACTGAAGGGTAGCACCTTATACTAATAGTGAGTACTTTGTACAGTAAAACTGAGAAATTTTCTATGATTGGGATAGATAAAGACATGAACGTAGACATCTTGCAAATCGAGGCTGGCCATAAAATCTGTGTGGTTGACTAGCTGCAGTACATCCAGGAGAGTGACCATACTTGTTGAGTTTTCTGAGGTCCAGAATGGGACGCCATTCTCCTTACTTTTTATTTCCTAGAAAGAAGCAAGAATAAATACCCATCCCCTTTTAGGAGTGCGGAATCTTTGGCATCTTTCTACATCATGGCAAATGCTTCCTTCCTGAGCAGGTGATGAGATGAAAGTGATGCTTGTGGTGGGTGAGGAGGTGGTACTGTGATAAACTCGAGAGTATACGTGATAAGATCTAGAACCCACCTGTCTGTTGTAATTTATTGCCATTGTGGGTAATATTAAGAGAAGCAATACTCATGGACTGTATAGAAACTGTTATTCATGAGAGAGTTGTTATGTGTGCATACACCTCATATGAATGCATCCATGAGTAGGGCACACCTTTGGTTCTTCAAAAGAAGACTCCTTGCAAACTGTCTTTTGATTTTTTATTATCAACAAAGTGTAGTTTTTTTTTAGCTTGATATTTTCATCATATCAATTTAATAGTCTCTTCAATAACATTCCAATGTATTGAACATTATTTGTACGTATATTCATAAATGCTCCGATGCATTTTGGGCTAACAAGCCCTTTCTCAAGGAGCTCTGAAAACAAAAGGATATAGCTGTCAGCTATACTCACATAGTGTATAAAAACATGTCACAAACTTAAGAGGCAGACATTGTACAATTCAACAAATACTCATATAATGGTGCACTAAGCAAATAGATAGGATACGACGAGTGAATTAGGTGGGTCAGTGAGAAGTGAAAAGGTGCAGCTAAACCGCAACCGGTGAAAAATAAACTCTAAATGGCACTCACATTTCTGAGCATCCACGATATTCTTGAACGATACGCTGTGAACGTAAAAAAATGAATTAATTGAAATAAAACACTCAAACGGGCCCATATGTGGGGCTACGAAGTTCCGAAAAAACGCTGCGGCGTATTGCCGACTTACTTCATATCAGTGGTGAAAACTCGTCTTCAATACCGGACTTTTGCATGTCGACGTCTGATCGCGATAAAACGTGAACTCTCGTAAGAGGTTAAATAAGAGCGTGAGTGGCTCAAAATATCACGAGGGCTCGGTACGATCAGCGGCCATGTTGAGTGGGGGTACGTCTAGTGTAAACAGTGCACAATAAAGTTTGAACAATGTGAAGTGACGTAAAAAACTGGGCACATACAAAAGAGAATTACAGCATCAGCATGCATTCAAAGATAACAGCTAAATTCAATTTTATCATTGAGCCCATAAGGCTTCATAGCTTGTAGATGGTAAATCCATGTTATTTCACGTTGCAACAAATGTTTGCTATTGTCTCTCCCTTCGTGTTTTTGAATGATTTCCAATACCATATACTTTAATTGGGCAATGTTGTGTTTGTGTTCCATAAAGTGTACGGCAATGTTGGATTTCTCATTTTTGGTCCTTATATTAGATTTATGTTCATTGATGCGAACTTTAATTTTCCTTTTGGTTTTACCTATGTAAAATTTTCCACATGGGCATTTTAACAGGTAGATTAAGTTGGATGAATCACACGTGGCATTTACTTGCCTTTGATGACAATATTGCAGTTGTTGCAGTTCATGCAGGGACGTGTACCTCTCATTTCAACTGATGGCATGGATTCCTTAGTGAGTATTTCTCTAATGTTAGAGTTTCGTGTGTAGGCGAAGATCGGGGGGTCTTTGAACGCATTATTGAAATCTGGCTCCATACTTAAAATAGGCCAATGTTTCAGTATAATCTTCTTGTAGGTAGTACTGAGCGTGGAAAATTTAGACACGAGCACCAACCTGGTGTCTTTCGGTTTTATGGTATGCTTCAGTGCCTCTTCTCTGGAAATTAAGGCAACCCTGGTTTCAGCTTCCTCGATAATCGAGTTGGGGTAACCTCTTTCACGGTATCTAGACCCATTTCTTTGATGCGTTGTTTAGCTGTATTAATGTCAGATGTGATACATTTGGCACGCAACATTTGTGAGAAAGGTAGATGACGTTTCAATGAACCCTGGTGAAAACTAGAGTAATGGAGTGTGTTGTTACGGTCTGTTTGTTTGCGATATAAATCAGTTTCAAACCCAGTAGAAGTTCTCGTGATTTGTACATCCAGAAATGTAATCGATTCTTCACTCATCTGCATTTGTGAGTTGATTTCTGTCATCCATAGTGTTTAAGGTAGTCAGCGATTGTTGCAAATTTTCTTTAGTGTCTTTCCAAATAAAGAATAAATCATCAATGTATCTAACATAAAGCTTAATATTGTTGGTCCAATTGGTGTCTCCATAAATATGAGTGTGTTCAAATTCTTTCATGTAGGTATTAGCATACATGGGTGCCGCACAATTCCCCATGGATGTACCGGGCAGTTGCAGATACCAGCCTTTGTCGTGTTCGAAGTAACTATGATATAGCGTAAAGATCATGAGTTTCATAAGAAATTGTTGCATAGGAGGTTCAATTTCGCTGTTCAGGATTGCTTTTTCGATGGCTTCAATACCACTGGCGTGGGGAATTGAAGTATATAGTGACTTCACGTCAGCTGTACATAAGGTTAAACGTTCATCAGCATATGTGGTGACTTCCGATAATTTGACAAGAAAATCTGTGGTAACTTCTCATTTTGTTGACCAAGGGCTGTAAATGTTTATCAAGAAATTTCCCTACTGGTTCGTGCAGGGACCCTCTAGTAGATAGTATAGGTCTAAATGGTGGATCTTCGATGCTTTTATGTATTTTAGGTGTCATATAGATAGATGGGCTACTAGGGTGCTGTTGAAGTAAAAAGTTCTTGGTCCTGTCATCAATGATCCCTGTTTCATTGGCTTTAGTTACCATGTCATTGAGAATTGCTTTGAATTGATTAGTGGGATTGCCATCTAACTTCATGTAAGTTTTGTCATCTGAGATGTGTTCTGCTATTTTTTTCTTATACATTTCTGTGTTCAGAACAACCAGGGCTCCGCCTTTGTCTGCTTTTATACATTTGATGTTTTTGTTGTTGGAAATTCTTTTTAAGGTGTCTTGATCTTTCTGGGTAATGTTTTTCCTGATTTTCTTTTTGTAGTTGATTTTTGTCAAATCTTGCTTTACTAAGTTTCCAAATAAGTCAATACACTTGTGACTACAAGGTGCTTGATATGAGCTGTGTGGGCGTAAGCCCATAAGTTGGTCAGGTTTTTGTTGAGTGGTTGAAGGTAGGACATTGTCAAAGAAGTGGCGTAATCTCAATTTGCGAGTGACTTTAAAAGTGTTAACCTCCATTTCAAGTAAATTGGTTTGAGCTGTAGGGATGAATGATGTCCCTTTTTCCAACAATTTCATTTCATATGGTTTTAAGACTGTATCTGAAATGTTAATCACTAAGTGTTTGGTTTTTTGTTGACCTTCTTTTGAATCGTGCTTCGTTGTTCGGATGTCCCTTGTCTTTCTCTTTTTCTTTTGCCCCGACGGGGTCTCCTCTGTCGTCTAGACCTTGCTCTAAAAAAAGGACCTGATGTGGATGAACTGTCTTCTTGTTTTATGGGTTTATCACTCACTTCAGTTGGTTCATTGGATATTGCGGTTCGAGGATTGAATGTACCAGTTTTCTTATGTGAACGGGTAGAATACTCGCTACCAGATGAGGATGTGTCTGTTTGCTGACTATACGGTTTGTTTCTTCTTTTTTGGGCGTACACCTCTGCCCATGTGTAGACCTCCCCTAGCTTGTAGTCCAGGGTGTCTCTCCTGAATTTTCTAATTTTCCTTTCGTTAACTTCTCTTGTATGCTTATCTAGTTGAATTTTGATGTCTTCTAAGATTTTGACCAATCTTCAGATGGAACTATGTTAGCAAGCTCTTTTTCAATCTCTTTGATTTCATTGTTAAGATCCATGAGTATATGAGACAATTCTTCTATGATCAATAGGATTAAATCAAGACTACATTTGTTGAGGATAGCATTCCATTTCCCCTACTCAGGGATGCATTCATATGAGGTGTATGGAAACATAACAATTAGTGACTGACGTGCCAGGACGGACACGCCTCCTGCAGGAGCACCCTACCACAAATTATAATTTCAAGTTTTTTCAACACTCCTACTGCTGTGCACCTCTCCTGTTCCTTTTTTTATTCATGAGAGAGTGTCACATTGGATTGGTTTACTTTGACTTTGTTTCTATTTATTTGTGTGCCCATTTGTGGTGCAGCTCCTGCTCCTATTGTGTATAGTTAATATTAAGAGATGCATGCTCCTATGAATGGTGGGGTAGAAGGAACTGTATTAGGCTGCAGAAAAATGCAATCGTTTTCTGACAGTGTCCATTGACTGTGCTGGTTGCGTGAGTTTATGCTGTTGTCTGGAATATGCAGCTATTGGTGGTGAATGATAGGTTTGATGTTGTTGATAGATTAGGCAAAATGACTGATAGGGCTGAAAGTATTGATATCATTAGTAGTCACTATTAAATGGTGTTTTCTTCTATTGGAGTGTTCCTAAGGACCTCACAGTGTTGGTTTCTGCCTTAATGGTTTGTAAATTTTTGTCTATGTGTTTCCAAAAAAAGCGCATCACCATCAAAGGGCATATCTAAGATCTAGCTCTGCATCTTTGGGCGGAAAGTGAAGTGAAGATTTTGGCCTCTTTGGCTTTAATAGCGGCGACGTTGATGAGGCATTCATCGTGGTGGTGGTGGTGGTGGTGGTGGAGAAACTGCCGCAGGTGATGAGACGATAGTTAGGGATGATGAAGTTGACGATGTAGCTTATGGATTCGTCGTTGGCTACGGTATAATGGTCGTTGACGAAGTGGCCGTTTCCTACGATGTGTCATTCGTTGATGAGGACTTTGTCTTTGGCGATACACCGGTCATCAAAAGTGCAATTGTTGACGGTGCTATCTTCGTCAACGATGGAACTGTAGTTGATGAGAGAGTCATCGACAATGGAGGTAAAATGAGCATCAGCAGTGATTTTTTCAGCAACTATTGTTTTGCCTGCATTGCTGTCGTCAATGAGGATTTCATGGCAAGCTTTATCTTTATCAACGAGGAATCTGAGTAAGATTTAATAGGTTTTGAGGTGAAGCTAGACGCTGGAATTGGAGTGTCAGATTTTACCGTCTTATCAAGTTCGTCAGCATACAGCCTTTTCTTATCACAAGATCTGAATAGTCCTTTCTTTGAAGATTCTGACATGGTATACAGCAAATAGGCGAAAGTACCAAAAATGTGAAGAAAATTGACCAGAGCTCAGGGAGACTCCCTCTCACATGACATTCATTAGAAAATCTGAGGGAATTAGCCTGTCTTTGTAGTGTTCTACAGGGTGCTGTTGTCGGATTGGTTATAGCTTAAGTTTGGTTCTTTATTACTAAAGGATATAGACAGGTTATTGCGTGACTATTCATTGCATTGTAGCCTATCGCTGTATCATTTATTGATTTTATAATGATGCAGTGGGACTCCCACTTTGACGACAGGAATGATTCAAGTATGTGAACCTATGAAAGATCCAGAACTAAAGAGAAACACCACTGTCTCATTGCTCCACATATAGACCTATTTCCCTCTTGAACTTGGAAGTCAAGATGTTCACCAAGATCCTAGCCAGTAGTAGTCGAGGTAATAGTAGTCCCGGTCCATAAAGATCAGAGTGGGTTTATGTCAGAACGTGGCACCAGATACTGTATATGGCACTTCCATGTGGATCTAGCCAGGCACTAGGAGCTTGAGAATCCCCTTGTACTGATTCTCTGGGATTTCAAGAAGACCTAGACTCGGTGCACTGAGATTATCTTTTCCAAATTCTGCCAAGAATGAATTTTGGCCCCACATTTATTGGGCAATTCCAGGTATTATACACATTGCCCTTGGACAGAGTGACGGTTAATGGGGCGCCCTCAAACCTCTTCCCTATTGAGAGAGATACCAAGTATGGGTGTCCACAGGCACCACTTCTATTCGAACTGGTCACTGAACCACTGGCCAAGTGGATCTGGAGAGACACCAGTGTATGGTGCTACGAGTAGAGGGAGGGCATCACGGACCACATTTCTATATGGGTGGATGTCTTGGTCTATTTACAGAACCTGGTTGCCACAGGGGGGCGCATGAAGGAAATGCTCAATTTATTAGGAATGGCCTCTCGCCTGGTTTTGAACTGGGCCAAATTAGAACCGTTTTAAGTTGCTAATCATGCATATCTCCCTGGAGTGGTCTTCTTATTGGGACTATAATGTAACTATGCTACAGGAAAGGACTGCCCCTGATCTCAGGAGATTGTCCTCCTTGCCCCTATTTATACTAGGCAGGATTACCTTTTATAAAATGATAGAGCTGCCTCACTGGCGCTATGTGCTTTAAAACTATCCATTTGTCACACCTCTGCTGACCCTTAAGAAACTTCAAGGCTCCTATAGGCCATATATTTGGGCTGGCAAGCATCCCATAATCTCATTCAATAAATGCACCAGACACACGCATGATGAACTGGGGACAACACATCCTGTGCTGTTCTATTCTGGCAGAACACATGCTGGTAATAAACGAATTGCTATTTGGTGATAGGTAGGTCCTGATTTTCACCTAGAACTCAAGGGGTTTGGGTAGAAAGGGGCACTTGACTTTTTTTTATAGAAGTCAGGGAGCATGCTGTCCTTGCCTGAGGTCACGGAAATGACGATGACAGTGTGGAACAATGTACTAACCACTTGCACTAATTTAAAACCCCTATTTAGGAGACAGCACTATGGGTGGGTAAACTGGCTGGCCTGTAACCAACTGGGCCTGCAACTTCAGAGGATGGGACATTGTTGGGCTCTTGAAACTGGGGGATGTATGGTCGGAGACACACATGAAATTGTTCAATGAGGTTAAGATGGAGTATAATCTACACAACTCACAATTCTTCTGATTCTTGCAACTGCGGAGGCTGCTGGAACCAATGGGGAAACCCCTTAGGTCTCTTCCACAATTGAGCTTGCTCGAGGAAAAGTTGATAGGGGCACATGGGATTTCCAGAATGTATTTATTTCTCCTGGTTAATGTCCTTGACCCAAAGACAGGCTTGCAAGAGAAGTGTAAGGAGGATATAGGGTGCCCTGGTAGATAATGAGTGGAAGGAGGCTCTGATGGCACCCTAGCATCTCATGATACTAGCGCATCTGCACCTTGTCCAGCTTAATTACATAAACAGCTTCCACTACACACCGGATCGGCTGCAGATAATTGGATGGAGGCTCAGTCCAAACTGTACCAGATGCCTAGAGGAAAAGGAAACATTCATTTGTAATTTGTAATTTGTGGGGGTATTTATAGAGCGCAACGTTCGCTCTGGAAGGAGCATCTTGGCGCTGATTTCCAGGTAGGATATCAAATTACATCCTGAGGGCTGAAGAATTAGATGGCTGCCATGGTCATGCATATGGTTTGGGCTTGTCCAGACACCAGACAATTCTGGTGGCAGGTGGAGGGTGTTCTGAAGGAGGTGTTGGGAGGGCTTGCTCCATTGAGCCCCAAACAGCATTGCTGTGATTACTGGATGAGTAGAGAGTGTCCAGATCTGGCCGTTTGCTGTTGGAGGTGTGGTGCACTATCGCTAAAAGAGACATAACCCCACTATAAGTGAGTGGTATAGAGGCATGGATCATTTACTGCTATGGTAAGAGAAGTATACTTAGTAAGAGGTTGTCCTCAAACATGATAAAACCTTGGGCCAGGATAGACATTCTCACATGAGGGATATGCTTGATGGGGATGTACAGCCGCAGGGAGGGGGTGGTATTGTAGGATGGATGGTACAGCCCAGGAGGCAAAACTCCCTGGTAGATCCTTTGTACATGGCAAGGAACAAGTAGGGTCATGTGAGACCTGATGGACCTTGGACACAGAGAATTTATTGGATATGTATGCTGTGATTGGTTATTTCAATTTTTATGCTCTCCACTTCACCATGCTATGGCTTGTGTAGATGGTTATGGGGATTACAATATTATATAACCTAACCAAAATGTTGGATATGAAAATAAGAGGCACTTCAGCAGCAGGCAGCAGAAGATTATAGAGCAGGTCTGGTTGAAGCTGATCAGCTGCAGAAAAAGGCCTTGTGTAACGGTATACTTATAGGTTGAGCAGGTAGGCTTTCAGCCTTATGACCTTTGGAGTCATCTTCTATGTCCTGGAACCAAGAGGGAGAAGAGATTAGCTATTCAAGGCTTTTCAGGGTTAACATGCAGCAGGTCCTGTTCTTTTTTTTTTCTTCCACAGGTCCAGAAAGTGTTCTGTGGTGGTTACTGGGCTTGCCACATTTACGCCTGACACCAGCCTGTGGCTGTGGGAAACTCCTGGATAGTCCCTAATTTCCAGAGGTAACTACCCAATTTTGCAGAATTCCATGTGTGCCGTTTCAGGAAAGAATCCCCGTGTGCCCCTCTTTGCCTAAAACCAAGATGGCAAAACCTTTCTATCCCTATGAAGAACTCTTGTGCCCACCCTAGAGGTGTGGCCATGGAGATATGCAGCCACTCCTCTAGTAATTCAAGATCATTTCAAGGGGCAGCTTCCCTCCCTCTGGAAGTGGTGCTTGCCTGGCTTGAAGGAAAACTAAAGAGACAAGCCTGGAGTTAGCTAACATTTGTTTAGGGCAGCATAGGTCTTTCCTATAGAACAGCCAGTCTTGCAACAGTGAACATAGCTTTTGGGCCTTTTTTTCTATAAGGCTATGTGTAACATTAAACATTTACATGCCCTACATTCAAATACCATGCACCCTGCCTTATGTGCAGTAAGACCTACTTAGTAGTTTACTTATTGTCATTTAAAAGGAAGATTTAGGTCTGTCAGGGAGCAAGTGGGAATGGACTTTCTGAAACAGGTGGGAAAAGATAATTTTGGGGATTTGTACAATAACGGACTGTTCAGGACCCGGCAAGATCTGTCGTACATTACAAATCAGACACTATTATTTAAGTTCACGTATTTTAGACTACAGGAAGCAATCAAAACACTATACCCGGGGTTTCCTAATGAGCCGCCAACACTGGACATGCAACAATACATGTTAACTTCATCAGACACCACGCATTTAGTCTCCAGGCTATATACCATAGCGCAGACTGAGTTACCATATAGTACGGACAGGGCTTGGGAGAGGTGGGACGCAACACTGGAGATATCACTGGCGGAGGAGGAATGGTGCACTACTTGTGCACTGACTCAAATGTTAACTCCAAATGGCAACCTGCGGATATTACATTTTAAATACCTCCACCAAACGTACTATACACCTGCCAGACTCTTTAGGTACGGCCTCAGACAGGACGACAGTTGTAAACGCTGTGCTGCTGAGGACGCTGACTTTATACACCTAGCGTGGAGTTGCATGAGAGTACAGAGCTACTGGAGAGAGGTGATTATGTTAATATCGAAAATGACGGGTGCTGTGCTGGAATGTACTGTCCGTACCTGTTTACTGGGGCTGAATATAGATGCTCGTGCTGGAAAGAGGAAGTTTTGCACTGTAGCGTTATTATTGGCTAAACGTAGGATTTCTATGTGTTGGGAAAGTAAGCTGGCACCAACTGTTAAGCAATGGATGGGTGGTAAGGGAGACAGTGGCAGTGTTGACCGAGCTACCTGAGGCCTGCCAGTGCTCCGAGCATTGTTTTTATTTGAGAACAGAGAATTTTAAAAAGCGCTGATATAAAATTGTACATGCTATTTTAATTTTGAATTTACCTGCTGCACACGACCACAACAATTACAGCTTGTTTGCACACTTAGCTTGCTGCTTGTACACAATTGTTGGGGGAACACTGGATCGCGTTTTAACGGGACTACACCACTTCCGCTTTTCACATTTGCGGAGTGGTTAGCGCTCTAGCCTACTGTTAGGAGGGGCTACTTAGGCAGCGAGGAGCCGGCCGCCGACGGTGGTAAGGGAGACAGTGGCAGTGTTGACCGAGCTACCTGACGCCTGCCAGTGCTCCGAGCATTGTTTTTATTTGAGAACAGAGAATTTTAAAAAGCGCTGATATAAAATTGTACATGCTATTTTAATTTTGAATGTACCTGCTGCACACGACCACAACAATTACAGCTTGTTTGCACACTTAGCTTGCTGCTTGTACACAATTGTTGGGGGAACACTGGATCGCGTTTTAACGGGACTACACCACTTCCGCTTTTCACATTTGCGGAGTGGTTAGCGCTCTAGCCTACTGTTAGGAGGGGCTACTTAGGCAGCGAGGAGCCGGCCGCCGATGGTGGTAAGGGAGACAGTGGCAGTGTTGACCGAGCTACCTGACGCCTGCCAGTGCTCCGAGCATTGTTTTTATTTGAGAACAGAGAATTTTCAAAAGCGCTGATATTAAATTGTACATGCTATTTTAATTTTGAATGTACAATTTTACATTTGCGGAGTGGTTAGCGCTCTAGCCTACTGTTAGGAGGGACTACTTAGCCCTCTCGTCGCCCCGAGCGCGCAGCGATTGCGCGCAGGGAAGCGCCAGAGAACGCGCCTGAGACAAGCCAGAGAGAAGCCCGTCTGCACCCGTCCGCGACAGGACGGGGCCAGGGGCCAGGGGATTAACATCTGCAGATATGCCTGGCGTTGAAGCCATGAGAGTTACCTATACTTCCCAGGTACTATTACATCTTCGATCTCTAACAACGCCGGTCTGTCGTGGCAATGTCTGCCCACAGGTAGAAGGTCCTTTTTCATGTATATACTGCCACTCCCAGTTTGACACTATCCCTAAGGTCCCCAGTATAGATAGTGTTAGATGTCACATGTTACAAAGCAACATTGCAACTCATGTCTCTAATGATCATACTATCCGAGTCGGAAGGAAAAATATCCTCTGCAATATCAGGTCACTTTCGAAACATTCAGCTCAAGTTTGGGACTTGATCTCTTCCAAACAGCCTGACCTGTGCTATGTTACTGAAACCTGGTTAAAACCATACTCTACTCCTGCCATTGCGCTGGGAGTTCCTGATAATTATAAAATGATTAGGCTAGACCTTCCTATTAAAATGGGCGGAGGAATTGCCATTATATATAAACAAGATATTTCAGTTAAAATTTTAGAGGAATTGACGACCACTGACATCGAATTGTTAGTCTTTAAAATTACATACTCGTCTAAAGACTGTCAGATAGGTGCTTTAGTTTATCGCCCTCCTGGCTCCTGTACAGGTTTTTCAAATCTCCTGATTGAGTTGCTAGCTCCCTATGTTAACAATGATAGTAACTTTATATTAATAGGGGACTTTAACGTTCACAGTGAGAAGTCCGACTGCAGTGAAGCACAAGCCTTACTGACAGATTTGTCACTATTGGGTCTAAGCAAACGAAACTTTGGACCCACCCACATAGCTGGCCATACGCTAGATCTGATTTTATCTAATTCCTCATTGGTCTCCTGTCTGCCTGCGGAGCAGGTTAGCTGGACTGACCATTTTGTCTTGGAATTTTATACTCCACTTCCTGGGCCTGCTAAGTCGCAGCAGATTTCACTACCCGCTATTCGTAGACAATGGCATAAAGTTACAGAGAGCTCTTTTAAAGAGAAGTTTAATATGCCCACCATTTCTCCTAGTGATAATATTGATATGGCATTAACTAAATTCACTAAGGCGACAAAAACAGCCATTGATAAAATAGCCCCTTTGAGACATTTCAAACCCCGACCAGCAGCTAAACAGGAAGTGTGGTTTTCTGATCACCTAAGGACCTTGAAACTTTCTGCAAGGAAGTTAGAGAAGAGATGGAGAACCACCCACTTGGTAGAAGATAGAATAAGATATTGGGAGTCACTCTCTATCTACCATAGGGCAATTCGGACAGCACGAAAAACACATATAACAGCGCAAATTGCTGAGGCTGGAAACTCCCCTAGAGTCCTCTATCAGATTCTGCAATCTTTTGTCAAGCCCACAGCTTGCGAATCTGTAGAAATAACATCCCAGTAGCTGTGTGATGAGATATCTATCTTCTTCACCACAAAAATTGATAATATCTATGAAAAGATAATTAATGCTGGTACTGATAAGGTTTCCTCAATAACAGAATTTTCTCAGGCTGATACAGAGCGGAAACAGAATATATGTTCTCTTGAATCTTTCCCCCCCATTTCTGGGGAGGAAATTCTGACACTTATGACCAGTATTAAAAGTGGGAGCCCGGAGGACATTATTCCAGCCAGGATCATACCCGCTCTAGCAAGGCAGATTTGCCCCATTTTTGAGCAGCTTGTGAATCTTTCTCTTACTTCCGGCTATGTCAGCAAAGATTGGAAGCGAGCTCTTGTCAGACCCATTAGGAAGAACACTGCTATTCCTTGGACGGAATTGACGAATTTAAGGCCAATCTCACTGTTACCTTTTCTTGGGAAAATATCTGAAAAGCATGCCAACTTCCATCTATCCAGATATATCGAACTGGCTGACGTTCTTGACTATTCCCAGTTTGGGTTTAGGCCAAGGCATAGTACGGAATCCACTTTGGTATCTGTGACTGACGATTTACACATGTACCAAGACAGGGGCTTTTCAGTGATCCTGGTTTTGCTGGATCTATCAGCGGCGTTCGACACCGTGTCACATTCCATCTTGACAGAACGGTTGTCGAACGCCGGGATCAAACATAAAGCCCTTGCTTGGCTAAAGAGCTTCCTATCCGATCGCACCCAGAGTGTCACCATGGGTGCATATCGGTCAGCGGAGGTAGAGATCTCCAAAGGGGTGCCACAGGGCTCTTGTTTGAGCCCTACTCTTTTTAACATCTATGTGGCACCCCTGGCAAGAGTGATGCGTAAGTACGGTTTCATTCCCGTGTCATATGCTGATGACACGCAGCTCCTCTTCCCGTTTAAAACTATCTCCGCTGAAGTGAAGAGCTCCTTTTCAGCTGGTATGAAGGCAGTGGCACAATGGATGTCGGCCAACTGCCTTCAATGTAACGTCAGTAAAACTGAGGTAATGTTGTTTGGGGAAGCTAAATTGCTTTGGTCTCCAGACTGGTGGCCCTGCGATTTGGGTGTTGTTCCCGAACCAAAGTCAATTGTTAAAACCGTAGGGGTCCGTCTGGATCAGGATCTGACTCTCAAACAACATGTTAACTATATCTCAGGTACATGCTTTCATACCATTAGCCTACTACGCAAGGTCTTTCCTCTTCTGCCTGATTCAGTGAGGAGAACTCTAGTCCAGGCACTAGTTTTAAGCAGGATTGACTATTGTAATGGTCTACTGCTTGCTGCCAATGAAGGGGTATTGGACAAATTACAAGTCATCCAGAATACTGCGGCTCGTTTGGTTCTCAATGCCCCTCCTAGAACTACTTCCAAACCCCTTCTTGACCAATTACACTGGCTTTCTGTTCGGCAGAGAACGAAATTTAAAATATGCTGCTTGATTCACAAGTGCCTAAATTGCCTAGGACCTGCTTATTTGGAAAATAAATTTGTTCCGTATACCCACATTCGATCTCTTAGGTCCAGCAATAATTCTCTTTTGCAGGTACCTCGGGCTAAGAAAGCCAGACATGGGAGTAAGGCTCTCTCCGTAGCAGGACCTACTCTCTGGAACAAACTCCCTTTGCCACTTAAACAATGCACAGACCATTTAAAATTTCGGAAACAATTGAAAACAATTCTGTTTTAAAATGAAATTTAGCTACCATTCATATTTATTTCTTGGTGTTCTACAGGTGTCAAAGCGCAGAGATACTCCAATGTGAGTTGATTCCAGCGCTATACAAACCAATAAATAAATAAATAAATAAATGGGAGACATGACTCATTGTTGCGATACGCTGCTTAGGTACGAGGAAGAGTTGCCACCTAGATCTAGGCCCAAAGATTTCTGGGTATATTTCACTGATTATGTAACAGAAAGCCAGATGTCATAAGGATATATCGAATGTATATGTTGTTTCATGCTCATATGCAGAAATGTAATCTTTAAGTGTCTCTATTATTGTAACAAGGTCACATATAAGCTAAGAATACAGTAGTGAAATGGTCTGTTCTGTTTAATGTTTTGAAATGTATCGCACAAAATTCCAATAAAAAGAATATAAAAAAAAAAAGATTTAGGTCTGTCAAAAGGGGTTATTTTGACAAGCTCAAATCACAGTTTAAAGCTGCACAGCCTGGCTACAAATAGTAATCCTGCAGTCATGTTTGCACTATCGCTACAATGGGTAGCATAATGCATGCTAAGGGCAAGTCATGTTTGCACTGTCCCTGCAAAGCATAGCACAGTAGGAGCTGCAGTCCAACAATAACATTAACCTTATAGGCCCTGGGTTCATTTTGTACCCTACACCAGAGAGTTCTAGAGCAAGCAAAAAGTAAATGCGGGAATCTGAAGGTCCACCAAGCAAAAGATAGTAATTTGCAACAGTAGATGTGTGCAAATGTGTCTCCCTAGGTATGCCTCAATATGTCTTCACCTATGAGTACAGGACTGGTTGTATGACAGTGGCAGTGTGCTAATACAGTGCCCTTGAGCAAGCCTCTGTATTTGAGTCTATGCCCATGTGTAGGTGATTGTCAGTCAGATTCAGCAAAGGTTTGCAAACATGCCTGTTTCTGTGGTTGAGTGCAAATCTGTGTGCCTCAGTGTATGCCTTGCTTATGAGCATGTGCGTGTGTGTGTGTGTCTGACTCAGGTGTACAAATGAGTGAACCTGAATATGCCTCCAACTGTGTCCACATATATAAGTACTTGCATGAGCTTATGAATTAATGGCGGTGTATCGATGCATGTCCCTGTGTGTGCCTTTAAGTAAGTGCTTATATGTACATAAGAATGTATCACTCAATGGCAGTGCTAGAATGTGTGTCCTTCTGAGTAAATGTCCACAGCTGTAAGTACGTGAGCATCTGTATGTCTCATTGGTGATGTGATAATGAGTAAATCTATGTATTTGAGTATGCGCCTATGAGCATGTGAGTGTGTTTCCCTGATGGTGTGCAAATATGTCTCCATGTAGGTGCCTCTGGGCATTTGTTTGCGTCTATGACTTTATTAGACAGTTCCGACAACCAGACACAGAGGTTTGCAAGGGATTCTGGGTATAAAATGTAGTGAAAGCCACACAAGTCACCCCACCCTAGATTGCCCCAGGAATCTAGTTTCCAAAAATGTGCAGGTTTGCAAGGTTTCCCTACATGCCTGCTGAGCTAGGACTAAAATCCACAGCTATCCACATTAGAAAAAATGGGGTTGTCTTCAGTGGAAATATGTGATGTGTCCATGTTGTGCTTTGGCCTGTTTCCTGTCACGGGCACTAGGCATACTCACACAACTGAGGTACCATTTAGCGGATGTAATAGTATATTACTTTTGTAAATCGGCCGTTTTGACAAAAAGTTACACATGAAAACAATGTCACAAATGGCAGCTTTTTCCTATGCATTTTCTATATTTCTTTATTCTAACAGCTAGTTTCTTGAGGGATCTACACATATGATCCCTTGCTGAATTCAGTATTTTGTCTACAATTCAGAAATCTATAGCGTTCCAAGATCACCCATGGGTTTCACACTGGTTTTCACCACAAGTAGGTTGAGCGCAAACAAAATAGTAAAAATGGGATACCTCTTTGAAAAATGCTAAAACTGTGAAAACATTTTTTTTTTTTATTCAGCTATTCATGAAAACTGGGAAGATTGTGGTGCTGACAATAACAACTTTATCATATCCTTCCATAAATGTTAGCCTAACACCCTGAATGACAAGCTCCATCCTTGCCAACCGAGATCCTACTCTACAAACCCCAAACCTTCAGTGCCTTGGAACAGTCTTGGAATGACAGACAGAAACCATACCATCTGAAAACAAGAGAAGAAGGGCCAAAGGTGTCTTGTGGGTCATATTGGCAAGTTTCAGTATCTACTAAAGAAGTAGCATGGATACCCCATGCAGACCTGTTTGCAGACCCAATAGGATAGATGTAGCTTTCTCTTTCCAAATTAAAGGTGGGAAGGGATTAGGATGAGAAAAGACAGGAGTAGATCCCTGACGAAATAAGGGACATGACTTTTCAGTGTTTTGAAAGTATTTCATGGCCTAAAAACCTGCATACATCAAAATACAATGCATAAGGATGCTGCCTACCTATTGGAGGAAAATCTCACTCTTTGTAAAGAAAATGTACACATCTTGATCAATTCTTCAGGAGGAAAGAAGGATCAGGCCACATAAAAGCAAACCTTACTAGTAGAATAGTCTTTTCATATCAGAAAAAAAAACTTGCAACCTTACGTACGTTTCTGTACAAGAGACGAAAAAATTCCTTTCCAGGATCACCCATGGGTTTCACACTGGTTTTCACTGCAAACTTGAAGTAGGTTTGGGAGCAAAAAAAATTGGAAAAATGGGCTACCACTTTTAAAAAGGCCAAAACTGTGATTAAAAATGTCTTTTTTTATAGCTATTCATGAAATCTAGGAAGATTGTGACTTTAGCACAGCAAACTGTTTGTTAATGCAGGGAAAAAAAGACACTTATCTGGTGCACTTTTTTCCTATTTTTCCCCAAAACTCAAAAGGTTGCTATATTTTGCTCACTTTCTCGCCATCTTCCAAGGAAGACATAAACTGGAAGCCCGTGTTGGTTTCTCCACCCAGCTGTACAACACAGCTCGGGTGGAGAAAGGCTAAGTGCACATGAAGCTTTGGCCGGTCCAGAGGGTCATGCACACTTGGCAGTGCCCAGCACTCCCCCCCACCTCCCTGCTGCTGCAGCGTTAATATGGGAGGCCACGTCCCTCCCTTGGCTTGCAGCCTGCAGGGCTAAAAGTAAAATGATATTATAAATGTCTGACGATCCTTCGCCATAACGGAGGAGCACCCCTGGCGCAAACTACCCCAAACAGCCAAAAACTGGCACAGCACCTGGGTGGGGGGTAGGCCTAGCAGTTAAAAAATATATATCACAGAAAGCAAATCATATCTATGAATAATGGACATTAATGAATTTGTTAATTTGGGTTATAATGTATCTGGAACTCATAAAGTAGTGCGATTCAAAACTTTAAATATTTCACAACACTGAGAATGCATTTATCGAATTAGAAATGAACAAATCTAAATGAAGTATTACTGATAAAAACAGTCTAATACAAATGAGGCTAAGGGGCGATTACGATTGCGGAAGGCCCGTCACCGCCAGCCATGCAGTGGCAGTCCTTCCGCAATCAGACCGCGATTTTACACCGCCACATTACAATGGTGGAGGGAATCGCGTTCGGACCACGACAGATGCAAAGACCATCTGGCACGGAACTGCCACAGACAATTGTTGCGATTTCCTGGCGGAGCGGTCTGCATCAATGAAATGGTGGCAGTGCCTAGCAGGCACTGTCCGCCCGATCACATTGCTGTCTCCAGCCAGCCTTTCCACGGCGGGTAAACCGCCATTGAAAGGCTGGTGGACAATTGTGTTGGGGGGAGGTGTGGGTGCACTGGGGGGTATACATAGTACCCCCCTACATTTCACTGCACCAAAGAGCAGGCACTGTGTGGTGCCTGCCACTTAGAGCAGTGAAATGCGCAACATGCCATTTTAACTTCGCGGAGGGTGCTGCTGTTAGCAGCACCCGCCGCAATGTTAAAATGCAAGATGCGACCGCCATGGTGGCAGTCGCATCCTGATTTGGTGTGAGGGACCGCCGGATGTATTGCATACGGTTCCGGTCTCCACCACGATGGCGGACGGACTCCAGTCGGTCCACCATCGTAATCGCCCCCTAAGTGTCTGATATAAGTAGAAGGACATTACCTGAATCTGCTTCTTTCTCCTGTCCTTTTCCACTGTTCTGATACATTGCTGACAACGGGTATCTAAATGATTACCAAGCAGATACCCACAGGAGAGTATTATCTTTAATAATATTTTTCAGAATGCGGATTATGAATCAATGATTAAAGAAGCCTACATTGTTCAAAGAACGATGGAACTATAGTGACCATATGAAGCATCTAATTAGGAAGGAACATGATGTTGTTGTTCTCCACTTATTTAGGAAGGACCCAACGATTTATTTGTCCAGACATATTTAGCTAAGGACAAGCAAGCCAAAACAAGAAAAGGGTGACCCTCTTTTAATGTTCTGTAAGGCCGGGAAAGAACTAAGGATTAGAATCCCTGCGTTTTACACTGCAGGAAAGTTATTACCATTTGCCTTCTTCCAGATACACCTTGCACGCTTCCTACTCTCATATAAATACAGAATTATCCCTCCTGGACCAGCGTGCACACACAGGCAATCACAGCAATCTTATATCCCTCTTAAAGGTCTCATAACAAACACAAAAAACATACACCACAGCTCATGCTCGTCAATACACCGCGGTGCAATACATAGCTGATGTAGCAAACACTATTATCAGCAACCTGAGTGCTCTCTTCATCACAATGAACAGTCTCAACACCACTAGAACACATATTTTTCAAGTTCTATTTAGTTCAGGGCGCCACAACTAAGACTTTATCAAGCATAAAAGACAGGATATTTACCTCATATTAATTCTCAGATCAACTCGCACCTTACAGGAACTGCTTTTAGTCTTTCTGAACTCCTGAAACACTACTTCCCACTCTCTGCATTCCAGTCCCAATCCAAATAAAATGTAAACCACTAGGACCCTACTCTTCAGACTAATGCAACTACACCAACAACATTCTTATTAGGGATTTCCATCTCTTTCAAGAAAAAACCAACAAGGTAATGACAAAAAAAACTCTTTTCATCATTCCGTGTAACATCACACAACTAATTTCATTACAAACGCACATCAAAAGCGCCACTCTAAATATCACCCTCTCAAGATCCATCCTTTATTGTCACCTATACTGCCTGAACTGACCAGAACAAACAATTGCTTGACTCACCTATTTCAGGCCAACATATCCCAGCCAATCAAAGCCAAGCCATTCAAATACAATCCAAGTACATCAAGTGGTGCTGACAACAACAACTTTATCATACCCTTCCACAATTGTTAGCTCCACACCCTGAACCACAAGCTCCATCCATGCCAACAGACACCCCACTCTACAAATCCCAAACCTTCAATGCCTTGGAACAGTCTTGAAATTACAGACAGAAACCATACCATCTGAAAACAAGAGAAGAAGGGCCAAAGGTATCTTGTGGGTCACAGGGGTGAAGGAGCTGGCTTTCGCATTCTAGACTTACTCTGTAACCTCTGGCCGATGATCTTGTAGCCTGTTTTGCAAGTGTGGAGGGCAGAAAAATCATAAGGTTTAGGTTTAGGGGATTTGTAAAGCGCGTGACTACCCTTGGGCATCTCAGCTCAGTTTTCAATTAGTCGGAGTTCTGGTTCCATACTGTTCCACAGTTTGGGTACCAGGTGAGTGAATGACCTTACGCCCCACCTGGCTCTCTTGAATCTGGTAGGATTCATCAGAAAGTTAGAGCTTGACGTAAGGTAGTGATGGGGTGAATAATGTGATACCAACTTTTGGATCAGGGAGGGGCCTCTCCCATACATGGCTCGGTGAGCCAAGCTTATGGACTTAAATTTGATCCTAGCTTGGAACGGAAGCCAATGAAGTGCCCTCAAGGAGGATCTGGCTGAATGGTGTCTGGGTATATTCAGCAGCAGTCGTGCAGCCGCATTCTGTACTACTTGCAACCTGTTTGTAATGTATTTAGGAGAGCCCAGATAGAGAGAATTGCTGTAGTCAAGTCTCGATACCACCAAGGCCTGCATTACAGTCTTCCTCGACTCCTCCGGGAGCAGGGATATTAGTTTTCTAATCATATGAAGTATCCCAAAGCAGGTACTTTAAAGTTTTTTAGCCTGGACCTCCATTGTCAGGTTCTGGTCCAGCCACATACCTAAGTTCTTTATGGCTGCTTTAGGGAGGGAGGGGGGTGGCCCCCAATTAGCTGGCCACGTAATCTCCGAGCGAGGGCTGAAGTTACGGCCCAAGATCATGAGCTTGGTTTTGTCCCCATTCAATTTGAGGCTACAGTCAGCCATCCAGAATCCGATTTTTTCCAGGCACTGGACAAGTTATCTGTCGTCCGAGTTACGGAAATCTGAGATTGAGACCACTATTTGTGTGTCATCCGCGTATGACACAATAGAGAGGCCACATTACTGTATTATGTGGGCCAAGGGGCTAGGGTATATGTTAAAGAGTGTTGGACTTAAGGAGGATCCCTGAGGGACTCCCCATGGAGCTGAGAGGGAGTACGACGTGAATCCAGCCTCCATGCATTTGAAGGATCTCCCACTCAGGAATGAAGGCACCCATTGGTTAGCTGTTCCTCTAATTCCAACATCCTCAAGCCTTTGGACCAGCACTGTCTGGTCTACCGCATCGAACGCGGCGCTTAAATCCAATAGTACAAGCGCAGCGGCTCTCCCTTGGTCTACGATGTATTTGAGTTTTTCAGTGACCACAAGCAGTGCTGACTCTGTGCTGTGTTTTGGTCGGAATCCCATCTGGGTCTGGTGTATGATGCTGTTGTTTTCCAGGAAACGAGAGATCGTGCTGTCCGTGTGTTTCTCTGCGATCTTGCCTAGAATAGGCAACAGGGATACTGGGCGATAGTTGGCCTGAACTGCAGGATCCAGTTGTGGTTGCTTTAGCAGGGGTTTGATGATGCCGTGTCTCCAGCCTTTGGGTACCTTGTCATTTTCGAATGAAAGAGTGATTAGATTGGAAAGTTGACTAGGAACAGCTTTCCCACCCTGGGCCAGAATATGGGGTGGAGCCGGGTCTAGAGGAGAGCCGGATTTGATATTCTGTAATAGTGAGCCCACCAGTTCTTCACTCATTTTCGGGAAGGACGGGGGGGGTGGGGAGGTCCAGCTTGTTCTCTCTGCCTTGGGGAGTTTATAGTGCTGTTGGGGCCCACCGGGGTACCTAATTTCTTGGTGGAGTTAGGGTGGAGGGAATTATAGATATTTTCCACTTTACTCTTGAAAAATTGAAGCTAGCCCATTGTATCTTTCTTTGGAATGTTGGGAGCTGTTTGTTCCGGTGTCAATTGTGGTAAGGGATTTGACAATTTTAAAGACCTCCTCAGAGGAGTTGGAAGACTTTGCTATTTTTCCTTCAAAGAAGGCTGCTTGCGCTTTCCTGATGCTCTTGTGGTAGAGCTGTATGCCTAGTTTATAGGCTACTTTGAGCTCAGGGTCATAGGATTTCCTCCAGTTACGTACTAGCCTTTTACAGCTCTTCTTTTGAGCGACCAGCGTTGGGCAAAACCAGGACGAGTTTTTTTTGCATCAGTGGACCTGGCTTCCTGAAGTTCCGATCTATGGAACCATTTATCCAGGTAGCCAGTTGTTATGGGCCTATTCCAGGTCTTCAGTGTCTGGTAGTGCGGAGGACTCAAGATCTGTTATCCAAGCCTCGGGGACTTTTCTAGGCCATTAGCGCCCGACTTTTATACATTCTTTTTCATGGTCACCTATGTGAGGTTTAAGGAGGTGCAACGGGATCAAGAAATGATCTGTCCAAGGCATCCGCTTTGGTGCTAGCACCTCCAGTCTGGAGTCGTTTAAGAAGATGGGGTCTAGGATATGGCCCTTTTCATGAGTGACAGAGAGATGGATATTAAAGTCGCCTAGCACTGTGCGGGCGCTTTTCCCTATTAGCATGCTCGCCATCGTGTCAGGGGCGGCGTCTAAGAACTGTGTACAGGCGCCTGAGGGTCTGTAGATAAGTCCGCCTGTAAAGGAACACAACGGGGTTAGGGACAGTCTGAAGGCGAAAGCCTTGCATTTGGAGATGTTGAGAGGGGTGATGGCACACACTAACTGTGTTTTACAAATGATTACAATGCCCCCTCCTATAGTTCGGGCTCTATCCAGGTGCAAAATTTCAAAGCCCTGGGGAAGGGCCTCTATAATCTCTGGGGTTGAGCTTTCTCAGAGCCAGGTTTCAGTTAGAAACAAGGCCTCCAATTCTTCCTCCTCTATTAGAAGTCTAATTTCTACTGCATGCTTTGGGAGGGATCTACAGTTGATTAGTCCCATCCTCCAAAATGTACGATGATCCATCCTATTTTCTAATCCCTGTCCAATAGGCACCCTGGTCTTTGCTGTGAACCCACAGACTGAACAGCTCAAGAGCAGCTCTGCTCTCAAAGAGTGCATACAGGGTGGAAGAGCAACTGTGTTCATAGCCAAAAGCTCTGTGTTAGTGTATATAATAGTTTTTTTAGGAAACATGGGGGTTTGGGCAGGGTTCCTGGCCCCTGGTCCCAGATGGGCGCAGACGGGATTGTTACTTTACCATTTCCAAAGACCCCAAAGGTCTACAGACGCCTCATTCAAATTTTTATATATTTATTATGAAGCCAAGAACAGTTGGGCATATAAACACCTCAAAATGAGAGTGTGAAGATACATAGGCACTAATACAAAACCAACTCTACAAATACAATTTAAGCGGTGCAAGATGCACAGAATAGCCAATTCTAAAATCAAGATGCAAATGATTATAAAAACAACATCCAGAGAGGTCTTCATTGGTGAAAAATAAGCAAGAGCATTATCTGTTCCTACATTACTTCTACTGTGACATCACTACTTAGCATTCCTCAGACAAGCTCCCAAAAGGTTTCAGCACGTGAAGTCTTCCTAAGAAGCTCACTCTCGTTGAATGAGTCAAGTAGCATAAAGCAACAGAGCTCGTTTTAAGATGCTCTCCCATCTCCAGGTAAGGCAGAAGTCCCCTGGGCTGTGTCCCTAGCCCCAATACAGAGTCGAAAATCACTCCCCAAATTACATCACTTAACCACCTTGTTCAGTTGAGCACTGCCTTTTAGGTTACTTTCTATGGAGTAACAATACATTCAAACTCTTGCTTGGTGACCTTGGTTCCCAGACCTTTCCAGACCTGAAAGACATCCTCCTTTATTATCAGCTCCACTTGTTCAAAGGCATCCTGTCCTCCCTATGTCTCACTAAATTCTAAAACAAAAATGTTATAATAACTAACGAGAAAGAATTCTTGCACCTGCAACAGAGGCGTGTAAAGAAAAATATTCCACAGACATATAAACTCTAATTGACAGTTTTACTGAGAGCACACAAGAAGAAAAGAAAGTTAGAACTATCAAGTTCGGCTAACATAAGAACAGTGCCCACATTTAAAATACAAACATATATGAGTCGTTAACATACACATATTATATGAGCCTTCAAAATTCATTGTCATGACAACACTTCACACTTATGAGATTCATCTAAGCACGTACATTTGCTATGTGAATTCTTTGATTACATGAAGAGAAATATCTAGCACTTCACTTACATGTGATTACAATTCACATTCTAATAAGTAATGTTAATACGACAATAGATTATATGTGGATGCATACTAACCAAGGTTATAATGCACCCCTACAAATAAAAGAGCATCATTAGAAGGTTTCAGTATCTACTAAAAGAGTAGCATGGGTACCTCATGTAGACCTATTCGCAAACCAATATGATAGATGCAGCTTTCTCTTTCCAAATGGAAGGTGGGAAGGGATTAGGATGAGAAAAGGCAGGAGTAGATCCTTGCTGAAAAAAAGCATGACTTTTCAGTGTCTGGAAGTATTCATGGCCTAAATACCCACATACATCAAAATGCGATGCATAAGGATTGTGTGAAAGGATGCTGCCTACCTATTGGAGGAAAATCCCACTCTTTGTAAAGAAAACTTAGACATGTTGATAAATTCTTCAGTGAGAAAGAAGGATCAAACCACATAAAAGCAAACCTTAATAAGAAGGATAGTCTTTTCACACCAGAGAAGGAAGCATGCAACCTTACGTTTCTGTACAAGACAGAAAACATACCTACCACAAAATCATTTCAAATTAACCAATACTTTTTTTATAATATACCAGAAATCTAGTGTGTACAAAATCTGGCTTAATTTGCCAGTAAGGATAAAGGGCTACCAAATGAAGAACCAATTCTGTTCTTTCCTTAAAAGGTCCTATTAAGTATCCTTATAAGGTCCTGCTGAGTGGCAACAATTAAGCTACGACTCTCCCTAAATCATACTCTAACTTCAATCTAATAGATAGTCTTGCTGAAAGTAAAATATGTAATACATATACAGGATTCTTTTATGTGAGTCAAAAGCCCATTGGTGAGGTATTGCGCAGAACACAACCAAGCGTGTGCAGATGGCACCAACCAGCCTCATCCTTATAAAGCTTTGTTAAAAATGATCAGGGTGGCTACATGTGGGAGGTGATGCTGACAGTATGAAGGATTCTCGGACAAGTCTTGGTGTGAGTTTCCAGTGATTAGTGCAAGGATCTCAAGCAAGCCTGGGAGTGGTTTTCCAGTGGGTAGCAGGCCAATTCCCTAGCAATGTGACAGCATTATTGGTAAGCAATGTGGCATAATGGGCGAATATATGATGTTACAATGCATACCATTACAACGCATACTTTTATATCACAGTTTCTACGCATTCCTTTACAATGCATACAAATAAAACGCATACCATTGCAACGCATAATATGTTTTCAATGTTTTTTATTACATTTTCAGTAAGTTAATTTTTTTGCATCCATCCCCTGGGACGGGATGCCAGAGAAATAGGGGTTTTGGGTTGGGGAGATTATTAATACTAAGGCATTAATTTTAATACTCTAGTATTTTTATAGTACCTATCCATTGACATACCGCGTATCAATAATAAAATCAAAAAATATGTTTGAAAAAATGGCGAAAATTACACATATATGTACAGCATTTTTTAAATAATAACACAAATGTCACGTGGGTCCCTTGCTCACTTTGCAACTGGATTCAAGATAGACTGGCTGATGAGGGTTATGAACCCGAAACCGGTCCCAGGATGCTTGTTTCCGGGCCAGGGAAGACATGGTTTGCCAGTTCGGGCTGGACTGTTCCCATGAGGCACAGGGTCAGACTGATTTGTATATGGCCATGTCTGAACTGGGGTGGCGGAGTTGTGGAAAATTAATATGCTTTAGTAAACCTTATCTGCGCCATCTTGCCTTTTCCCCGGATGCCACACTTTTGTCGTGCGCACCCGCCATTTTAGGTGCCTCGATCAGAACAGCCCTTTTGCATGCCACTGGCCCCCGGCATAGCCCTCCTCCCTCACAAAGCCTGCGCTCTGACAAAAACCCCCGCTCGCACATGCTTTGGGTCATAAAACCCCTCTCCAACGCAGCTCTGCCTCAGAACCCCATCCTGTTCCCAGCGCGACACCTCCCTTCATTCCTTTCATGGTCCCAGGCCCTTTGATGCAGACCCCTTTTTCCCCGTGTGCCCGTTTGTCTTCCTCGCTCCCAGGCCGACACCTAGCTCTGCCGATACTGTTTATTGCCCCTCCCCGTACAGTAGGAAGCTCCCCTCATCAAAGGACCCTCGGGTTGATCAAAGCCCCCACCCTACGAGATCCGATCGAACCCCCACATTCCGTGAATCGGCGGAATATCCAGCTGCGCGATAATCATCACCTGTTGTGACCGGGGTGGGACTTCAACTGTAAATGAGTGTGGGAACGGGCTTGGAGCGGGGATTCCGAGAATGTTTTTTTCCGTACATCAAAGCCTCGCCATGAATCTGTAATATGTAATAAAGTAATAAACCTGGATATAAGAGGCCAGGCCTCAGAGATGCGGGTAGAGCACCTCATGACGATACCTGCTGTCTGATTTGTCGTGTTCTCCTCCGGAGAGAATAAAACCTTGTTTCCTGCCTTCCAGTCTCCAGCGCCTACCTCTTCATTGATTAATAATTCGTGGGTTACAGAGGCGATACCGCCGGGCAAATATCGATTGTCCCCGACCTTAGTTTCAACAATTGGCGCCCAACGTGGGGCCCATCAGCGACTCGTGGATCCAGTGGGAGAGGTCCTGACGACAGAGTGAACGACTGCAACGATCGGGAGCGCGCCTGTCCGATAGACCCTCGTCTGACAGCCGATCATCCGAACTTCACTGGTTCCGAACAGACCTCTCTCGAGTGATCTACGGTCCTGACTGGGAACCATCAGGAGTGCCGCGAAGAATACGAAGAAAAGAGGACGATCGGGCGCTGGATTCGGAAGACAAGAAACTGTCCATGCGGTCCGGGTAAGGTCGTGTAAACACGACGAATGGCGAAATGATTATTTGAATTGTTTAGAAAATACTAGTATTACTCATTGTTAAATTATTTGGAGATCCACTGTCTGCAAACGGAGAAACAACAGGCTCTCTCTTTGCAAGCAGTGGAGGATAGGTAATGCAACCGCCGCGCCCATCTTCCTCCCCCACTGATTAATTACTTGAAACTGAACTATTGTTCGCAGACCGTTTTCTGGAGATTCTCTGTCTGCAAACAGGAAAGGGCCCCCCCTCCCCTTTTTACAGATAGCGAAAGGGTAGGTAACGCAGACCTTTGCGGGCCTACTTATTCTCCCCACCGAATTATTTATTTTTACCGAACGTTAACTATTTGATATTGGTTCATGAGGTATTCACTGCCTGCAAACAACGTAGAATAGGAATATTCTGTCTAGTCTTTGCACACAGTGATAAGATAGGCAGTGCTGACTTTTTGTCCCCATTGTGCTCCGTCATGTCTGTCTTCTCCCCACTGATTAGTAGCCTGTTTAGCCCGGACCGCTTATTAGAGGTGAACCACCCGGCTCCACTGGAAGGCACCCCTAATAAGGACATGTTCATGAAGCATGGATTGACCGCTATAGCCTATAGCAAACTATGGCATAAATATACGAAAAAGGATCGAGAAAGTCAGTGGCCACTGATAGGATCCTTCGATAATGACAAAATAAATGCGCTAGAAACAGCTCTTGGTAAAAACAAGACAACGCCCACTATGCTTGATAGTTTCGGCATGTGGCGCAAAGAAACTGAACAACGTAAAAGGAAAATTGAGAGTAGGTTGGAAAAAGAGCTGCGAAAAGCAGCCCACCTAGCTGCTCAGAAATTAGAGAAAGAGATAAAGGAAAGGGAGAAAGCCAAACAGAAACTAGAAAGGGAAACCTCAAGCCAGTGCCCGGTTAGAACGTCCTCCACGCTTTACCCTGATCTACCCTCGAAACAACGAACCAACGATGATCTGCTGTTAGGTCCTCCGATCATCTACATGCCCCCTCCATATGCCCCCTCCCAACCCTTAGCACAACACTCACCACCCCCCGGTACAAACGAAGGTAGTGTCACAGCTTCGGCCCCCATGGTCTCTGTGCCGGCCGAACCTCTTGCACCAAATACTCCACAAACGACAACGTTAGGTGACCCTGAGACCCGAAGGACCGGTTCCGCGAGAACGAACAGACTAAGCAAAGATGAGCTAACAGGGATCGACAAGATAGCAAGGACACTGGTAGAAAGGAAGGAAGGCGAAGAGTACATCACGGATATGTTTAAATCGTATACAGGGAGTTACAGACGACACTTTACTGCACGACTGTGTTACCATGTCTTGAATGCATACGAGGACCGATACCAAGACAACGGTCCGGAGAGCCTAACGACTCTGTACCGGAAGGTCGATATCGGGGATGAGGGCGAGAATGATGTGACGGACCTCCTTACGCGTACGCTTGAGGTTCTCCGCCACCTCACTGAACGAGAATCAGGAACTAAATCCCCGACATCCGTGGCGACCGGACCACAAACTGAGCAATCTAACACCATGATGCCGATACGAGAGGCTGCCCCTTACTGGGTTCCTCCCCGAGGAACAGGGACTCACGATGATGCAAACAACCAAGATGCAAAGGGAAGGGTAGTGTACAACTGGGTCTACCAGCCATGGGACCGGCAAGAGATTCTGACATTCCGGAAATCTCTGCCTGACCTGCGTAAAAACCCCACTGCCTTCTATACTGAATTAGGTACAGCCCTAGGTTCAACAATCATGACCTTGGCTGACATCGACTTGTTTTTCGGGTTATGTCTACCAGCTGATGTGTGGAAGCAAATCCGGAAAGTCGACCACCTTGAGCTGTTCGGACATACCTGGTCACAACTCGATACCTTCGATAAACAACGAGGACCTGGACAAAAGCCTTTAAAACCCATTCTAGACCTTCCAGATAAAATTGTACAGAAATTAAAAACCCTGATCCCAGAAAAGAAAGTGGACTGGTCGATAGTAACGGCCTGTCGCCAGAAACCCCAGGAGGATGTATCAGAATACTTCTCCCGGTTTGAAACGGTGTTCTCCGATTACAGCGGCCAGGACATGACCACTGCAACCGGACACCATCTGTTTGTCCAGAATTATGTCAAGGGTCTCTTGTCGGAGGTCTCCCAGAAACTGCAGGCTAGCGAGAGTAGTTGGGCAGCCTCCAAACCTACGGCTATCCTCCAGATGGCCCAATATTATGAACATCAGAAAAATGAAAACGATAGGGCAACAGAGAAAAAGAAGAAGGACTTGAAAGAGAGGGTGATGATGGCCCAACTGCAAGGGGTGACTATAGGGCGAGACCAATACCGGGGAAACTACCAGACGAACGCCCCTAAGGCTACATTTCCCCAGGACCGCACTTCGACTCCCCACCCCGGACGTACAGACCTTAGACAGGACCAGTGCACCTTTTGCAAAGGAATTGGCCATTGGAAATCCCAGTGCCCAGTTCTTCTGGAAATAATCAGAAACAAAGACCCCAAAGACATAGTAAATGGACCAAGAAATAAGGGACAACAGCGAGGGCTTCCAAACGACACGACTAACGACAGATCAGGCAGACCCAATACATTTGATCGACCCCGACAGAACCAATACCAGCAATCTGACTACGATGACGCCCACGACTTTGCATAGGACTGCCAGGGACAAGGGAGGGATCCAGTCGAGCTCTATGTTGACCAGCAAGGCCCTTATGTCACTGCTAAGGTCCTGGGCACCAAGTCTCCATTTCTGGTAGACACTGGCGCAACACGTAGTGCGTTATCTAAACGACTGATTCCGGGGGCACCCTTGTCTGGCTCACTTATAACATCGACAGGTTTCGATGGAACGCCCTCCACTAACCCTTTGTCCGCCCCGATCCTCTTTGACGTAGAGAATAACACCACTGACACCACGTTTTTGCTTTCCTCTAATAGCCCTAACGCCATTATGGGACTTGACTTATTGAAACACTTCCGAGCAACGATCAGATGCTCCCAAGACGGAGTTCGAGTTTTCCTTTACGACAATCCCGTCCTGCTTAGACATTGCCCTCCCCGACGCATGTTTTCCATCACCGACGCTGACACATCCCTGCTCGACACTCTGCCCCCGTATCTGTGGGCTAAGACGGACTCAGACGTAGGGCGCATGTTGATTGACCCAGTGCACATTACTGTCCGATCAGACGCCACACTCCCAAAACTCCCACAATATCGGATATCGCCCGAGGGCGAGAAGGCATTGGTAAAGATTATTCAGTCACTGATGGACGCAGGAGTGGTAGAGGAAGTGATTAGTAACATTTGCAACAGCCCTATCTTGCCCATCATCAAGAAACAGGGAGAGGGAGATGAGAAAGCATACCGTTTTATCATTGACCTTCGAGAGATCAACAAAGTGGTAGTACCCCAGTACCCTGTGGTCTCGGACATCACCACCATCCTGACTTTGATTCCTTCCACCGCCACCACCTTCACTGTCATCGACCTCAAAAATGCATTCTTTTCCATCCCCATCCACCCAGACAGCCGATACCTCTTCGGCTTCACCCTAAGAAACCGCTCATATAGATTCTGCCGAGCACCCCAGGGCTACACAGAAAGCCCTAGCATCTACAGCCAGGCCCTCAAGAGACAACTAGATCAAGTCCAGTTACCCGATGGAGTGGTGTTAGTGCAATATGTCGATGACATCCTCTTAGCAGCCGACACCACTCCATTAGCAGTCACAGCCACCGTTCAACTCCTGCACTTCCTTGCGGAAAATGGCCACAAGGTCTCCAAGAAGAAGTTGCAATTCTGCCAACCCCAGGTCACTTACCTAGGCCACTTTTTGTCCAAGGAAGGAAGAAAACTCACTCCTGATCGAATCCAAACCATTCTAGATACTCCTGTCCCTAAGACCCAGAAGCAGGTTCGCTCCCTATTAGGCCTCACCTCCTTCTGCCGACAGTGGTTACCAAACTTTAGCCTCGTTGTGAAAGCACTGCTTTCTCTGCTAAGTAAAGACGTCCCTTTCCCACTCCCTTGGACCCCTGAGTGTCAAACTTCCTTCATGGAACTACGAGATGCCCTTTGTTCAGCCCCCGTCCTAGGTACCCCTGATTACAAAAAGCCCTTCTCCCTTTACACTCACGAAAGGGAGGGGTGCGCTTTATCTGTCCTGACCCAGGCCATCGTCCCTAGGCAACGACCGTGCGCTTACTTCTCTGCCACTCTTGACCCTGTCGCCAGAGCCTTGCCTGCCTGCCTTCGAGCTGTAGCTGCTGCTGCAATCTCTATCCGACAGAGTGAGGGGATTGTACTCTCGAATTCCCTCACGGTACTGGTACCCCATGCAGTCGACACCCTCCTGAACCAAACCAAGACGCAACATCTAACGAGTGCGCGACTGACTGGATACGAACTGACTTTGCTTGCGCCCCATATCACCCTGAAAAGATGCACCACACTGAACCCGGCAACTCTGTTACCCTTGCCAGAGAACGATCCCAATGTGCACCCTGTGCATGACTGCGTGACTCTTACGGACGAACAGACAAAAAGTAGGGTTGATCTCAGAGACACGGCTTTCCCTGACCCCGACGGGGAGCTGTGGGTGGACGGTTCTTGCATCAAACTCTCCGATGGTACCACTTCCGCAGCCTATGCAGTCACCACGGCTCGAACCGTAGTAGAAACAGCCCGCATCACACAGCGATCTGCCCAGGCAGCGGAACTGATTGCTTTAACACGAGCCTGCATCCTGGCAGCAGGAACCACAGCGAACATTTACACCGACAGCCAGTATGCCTTCGGGGTGGTTCACCATTTTGGGCTCCTTTGGAGGGAAAGGGGATTCTTGACCTCACACGGCACCCCCATTTTGCACGGGGATCTAGTCTCCGCCTTGATCGAAGCCGTCCTCCTCCCCAAGAAGCTCGCCGTCATCAAATGCCAGGCACACAAAAAGGTGACAGACATTGTTGGACAGGGAAATGCACTAGCCGACATCACTGCCCGAACGACAGCTGAAAATAGGACGACAACACATATGTACGTGACCAGGTCGCAAGCAGAAAAATGGACTGACGCTAGAGACACTATCAGGGACATTCAAACGGCTAGCACACAACACGAGTTGACTGAATGGACACGGGTGGGATTAAAAGACGATGAAGGCTGCTGGCGGACAAAAGACACGAACAAATGGTTGCTACCTGAGTCATACCTGATTCCCATACTGGCTATGGCACACTCCCCTGCCCACATAGGATCAGCCCCCATGATTGAACTCGTCTCCCGAGTTTGGCACAATGATAAAATCGCAGATTCCGCCAAACGTCTGGTCCAACAATGCTTGATATGCCTGCAACACAACCCCGGGAAAGGAACTGTAGTGCCCCGGGGAGGATTTGGGGTCCCAAACCACCCATTTGAGGTCCTGCAAATGGACTACATCCAGCTAGACAGGTGCCAAGGCCTGAAGTATGTACTTGTCGTGGTGTGCGCCTTTAGCAAATGGGTGGAAGCATACCCAACCCGTGACAACACTGCTATGGCCACCGCAAAAGTACTATTAAAGGAGTTTTTTCCCCGTTACGGCCTTTGTCGTATTTTATGGAGCGATAACGGCCCCCACTTCATAGCCGAAGTCATCCAATTCATCTTACGGGGGTTGGGCATTAAACAGAAATTCCACGCAGTCTTTCACCCCCAGTCCGCTGGACTTGTTGAACGACACAATGCCACACTAAAGCTTAAACTGGCCAAGATAGTAGCTACCACGGGTTTGAAATGGCCAGACGCCCTCCCACTGGCATTGCTATCGATGCGTTCCACCCCCACCAGACACCACTTAACCCCTTATGAGGTTGTTTTCGGCCGACCCATGAGTATCTGGTCTGCACCGAAACCAACTTCCATTCATGACGTCCCGGACGTCCTAATGTCTGATTATCTGTATAAATTGACTGAAACTCTGTCTGTCATTCATCAGCAGGTGCAGCAGGCCATCCCCGATGCTTCCAGGGGTCCGGGTCACGCCATTCAACCTGGGGATTTCGTGCTGATCCGGAATTTTCAGCGGTCAAAGAGTTTGGAACCCCGGTGGACGGGCCCCTGGCAAGTGTTGATCACCACTCGGACAGCTCTTCGAGTGGAGGGGAAGAAGCACTGGCTGCACGCCCATCACTGCAAAAAGGTCTCCTCAGCCCTGGTCACGACAGACAACGTCAGTACCCAAGAAGAGCTCCTGAACAAAGACCGACCAGCATTGAGCTGCTATCCCGACACAGAGACACTTGAACTTTCAAAACATTCTGATCCCACTGTGCCATCTCGAGAAGGGTATTTCCTGCGTCGAAAGGAGGGAGCTTCGGCTAAGTAGGCCACTGACTAGGTTAAAAGGTCTCAGAACGGTGACCCCAAAACTACCAAGGGTTACCTGGAGAGAAGCTAAACTAAGTCTGTGGTTCTGCCCACTACCGAGCACCTTGAAAATGAAGATGATGGAAGCGCCAGATAAGAAGATGATGGAAGCGCCAAATAAGAAGATGATGGGGACAACAGGAAATACCCACCACAGAAACCCAAGAACAGACAGACTCCACAGCTCAAAGACGATTGCACTCTTCATCACCATCCTTTTTTGCTTTCTCCTCATGACCACATTCTGGATTGTGGAAGAGAATGCACCCGCTCACGAAACATTCTTGACCACCGCTCAGCCTACCACCATAAAGGAACATTATCTGATTTCGCTCTCTCCTCAACTCCGAGAGAGACGAAAGGAGTTTTGGAATAACTCTTTTGTACAACTACTTCACCAACACAATCTCGCCACCAATGCTACCAACTGTTGGATCTGTGGGTTGCTACCCCACGCCACTGGACACTCGATACCATTCATCCCTTCGCCCTTCTCAGTCCATGGC
Source organism: Lissotriton helveticus (assembly GCF_964261635.1). Lineage (NCBI taxonomy): Eukaryota > Metazoa > Chordata > Amphibia > Caudata > Salamandridae > Lissotriton > Lissotriton helveticus. Next base: position 527,895,685 of record NC_136057.1, on the reverse strand, counting down.
TCCTGCCTTGCTTGGCTGATCCTCCTGCAAGAAAGCTATAAGGACAATACCACCTCCAGCAAAACCGCAACGCATTTCTCCCACGGAGTCAGGCGAAACAAAACAAAGACACATTTCTGCCCGCAGACCTCCAACGACTCAACCCAAATGAACATCCCTGCTAAAGAGCGAGTCGAAATGCAGGTGTTCAACAATCCAACCAGGCCCACCTTCTCCTACCTACGGAAACGAACGGCCGCCACCTTGACTGTAGCCCTGTCAGTCATCAACGTCACAGGCCACCTGTGCATAGAAGGACTTGGGACACAGCTGGTGGGCCACAGTGCTTGCCGTTTTACCAGAACTTTGGACTCCATGGATCCACCTTCCTTTGTATCGTCCCCAAACATGTATTTCGTCTGTGGCACAAAAGCCTACACCTGGCTCCCCAAAGGCTGGGGGGGCACTTGTTTCATCTCTTTCATCCTTCCTCCGACTTATGTGGCTCCAGCGAATCACCATAGACAAAGATGTGCCAAGGACATTGAGCAAGCCGACTCAACTGGGGCGCAGTTCCTCGATGCTATGAAGGGACTTGTTCCTCTCTGGGGCCCGATGGCGAACAGCCGTGCCATCCGACATCTAGCCCAGGCAGTTGAGACAACAATGAACATCACGGCTGGTATCTTTGCTAACAACACCGCTGAACTCCAAGCGGTCCGCTTGGTGGCCCTTCAGAACCGCCTTGTCCTGGATGTGGTTCTTGCGGACCGTGGTGGAGCATGCCGCATTATTGGGTCCAGCTCCTGTACATACATTCCGGACAACTCGCCCTCAGTGTACAAGGCCATCGAACATCTTCACAGACTCTCTTCAGAAGTCCACCAGGAGCAGGAAGAATGGTCGCTTGGTGGTTGGTTCTGGAACACTGTTAAGACCTGGGGCTGGAGACTGTTCACCATTATCCTGATTCCTGTAGTTATAATATGTGGTCTATGCTTAGGAATCCAATGTCTGCCACCCCTGTGTTCATTATGCGCAAACTGTATTTGCCCTAAGACTGTGGACTTTGGAAACGAACGCATGGGAGCTTTATATGACGCCGAGGTTAAGAATTTGATGAAGATTGACGTTGAATAGGCAAGTTGGCTAGATATGTTAAAGGGAGGACTGTGGAAAATTAATATGCTTTAGTAAACCTTATCTGCGCCATCTTGCCTTTTCCCCGGATGCCACACTTTTGTCGTGCGCACCCGCCATTTTAGGTGCCTCGATCAGAACAGCCCTTTTGCATGCCACTGGCCCCCGGCATAGCCCTCCTCCCTCACAAAGCCTGCGCTCTGACAAAAACCCCCGCTCGCACATGCTTTGGGTCATAAAACCCCTCTCCAACGCAGCTCTGCCTCAGAACCCCATCCTGTTCCCAGCGCGACACCTCCCTTCATTCCTTTCATGGTCCCAGGCCCTTTGATGCAGACCCCTTTTTCCCCGTGTGCCCGTTTGTCTTCCTCGCTCCCAGGCCGACACCTAGCTCTGCCGATACTGTTTATTGCCCCTCCCCGTACAGTAGGAAGCTCCCCTCATCAAAGGACCCTCGAGTTGATCAAAGCCCCCACCCTACGAGATCCGATCGAACCCCCCACTTTCCGTGAATCGGCGGAATATCCAGCTGCGCGATAATCATCACCTGTTGTGACCGGGGTGGGACTTCAACTGTAAATGAGTGTGGGAACGGGCTTGGAGCGGGGATTCCGAGAATGTCATACATCAAAGCCTCGCCATGAATCTGTAATATGTAATAAAGTAATAAACCTGGATATAAGAGGCCAGGCCTCAGAGATGCGGGTAGAGCACCTCATGACGATACCTGCTGTCTGATTTGTCGTGTTCTCCTCCGGAGAGAATAAAACCTTGTTTCCTGCCTTCCAGTCTCCAGCGCCTGCCTCTTCATTGATTAATAATTCGTGGGTTACAGAGGCGATACCGCCGGGCAAATATCGATTGTCCCCGACCTTAGTTTCAACAGAGTGAGCTAAAAAATGATGATGGATTCAAAGCAGATCAGTTAACTGGGAGTGGGTGCTTGCAATGTTCAACACTCCGTCCCATCATCCCCTTTGGTTTTGCTTTGTTCGCCCTAAGTTGGCAGGGTATGCCCAGACGTGGGTCCCTTCCTCACTTTGCCACTGGATTCAAAATAGTCTGACTGATGAGGGTTATGAAAACGAAACCGGTCCCAGGATGCTTGTTTCCGGTCCAGGGAAGACATGGCTTGTTCCCATGAGGCACAGGGCCATGTCTGAACTGGGGTGACGGAGTGAGCGAAAGAATGATGATGGATTAAACCCAGATCAGTTGACTGGGGGTGAGTGCTTGCAATGTTCAACACTCCGTCCATCATCCCCTTTGGTTTGGCAAATTTACTATACCTAGTCTGACAGGTGCTTGCCTCAGGGAGAGTGTTGGATGATGGTGGGGTCAAATTTACTATTCCTAATCCGACAGGTGCTTGCCTCAGGAAAGTGCTGGATGGTAGTTGGGGCAAATTTACAATTACTAGTCTGACAGGTGCTTGCCTCAGGGAAAGTGTTTGATGGTGGTGGAGGCAGATTTACTATTCCAACTCCAACTGGTGCTTGTCTCAGCGAAAGTGCTGGATGGTGGTGGGGGCAAATTTACTATTCCTAATCCGACAGGTGCTTGCCTCAGGGAAAGTGCTGGATGGAGGTTGGGGCAAATTGATTGTACTTAAATAAAAAAATGTAAATTTCACATTTTCATTTCTGTTCTTTGTCAAGCATGCAATCGAACAGGTTTTTTTCTTTACAATTCTCAACAGATTAAATCATGTAAACCAACCAGAGTAGAGGAACACATCCTCAACCACAAAACTCAAAACAAGCCCATCACCACTGAAGAAGACAAAGTATACAAGGTAAAGATGATCTAAAACCACAATTATGAATTTGTCTTTGCAGGTTTCAAGTAAAGAAGCATTTTATATGAAAATGTATTATTGCATTAAACATTTGAGCCTCACAAACAAAAGCAAAATGACTTTTTTCTAGTACATAAGCACTAATCTATTTCTTTACAGGCTAGTTGCAAAACTAACAAAAAGCTTGTTTCAGAACCAACGTTCCAAAAGCTCCAAACACCACATAAAGAACAACTGAATGAACAAGCCAACGAAAACCAACATCTACACCAGGACTTTCCAACCACACAACAGACAAACCTAAAACTGGTAACCTTTTTCATTCTGTCAAGTCTATCCAAAATTAACCTTTTTTTCCATCAAAGGTATCATAGCAGCAAACCATTCTAAACCAACATTATCAAGCCAATACAATTAAATTCTGGTACATTTTTTTTTTTAAAGCTAAAACTAATTAATGCACACTAACTTTTCACTTGGAGGCAAAAACTATTTAAAAGCAACCACACACAAAATCACTAAAACAAATGTTTTCTCTTTTTCGTCTTTCTACAGAGAATGGCAGTAAGAAAACAAGCCAAATATTTCCAATCAAGCGGGGGAAATAGACTATTAAGTTACAGTGGTGACGTTTATTGTAAGGAGAGATTAACTGAGCCCAGGTGTCATTGGAGGTGTGTGCATTATTACTTATTACATTGCACAGGAAGAGCGGGAAGAGCAGTTACTCTTGGTGACACTGTTGAGAGGACCACCGAGCATAACCACTCTACCTCTGCACTGGAGATAGAGGTAAGAGAAAATATTAATGAAATGAAAGCCCTGGCATCCACCTCCAATGAACCCTGTGGCTCAGTTTTGAGGGCGGTGTCCCAACCCACGCAGAATTATTTATCATATAAAAAAAGGGAAATAACCCCCTACGTGTAACACCCCAAACCTTCTCTGATATTAACATTCCACCTGAGCTTACTGTAACCGTTACTAATGAAACCTTTCTTTTGCATGACAACAAAAACCTTGTCAAAAGAATTCTGATCTTTACCACACCCCATAATCTTGTTAAATTAAAAAGTAGTGATAGTTGGATGATAGATGGGGCGCCTAAATCCACACCGCATCCATTCACCCAAATATACACTATTCTTGCCTACATTCCTGTACAGTTTACTCCCTGATAAACAAACCTCAACATACACTGAATTTTTGTCAGTAATAAAAGCTAAAACCATGAACATAAGTCCTAGAAAAGTGTTAATTGACTTTGAGTTACCTATGATTAAAATAATTACCAAATTGTACACGGATACCCAAATTCAAGCATTTTTTTCACTTTTCACAGGCTTATTGCCGAAAAATTCAAAAAACATCCTTAGTTGAGTATTACATATCAGACAGTAAACTGCAATTTGAATTGAAGAAAATGAAAAGCACTTTGCTTTGTTGTTCCTGGCAGTGTAGATGAATACTATGGGGTCTATTAGGATGGCGGGCGGAGGCACCACGCGGTGCTGGCGGTGATGGAAAATGCTTTTTTCCACACGCCAGCAGCGGTCCTCATGCCCGTCATATTAGTATGGCCAAACGTAGACCATTTCCTGTCCAACGTGGTGCAACTCGGACAACTATCAAAGTGCGCCCGCCACAGCTGCAGTGGGAGCCAATGGAGACTCACCGCCATGCAGAATGACTTCCCGTCCGCTGGATAAATCAGGATGCCCCAAACATCCAGTCGCACCACAGCAGAGAAACCGCCCAATCACAGACAGCGGAAGCACGACAGCGTAGCTCGAAACCAGAGTCCCGGTCCCGACCGCCTAAGATCCAGCTCTACACGTCTTCCCGGTGCTGTACCGGATACATTACCAGCATCTCAGGGACCGCCGCGGACGACGTAGCAGGTACGCAAAAAAAACATCCCGCACACAACCACAATAGACAACTCATGGGCTGATATAGGACTCCTGTGTACACTAGACACCCTGGTGGGCACTGGAACACATCCACAAGTGTACCCACACATGTCCTACCTGTCACCAAAACACCCTCCACATACAGGTCACTCATCTACCGCGATCATGAAGTAATGTCCCGCTCACGTCACCGCAGCGGTGAAGAAGCGTGAAAACTTTCACACAATGCAGAAGGCAGGGCCAGTAGCAGGCATGGGCAGTGCACAAAGACCACAGGGGCACACCTCCACCCTCCACACACTAGGCCCCCCAACATGAAGGGACACGCCATGTGCCCCTCCTGTGCTCCCCCATGCACAATAACCAGCCAGGTGAACCCACACACCAAACAACTAGGGAGACAGCCACAGCATGGTGTGGCTGCAGAGGAACACACAGCACAGAAGCACAGGGCCAGGGCAACCCACACACCACAACAACACCACACTCATGGCATGAAAACTGAGTCCAAGCACAAAATGAACACACACACATATAATGAAAAATCACTTTACTGGACACACAGCCTGCCAAGTCACACAGACATACCCCACAGTGACACACAGCCACATGCACAGACCACATGCCAGCAGCAATGGAGTACAAAATATAGGAAAGCCAAAGTGAGGTGCACACAAATGGAAGGCCAAAGAGCCAACCACCAAGCATGTATACATCACATGCAAGAGAAGGAACATATAACAACACCCCTAGCCCATCAAATCACAGGTGGCTGGCACATTGAGTGAAACCAAACCACAGTCACCTCAGTGCAACAACTCAGGGAGATAGCGAGGCAACCCATGTATAGGCACAGGGATGAAAGGAAGGATATGAAGTCAAACAGTGAAGAGCCACACATCTATATCCAACTACTTGACAGGAGTATGTGAGCAGCACAACACACAGGGCCCATTGCAACACTCCATGACTGTCAAATACAAGTATGAACCTTCACACATACCCCCCATCACACCTGCAGCACACTACACCAGTGTCAAACACACAGAAGGGTGCCAAGAATGTCCAGTTAATACACTGACAAACAATCACACTCCCTGGGGGGATCCACACACACAGTGAAGCCTGAACCAATGTGTGCACAAAAACAACAGCCAAACACTTAACTCAATAAAAACACACAGAAATTTCACAGCAATTTCAGACATCTGCAGCACAACTGTGGAAAGGCAATGGGAGCACAGACACAACAGGAGTACACAACCTCATCAGTCAGGAACAATGCACAGACAACATACCACAACACAAACAAGAAGTGCAACATCACAAAACAATCATGGACACAAAGTGGGAGAAATGGGCCTACAATGACACACAGACAGACATACCACACCACCCATCAAGTCAACATGGTGTCATAGTGTACAACATGCCTGCACATGCACAAGAATGACAAGAGACAGCTCAAATATGAGAAGAGGAAACACCAAGGACGCACCAAAGACAACCACAGGAACTAGAATACACCTACGTTCATGTGACAGACACACTGGCAACACACATCTGAATGAAACAACACACACACTGACTGACATGGAAATAGAACACCACACACAGAGCATCGGTCAACTGCAAGAGGCAACACAGCCCAAACACAGCACACAGCCACATCAGACACACAACAGATGCACAAGCCAAGAACTCACATAGCAAACACAGCAGTACATCAGGGGATGCACATCAGGCAAGGACAAGGCAACATACACTCACAGAACTGCATGCACACCAAGCAGTGTGTGCACAACAAACATACCAGTTCCACACAGATGAATGACACACTATGAACACCCACAACAACAATCAAAACAGCACACAGACAACACCACACCCAGGAACTGAAGCAGTCCTTCAGCAAACTCAGATACAGGTAACCCAACACCCTCAGATGCACAAGTCTGGGACCCCAAAGTGGACAAAACATGATGAGAGGGAACAAGCCATTGGCAATGTTGAAGTGGCATATATTGCATGTGTCACAGTAAACCATACTCACACAGAAAACGTTTTATTTAGCAAGGACACTGACAAGCCAGACAACAGGAGTAACTGTATTTATTCACAAATGACACAGATAGGCACCAAAAGTAGACAAGAGAAAGCCAGTGGCCAGGACAAAGTGCAGATGAGTTGCATGCGATCCAGCACAGGCAATTGGCAAACAGCAGTAACATCAAGCACAGTAGCCAGTCCAAGGTGCAGATGAGGTACATGAGATCCTGCACAGGGAAGGGGCAAACAGCAGTGAACATCAAGGCCAGTGGCCAGCACAAAGTGCAGAGTAGTTACATGAGATCAGCACAGGCAAGGGGCAAACAGCAGTGAACAAGGCCAGTTGTCAGGACAAAGTGCAGTTGAGGTACATGGGATCCTGCACAAGCAAGGGGCAAAAAGCAGGTAACAACAAGGCCAGTGGCCAGTCCAATGTTCAGAGCATGTTACATTAGATCCTGCACAGGCAAGGGGCAAACAGCAGGGAATAACAAGGCCAGTGGGCAGGACAAAGTGCAGATGAGTTACATGTGATCCAGCACAGGCAATTGGCAAACAGCAGTAACATCAAGGGCAGAGGCCAGTCCAAGGTGCAGATGAGGTACATGAGATCCTGCACAGGGAAGGGGCAAACAGCAGTGAACATCAAGGCCAGTGGCCAGCACAAAGTGCAGAGTAGTTACATGAGATCCAGCACAGGCAAGGGGCAAACAACAGTGTACAACAAGGCCAGTTGCCAGGACAAAGCGCAGTTGAGGTACAGGGGATCCTGCACAGGCAAGGGGTAAAAGGCAGGGAACAACAAGGCCAGTGGCCAGTCCAATGTTCAGAGTAGTTACATTAGATCCTGCACAGGCAACGGCCAAACAGCAGGGAACAACAAGGCCAGTGGGCAGGACAAAGTGCAGTTGAGGTACATGAGATCCTGCACAGGCAAGGGGCAAGCAGCAGGGAACAACAAGGCCAGTGGCCAGTTCAAGGTGCAGAGTAAGTCCATGAGAAGCTGCACAGGTAAGGGGCAAACAGCAGTGAACAACAAGGCCAGTGGCAAGGACAACGTGCAGTTGAGGTACATGATATCCTGCACAGGCAAGGGGCAAACAGCAGGGGACAGCAAGGCCAGTGGCCAGTCCAATGTTCAGAGTAGTTACATGAGATCCTGCACAGGCAAGGGGCAAAAGCAGGGAACAACAAGGACAGTGGCCAGCACAAAGTGCAGAGTAGTAACATGAGATCCTGCACAGGGAATGTGTGTGACTGTACCCTGCCATGGTCATCAACACAGTCAGGGTGGTAACAATGGGCAGTACAGGCACCGCTGTAGGTGAGACAGTTGTGTGAGGGGGACTTCCACTCAGACTTGGCTATTGGTCTGACTGGGAGGTGGCTGTGTGTTGGGGACAGTTGGAGGACTTGACTGGGGAGAGAGAGTTCCAGCTGAGGCAGAGGCATCAGTGGCCTGGGAAGCTGGAGGGCTGCTTGGACCAGGTGGTGTAGTGGCACATGGAGATGGAGTCATGTTGCAGTGAGACACAGTGTGGATGGGAGTTGTTGAGGGGTGCCTTTTTCTCTTCTTGGGAATTCAAAATGGCTTCCCTGTCTTGGGATTATTGGAAAGTGGTGTGGACACAACAGGCACACTCACACCAAAGCTGCATCAGGTGCAGACGGTGGCCCTCCCTCTGGGGACATGCTGGATCCAGCAGGACGCTTGGCCTGGCCTTGTCTATGCCCCTCCATCCTCTATTTACCAAGTGTACCCCATACAGTGCCCTCCTTTCCCTGCTTCACAGGGCTTTGGATGGGAGTTGAGGTCGTGGGTGAATCTGCCTTGAAGCTCGTCTTATGTGTACTTTTAGCAGGCACCAACTCTCAGCAGGCACGGAAACTGTCTGCTTGTCTTTGCGAGACGCTTTTGAGACAGGAGAGTCCTGGGCTGGCGATGTCTCTGAGGCATGTGACCCTGAGGCCTGCTTCTTGCCTTTGTGGCCTTTGGGATCATCCGACGGGCTTTTGTCTTTGCGCTCTGGGGTGGCTTTAGTTTTCTGTGGGGATGGTGTCTGTGCCCTGGGCCTCTTGGGCTGCTGCTGCCATGTGCTGCGTGTGCTGTATCTTGCCCTTGAGGTCTGTGGTGTGTGGTCACTATCGTCAGATGTGGCCACCAACAGTGGGGTGGACAAAGGGACTGGAGTTGCAGTCTGAGATTGTGCCAGGTGAATGGCTACCCTCACAGCGGACTGGACAGTCCGGTGAAGCCCACCCACGTCTGAATAAATGCCCTCCATAAAAGCAACCACTTGTGCCAACTTTTTGTCGTGGTCTACAAAGGCATTGAGGAGAGCTGTCTGGCCCACACACAGCTGGCATAAAAGTTCCACAGACTCAGCACTGATGGCAGCAGGGGGGCAGAGGCAGCGGTGCCTGGGGTGTTAAACACACTCTTCCCTTCTTACTGGTGGGAACACAGGCAGCACTAGTGGAAGTAGGTGAGAGGGTGGGCAATGTACGATGTGTGGTGGAAGAGAAGGTAGAGTCCCCATTCCCTGTGCCCACCAACATGGATGCGTCACCGCTGGCGTCAGATGACGTTGAGGTTTGCGTCTCTGGCTATGATTTCTCAAGCAGACTCCTGTCCCCCTCCGAGGCGCTGGTCACATCTGTGTCACTGTGCTCGTGTCCAGCTGTTGTGCTTGATACCTCACCACTGGTGTTAATCCCCTGTCCTTCTGTGCCCACGGGTGATGCAGCATGAGAGAGCGAGTGTTGTAAATGAATCTAGGACCCTAGTGTAATTTCCTCGATTCATATAGGTATAAATTACCCGATCCTTATATAGGCATAGAAATCATTACCATACTTGGACTGAGCCTATAGAGCCCAAATATGGCTACTTCCACTAAGTTCCAAGAATCAACAACAATTTTTTAGAGAAACCCGCCTTCAGCAGCTAGGGACTTCCCCTCGCCTGAATATTAATTTATCTAGGAAATCATGGAGTTTTTACAGATTTGGGTCTTTGAGTGACGTTATTAAGTCCAATCATATGTCAAACTTGGTACCTTCAAAGTATAAATATGCCTATATTTGCCCAGACAAACACTAAGTGGTTTGGAGGAGATCGACTAACTACTTGCCCGACGCCCTGCAGCAGCAAGTGCCGAAGGAAGCCGACCCTCCAGCTGACGCACTGAGAGACGCTGTCTTTTCTCCTGCCGAGAAATCCAGCTCCAGTGTTTCCAGGCTACCCTTGCGGGTTGCTGGGAAATCGAGTCCTGAGAGAGAGATACAAGACCTCCTTCCTTCTAAACCAAGGTATGGAGCTGATTAGACCCATAGAGAATTCTTGGATAGATCCTTGGCAGAGAAATACTAAACTTAAGCTACTACTTACTTCTTCCCTTGTACTAGACTTAGGTTAGGTACACCGGGGTAGGCGTATTTTAGAAACACCAGTTGAGTACTTTTAGTCAATATTTTATTACTGTATGTATTTTATATGTTTTAGGTAACTTGTGGCTTAGAAACCATATCATGCTTTTACAGTACTACTTTATAATACTTTTCGTATTATATGCCCTGTACTTTATAACCAGTATTACGATTGTAGCAGTACATTTCTTATGCTTGAGAAAGAAGACTGTTCAATAAATACCTTTTATTGAAAACACCAGTCCCTCTATTTTCTCAGCACCTCTGGTGAAACGAAGCATGCACGATTGACTGAGTAAAATAGCTATCTATTGTTTCCGCGACTCTAGAGATTGATTTCTTATTCTTGGGAAACAAAGTTGCCATGTTTATGCGGTTGTCAGAAACTAATCCCTTCTTGTTTATTCGAGAAAGTTTCTAGTGATCTCTGAGCTAGCTGGCACTCACAATTAAGTTTAATATATACGATAGAGACCTAGTCGACCTCAGTCCTACGTCTAAACTATAGTATATGTTAATGCAATGTGTAGAGCCTATTGGGAATATAGGAAGTACACTACATTCCGCCCAACATTTGGTAAGGCGATAATTTAACGCTAGATACTAGAGTAACTCAGTTGTGCTTTTCACACAGACCCCCTTTTTCCCGTAAAATACTCCAATAGACGTCTGGAGTGGGTAAAAGGTTAATATCCGCCAAAACTAAGTAGGACGAAAATCCTATGTATTATTTCTTGGTTTATTCAACGTTGAAGGATACAGTGTTCCAAAATATTGTGCACCTAATCTTTGTTTCCTTGAAACTTGTTCTGCAATCTTTCAGTCGATAAAATGACAGAGAGTGACGACGAGAGGAGGCAGTGTTAGATGACACAAATCTCAAACAAAGTGACCCGGATGCAACATCCCGGCGAATATAAGAAAAACCATAACTATAAAACTTATAGAAAATGGAGTATCATCGAGAGGTGGTAAAGTAATCTTTGTTATAGAGGCACATGAATGTCGGCAAACAGAGGTATTCTATTCTGTTTCATACAGCAAATCCGGTAACACACGAGTTCCACTACTACAAAGTAGAGGAACCTCCAGCGGAATACGTTCCTTTGGAGGACGTTGAAATTCCATTAAATTACCAAGAGTATCAGCTCTGGTTTAAAGGCACCCTAATACATCAAAATCACAATACCAGGCTCGGTCGACTAGGTAGACCAGGAGCAACACGGCCGGTACTAGCCAGCTATACACCACAACCTGACATTAACGGGATGACAGGTCCAGAACTGTTAGCTCAGCTGAAACAGTTAATTAAAATACACAGACAATTGGTTCAATATGTCATGCAGACTTTAACAGTCCAACCAGCTGTAAGGATTCCACAGCACACCCCTCACCAGGGAAATACAAACAAAATCACATCACAGACTATACAATCAGTCATTGGTAGATTGCCCGCAAAAAGGGAAAAAATTCCGTTCTGGTTAGCTCAGAAAATTATTCAAATAGAGGCGGTATTCCCTGATAGTACACCTCATGAGAAACACAGAATTCTGACAATCTGTTTACCAATGGGGATAGCACCACATGTGGAGGACTGTGACACTTTGTGTACAGTCTTTGCTTCAAGTTACACGAAAACACATGGTGTACCGTCCATGGCGGTAATACCAGACGTTATGAGACAGATTCAAAATGAATACGGTCCAGAACCAACCTTAAATCTAGGCATGAAATTACTGAAAGATTTCAAATAGGTCTCAGCTATATTATTAGCTAATATTAAAGGTGAAGCAGCGTCAGTGGCAATCCGCCAAAAGTTAAAAGAAACAGATATAAGAGACCAACCATATGAGCTTGCTAGAATTATTGAAAAATGTTATGAAGAACTAGGTAGAGATTGTTTGGGTGGGAAACCAGTAAAACTCGAATTAACAGAAAATCCTGAAAAGATGTTTATTAAAAATAATCTCACTACTTCTAAAAAGAAGTGGGAAAATACTAAACAGACACTTCCTAAAAAGAAGCGTTCTCAGTCCAGAGGAAGATCTCCCCAACGGGGAGGTAGGTCTCCACAACGGGAGCCCTCTGAAAAAAGATATAACCTTAAAAATAGGGATAATCTGAGAAAATCTGATAGGTATCAAGATACTGATACACGTTCCTCTCGTACCTTTCAGACTTCCTCGCAGAAATCCGAGAGGAGAGGACGATCAAAACAAAAAGAGGAACACGTGAAGTCCAAAGAAGAACAGCACGTTCCAAAAAATAAGAAAACTCAATTCACCAAAAAAAAGGTAGCAGGCATAAAAATCAGGCATGCCGAGGATCCTGAGGACACAACTCAAGAACGGGGAGTGGGCTCAGACAATGCTAGACAGCGCAGCAGAAGTCACCATAGTTTGCAAGATCCTGAAGGATCATCTGGAGACAGTGGGCTTGAATGAATCCATTCAAGTTGAAACTGCAGACACCAGGTTTAGTGTACCCCACAGGTTATATGAAATAACACTCCGGATGGAGGGGGACATAACTAGAAAAATAAGAGCACTCTTTTGGGAGAAGCTCTCTAAGGGCTATGACATTCTTCTGGCTGAACAAGACTGGCCACCTGAATTTGTCAGGGAGTGCCCACATGGCGAAGAGAAAATTATGCCAGCCTTCTCAAATCACATTCCAACTCATAAAAAATACACATATGCCAGAAAATGGGCAGTAGCTCAGGCTACAGCATTATATAAAAATCATGTAGGATGGGATGAGGACTCACCTCACCATAAAATCCAGTTAAAAAATCAGCCTACTGCACAAAGGCAGTATCCAGTTAAGCAAGAAGCTAGAAAACAGGTCAGAGAGATTTTAAATCAACTTGAATACCAAGGGGTGATTGAAACATGCACCTCTTCAATGAACAATCCTTTGTTTCCTGTCTCCAAACCAGACAATACATATTGTCTAGTTTTGGACTACAAATACTTAAACTCTTGTTGCAAAACCGTTGCAGTACAAAATGCACACAGTGCAGCACTGATGAATAACATCGTGCGCAAAAATTATAAAACCACATTAGATATTTCAAATGGGTTTTTCTGTCAAAACATTGCACCTGAAAGCAGGCATTTGACCGCTTTCTCAATTATGGGGGCACAACAACAATTTTGCCGTCTCCCCCAAGGATTCAAGAATAGCCCAGGGTTATTTTCAGCCAGGGTAACAGAGTTACTACAAATGTACAATGATGAGGCATTATCTTATGTCGATGACATCTATCTTACAGACGATGATTTGGACGTGCACTTAAAAAGAGTGAACACCATAATACTTGGGTTCGCATCTGAAGGATATAAATTCAATTTTAAGAAATCAAGAATTGCCCACCTCAATGTCCTATTTCTAGGCTACGAGTCATCAAGTGAAGGCAAAAGCCTGGCAGCTAACTTTCTAGAGAAATGTGCGCTGCTCCAACCTCCAAAGATGCTGAAAAACTTACAGTCAATTCTAGGTTTCCTGAATTTTGGAAGAAATTATGTTCTGAATTATGCAAAAAGGGTTAAACCTCTCTACGAATTAATAAAACCTGATTTCAAACCAACTAATTGGACTCAAAACCACACATTAATTTTGCGTTCAGTACAAACAGACATATTAACAAAAACACAGTTAGAAACATGTGACAATGTGCGTAACCTTGTGAGCCGAATCATCCCAGGAAGATGCAGATTCACATACCTGACCTTTAATGAAGGTGAAAAGGTACCAATAGCATACAAATTACACTTGTACACACAAGCGGAAATAAAATTCTCTTCTACAGAAAAAATTCTGACAGCGGTTCAAACTGCAGTAGCAATGGAGAGATCCCCAGCACAAGGAAAGCGAATAATGATCGTTACACCTGTACCTGCCTTAAAGGCAGTGACAAAACCGAGCATTGCAAATGCAAAAGCTTTACATCCGGGATGGATACAATGGGTTAACTCTCTTGCTGCAACAGACGTTGAATACGTCTTTGACCACTATTTGAAGACACAAGAATTCCTACAATACGAACATGAATGTCCTCTGCCGACCGAGATTCTGCCTCTAGAACATTACGGCTGTATAATATATACAGACGAATCAGCACAACCCGCCATTGGGGATAAACAAGCCTATAGTGCTGCGTGCACAATGGTTAAAGGTCGCTGGCTCGAAGCCAAATTTAGACCTATGATCACTAAAACTCAATCACTCTGAGACTGTACAGCTCAGCGAGCTAAACTACAGGCTTTCAAGATGGCGCTTGAAAATACCGATCGCGAATTCCCCACACTAATAGTGTGCGATTCATATTACTGTGTACACTCTTACAATGAGTATCTGCAGAACTGGGTTCAAAACAGTTTCAAAGGCGCAAAAGGTGGCACAATTGAGCATAAAATGCTTTGGGAACAAATAGTTCTTTTACAGAAAGAACTACAAAAGACTCACGTGATTCACACACTGAGTCATCAGCGTGATGGCGTTCAAGTTGCAGGGAATTCATTGGCTGATGAAGCCCCGAAGGCAGTTGTGCAAACGGCTTCCGTAGCAGCAATCACTCGGTCAAAAACAAAAATAGACAGCGAAATAATGCAAGCTGTCACTGCTTCAGTCAAAGACAGTGGGAAGACACTCCCGAAAGGCTTTCCAGTAAAGTACTCATATATAACTGATGCGAATAATGTTCCATTTGCTCAAATCCCTGGAGTGGGGGATAGGGCAATTCCAAACATGGAACATAGGTTAGGACTAATCTTAGCAGCACATGAAGAACTGGACTCTGCACACGCAGGAGTTTCCACCACAGTATCATTATTAAAACAGAGATATTGCTGGCCATGCATGAGGAAACAAACTAGAAACTATGTTCTAGAATGTGAAATCTGCCAAAAAATGAAAGTTTCTACAGTAAAACGTCCTGCACAGACGCCCGCCCCTTCTGATTTCAGATAAACCTCTAGCGTGTGTTTACCTAGACCACTGTGGTCCCTTAACAAGGGACGGCAACTATAAATATATCATGGTCACAGTGGATTCCTGCACAAGATTTATTTGGATGTGGCCCCAGCGCTCGGCTGACGCCAGAACTGTTATAAAGGATTTGCGAGTCTTTATCGGCACATACGCAATCGGCATGCTACATTCTGACCAGGGTCCTGCGTTTAGCTCTCGAGCTTACAAAGAGGCCATGGCTAGCTTGGGCGTTGCATTGCGGTATTCTAGTCCCTTCCATCCTGAGGGTAATGCGGTAGTGGAAAGAAAAAAACGTGACACAAAGCAATTCATAACAGCTAAGGTATTAGGTTCGGGTGATGGGTGGGTTAAACATCTAATAAGGGTCCAACGTAGTCTTAACAATCTGCCAAGAGATTCTCTGGGTGGAATCACTCCATATGAATTACTATTTGGTACTAGAATGATAATCGAAGACCTCGATTGTCAAACTTCCGAGGTGGAACAAAAACCCTTTGATGTCAAAGATCGTTTGGCTGTTTTACAGGACTTAAATGAAACAAGAAGAAGTCTGAGTAACACGATACAGAAGCCAACAACCACTGATGAAAAAACACCTGTCCCAGCAAGGTCTGTCTGGATTCCAAAGATTGGGGATCTAGTCAGGGAAAAGATCGTGGTAAAGAAGGAATTTGGGCCTTCTTACAGAAAAGCAGTACCTGTTTTGGCAATCCAAGGAACAAGATTAGTAGTTCTCCCTATTACCGCCCCTTGCTGGTAAAAGGGAGAACAGAGTTGTGTCCATCGACCTGGTCAAACCACAACATGTGGCCAATAATAAGTAGTAGGCCCAGTGGACTCCCAAGATGTAGCAGAAGACCAAATCTCGCTACTATCCAATAGGTTCAAACTGAAAGACTTTTTCACCTTTGATAAACCTGCAGTAAAAAAAGAAGGACTATGTAACAAAGCCATGGAACTTGTGCCTCTTGAGACCGAAATAACAGTTTGTCAAGAAACACAATGATGTAGCCTCTGACTATACCAATATGACAAAGGAAGAAGCAACTCCAAAGATTAATAACAATCCTGATGCAATTCCAACAATTGACAAACTGACTCTGGCTATTTTATCAACTTTGATACATTTTCTGAGGATCCCAGTGAACCTGAAGATAAGCCAGCAAATAAAACGTTCAAAGAAAACATAACAGAACTCTTTCATCAACTTGAAAAAACATATCTGGTTTCACCATGGATTGAATTTTGGATTGTGTTAGGTGTACTTTTCCTTCTAATATGGCTCATTCTGGTTTTACGCTTGGGAAAAATGATTGATGGAAAATACAGTTCAATGGACACAGCAAGTCAGAAAATCAACTTGGTCCTGAAACCTCACAAATCATCTCATCGTGAACGAAGAGACCTCTCATCAGTGAACATCACAGCCGTTCCTATACCTGGTGGTATAGCATGGGACAGAACTGATTATGACATCTATGGCCCGGTGGAGCTGCTGAAGATTCCATACCAGTTCAAGGTTTCTTTGAGTGACTTTGTATCACCCAGCACATTTTCTGATGATTGGGTCTTTGAGACTTTTAATAATATGATGTCAGATTTAGAAATGTCTGCAACATTTACAGAACATGAATACTTAGAAGGTTCATCAGATTATGAACAAATGTATTGTTTTAATCACTATGGTCACCATTATTTGCATAAAATCTGCAAGCCCTAGGAATGTTTTTACTTATAATCAATGGGAATATTGTCCAACGCCGCCAAAGGGCAGCTCAAAAACATGGTATGAAAAGTTTCCGTACTTCTCAGGGTTTAATGTTACAAATCCAGAAATGTTTTATTTTAAATATATAAATAAGACAGGAATGGAATGAAAACGATGTTGACCAATACTAAACAAATTTATTCTGCAAACTTTTATGCTCAGCTGTCTACATTAGGTTTCGACTTTTGGAAAGACAACATTGAGAAAAAAACTGTCTGGGTCACGAAAGACTGGCAGGTGCAAGGTTTAGAAGCCCTGTTCAGAGCCTACATTATACCAGAACAAATAATGTTTTTAAATGACACTATTCAACAAACTTCTTGTCTTGGCCTGTCTAAGATAAAAGATTTAAATTAACCGTCTATACCTAAACCCACATCTAAGAGCAGTGATACTACAGAAAAGGAGATAGACGTGCCATATATTTTAAAACACAACAGAACTAATCCTGATTGGAAAAAAAGGTAAATCTGGCCCACAGACACTAATAACTGTCATGATAGATTTCTGAACAAAACACAGGGGCTCAAAATGAACAGGCCAGATCAAAGATATTCCCAGAGACAACATCCAGGGATAGTAACAACATACAGTGTAGGAAAACTATCCCTTGAGTGGCTACAGACATCCACAGTTCCGGAAATCAAACAACCCTTATCTTTACTTAAAGAAGGCAATGATTTGCGAGATTTCTTAATGGGGCCTCGCAAACCACGTCAAAAACGTTTCATATACGCCGGTATATACGCTGCGTACAACGAAGCCTGGAAAATAACGCAAATGGAAACTGCAGAAAGGATACGAAAAATTGATCGTATTAATTTAGAGAAAGCTTTCTCTGTAGTGGACAATGGGTTAACGACTCTGTCCTCCAGAATATATTCTTTGGACAGCATTGTATCCTCTGCAATTGACATAATAGGGCAGGACTTGCTAATGTTACAACATGGCCAGTCTCAATTACGTTCTATAATGCAGTTAGGCTGGACGTTACAAAATCTTTGTTCAGGCTACGTGCCATGGCGTCTAATCAACACATCGTCATTGTTTGCTGTATTTAACCTTACAGATAAACAAATCTCTTTGGCACAAAGAGGAGCAGACTATACGGTGCTGAGCATTGAAAAACTGGAAAGATTACCATTGACAGTCTCTGAAAAGCCTGTCATGGATAATACATGGCACCATTACGATACCAGTGACGATTTTCCAATTTCGGTATTGTCTACAGCATATACCAGCGGCCTGTATGAAAGGTTGGGTGAAGAATACATTAAGTCATACAAATTGTAAGAACTCACTCAGTGGTACACGTTTGTGCCAAGGTATTAATTTACACGGAGCCTGCGAAGGATCTGCAAATAACCTCTCTTGCCACCTGCACGGTACACCTTCCACAGTGATAGAACACATTTTCAGGCAGCTATCCAATGGCAGCTATGTTATGCTCAATGACCACAGCTGTTGTGGCATGTTGCCAGGAAAAACTTATCTTGTTAGTGTGTCATCCAGGGTCACTTGTTGTATGCAAGTATTGTATCCAAAGAGCAAGACAGACAGGGAGACAGAGTTATGGCCTTCACTGAATATCTCTTCAATGCGAATTGATACTTTAAGCAGAATGAAAGTCATTCTTTTGCAAACAAACTATGCCAATTACCTCGTGTAAAGAAACGTATGATCTGCAGGTTGCAAGGACTTATGCAGAGATACATGCATTACTATCAACAAACTGCCCAGTACATTTTGCAGAAATGTTAAGTCAAATCTTAAATATGTCTAATACCAGTGGCATCGCACATGTATTTAAGATGATTTTTTCGGGACTGTTAACACCATTTGAAGCAGTCCTCGGCATTTTTTCAAATTTCGTGCACTCTGTGTTCGGCGGTCTGCCTCTCATTTTGGGGCTCGTAGCAGAAATTCTATTTTTATTCCTTGTGCTCCGATATGGCAAGTCCGGTCACCAGCGATACGCAGAATACCATGGAACAATGCCTCCTTGCCATGAGGTATCGTGAGAGAATTACACAGATTCTTGGCTTGGCTCGTTTAGGAGATCTGAACACAACTTGGTTTCTATCGTTCAGACCAATCTAGCAAGATTGCATCTTACCTGTTCTACGATGCCTGCTTTGCGGAGAGGAATGTGTGTTGGACATTTGTCTTACACTTCCATCAGTCCTGCTATCGGATGTTGACGCCTTGCTAGGTCCGGTAACGACTCATGCATCGTGTTGTCCCCAACGGCTACCAATCCTGATGACGGCATTCATTGAGGTCTTACCAGTAAATCTAACTGAGGGTGAGATACGAGGATCAACAGGCACACAGGTACCATCTGATATGAACATTGCTAACGCGGCACCTGGCGCTGACGGCAATGCCCTCATCTGTGCACATTTGATCTACTTGATGAAATAGTTCCACTTTCACCTACTGTGGTAGACGATTTCTTTGCCAGCCTAGACGAACTGATGTTTTCTCCTGACACCGAGAATACCTCTTGATTCATGCACACACCGTTCCCTGAACTCTGAAATTCGGCCTTCCCGTTTTCAAAACAAAGACTTCTAACTTTGGAAACTCTATTTTTCTCAAACGATTGCATTTTTTTTCTCCCCCAAAACATTGACATTTTGGCACAGACTAATCTGCTTAAAGTAGAACTATTCTTAGAGAACAAGACATTCTTTTTGAACACTTCCTAGAGGAAATATTTGACCTTGTCCTCAATACTATAAATATTGACATGCTATGTTACATTATGAAATGGTCTCAACCTTTTTTCTGTATTTAAGAGCCATTTTCATAAATGTAATGACATGGTTCATTCAGTTTGCATTTCAGATATGATACTTTATGCTTAGAATGACATCATTTTCCTTAAATGCGTACAGTAGAAATGCTTAATTTTTCGTGTACAACCATTTCAAGTGCATTTCATGTATTTTGGTGTGGGATTGTAAACACATGCCTTAGATATGTTCAGTGCTTATACATTTAATTTATTGAACTTAATATCGTGGAGTGGGTGTTGTAAATTAATCTAGGACCCTAGTGTAATTTTCACGATTCATGCCCTTACATAGGTATAAATTACCCGATCCTTATATAGGCATAGAAATCATTACCATACTTGGACTGAGCCTATACAGCCCAAATACGGCATGGCTACTTCCACTAAGTTCCAATAATCAACAACGATTTCTTAGAGAAACCCGCCTTCAGCAGCTTTGGACTTCCCCTCGCCTGAATACTAATTTATTTGGGAAATCATGGAGTTTTCACAGAACTGGGTCTTTGAGTGACGTAATTAAGTCCAATCATACGTCAAACTCGGCACCTTCAAAGTATAAATATACCTACATTTGCCCAGACAAACACACAGTGGTTTGGAGCACATCGACTAACTACTTGCCCGACGCCATGCAGCAGCAAGTGCCGAAGGAAGCCGACCCTCCGGCTGACGCACTGAGAGAGCTGTCTTTTCTCCTGCCCAGAAATCCAGCTCCAGTGTTTCCAGGCTACCCTTGCGGGTTGCTGGGAAATCGAGTCCTGAGAGAGAGATACAAGACCTCATTGATTCTCAACCAAGGTACGGAGCTGATTAGACCCGTAGAGAATTCTTGGATAGATCCTTGGCAGAGAAATACTAAACTTAAGCTACTACTCACTTACTTCTTCCCTTGTACTAGACTTAGGTTAGGTACACCGGGGTAGGCGTATTTTAGAAACACCAGTTGAGTACTTTTAGTCATTATTTTATTACTGTATGTATTTTATATGTTTTAGGCAACTTGTGGCTTAGAAACCATATCATGCTTTTACAGTACTACTTTATAATACTTTTCGTATTATATGCCCTGTACTTTATAACCAGTATTACGATTGTAGCAGTACATTTCTTATGCTTGAGAAAGAAGACTGTTCAATAAATACCTTTTATTGAAAACGCCCGTCTCTCTATTTTCTCAGCACCTCTGGTGAAACAAAGCATGCACGATTGACTGAGTAAAATAGCTATCTATTGTTTCCGCAACTCTAGATATTGATTTCTTATTCTTGGGTAACAAAGTTGTCATGTTTATGCGGTTGTCAGAAACTAATCACTTCTTGTTTATTTGAGAAAGTTTCTAGTGACCTCTGAGCTAGCTGGCACTCACAATTAAGTTTAATATATACGATAGAGACCTAGTCGACCTCAGTCCTACGTCTAAACTATAGTATATGTTATTCCAATGCGCAGAGACTATTGGGAATATAGGAACTACACTACAAGAGATGTAGGAAAGTTAATTGGCATCAACAGAACAATCATATGCAAGCAAAGCATCACGGAAGATGATGGAATGTACATGTTGCACACCACCCTGTGTGCGACCTCAATTTTAAACTCGAACATTGCGTGCCAACAGGCAAACCAGGCATAAGTGAGCCATGTGATGACCACACAGCACAATATCCCGCCGGTGGCTCCATTCAACCAGACACACAAATAGCTCTGAGCACACCTTGGGCTCTGATGGGGGCAAATGTGAACCCCACGACATGTTGCCACTGTCATATATGGATGAAGCAGAAGGGGACAACACAGATACAGACGACAACATAACAGTCCACAATGGCCAAGAGCTCATGCCATCCACCATGTTGTACTGTGGAGCCAACTACTGTTGCACATTGGCGTCAGATGTCTAAGCCTCACAAATCTGAGGTCAGGTAATGCAAACATTGATGAAAGCACACTCAGATTATGCATACTGCTGTTCCCTTCCATGTGAGTTCTTAGACTACCACAATACAGACGATACCTGAAGCCCAAGACTGAGAATGCAATGTCAATGGCCATTACTCAAATGATATTAGGAAGTACAGGTAGGGCAAAGGCATGACAGCTGCACCCAACACAGTGGTCACTTACAAGCCACTGCATCAAACTACCAACATCACATAGCCCAGCGTTGTCCCAGCCTGCAAACACATGGAGCCACTCACAGCCAAAGTCACCTTTCCAAGGATACTCACCCCTAGCTTGCTGCTGATGCTCCTTCAAATGTGCATCCAGCTCAGGCTGTGTCAAGGCCAACATGCGGGCCATTAGTGGTGTCATGCTCTGCCGTGCCAGCCTGCCAGTCTGAGGGAGCAGCCCCAGCGTCATCTCTGCCACGTTCTTGCTCAGCCTGCAAATGTAACCCCACCTCTTGTGGCAGTGTGCGCCGTCGGTTGGAGGCACCCAGAGCCCGCACCTTGCATGCAATGGCCCTCCAAATGGCCTTACACTAGTGGACTTTGAGCTGCAGGCATGGGAGGCAGGAAGGGTAAATCATCAGTGACACAGTGTTATGTACTAATATCTCTCAGTACAGGAGCATGATACTAACTCATCCCAAATTCACAGATATGTCTAACAGTGACAAGAATGCATCTCAAATGGAACAACAGGATGGAAGAATCACACGTAAATGCATGCAGGTATGAGGGTGGACAGAGTATCTGCCCATCTCATACACATGCAGGATGCCAGCACAGAAAGCCATGTGTAGCCTGCTCACATCTACTGTCCGTTGTTAGGTAGAGCGAGACATACCTTACATATCAATATATGTTTAGGGGTTGACTCACTGTCTACAACACTGCGCAGCCCTCTATGTCCTTGCCCTGTGAATGGCTCACTGTGTTTTGGATGTCACATTGAGGGACATGATCTCACAAAGCCACACCCTTCTCCCAAGGTCTGCCATGTGCAATCTATAGGAATGAGATGGCTCATTGATGGAGAGTAAGGAAACAAAGAAAAAGGTAACACTCTGTACAGTCAGGATGTGTCCTTGTCAGATTGTGCGGTGACTGTGCAGGCCAGGTGGGTTCACACTGAGGGGAACAACAGGGACCCACAAAGCCATTCAAACAAGCAATCACTGTCCTGACTCCTGCATTACCAACTTGCCAATGCATGTCCCTCAAATCCTGATGTGCAGGCAGGTAAACATGTGAAATTGGCTACACACCCCTTTCCCCTGGAGAAAGCATGCTAGACAGTGCATGACAAAACCCCATACTCTCAGGCACATACTGCAGCAGCTCAACTTCATTTGTGCCCCCCCTGCACTCTCACTCCCAACGTTGAAGACTTACCATGGCATTTGGGGCACCATATAGCCTTGAATACTGTGCGAGCACCTCGTCCACCAGGACCTTCAGCTCCTCGCTGGTGATGGGACTGGCCAGGATCTTTTCAGTCCTTGACATCACTGTGGCCAGGAGACAGCAGCAGCAGGTGGTGATGAGGGGTCTCAGGCAGCAGGCTCTGGAGACAGGAGCAGCAGCAGGTGGTATTGAGGGGTCTCAGGCAGCAGGCTCTGGAGACAGGAGCAGCAGCAGCAGGTGGTGGTGGTGAGGGGTCTCAGGCATCAGGCTCTGGAGACAGGAGCAGCAGCAGGTGGTGGTGGGGGTCTCAGGCAGCAGGCTTTAGAGATAGGAGCAGCAGCAGCAGGTGGTGGTATGGGGTCTCAGGCAGCAGGCTCTGGAGACAGGAGCAGCAGCAGGTGGTGGTGAGGGGTCTCAGACAGCAGGCTCTGTGAGTTGTAGAAATGTCAGGGTCTTTCCCATACATATATGGCCCCCTGGGGTCGTTTCAGTGGTTCTAAGCTGCTGCAATTGGTGTTCCAGGTCAGCCTTTTTCAAATGCATCCAATGACCGGCTCTGCGGTGGTGGAGCCACCTACCATGATTTTCAAAATTGCATTAGGCTACTGCGATTGCGTTTTCCCTTGGTTGTAAGGGCATGGTCCATGGCGGTGACACACCGCAGGGGCCAGGCGGGCGCTACAGCAGTGGTGCATCTTTCAAATGCATCCAATGACCGGCTTCGCGGTGGCGGAGCACGTATACCGCGATTTTCTAAATTGCATTAGGCTACTGTGATTGCGGTTCCCATTGGCTGTAAGGGCATGGTCCATGGCAGTGACACCCCGCAGGGGCCAGGCTAGCGCTTCTGCGGTGGTGCATCTTTCAAATGCATCCAATGACCGGCTCCGCGGTGTCGGAGCACAGCTACCACAATTTTCATTAGGCCACCACGATTGCAGTTCCCATTGGCTGTAAGGGCATGGTCCATGGTGGTGACACAACGCAGGGTCCAGGCGGTAGCTACCATGATTTGGGTACCATACATTGATATGAGTGACCGGGATTTGGGGGGCGGAGCATGCCAACCGCCATTTGGCAATACTCATATGCCTATCACTACCGCAACTGTGTGTTGGCCATTGGTGGTGACTGTTAGAACTGGGATTTCCGGTTGGCTAAGGCTTACGCCAAAGCCAGGCAGAAACCACCATTCTAGTCAGGGCAAGGGAGTCACACGCCAAGATAACCCTGCTCACCCCCATGGTAGCTTGGCACGAGCAGACAGGCTTATCACGGAGGAAATGTGTAAAGCATTTGCACACGCACACAACAGTAACAACATCCTAGGCACACCACAAAACGAACTCCACACAAGGTTATATAAAAATAACTTTTTTATTGTCAAAACACATCAGATAGTAATCACACAATATACATTGTGGCAACTGGCACGGGCAATATTCACAAGGGATTATTTACACTAGGACAGGGCCACGTGGGCCACTGTCAGAATCAGCACTTATTAGAACTAGCACTTAGAATAACTGTAACACAAACTGACAATTGTAGAACACCACCAGTAACCACTGGTAAAGGTAGATACACACTACGCAATACTAATAACCATAGGCCTAAATAAGTCAAGACCAAAAAGAAACAGATTTTGGACAATGGAAAAATAATAAGCAAGAATGCACTGACCAAGTGGAACAGGCACCACTGACAACTATTAAACAAACAACCGCCCTAATAAGAAAAATGAAAGCGGAAGGAGCAGCAGGAATGCCAAACGCCTTATTCAAATATGACCCCGATTTCTGGGCAAAATACTTGACACCGCTATTCAATTACGTTCATAAAGGAAAAAAGATTCCACAGTCCTGGCAAGGCAACATCTTCCATCCAATACACAAAAATGGATGTAGAATGGAACCCGGAAATTATAGATTAATAGCTTTAATCGACGTGGAGGCAAAGCTCTTTTCAACTGAATCTCCTACGACAATGGATAAATGACAATAAAATAGTACCCAAATTCCAAACCGGTTTTAGGGAAGGTATGGGCTGTTTAACCAATCTGTCAGCATTGTCATTATTAATCGAAGGAGCAGGTAAAAGGAAGACGGGATTAATAGCCTGCTATATAGACCTGAAATCCGCCTTCGACCGAGTTCCAAGAAAAGGCCTATGGGAAAAACTTGATCTTTGGGGTCTGCCACCGGCTTTAATTGAAACAATAATGGCACTATACAGCGGAACATGGGCAAGAGTAAAGCTTGGAGACGGGAGAAGATTATCCGCAGAATTAAAAATAAAAAACGGCCTCAAACAGGGCTGCGTGCTCTCTCCAAGCCTTTTTAATATATATCTGGCAGACTTGAAAGACCAACTTCAGAACGTGAATGGACACCCGCCAAAATTGGCCAATGAAAGCATCCAGTTCCTCCAATATGCGGACGATATTGTAGTCTTAAGCCAAACACCGCTAGGCCTCCAAAGAACAATATCCGAATTGACAGACTATTTCGATAGAGAAGGCCTGGAATTAAACATCAAAAAAACAAAAGTGGTGAGATTGGCGGGCACTAGCAGACGATCTTTCAAGTGGCACACAAAAGGCAAACATATTGAGGAAACAGCTGCTTACAAATATCTGGGGGTCATAATAAGTAAAAATATGTCCCTTCTAGATCAAAAAAGAAACATCGAGGCAAAAGCACAATCATTGAGCTTTGCGTACAGAGTTCTCCAAAAGAAATTGCAATGCCCATCATACGACCACCTGCTAAAAGTAATGGCAGCCCAAGTTTTACCATCTCTCTCATATGGACTGGAAATATGGCATGGGAAAGAAGTACCCATCCTAAATACCCTCCAGACAAAAATATACAAATCCGTGTTTCACCTTTGCAAGGGATCATCTCCGGCACAAATAAGGCTGGAATTCGGCTTGCTAAACCAAATTTATCAAAGAAAAGCAGTCCTAGTGAAATGGTGCTGGAAATTGAGATCAGCGGAAATAGGATCTTTAAATAACTTATGTTGGCAAGAAATTAAAAAACAATATGACCAACAGGAACCCAACTCATTGGGCGATGATTTGCGAGTGTCACTAGAAACCCTCAAAATAGAAGAGATCTGGAATAGTCAACCAGAAGAATCATCCTTTAAGAAGATTTGCAAGCTAAATACAAAAGCTCTATCTTTGACAGAAGATAAAAAGACTTTGGCCAAACGGCGACATGCATGGACCATTTTAAACTCGTACAAACGATTAAAACCACAACCTCATGGCGCATTTCCGGCTATCCTTAAAAACAACATTTTTGGCCTTCAGAATGGGTAACCATTTCTCAAAAGACTTGATCCCATCATGGAAGGACACACACCAGGGACCAAGATGTAGACTATGCGGCTACCACACGGAAACCTTGTGCCACCTCCTGTGTACATGTGAGTCCTCCAAAGAAAAGAGAAGAACTTTACTGAAACCAATTTTTAATATGTTACAGATCCGTACCTGCAGGCAAGCGGTTACCAGCTGGATGGGAGCAGGTTCAAACATCCTAATATGCCGCGGGGTAAAATTCATGAACTTTGTAGAGACTCAGTTCTAAAAGCAGAAACAGATTTAAAGATAGGGTCCGGAACATAGTGACTAATTAAGAAATGAGAAAAACATATTTTAAGCAAATGAATTTTTATATATTACTATTTTAATTGAAATTTGTACATGTATGCTTTATGGTTGTGACTAACCAATTAAAGTAAATTTTTGACTGACTGACTGACATAGGCCTAGATCACGCAGGGACACAAACTCACTAGTATAACATACTAGGCAAAGTAAACTTCTAAGCATGAGCACATTTAGACGTATAACACAAGCATAAAGGCAACGCACATTATGCAGCAATCACATTTCAGCCTAAACAGTATAAATACAGTAGGTAATCTCCTCTCTAGTCTAAACACATTAGACCCTACCCCCTAAGAATAACTCACATTTAGGGACGTAACTCACAGAGTGAAAACATCTCAATAGCATAAACCTACATAGGTAAAACAACCTCATAATCATAAACCAAAGTTTTAGAGGTATCAGATACAGGGTGCGCCAAACATACTATAAACAATACATTTCCTAGCACCACAACACTCTAGCCCATAAATCCCATTTAGGCAATTATCATCACATACATAGTGGAAAATCACATTGCGCAAAAATCACATTAGGGCCTTGTGCCCTATCCACATACCAGCCCCCCTGGCCAACTGGCCATCTCAAGGAGGGGCTCAAATGCCCTGTGTCCAGAATGTCAGGGCGCGCTGCCATCGCAGCGCCAGTCAGGGGTGCGCCACTGGCACAAACCTAAACATTGCAGCTGCCCACTACTTGCTGGGCAGCTGAGAACAAACACAAGGGCCTAAACGCTGCAGCTGGCACTATGTGCTGCGCAGCTGTGAAAGGCCAAGGTAGGGGCGAAGGAGTGCGACTCACTCCTGGATTCACAAAGAACAGGTCCCCCTAAAACAAATAAAAGCCTAAACGGTGCAGCTGCCCACTACTTGCTGGGCAGCTGAGGACAAAACTGCGACAGGGGCTCTCACTGGTCCTAGGACAAAGTCTGCACACAAATGTGCAAAGGGTTGAAGCCTTCTGGCTCTAGACATAAACACATGCCCTCTGGCTCCTCAAATACCCAGACTGTGCAAACGTTGGAGCCCCACGGGGCTCAGTAACTAAATAAGCCACCCCCTGGGAGCCATCTGGCTCAAAAACCAACACGTCTGTCCCCTAGAACTGTGGGTGGAGGACATGGGCCTCTAAAATAGATATGACCCACGTTGGAGCCACCTAGGCTCTAAACGTATTGTGTCCCCAGGAGCCATCTGGCTCTGGAATTAAATGTCCCCAAGCACTGGGGAAAGGCCACGAGCCCCTCTGGGGCTCTGAAGAAATGCTGCCAACACGTTGGAGTCCCCCCTCTGGGGACTCGGAAAGACAATGGCCCCTGGGGCCCTCGCGGGCTATAAATACCAAATGCCCCCGTCGTTGGAGTCTCGCTCGAGGGACCCAAAATCATCAACTGCCCAGGAGCCTCTGAGGGCTCTAAATCAAATATGCCCCCGAGACATTGGAGCGGCCCCCTATCAAGTGGGGCCGCTCAAGGAACCAGCCCGCACAACACTGAGACCCTTCCTTACCGGTCTCCTGTCTCCAATCCTCTGCTGGCGGCCGCACGGGGCTGGGAGGCGGCGAGGGCAAGCACCAGCTGCGTGCCTCAAGCCCCCCTCCGCTTCTCCCTCTAAACTCCTCCGGTCTCTCCCTTGGTACACCGGGGCTCTCCCTCCCAGCGCGGGAGCCCCGGGTGCCAATGCCGCTCGACTTCGTTTCAGGAGCACGGGGTGGGCTCCCGTCCGCTTCCTGTGTAACTTCCGCTCTCCCCACCAATCACAGCGCGGCGCTGGGTTCAATCCCAACGAGGCGCTGATCGTGACGTCGCAGGGCTGTCCCGGAGGTTTCCGGGCCACTGGCGGTGATGCGGGGCAGGTGAGGGCTAGGCACCCTCTTAAATGGAAATAAACAAACGGGTAGCACCCGCCGAATAAGGCAAAAGTCCCCTTCGGGGTGGGCACCCGTCAGGTGTCAAAATTAGGATAAATGCACGGGTTAGGCCCCGCTATAAGCAAAAAGGTATAGGAAATCCCTAGGAAGGGGATTGCAGCCCGGCGCTGCGAGGGACAGGCGGGAGCGCTTCCTTCAGGGATAACGACAGCGCTCTGCCGACAACTAAAAATAAAGCGCTCACGAGGCGCAGGGGGGCACTAAAACCGCCAAAGTCCCCAGGAATGACCCCTGAAGCAACAAGGGTCCTAGCAGCAGTGATTCCAAAGCAACAAGATTCCCAAAGAGAAGGTCCTGGAGGCAAGGTGGAGCAAGCAGCTCCCAACAAGGAAATTCCTCCAGCATCCAGGGGCTGGGCAGGGCCCAGGGAGGCAAGCCTTCCCCTGGGCGTCAGCAGCAGCACGCCCCTGGTAGATTCTAGTCAGGAAAAACAAGAACATTTTACAGGAGGTCACAGCCTCTTTTTATACACCATTTTCCTTTGTTTCCAAAGGTGCAGGCAAGGGGCGAACCAGATGCAACTGGTTCCTGAGCACTTTGTTTTGCTCAGCCCCTCTGCCTATTCACAGGGTGGGTCAGGGACACCAGACACACCACAGGGGATGGAGTCAGCATTTTGGAAGAGAAACCCAGCCCTATTCAGGTCCCAGGTGCCAACAACATGCAGATCTCCCCATTCACCACCGGGGCAGACCCATCCTGACTCCAGGAGCCTGGCACACCAGCCAGCCCCAGCCAACCACAAAACAGCACATTCACTGCACAGACACACCAACTTCTAGAAGTGGCACTTCCACACTAGACACATTAAAGTCGCACACATCATTGCGCAGCATTCAATCTCACGAGTTTGCACATACCAAACTCGACCCTGCACTCCCCACACATCAGAAACTACCATGGTCATACATATTCCCCATGCATTCCTATGGGAGGGCAGGCCACTCACCACACATACACAGACAGTTCACGCACGTTACACTGTACCACAGTGAAAAAGTGCGCAGAGGCCTAAAATCACCAACACCAGGTTACAGAAACAGGCTAGGCAAAAGCAAAAAGTTTTGGGGTGAACCTGCCAAAAGGGCCAGGTCCAACAGTGACACACCGTTGGGGCCAGGCAGTAGCTACTGCGATTTGGGTGCCATACATTGATATGAGTGACTGGGATTTGGGTGGCAGAGCATGCCAACCGTCATTTGAGCATGTGTATATGCCTATCACTACCGCGATTGTGTATTGGGCATTGGTGGTGACACACCGCTGGGGCCAGGTGCTAGCTACCACTATTTGGGTGCCTTACATTAATATGAGTGACCGGGATTTGGGTGACCGAGCACTTTGACAGCACCTATGGACAGATCAAGCTGTGTCAATGGGCAATGGGCAATGGGCAGTTATCAACAGTGCACAGTGGCCACATGATTAATTGATTAATGGCACATCATTGTGCACACAATGCCAATTTAACATTTACCCTGCTGCTGACTACACATGCCATGTTTGTATATGTGATTTTGGACATTTGGATGTACTCCCTTACATGTCAGTTGTGATATTGATGTGCATGTACACAGAACAGTGTTGTGATGGACTCTTCAATGAGTACACATGTCAATGTGTGAAAGTGCTTTGGAAATCACAGTGATTTATGTTTTAGTGAAAAATGTGCAGATTTGACGGTCTACTTTTCGTGGCTCATGCACATACTTGTCAATAAACGCACAGTCTTGGGTCATTGTGTTGTTGATGTGTGCCATGTTCAAATTACGCCCGAACGTGTGGCAGGTACAGCAGCTAGGTATGAGACAATAGTATTGCAGTTTCACGCATATGCGGTATGAAATACTCTCAGCCCTGCTCATGCTAGATGTGGCCATATCCCTTTGTGCATTCTCATAGTCAGATGTTGTTTCGGAGGTACTTGCTGTGTAAAAGGGGACAAGCGTATGAGTTGTGTAGCTGAAGGTGTCCCTACATGTAATCTGGTCTGTAACTCAAATGTGATGACAGTCATTGTTGGCGTTGTGTCAGTCAAAACATAAGATGTTGTGCACATCTCATGGTGTATTGCATTGACGTGTCCACTTTCATCTCAACTAGGAGGAGACCAAATCTGCATCGTCCCTTCAAAGTGCTGGCAGACATGGAGAATGAAGGGGTCATCCAGAAATTCCGTCTGGATAGAACCACCCTACAAAACCTATGTGCTGTGTTGGTACCCCACCTGCAGCCTTGCAGAACATATCCAACTGCTTTCACCCCAACGTCTAAGGTGATGGTGTCTCTGCATTTTTTTGCTACTGGATCATTCCAGCACACGGTGTCCAGCGCAGGTGGGATGCAGCAACCTATGTTCAGCATGGTGCTGCATGATGTCCTGTCCGCTATGATGATCTACAAGGACAGATACATCCATTTTCCAAGGGGGGGTGAATTGACAGCTGTGAAGGGAGATTTTTATGCCGTTGGACACATCCCCCATTTTGTTGGTGCCATTGATTGCACCCATATTGGGCTTGTTCCACCACAGGCACGTGAGCACATCTACAGGAATCATAAACATTTCCACTCCATAAAGGTGCAAGCGGTGTGCCAGGTGGATATGATCAAGTTGCACGTGTGTGCCAAATTTCCAGACTCAGCCCATGACTCATACATCCTGTGTAACAGCATTGTACCACAGCTGATGACTAATCTGCTTCCTGAGCATGCATGGATTGTGGGTGAGTATGCATAGTCAAATAGCATGCTGTGTGTGGGGCATGCTGTCCTCTGCCACAGTAACATTACAAGGTTTCCCTGTGTTTCTCACACCTAGGTGGACTCTGCATATCCCAACTGTCCTTGGTTGCTGAGCCCACTGCAGAATCCCAGGACAGCAGCTGAAGTCTGCTACAATGATGCCAATGGGAGGACATGTCGTGTGGTGTAGCGTACTTTTGGTCTCCTGAAGTCACAATTTCGCTGCCTGGACAAGACCGAATGTGCACTGATGTACGCGCCCAGGAAGGTGTGTCAGATTGTAGTGAGGCATGCTGCATGCTGCATGCTCCATGCTCCACAACCTTGCCATTCTCAAGGAGATCTCCCTGCTCCTGGATGCTGATGAGCAGCCAAGGTCCCCACCTGCAAACCAACCTGTGTCCAGTGACGAGAATAGTAGAGAGGGGGAATGTGTCGACCTGCGTCAACAGCTCATCAACCGCTACTTCACTTGAAGGTGAGTGACTATGTACAACAGACACATCGTCTGATGATGTTGCTGTTGTTGTCAAGGTGTATTTGAGCTTTGTGACCGCAGCCGGTTGTTGACTCAGTGGTGGCTGACGTTTCCGGGACAGGGTATTTTGGTACATTTACAGGGTGTGTATGTTGGCACTGTTGCTCATTGTGATGTGTGCATGATGGATTAGCTTGATGGTAATTGTCGTGTGATGTCTGTGATGCCACACCCAGACTAGTGATGTTGTTCTGTTGTGTTTTCCTAGGTCCCTTCAGCCTCTCCTTGCCTACATACATTCAATGTTCCTGGTACATTGTAATCATGGTGAAGACTGCACATCCTGGAATAAACACAGAGCAGAAACAACACCATGTATGTAAGAAGTATTTATTTACAATGGTGACATGTGGGGGGGACATTTACATTGAGGTGATTAGTGAAGCAGTGAGTTGGCAGTTATGGTAAATGAGAGAATCAAGTAGTCACCACATTGATGTGGTGACACAGTCTAACAGACAGCCATTCACAAGGCAGCGCGGGTAAGGACCAATACAGTCAATGCAGTATTGAGGAGGGTTGCAATCATGGCTGGTTCTGTGACTGGCGTTTGGCAGGGTACCTCTGCTGCGGGGCCTGTGGGGACTGAGGACTCACCCCTTTCTGTGGCCGCAGGGGAGGATGGCGAACTGTCATCCTGTGGCTCACCATAGGGAGGTGGAGGTGTTGGTTGTGGCGCAGGCCTGTCCCTCTGTACCGCCACTAGCTGGCACAAGCGGTCCACAATTTGGCCCATGTGGGTGTCCATGGACCTCATCAGCAGGAGGAGCTCGCAAGAATCATCTTTAGCCCGGCTCCTTTATCCCTGGGCCTGTTCATAGGCCCCCAAGGACTCTGGTGATGTTCTCCAGGGCTTCAGTCCACTGTGGTCCCTTAACAAGGGACGGCAACTATAAATATATCATGGTCACAGTGGATTCCTGCACAAGATTTATTTGGATGTGGCCCCAGCGCTCGGCTGACGCCAGAACTGTTATAAAGGATTTGCGAGTCTTTATCGGCACATACGCAATCGGCATGCTACATTCTGACCAGGGTCCTGCGTTTAGCTCTCGAGCTTACAAAGAGGCCATGGCTAGCTTGGGCGTTGCATTGCGGTATTCTAGTCCCTTCCATCCTGAGGGTAATGCGGTAGTGGAAAGAAAAAAACGTGACACAAAGCAATTCATAACAGCTAAGGTATTAGGTTCGGGTGATGGGTGGGTTAAACATCTAATAAGGGTCCAACGTAGTCTTAACAATCTGCCATGAGATTCTCTGGGTGGAATCACTCCATATGAATTACTATTTGGTACTAGAATGATAATCGAAGACCTCGATTGTCAAACTTCCGTGGTGGAACAAAAACCCTTTGATGTCAAAGATCGTTTGGCTGTTTTACAGGACTTAAATGAAACAAGAAGAAGTCTGAGTAACACGATACAGAAGCCAACAACCACTGATGAAAAAACACCTGTCCCAGCAAGGTCTGTCTGGATTCCAAAGATTGGGGATCTAGTCAGGGAAAAGATCGTGGTAAAGAAGGAATTTGGGCCTTCTTACAGAAAAGCAGTACCTGTTTTGGCAATCCAAGGAACAAGATCAGTAGTTCTCCCTATTACCGCCCCTTGCTGGTAAAAGGGAGAACAGAGTTGTGTCCATCGACCTGGTCAAACCACAACATGTGGCCAATAATAAGTAGTAGGCCCAGTGGACTCCCAAGATGTAGCAGAAGACCAAATCTCGCTACTATCCAATAGGTTCAAACTGAAAGACTTTTTCACCTTTGATAAACCTGCAGTAAAAAAAGAAGGACTATGTAACAAAGCCATGGAACTTGTGCCTCTTGAGACCGAAATAACAGTTCGTCAAGAAACACAATGATGTAGCCTCTGACTATACCAATATGACAAAGGAAGAAGCAACTCCAAAGATTAATAACAATCCTGATGCAATTCCAACAATTGACAAACTGACTCTGGCTATTTTATCAACTTTGATACATTTTCTGAGGATCCCAGTGAACCTGAAGATAAGCCAGCAAATAAAACTTTCAAAGAAAACATAACAGAACTCTTTCATCAACTTGAAAAAACATATCTGGTTTCACCATGGATTGAATTTTAGATTGTGTTAGGTGTACTTTTCCTTCTAATATGGCTCATTCTGGTTTTACGCTTGGGAAAAATGATAGATGGAAAATACAGTTCAATGGACACAGCAAGTCAGAAAATCAACTTGGTCCTGAAACCTCACAAATCATCTCATCGTGAACGAAGAGACCTCTCATCAGTGAACATCACAGCCGTTCCTATACCTGGTGGTATAGCATGGGACAGAACTGATTATGACATCTATGGCCCGGTGGAGCTGCTGAAGATTCCATACCAGTTCAAGGTTTCTTTGAGTGACTTTGTATCACCCAGCACATTTTCTGATGATTGGGTCTTTGAGACTTTTAATAATATGATGTCAGATTTAGAAATGTCTGCAACATTTACAGAACATGAATACTTAGAAGGTTCATCAGATTATGAACAAATGTATTGTTTTAATCACTATGGTCACCATTATTTGCATAAAATCTGCAAGCCCTAGGAATGTTTTTACTTATAATCAATGGGAATATTGTCCAACGCCGCCAAAGGGCAGCTCAAAAACATGGTATGAAAAGTTTCCGTACTTCTCAGGGTTTAATGTTACAAATCCAGAAATGTTTTATTTTAAATATATAAATAAGACAGGAATGGAATGAAAACGATGTTGACCAATACTAAACAAATTTATTCTGCAAACTTTTATGCTCAGCTGTCTACATTAGGTTTCGACTTTTGGAAAGACAACATTGAGAAAAAAACTGTCTGGGGCACGAAAGACTGGCAGGTGCAAGGTTTAGAAGCCATGTTCAGAGCCTACATTATACCAGAACAAATAATGTTTTTAAATGACACTATTCAACAAACTTCTTGTCTGGCCTGTCTAAGATAAAAGATTTAAATAAACCGTCTATACCTAAACCCACATCTGAGAGCAGTGATACTACAGAAAAGGAGATAGACGTGCCATATATTTTAAAACACAACAGAACTAATCCTGATTGGAAAAAAAGGTAAATCTGGCCCACAGACACTAATAACTGTCATGATAGATTTCTGAACAAAACACAGGGGTTCAAAATGAACAGGCCAGATCAAAGATATTCCCAGAGACAACATCCAGGGATAGTAACAACATACAGTGTAGGAAAACTATCCCTTGAGTGGCTACAGACATCCACACTTCCGGAAATCAAACAACACTAATCTTTACTTAAAGAAGGCAATGATTTGCGAGATTTCTTAATGGGGCCTCGCAAACCACGTCAAAAACGTTTCATATACGCCGGTATATACGCTGCGTACAACGAAGCCTGGAAAATAACGCAAATGGAAACTGCAGAAAGGATACGAAAAATTGATCGTATTAATTTAGAGAAAGCTTTCTCTGTAGTGGACAATGGGTTAACGACTCTGTCCTCCAGAATATATTCTTTGGACAGCATTGTATCCTCTGCAATTGACATAATAGGGCAGGACTTGCTAATGTTACAACATGGCCAGTCTCAATTACGTTCCATAATGCAGTTAGGCTGGACGTTACAAAATCTTTGTTCAGGCTACGTGCCATGGCGTCTAATCAACACATCGTCATTGTTTGCTGTATTTAACCTTACAGATAAACAAATCTCTTTGGCACAAAGAGGAGCAGACTATACGGTGCTGAGCATTGAAAAACTGGAAAGATTACCATTGACAGTCTCCGAAAAGCCTGTCATGGATAATACATGGCACCATTACGATACCAGTGACGATTTTCCAATTTCGGTATTGTCTACAGCATATACCAGCGGCCTGTATGAAAGGTTGGGTGAAGAATACATTAAGTCATAAAAATTGTAAGAACTCACTCAGTGGTACACGTTTGTGCCAAGGTATTAATTTACACGGAGCCTGCGAAGGATCTGCAAATAACCTCTCTTGCCACCTGCACGGTACACCTTCCACAGTGATAGAACACATTTTCAGGCAGCTATCCAATGGCAGCTACGTTATGCTCAATGACCACAGCTGTTGTGGCATGTTGCCAGGAAAAACTTATCTTGTTAGTGCGTCATCCAGGGTCACTTGTTGTATGCAAGTATTGTATCCAAAGAGCAAGACAGACAGGGAGACAGAGTTATGGCCTTCACTGAATATCTCTTCAATGCGAATTGATACTTTAAGCAGAATGAAAGTCATTCTTTTGCAAACAAACTATGCCAATTACCTCGTCTAAAGAAACGTATGATCTGCAGGTTGCAAGGACTTATGCAGAGATACATGCATTACTATCAACAAACTGCCCAGTACATTTCGCAGAAATGTTAAGTCAAATCTTAAATATGTCTAATACCAGTGGCATCGCACATGTATTTAAGACGATTTTTTCGGGACTGTTAACACCATAAGCGCTTAGAGACCCCTGGGTTATATAGCGCTATATAAATCGAAATAAATAAATAAATAAATAAATAAATAAATTTGAAGCAGTCCTCGGCATTTTTCCAAATTTCGTGCACTCTGTGTTCGGCGGTCTGCCTCTCATTTTGGGGCTCGTAGCAGAAATTCTATTTTTATTCCTTCTGCTCCGATATGGCAAGTCCGGTCACCAGCGATACCCAGAATACCATGGAACAATGCCTCCTTGCCATGAGGTATCGTGAGAGAATTACACAGATTCTTGGCTTGGCTCGTTTAGGAGATCTGAACACAACTTGGTTTCTATCGTTCAAACCAATCTAGCAAGATTGCATCTTACCTGTTCTACGATGCCTGCTTTGCGGAGAGGAATGTGTGTTGGACATTTGTCTTACACTTCCATCAGTCCTGCTATCGGATGTCGACACCTTGCTAGGTCCGGTAACGACTCATGCATCGTGTTGTCCCCAACGGCTACCAATCCTGATGACGGCCTTCATTGAGGTCTTACCAGTAAGTCTAACTGAGGGTGAGATACGAGGATCAACAGGCACACAGGTACCATCTGATATGAACATTGCTAACGCGGCACCTGGCGCTGACGGCAATGCCCTCATCTGTGCACATTTGATCTACTTGATGAAATAGTTCCACTTTCGCCTACTGTGGTAGACGATTTCTTTGCCAGCCTAGACGAACTGATGTTTTCTCCTGACACCGAGAATAACTCTTGATTCATGCACACACAGTTCCCTGAACTCTGAAATTCGGCCTTCCCGTTTTCAAAACAAAGACTTCTAACTTTGGAAACTCTATTTTTCTCAAACGATTGCATTTTTTTTCTCCCCCAAAACATTGACATTTTGGCACAGACTAATCTGCTTAAAGTAGAACTATTCTTAGAGAACAAGACATTCTTTTTGAACACTTCCTAGAGGAAATATTTGACCTTGTCCTCAATACTATAAATATTGACATGCTATGTTACATTATGAAATGGTCTCAACCTTTTTCCTGTATTTAAGAGCCATTTTCATAAATGTAATGACATGGTTCATTCAGTTTGCATTTCAGATATGATACTTTATGCTTAGAATGACATCATTTTCCTTAAATGCGTACAGTAGAAATGCTTAATTTTTCGTGTACAACCATTTCAAGTGCATTTCATGTATTTTGGTGTGGGATTGTAAACACATGCCTTAGATATGTTCAGTGCTTATACATTTAATTTATTGAACTTAATTTCGTGGAGTGGGTGTTGTAAATTAATCTAGGACCCTAGTGTAATTTTCACGATTCATGCCCTTACATAGGTATAAATTACCCGATCCTTATATAGGCATAGAAATCATTACCATACTTGGACTGAGCCTATACAGCCCAAATACGGCATGGCTACTTCCACTAAGTTCCAATAATCAACAACGATTTCTTAGAGAAACCCGCCTTCAGCAGCTTTGGACTTCCCCTCGCCTGAATACTAATTTATTTGGGAAATCATGGAGTTTTCACAGAACTGGGTCTTTGAGTGACGTAATTAAGTCCAATCATACGTCAAACTCGGCACCTTCAAAGTATAAATATACCTACATTTGCCCAGACAAACACACAGTGGTTTGGAGCACATCGACTAACTACTTGCCCGACGCCATGCAGCAGCAAGTGCCGAAGGAAGCCGACCCTCCGGCTGACGCACTGAGAGAGCTGTCTTTTCTCCTGCCCAGAAATCCAGCTCCAGTGTTTCCAGGCTACCCTTGCGGGTTGCTGGGAAATCGAGTCCTGAGAGAGAGATACAAGACCTCATTCATTCTCAACCAAGGTACGGAGCTGATTAGACCCGTAGAGAATTCTTGGATAGATCCTTGGCAGAGAAATACTAAACTTAAGCTACTACTCACTTACTTCTTCCGTTGTACTAGACTTAGGTTAGGTACACCGGGGTAGGCGTATTTTAGAAACACCAGTTGAGTACTTTTAGTCATTATTTTATTACTGTATGTATTTTATATGTTTTAGGCAACTTGTGGCTTAGAAACCATATCATGCTTTTACAGTACTACTTTATAATACTTTTCGTATTATATGCCCTGTACTTTATAACCAGTATTACGATTGTAGCAGTACATTTCTTATGCTTGAGAAAGAAGACTGTTCAATAAATACCTTTTATTGAAAACGACCGTCTCTCTATTTTCTCAGCACCTCTGGTGAAACAAAGCATGCACGATTGACTGAGTAAAATAGCTATCTATTGTTTCCGCAACTCTAGATATTGATTTCTTATTCTTGGGTAACAAAGTTGTCATGTTTATGCGGTTGTCAGAAACTAATCACTTCTTGTTTATTTGAGAAAGTTTCTAGTGACCTCTGAGCTAGCTGGCACTCACAATTAAGTTTAATATATACGATAGAGACCTAGTCGACCTCAGTCCTACGTCTAAACTATAGTATATGTTATTCCAATGCGCAGAGACTATTGGGAATATAGGAACTACACTACAAGAGATGTAGGAAAGTTCATTGGCATCAACTGAACAATCATATGCAAGCAAAGCATCACTGAAGATGATGGAATCTACATGTGTGCGACCTCAATTTTAAACTCGAACATTGCGTGCCAACAGGCAAACCAGGCATAAGTGAGCCATGTGATGACCACACAGCACAATATCCCGCCGGTGGCTCCATTCAACCAGACACACAAATAGCTCTGAGCACACCTTGGGCTCTGATGGGGGCAAATGTGAACCCCACGACATGTTGCCACTGTCATATATGGATGAAGCAGAAGGGGACAACACAGATACAGACGACAACATAACAGTCCACAATGGCCAAGAGCTCATGCCATCCACCATGTTGTACTGTGGAGCCAACTACTGTTGCACATTGGCGT
This sequence comes from Lissotriton helveticus, assembly GCF_964261635.1. Lineage (NCBI taxonomy): Eukaryota > Metazoa > Chordata > Amphibia > Caudata > Salamandridae > Lissotriton > Lissotriton helveticus. The sequence goes on along the minus strand of NC_136057.1, from coordinate 527,856,199 downwards.
CAGATGTCTAAGCCTCACAAATCTGAGGTCAGGTAATGGAAACATTGATGAAAGCACACTCAGATTATGCATACTGCTGTTCCCTTCCATGTGAGTTCTTAGACTACCACAATACAGACGATACCTGAAGCCCAAGACTGAGAATGCAATGTCAATGGCCATTACTCAAATAATATTAGGAAGTACAGGTAGGGCAAAGGCATGACAGCTGCACCCAACACAGTGGTCACTTACAAGCCACTGCATCAAACTACCAACATCACATAGCCCAGCGTTGTCCCAGCTTGCAAACACATGGAGCCACTCACAGCCAAAGTCACCTTTCCAAGGATACTCACCCCTAGCTTGCTGCTGATGCTCCTTCAAATGTGCATCCAGCTCAGGCTGTGTCAAGGCCAACATGCGGGCCATTAGTGGTGTCATGCTCTGCCAGCCTGCCAGTCTGAGGGAGCAGCCCCAGCATCATCTCTGCCACGTTCTTGCTCAGCCTGCAAATGTAACCCCACCTCTTGAAGCAGTGTGCGCCGTCGGTTGGAGGCACCCAGAGCCCGCACCTTGCATGCAATGGCCCTCCAAATGGCCTTACACTAGTGGACTTTGAGCTGCAGGCATGGGAGACAGGAAGGGTACATCATCAGTGACACAGTGTTATGTACTAATATCTCTCAGTACAGGAGCATGATACTAACTCATCCCAAATTCACAGATATGTCTAACAGTGACAAGAATGCATCTCAAATGGAACAACAGGATGGAAGAATCACACTTAAATGCATGCAGGTATGAGGGTGGACAGAGTATCTGCCATCTCATACACATGCAGGATGCCAGCACAGAAAGCCATGTGTAGCCTGCCCACATCTACTGTCCGTTGTTAGGTAGAGCGAGACATACCTTACATATCAATATATGTTTAGGGGTTGACTCACTGTCTACAACACTGCGCAGCCCTCTATGTCCTTGCCCTGTGAATGGCTCACTGTGTTTTGGATGTCACATTGAGGGACATGATCTCACAAAGCCACACCCTTCTCCCAAGGTCTGCCATGTGCAATCTATAGGAATGAGATGGCTCATTGATGGAGAGTAAGGAAACAAAGAAAAAGGTAACACTCTGTACAGTCAGGATGTGTCCTTGTCAGATTGTGCGGTGACTGTGCAGGCCAGGTGGGTTCACACTGAGGGGAACAACAGGGACCCACAAAGCCATTCAAACAAGCAATCACTGTCCTGACTCCTGCATTACCAACTTGCCAATGCATGTCCCTCAAATCCTGATGTGCAGGCAGGTAAACATGTGAAATTGGCTACACACCCCTTTCCCCTGGAGAAAGCATGCTAGGCAGTGCATGACAAAACCCCATACTCTCAGGCACATACTGCAGCAGCTCAACTTCATTTGTGCCCCCCCTGCACTCTCACTCCCAACGTTGAAGACTTACCATGGCATTTGGGGCACCATATAGCCTTGAATACTGTGCGAGCACCTCGTCCACCAGGACCTTCAGCTTCTCGCTGGTGATGGGACTGGCCAGGATCTTTTCAGTCCTTGACATCACTATGGCCAGGAGACAGCAGCAGCAGGTGGTGATGAGGGGTCTCAGGCAGCAGGCTCTGGAGACAGGAGCAGCAGCAGGTGGTATTGAGGGGTCTCAGGCAGCAGGCTCTGGAGACAGGAGCAGCAGCAGCAGGTGGTGGTGGTGAGGGGTCTCAGGCATCAGGCTCTGGAGACAGGAGCAGCAGCAGGTGGTGGTGGGGGTCTCAGGCAGCAGGCTTTAGAGACAGGAGCAGCAGCAGGTGGTGGTGAGGGGTCTCAGACAGCAGGCTCTGTGAGTTGTAGAAATGTCAGGGTCTTTCCCATACATATATGGCCCCCTGGGGTCGTTTCAGTGGTTCTAAGCTGCTGCAATTGGTGTTCCAGGTCAGCCTTTTTCAAATGCATCCAATGACGGGCTCTGCGGTGGTGGAGCCACCTACCATGATTTTCAAAATTGCATTAGGCTACTGCGATTGCGTTTCCCCTTGGTTGTAAGGGCATGGTCCATGGCGGTGACACACCGCAGGGGCCAGGCGGGCGCTACAGCAGTGGTGCATCTTTCAAATGCATCCAATGACCGGCTTCGCGGTGGCGGAGCACGCATACCGCGATTTTCTAAATTGCATTAGGCTACTGTGATTGCGGTTCCCATTGGCTGTAAGGGCATGGTCCATGGCAGTGACACCCCGCAGGGGCCAGGCTAGCGCTTCTGCGGTGGTGCATCTTTCAAATGCATCCAATGACCGGCTCCGCGGTGTCGGAGCACAGCTACCACAATTTTCATTAGGCCACCACGATTGCAGTTCCCATTGGCTGTAAGGGCATGGTCCATGGTGGTGACACAACGCAGGGTCCAGGCGGTAGCTACCATGATTTGGGTACCATACATTGATATGAGTGACCGGGATTTGGGGGGCGGAGCATGCCAAACGCCATTTGGCAATACTCATATGCCTATCACTACCGCAACTGTGTGTTGGCCATTGGTGGTGACTGTTAGAACTGGGATTTCCGGTTGGCTAAGGCTTACGCCAAAGCCAGGCAGAAACCACCATTCTAGTCAGGGCAAGGGAGTCACACGCCAAGATAACCCCTGCTCACCCCCATGGTAGCTTGGCACGAGCAGACAGGCTTATCACGGAGGCAATGTGTAAAGCATTTGCACACGCACACAACAGTAACAACATCCTAGGCACACCACAAAACGAACTCCACACAAGGTTATATAAAAATAACTTTTGTATTGTCAAAACACATCAGATAGTAATCACACAATATACATTGTGGCAACTGGCACGGGCAATATTCACAAGGGATTATTTACACTAGGACAGGGCCACGTGGGCCACTGTCAGAATCAGCACTTATTAGAACTAGCACTTAGAATAACTGTAACACAAACTGACAATTGTAGAACACCACCAGTAACCACTGGTAAAGGTAGATACACACTACGCAATACTAATAACCATAGGCCTAAATAAGTCAAGACCAAAAAGAAACAGATTTTGGACAATGGAAAAATAATAAGCAAGAATGCACTGACCAAGTGTAACAGGCACCACTGACAACTATTAAACAAACAACCGCCCTAATAAGAAAAATGAAAGCGGAAGGAGCAGCAGGAATGCCAAACGCCTTATTCAAATATGACCCCGATTTCTGGGCAAAATACTTGACACCGCTATTCAATTACGTTCATAAAGGAAAAAAGATTCCACAGTCCTGGCAAGGCAACATCTTCCATCCAATACACAAAAATGGATGTAGAATGGAACCCGGAAATTATAGATTAATAGCTTTAATCGACGTGGAGGCAAAGCTCTTTTCAACTGAATCTCCTACGACAATGGATAAATGACAATAAAATAGTACCCAAATTCCAAACCGGTTTTAGGGAAGGTATGGGCTGTTTAACCAATCTGTCAGCATTGTCATTATTAATCGAAGGAGCAGGTAAAAGGAAGACGGGATTAATAGCCTGCTATATAGACCTGAAATCCGCCTTCGACCGAGTTCCAAGAAAAGGCCTATGGGAAAAACTTGATCTTTGGGGTCTGCCACCGGCTTTAATTGAAACAATAATGGCACTATACAGCGGAACATGGGCAAAAGTAAAGCTTGGAGACGGGAGAAGATTATCCGCAGAATTAAAAATAAAAAACGGCCTCAAACAGGGCTGCGTGCTCTCTCCAAGCCTTTTTAATATATATCTGGCAGACTTGAAAGACCAAGTTCAGAACGTGAATGGACACCCGCCAAAATTGGCCAATGAAAGCATCCAGTTCCTCCAATATGCGGACGATATTGTAGTCTGAAGCCAAACACCGAGAGGCCTCCAAAGAACAATATCCGAATTGACAGACTATTTCGATAGAGAAGGCCTGGAATTAAACATCAAAAAAACAAAAGTGGTGAGATTGGCGGGCACTAGCAGACGATTTTTCAAGTGGCACACAAAAGGCAAACATATTGAGGAAACAGCTGCTTACAAATATCTGGGGGTCATAATAAGTAAAAATATGTCCCTTCTAGATCAAAAAAGAAACATCGAGGCAAAAGCACAATCATTGAGCTTTGCGTACAGAGTTCTCCAAAAGAAATTGCAATGCCCATCATACGACCACCTGCTAAAAGTAATGGCAGCCCAAGTTTTACCATCTCTCTCATATGGACTGGAAATATGGCATGGGAAAGAAGTACCCATCCTAAATACCCTCCAGACAAAAATATACAAATCCGTGTTTCACCTTTGCAAGGGATCATCTCCGGCACAAATAAGGCTGGAATTCGGCTTGCTAAACCAAATTTATCAAAGAAAAGCAGTCCTAGTGAAATGGTGCTGGAAATTGAGATCAGCGGAAATAGGATCTTTAAATAACTTATGTTGGCAAGAAATTAAAAAACAATATGACCAACAGGAACCCAACTCATGGGCGATGATTTGCGAGTGTCACTAGAAACCCTCAAAATAGAAGAGATCTGGAATAGTCAACCAGAAGAATCATCCTTTAAGAAGATTTGCAAGCTAAATACAAAAGCTCTATCTTTGACAGAAGATAAAAAGACTTTGGCCAAACGGCGACATGCATGGACCATTTTAAACTCGTACAAACGATTAAAACCACAACCTCATGGCGCATTTCCGGCTATCCTTAAAAACGAAATTTTTGGCCTTCAGAATGGGTAACCATTTCTCAAAAGACTTGATCCCATCATGGAAGGACACACACCAGGGACCAAGATGTAGACTATGCGGCTACCACACGGAAACCTTGTGCCACCTCCTGTGTACATGTGAGTCCTCCAAAGAAAAGAGAAGAACTTTACTGAAACCAATTTTTAATATGTTACAGATCCGTACCTGCAGGCAAGCGGTTACCAGCTGGATGGGAGCAGGTTCAAACATCCTAATATGCCGCGGGGTAAAATTCATGAACTTTGTAGAGACTCAGTTCTAAAAGCAGAAACAGATTTAAAGATAGGGTCCGGAACATAGTGACTAATTAAGAAATGAGAAAAACATATTTTAAGCAAATGAATTTTTATATATTACTATTTTAATTGAAATTTGTACATGTATGCTTTATGGTTGTGACTAACCAAATAAAGTACATTTTTGACTGACTGACTGACATAGGCCTAGATCACGCAGGGACACAAACTCACTAGTATAACATACTAGGCAAAGTAAACTTCTAAGCATGAGCACATTTAGAAGTATAACACAAGCATAAAGGCAACGCACATTATGCAGCAATCACATTTCAGCCTAAACAGTATAAATACAGTAGGTAATCTCCTCTCTAGTCTAAACACATTAGACCCTACCCCCTAAGAATAACTCACATTTAGGGGCGTAACTCACAGAGTGAAAACATCTCAATAGCATAAACCTACATAGGTAAAACAACCTCATAATCATAAACCAAAGTTTTAGAGGTATCAGATACAGGGTGCGCCAAACATACTATAAACAATACATTTCCTAGCACCACAACACTCTAGCCCATAAATCCCATTTAGGCAATTATCATCACATACATAGTGGAAAATCACATTGCGCAAAAATCACATTAGGGCCTTGTGCCCTATCCACATACCAGCCCCCCTGGCCAACTGGCCATCTCAAGGAGGGGCTCAAATGCCCTGTGTCCAGAATATCAGGGCGCGCTGCCATCGCAGCGCCAGTCAGGGGTGCGCCACTGGCACAAACCTAAACGTTGCAGCTGCCCACTACTTGCTGGGCAGCTGAGAACAAACACAAGGGCCTAAACGCTGCAGCTGGCACTATGTGCTGCGCAGCTGTGAAAGGCCAAGGTAGGGGCGAAGGAGTGCGACTCACTCCTGGATTCACAAAGAACAGGTCCCCCTAAAACAAATAAAAGCCTAAACGGTGCAGCTGCCCACTACTTGCTGGGCAGCTGAGGACAAAACTGCGACAGGGGCTCTCACTGGTCCTAGGACAAAGTCTGCACACAAATGTGCAAAGGGTTGGAGCCTTCTGGCTCTAGACATAAACACATGCCCTCTGGCTCCTCAAATACCCAGACTGAGCAAACGTTGGAGCCCCACGGGGCTCAGTAACTAAATAAGCCACCCCCTGGGAGCCATCTGGCTCAAAAACCAACACGTGTGTCCCCTAGAACTGTGGGTGGAGGACATGGGCCTCTAAAATAGATATGACCCACGTTGGAGCCACCTAGGCTCTAAACGTATTGTGTCCCCAGGAGCCATCTGGCTCTGGAATTAAATGTCCCCAAGCACTGGGGAAAGGCCACGAGCCCCTCTGGGGCTCTGAAGAAATGCTGCCAACACGTTGGAGTCCCCCCTCTGGGGACTCGGAAAGACAATGGCCCCTGGGGCCCTCGCGGGCTATAAATACCAAATGCCCCCGTCGTTGGAGTCTCGCTCGAGGGACCCAAAATCATCAACTGCCCAGAAGCCTCTGAGGGATCTAAATCAAATATGCCCCCGAGACATTGGAGCGGCCCGCTATCAAGTGGGGCCGCTCAAGGAACCAGCCCGCACAACACTGAGACCCTTCCTTACCGGTCTCCTGTCTCCAATCCTCTGCTGGCGGCCGCACGGGGCTGGGAGGCGGCGAGGGCAAGCACCAGCTGCGTGCCTCAAGCCCCCCTCCGCTTCTCCCTCTAAACTCCTCCGGTCTCTCCCTTGGTACACCGGGGCTCTCCCTCCCAGCGCGGGAGCCCCGGGTGCCAATGCCGCTCGACTTCGTTTCAGGAGCACGGGGTGGGCTCCCATCCGCTTCCTGTGTGTCTTCCGCTCTCCCCACCAATCACAGCGCGGCGCTGGGTCCAATCGCAACGAGGCGCTGATCGTGACGTCGCAGGGCTGTCCCGGAGGTTTCCGGGCCACTGGCGGTGATGCGGGGCAGGTGAGGGCTAGGCACCCTCTTAAATGGAAATAAACAAACGGGTAGCACCCGCCAAATAAGGCAAAAGTCCCCTTCGGGGTGGGCACCCGTCAGGTGTCAAAATTAGGATAAATGCACGGGTTAGGCCCCGCTATAAGCAAAAAGGTATAGGAAATCCCTACGAAGGGGATTGCAGCCCGGCGCTGCGAGGGACAGGCGGGAGCGCTTCCTTCAGGGATAACGACAGCGCTCTGCTGACAAGTAAAAATAAAGCGCTCACGAGGCGCAGGGGGACACTAAAACCGCCAAAGTACCCAGGAATGACCCCTGAAGCAACAAGGGTCCTAGCAGCAGTGATTCCAAAGCAACAAGATTCCCAAAGAGAAGGTCCTGGAGGCAAGGTGGAGCAAGCAGCTCCCAACAAGGAAATTCCTCCAGCATCCAGGGGCTGGGCAGGGCCCAGGGAGGCAAGCCTTCCCCTGGGCGTCAGCAGCAGCACGCCCCTGGTAGATTCTAGTCAGGAAAAACAAGAACATTTTACAGGAGGTCACAGCCTCTTTTTATACACCATTTTCCTTTGTTTCCAAAGGTGCAGGCAAGGGGCGAACCAGATGCAACTGGTTCCTGAGCACTTTGTTTTGCTCAGCCCCTCTGCCTATTCACAGGGTGGGTCAGGGACACCAGACACACCACAGGGGATGGAGTCAGCATTTTGGAAGAGAAACCCAGCCCTATTCAGGTCCCAGGTGCCAACAACATGCAGATCTCCCCATTCACCACCGGGGCAGACCCATCCTGACTCCAGGAGCCTGGCACACCAGCCAGCCCCAGCCAACCACAAGCCAGCACATTCACTGCACAGACACACCAACTTCTAGAAGTGGCACTTCCACACTAGACACATTAAAGTCGCACACATCATTGCGCAGCATTCAATCTCACGAGTTTGCACATACCAAACTCGACCCTGCACTCCCCACACATCAGAAACTACCATGGTCATACATATTCCGCATGCATTCCTATGGGAGGGCAGGCCACTCACCACACATACACAGACAGTTCACGCACGTTACACTGTACCACAGTGAAAAAGTGCGCAGAGGCCTAAAATCACCAACACCAGGTTACAGAAACAGGCTAGGCAAAAGCAAAAAGTTTCGGGGTGAACCTGCCAAAAGGGCAAGGTCCAACAGTGACACACTGTTGGGGCCAGGCAGTAGCTACTGCGATTTGGGTGCCATACATTGATATGAGTGACTGGGATTTGGGTGGCAGAGCATGCCAACCGTCATTTGAGCATGTGTATATGCCTATCACTACCGCGATTGTGTATTGGGCATTGGTGGTGACACACCGCTGGGGCCAGGTGCTAGCTACCACTATTTGGGTGCCTTACATTAATATGAGTGACCGGGATTTGGGTGACCGAGCACTTTGACAGCACCTATGGACACATCAAGCTGTGTCAATGGGCAATGGGCAGTTATCAACAGTGCACAGTGGCCACATGATTAATTGATTAATGGCACATCATTGTGCACACAATGCCAATTTAACATTTACCCTGCTGCTGACTACACATGCCATGTTTGTATATGTGATTTTGGACATTTGGATGTACTCCCTTACATGTCAGTTGTGATATTGATGTGCATGTACACAGAACAGTGTTGTGATGGACTCTTCAATGAGTACACATGTCAATGTGTGAAAGTGCTTTGGAAATCACAGTGATTTATGTTTTAGTGAAAAATGTGCAGATTTGACGGTCTACTTTTCATGGCTCATGCACATACTTGTCAATAAACGCACAGTCTTGGGTCATTGTGTTGTTGATGTGTGCCATGTTCAAATTACGCCCGAAGGTGTGGCAGGTACAGCAGCTAGGTATGAGACAATAGTATTGCAGTTTCACGCATATGCGGTATGAAATACTCTCAGCCCTGCTCATGCTAGATGTGGCCATATCCCTTTGTGCATTCTCATAGTCAGATGTTGTTTCGGAGGTACTTGCTGTGTGAAAGGGGACAAGCGTATGAGTTGTGTAGCTGAAGGTGTCCCTACATGTAATCTGGTCTGTAACTCAAATGTGATGACAGTCATTGTTGGCGTTGTGTCAGTCAAAACATAAGATGTTGTGCACATCTCATGGTGTATTGCATTGACGTGTCCACTTTCATCTCAACTAGGAGGAGACCAAATCTGCATCGTCCCTTCAAAGTGCTGGCAGACATGGAGAATGAAGGGGTCATCCAGAAATTCCGTCTGGATAGAACCACCCTACAAAACCTATGTGCTGTGTTGGTACCCCACCTGCAGCCTTGCAGAACATATCCAACTGCTTTCACCCCAACGTCTAAGGTGATGGTGTCTCTGCATTTTTTTGCTACTGGATCATTCCAGCACACGGTGTCCAGCGCAGGTGGGATGCAGCAACCTATGTTCAGCATGGTGCTGCATGATGTCCTGTCCGCTATGATGATCTACAAGGACAGATACATCCATTTTCCAAGGGGGGGTGAATTGACAGCTGTGAAGGGAGATTTTTATGCCGTTGGACACATCCCCCATTTTGTTGGTGCCATTAATTGCACCCATATTGGGCTTCTTCCACCACAGGCACGTGAGCACATCTACAGGAATCATAAACATTTCCACTCCATAAAGGTGCAAGCGGTGTGCCAGGTGGATATGATCAAGTTGCACGTGTGTGCCAAATTTCCAGACTCAGCCCATGACTCATACATCCTGTGTAACAGCATTGTACCACAGCTGATGACTAATCTGCTTCCTGAGCATGCATGGATTGTGGGTGAGTATGCATAGTCAAATAGCATGCTGTGTGTGGGGCATGCTGTCCTCTGCCACAGTAACATTACAAGGTTTCCCTGTGTTTCTCACACCTAGGTGGACTCTGCATATCCCAACTGTCCTTGGTTGCTGAGCCCACTGCAGAATCCCAGGACAGCAGCTGAAGTCTGCTACAATGATGCCAATGGGAGGACATGTCGTGTGGTGTAGCGTACTTTTGGTCTCCTGAAGTCACAATTTCGCTGCCTGGACAAGACCGAATGTGCACTGATGTACGCGCCCAGGAAGGTGTGTCAGATTGTAGTGAGGCATGCTGCATGCTGCATGCTGCATGCTCCATGCTGCATGCTCCACAACCTTGCCATTCGCAAGGAGATCTCCCTGCTCCTGGATGCTGATGAGCAGCCAAGGTCCCCACCTGCAAACCAACCTGTGTCCAGTGACGAGAATAGTAGAGAGGGGGAATGTGTCGACCTGCGTCAACAGCTCATCAACCGCTACTTCACTTGAAGGTGAGTGACTATGTACAACAGACACATCGTCTGATGATGTTGCTGTTGTTGTCAAGGTGTATTTGAGCTTTGTGACCGCAGCCGGTTGTTGACTCAGTGGTGGCTGACGTTTCCGGGACAGGGTATTTTGGTACATTTACAGGGTGTGTATGTTGGCACTGTTGCTCATTGTGATGTGTGCATGATGGATTAGCTTGATGGTAATTGTCGTGTGATGTCTGTGATGCCACACCCAGACTAGTGATGTTGTTCTGTTGTGTTTTCCTAGGTCCCTTCAGCCTCTCCTTGCCTACATACATTCAATGTTCCTGGTACATTGTAATCATGGTGAAGACTGCACATCCTGGAATAAACACAGAGCAGAAACAACACCATGTATGTAAGAAGTATTTATTTACAATGGTGACATGTGGGGGGGACATTTACATTGAGGTGATTAGTGAAGCAGTGAGTTGGCAGTTATGGTAAATGAGAGAATCAAGTAGTCACCACATTGATGTGGTGACACAGTCTAACAGACAGCCATTCACAAGGCAGCGCGGGTAAGGACCAATACAGTCAATGCAGTATTGAGGAGGGTTGCCATCATGGCTGGCTCTGTGACTGGCGTTTGGCAGGGGGGCCTCTGCTGCGGGGCCTGTGGGGACTGAGGACTCACCCCTTTCTGTGGCCGCAGGGGAGGATGGCGAACTGTCATCCTGTGGCTCACCATAGGGAGGTGGAGGTGTTGGTTGTGGCGCAGGCCTGTCCCTCTGTACCGCCACTAGCTGGCACAAGCGGTCCACAATTTGGCCCATGTGGGTGTCCATGGACCTCATCAGCAGGAGGAGCTCGCAAGAATCTTCTTTAGACCGGCTCCTTTATCCCTGGGCCTGTTCATAGGCCCCCAAGGACTCTGGTGATGTTCTCCAGGGCTTCAGTCCCAGTGTCAAGCTGTCTTTGACTTAACCTTCCCTCCCACCTACCCTGCTGCCACGGACCTGTTGAATCACCACTGTAGGCACCCGCATCCTCTCCCTGCCCTCCTCAGTTGGTAGTGTGGGGTGGTCATCCTCTGGGACAGGGAGGGTGTTGCAGGCATTAGTGGTGGTGGTGGTGGAGAAAGTACAGGCCGTTACAGCAGGGGTCTGCGGATGAGGTGGTATTGCTGCAGATGTGGTGGGGGGGACGATGGGCCCTGGGACCTGTTCCGCCCTGACACACCAGATGGGCCAGCTTCGAGCTCCTCATCCTCAGAATCCCGGGAGTCAACATCTGAGAGTCCATGTTCAGGGGTCGGGGAGGGGGGGGGACTGGCTCTGCAGGTTGCTGGTGTTGTCCTCCGCAGTCAGTTCGTGGGACAGAGGGGAAATGTTCATTGAGGTGCACCCCTCAAGCTTGGTGTTAGATGTATCTTATTCACAGGTTATACACCACACAGTTTACTAGTTATCACATTGTTTGTGTGCACACTACTGTGCATCCTGACATGATATTGCAGTACATGCATTACTTGTCCATGTTGTGACGTGTCAAGACATACCATGCAACACGTGCATATTTTGTGGTTACAAGGACATGTTGTCATAGAACGACTAGCGCCACGACGAATTTATGTGAAGCATCTTTGTTGAATACTCTGCCTGGCAGATGTTACAGCTGAGCTGACTGCCCATTGTTATCTCATGGATAGATTTGTCACGTCATGTGCAAATCTCCATTTGTACTACAGACCATGCTTGCTTTGTTTTTCCTATTGTCATTGCTGCTCTGCCCCCATGGCACTTACACATGGCATTCAGCGTTGTGCATGAATGTGCACAAACTTTCTTCAACATGTGAATTAGTGAGTTACACTCTGGTTGCTGTGACAGTTACATTTGTTTAGCTGTCTGCACACAGTAAGTGCTAATTGGATCTACGTGAATTTTTGTTGGATGTGATGGCTGGTGTTGTCATATGGCACCATGATTTTTGAGAGGAATCGCTGGGTGCATGTACTGGCTACTTACCTGTTCTGCTTTCACATTTGGGTGGGATTTGTAACACATCTCTGTGTGTGTGTGTGGTCGGACAAGAGATCATAAGATGGCTACCTACCTGTTAGTTTGTTTGTAGTGATACAATGACTGCCACATGCATCGGGGTGGGAGGGAGTGCTCGATTTTGAGCTGGGGAACAAGGGGGCATGGTGGGAGTAGTAGTGCAGGTCTCCCAGCCACAAACAGAACAACCTTGGTAAATGGCTACCTACCTGTTAGTGTGTTTGTAGTGATACAATGGCTGCCACATGCATCTGGGTGGTGGGAGGGAGGGCTCCATCTTGATGAGGTGGGGAACAAGGGGGCATGGTGGGAGTAGTAGTGCAGGCCTTGAGCCACAAACAGAACAACCTTGGTAAATGGCTACCTACCTGTTAGTGTGTTTGTAGTGATAAAATGGCTGCCACATGCATCTGGGTGAGAGGGAGTGCTCCATCCTGCTCAGGTGTGTGACAGGGGGCCTGGTAGGAGTTGTTGTGCAGGCCTCCTTGCCTCAAACAGCCCTTCCAGGGAAGATGGCTACTTACCTGTTAGGTGAGGGTGAACCATACAATGGCTGACACATGCTTCTGTGGGGGGTGCTACATCCTGCTCAGGGGTGGGGCAGGGGGGCCTGTTGGGAGTTGTAGTACTGGCCCGAAACCCACCCACACCCCTCCCTGTTAAGGTAGCTCCCTAACTGTAAGTTTGATTGGTGAGATACAATGGCTGCCACATGCTTCTTGGGGGGGGGGTGCTCCGGCTCAGGTGTGTGACAGGGGGCCTGGTGGGAGTTACTGTGCAGGCCTCCCAGCCCCAAACATCCCTCCCAGGGAAGATGGTTACCTGTCTGTATGGTTGTTGTTAGTGATACAATGTCTTCCAAATGCTTCTGGGGTGGGAGTGCTCCATCCTGCTCAGGTGTGTGACAGTGGGCCTGGTGGGAGTTGTTGTGCAGGCCTCCCAGCCCCAAACAGCCCACCCAAGGAAGATGGCTACCTACCTGTTAGGTGAGGGTGAACCATACAATGGCTGCCAACTGCTTCTGGGTTGGTGTGGAGTGCTCCAGCCTGCTCGGGGGTGGGACAGGGGGCATGGTGGTAGTAGTAGTCCAGGCCTCCCAGCCACAAAAAGAACAACCTTGGTAAATGGCTACCTACCTGTTACTTTGTTTGTAGTGATACAATGGCTGCCACATGCATCTGGGTGGGAGGGAGTGCTCCATCCTGCTCAGATGTGTATCAGGGGGCCTGGTGGGAGTTGGTGTGTAGGCCTCCCACCCCCAAAACGCCCTCCCAGGGAAGATGGCTACCTACCTGTTAGGTGGAGGTGAACCATACAATGGCTGACACATGCTTCTGTGGAGGGGGAGTGCTACATCCTGCTCAGGGGTGGGATGGGGGGCCTGTTGGGACTTGTTGTGCAGGCCTCCCAGCCCCCCCCCCAGGGAAAATGGCTACCTGACTGTAAGTTTGTTTGTAGTGATACAATGGCTTCCAAATGTTTCTGGGGGCGAGTGCCGCATCCTGCTTAGGTGTGTAACAGGGGGCCTGGTGGGAGTTGTTGTGCGGGGCTCCCAGCCCCAAACAGCCCTCCCAGGGAAGATGGCTAACTACCTGTTAGGTGAGGGTGAACCATACAATGGCTGCCAACTGCTTCTGAGTTGGTGTGGAATGCTCCTGCCTGCTCAGGGGTAGGACAGGGGGCATGATGGGAGTTGTAGTGCTGGTTGTCTGGACACATACAACCCTGTAAATGTTGGCTACCTTTGTGGTGATTCAGATGTAGTTACCGTTACATCTGTGGGACATGTGCTGGGTTTTGTGGTGCAAATTGATATACTTGGGCCTATGAGATGTGGCTTTGTAGTGGGGTTGGACAGTACATAGCTGTGTAATGGTCTACATTTGTTTGTACTTACCCGCCTGCACTCTCCTGGCTATTCGTGTGAGACTCTCTGGATTCAGTATGGCAAGCACCTTCTCCTCCCATGCAGTGAATGTTTTGGGTGTAATGGGAGGGCTACCGCCAGTCCTCTAAGCCAGCTCTCAGTTCTTGCTCCTTTTCTCTTTCACAATCCTCTTCAAGTCATGCCACCGCTTAATGATTTACTTTTTTGATCACGGGTGGTCCCTACTGCATTGACCTTATCGACTATCCTTGCCCACATTTGTGCTTTTTTGCCTATTGGTGTCTGTTGGACCAGGATACCAAAGACTTGTGGTTCTATTCTGATTATATCATCTACCATGAATGTGAACCCACTCTCTGTGAATTTGGGCATCTTCTGGGGTGTCATGGTGTGGGATGTGCAAAGGGGTTGTAGGTGCAGGGGTGCAATTGGTGGGGGAGGTGGTGATGTGTATGGTGTATGATGTGCAGGGGGGTAAGAGGTACAGGTGTGGAAGTTTTGGTGGTGCTGTATGTGGTGTGAGTAGTGATGGTGTGTTGATTTGCCTCTCCTTTGTGCTCTGGTGTTGGGCCCTTCAGTTGTGGAGTATTGCAAAGAATTGTGGTCAGGGAAGGGGCTGGTTTTATACTCAGCTATGTGGGTGTGTCCAAATGGGGTATTGCTGTCAGGTGTGTAGTGTGGGTTGTCCTAGGATTAGTATTTTTGTAGTTGCCATGTGGTTGTGTCATTGGGGTGTGTTAGATGTTTTGGGGGGCATGGCTAGTTTGCTCTGTGCACTTTTTGGCCTTATTGTGAGTTTTTTGTGTCGACCGCCATAATTGTCACGGAGCGTCCGCAGCAGTGGCTATGCTAAAGCCCTTCTGCCGGCTCTCCCATTCATCCCAGTTGGCGACTGCGGCAGTCAGAAACAGCGGGGTCATATCGGGAATATCCTAATTTTCCGTGCGTTATGACGGCGGTTTGGTGATTTTCCGCCGCAAATCCGACTGCCGTGGCCAGATTATAGCCTTCTCTGCCCGCTACGGGCATTTTTTCATTGCCTCGTTCTGCCGCGGTTGGATTTTTGGGGCGGTTGATCATACTTGTACCTCCGTTTTTTTCACGATACAGGCGGGCGGTTGATTTCCACTACCATGGTGGTGGGGTGGTTTTCCGACCGCCGTCCTAAAGGGCCACTATATAATTATTACTGAATATGACTATTTTACTGCAAATGAGGACAAATTGGCACCCGTTCTAAATTTCTTTGAAGACACATGGATTGGCCATCTAAGCAGGTCAAGTCACAGGAGGAAGCCACAGGGCTCATTACGATGGTGGAGGGACCGCCACCGCCATCCGTGCGTTGGTGGGCCCTCATCCATCTGGCAGCAATTTGCCCCTCGCCAGATTATGAAGGCAGGGGAAATCCACAGGCAAGCGTGGCGGATGCAAAGACAGTCCACCAAGGTTCCGCAAGGCAGGCCTTTTCCACCCGCCTTGTGGAACTAAATTATGGGCCAATATTGCGGCGGTGTCTTGCAGGCACAGCCGCCCTTTCCACCTGTCTTTTCGCGGCGGTCATCCCACAGCGAAAAGACAGGTGGAAACAGATTCGGGGGCCCGGAGTAGGCCCCCTTGTGTTGGGGGGAGGTAGCTGTGCACTATGTAGTACCCTTGGTACCCCCCATATTTCCCAGCACTGCGTGGCAGGCACCGCATGGTCCCTGCCATGTAGTGCAGAGAAATGCACAGCATGACATTTTTACATTGCGTACGGTGCTGCAGCCAGCAGCATCGTCCTTAATGTTAAATGCCCTGGATGCGCCCCCAGTATGGCGGGCGCATCCTAATTGCAGTGGTGGGACGGCTGCATGTCTGGCGGGTGGTCCCTCACACCGAAACGATGGCAGGCGGACTCAGGTTCGCCCGCCATCATAATGAGCCCCAATGTTTACATGTGAAGTGGTGGAACTACTACTCGACCTGCTTAGAGGGAGGAGCAAAAATAAATAATTCCAGAGAGGGATGGCACAACTTCTTCAACAAATTTATAGGTAAACCACATCCTAACTTCTATCATTGTATAGAAATGTTGAAGAAGGAGCAAAGTCTCCTAAGAAATGAGAATTGCGCAATCATTAACTGGTAGTCTGAACGCATGAATTTAAAAAAGAACAAAAGAAATGTCCAAGCGACTATTGGGTGCAATTCAACAATTTTCGTTGATGGTGGCTTCTGACTACCAAGATAATTTTGCACACATCCTACATTTCTAATCTACACTAACTTCTAAAACACCTTACTTGCCTGTTTTGACAATAAATGTCCCTTAATTCAATTGACATTTAAAAAAAAAAAGTATTATAAATTAAAAGTCTGGTTTCTTACCTTCAGTTGTCTTCTATTTTTAACTCTTGGACTTGCGTAAAATACGACATTTCACCAAGAGTCTGGAGCAGTCCTTTAATTCATAGTAAATAATCCTTAATCCGTGATGTAAGCCATCACCCAAGTTAAACTAACCAAAATGGACTCAGTTTGGCAAAGACATTTTTTACTGCAAAAAATTATGCTGAAAACTGTATTGTGCTCACCTACAAAAACGCATCCCCAAAAAAATTCCAGAAAAAGAATACTTGTTTGGCAAATAACGCAACAAAAAATCCATTGTTGCAACCCTCTCTCGATTGAATTGAGGTAAAAAGAACATGAAAAAGTAAATACGTTTTGAAAGAATCGCTACAAAAAAATCCATCGATTAAATCTTCTCTCAACCGAAATCCAGTATAAGTGCCAAAAACCTTATATATCCATGTTTTAAAAATGTCCCAAAAAGTATTTCTGCAATCCATGTAGTCTGCGTCAATGTTCCTTCGACCTATCCGGAAAACCGCAATGACGCAATAACTTAATTTCAAAATCCCATTGCAAAAAAAAAAAAATGTCAACATTTTTTGCTTTCATGACACTATTGTTTAGTAGAAAAAGTTATCATTCTATAATTCTATTAAACAAAAAGTGTTACGAAAGCAATCAACCCGATGCGGGCCTACAACTGTTACCTGTTTAGGAAAACATACAAAAACATCAACATACACCTACCCTAGTTCTTACAACCTCCCTCCTCTCTCCTTACAATAAACTATGCCACCCTTAATCTATTGTTAATAATTTAAATTTGCCTTACCTGGATGCAGCTCTTCCTTGCGTCTGATCCGGACCACGACGACCCTGCAGTGACGAAACTTACATACAAGCGGTGACATCATCTTTTCATAAAAAGGAAAAAAGGACAATTTCTGTCATTCAATTCAATGGGAAACCATGGGAAAACCTACATAGAAATTAAAATGTATATGTTATAGTACAGTTTAAAATCTGTTTATTTAAAAAAAAAATACAACCATTAAAGTTTTTTTTAAACATGTTTTGATTATTTTTCCTAACTATATATTATTTTTCTTAAATGTAATAAAATGACCTACAGTGCTATTAATGTGTCAATTTATTGTTTTGTGAATTATTAAATTTTGTATCACTTACATTTATGCTTTTAAACATTATCAGTGTCTATTTATGCAAACTCATGTTGTACACATCTGCTTTTTAAACTAAATTAATACGCTTTTCTTTGTTTAATAATTTTAATAATCTACATTTAATATATATATTCATTTTTTAATGATAGCTTATATTTAAAACTTGATAAAAAAATCTGCCCCAAGACAGAGACATCCTGTGTTTGTCTGCATATCACTTTTATGAATTTTTATATAAAAAATGTATGTAACAATTTTATAATAAAATACATTATAGTTTAAGTAATAATTAATACTCAAGTATTAAAACTAATACCTGAGTATTACTACGCTCTCCAACCCAAAACCCCTGTTTCCCTATGCATCCCGTCCCAGAGGATAGGTGGCACAGCTATTTTTTATTATGTAAAAATATATATATTATTAAAATACTGTTTTACTAAAAATAAATATCAATTAATTCTCAAGTATTACAATTAATACCTGAGTATTAATACACTCCTCCACACCAAACCCCTGTTTCCCATGCATCCCATCCCAGAGGATAGGTGGCAAAGCATTTTTTATTAATTTATAAAGATTTTCTTTTTTAATTATCTATGAGAAAAACTAAATATGAATTAATTCCTAAGTATTAAAATTAATACCGGAGTATGAATACACCCCCCTACCCAAACCCCCTGTTTCCTAAACATCCTGTCTCAGGGAATAAGTGCAAAGCACATTTTCTTTAAATATATATATATTTATATATATTATTATATTTATATATTTTATTTGGGTAAAAAAACGAATCTACATTTTTATTAATACTCAAGTTTTTTTAAATACCTGAATATTAATACACTACCCCACCCAAAACAAATCCCTTTTAATACATTTTTTTAAATAAATATATCTATTTTTTTTAACTACAAACTTGTAAACTAGATATTAATTAATTCACAAAAATTAACTTTAATAGTGGAGTTTTATAAGGCAACAAGATATATATTATTTAAAACCCCAATAATACCCAAATATAAAAAATAATAAAAAATATAAAAACTTACCTCACTCACCTCCAGTACACACCTTACAATGTGTTGCAATGGTATGCATTGTAAAGGCATGCATTGTAATGGCACATGCGTTGTAATTGCATGCGTTGTAATGTCACCTGCATTGTAAAAGTTGCGTTGTAAAGACATTACGATGTAATGCTTGTGTTGTAATGGACTTTTCCCATCATGGGTAGCTTATCAAGTAGTGCCATCTTGCAGAAATGCGAACCCACCGATTTACTGAACTCTTTTTTTTTTTAAAGAGTTTTATATTCATTATCATTAATTTTTGGTAGGCACAGGGAGATTAAGTGATTTGCCCAGAATCACAGGATGTTGAGCGTTCCTGCCGAGGCTCGAACCATTTCCCCAGCTTCGACGTCGACCGCTCGAGCCTTTAGGCCTGCTGTTGCTGCTCTTGCATGCAAACAAGGAAGATGGAAAAGGAGGAATAGATATCCAAAAAAGTAAATAATTCTCCTATGTTAGGGAGACTGTCCAATCATTTGCTAAATTGTTACTATGGATACCATCACGGAAAAGCGAAGACGTGATTACATATTTTATTTATCGTAATCACAGGAAATTATTGTCCACTAAGTTTACATAAATTTCAAATATACATTATACACAAATATATATACATATATATGTACACAGATATATACAACAAAGAGAGACAAATGAACAAAATTTGTACAAAGAACACAAATTCATAAGAGTTCCTATTACACCCAAAAAGAATGACAACAAAAGCTAAGTGCCCTCCTATTCATTCTAGGAAGTACACATCGAGGTAGTCGGACACAATCGATTCACAAAAGACATAGAACCCAAATATACAAATTGTGTCAATGCATATGATTCCACTTTGGTTTAAAAAATTAGGTCAGACTCCTCCTTATGGAAAGTGTAGACGCGGTCGCGTTTCGGCCTTCCAACTAATCTTGGCCTCCTCAGGACAGGGTGATTATAGAACTTATAGAACTCAAATTTGGCTGAACCCTTCGTGTAACCTCCTTGGGTCAAGCAGATTCTTCAATACGGCGAAGAAACACTTCTAGAAAGCTCTATTATGGGCAGCTCCTTAAGGTAACTAATATCGTGATTACAAAACTTAAGGAAAAACTCTCCATAAATGACTCAGTCACTCCGCAGGCTCTCCATTGTACACGCCGGTTCACCAGTTGCTGCTCTTGCTGCAGGGAGAAGGGTGCAAGGGGCCCTCGCAGACAGCCACAGGGGGAGGGAGCAGGACGTGTCCCACAGATCTGCGCCGGAATGAGCGTTGTTGCACTACGAGATATCTCTCCTGGCTCTAAGATGGCGGCATAGCGCACCCGAAGGAAGATTTCTTTGTCTCCTGGGGCGATTCATCGTGTCTCTACCTTGTAAGCCGACCGCAGTCACCAAATCGGAGCAGGAGTTTTAGCGAATACAGGGCCGGAGGAGCGCAGTTGGTATCTGATGAGGTTGGGGTTCTGAATTATCTCTCCTCCATTAGTGCTTCGATTGGAGGGGGAAAGCCCACACAGGTATGTTTGGCGTTCCTGCATTGGCTTCCACTCTGCAGCCTGCTTCCTGGTGGCTGTGGCCTACTGAAATCATTATCGTGCCATGTCATGTTTCACCCACACTTACCACATCTTGTGCCACGTTAACTTCATCCTGAACGTCCTGGAGAACTTATGCATGCTCCCTCTGATATACGCGTCCTCTACAGAGAACCCTGCAGTCCACGAGTTGGCCTTCATTGGGTTGATGATCTTCTCCCTCAGCCTCATGATTCTGAACTATCTCCCTAGGATGATGACTGGGTTAATCACTGTTAGTTCTGAGCATCATCCACTGCACCCAAGAACTTAATATGAAAACATCTGGATTGCTGATGTGCAGCGTACTTTAAACTTCTGTGAATTGTGAAAAAATAATTTGAATTACTAACTGTGTGCTTCATGTCCTGGATGGCAAAGCTTCTGGAATGGCCAGTGCTAGGCTTTTACTTTCGAAATGGGGCAAACTCATGGCCACATGGAGCACCGTATGTTCACACCAACAGTGCTTTTTCAATCTCTCTGTGAACTTTTTCAATCTCTCGATGAACTGGGACGTCCATTGCAAAGCAGAAAAATTAAAACAAGGACTTGCAGAAGCCCTCCAAAAAGGCTTCCCAATACAGTGTATGAAGGATGGAATTACTCCGAAGGTTGTCTGAAAGCTGATTAATAGTCCAGAATCTGTACGTTTAAATAGGTGCACGATCCACCTCGTATCAGACATGTTAAAGATACGATGAACAATTTTCCCGAAATGGAGCGGGAACTACGTATTGACTAGAGATTCTATCTCTAGTCCATAAAGTCTGTCTCCCAAACTGATGCTGGTCCATACAGTCTGTCTCCCAAACTGATGCTGTTTGTTACCACTCTTTCTTTGTCTACTTCCTTTGCTCCTATCCCCTCTCCCCTGAATCTCTCCCCTTGCCTGCTACACCACCTAGCCTCCTGCCCTTTTGTGCCCTTTGATTAAGCACTCCTTCTCCCCTTGTTGGGGAAAGATCCAATATTTATACTCTGGTGTATCAGTGAACCCGCTGAGAGAGTCCACAGCGCTAAGGGAGCCACTCACAGGTGAGGTATGGTATAGCACCCCTTGCCAAAGCAGTCCCTCTCCCCTTTTTGGGGAAGGATCCAGTATGTAGGGCTTAGAGTCTCAGAGACCCCTCTGAGAGAGTCCAATGTGCATAGGGAGCCTCTCGCAACAGAGATGGGGAATTGATACCACTTGCTCACATCTGGATCACATCTTACTGGACTTTGGACGCAGCTTTGTCTTGCCTACCAGTTTGTGCCCCGTCACCCTACCCCTCCTCTTTCCATGCTGTCTCTCTCACCCTCCCCTCCTCTTCCCCGCCTTCATTATGTCTACTTCCCCTACTCCAACCCCCCTCCCCTGAATCTCTCCCCTTGCCTGCTTTTCCCCTCGACATTACATGTAACTATGTTGCCATGCTGTAATAACTGTGTAACCTTTGTAATGATGTAACCTGCAACTATGGTCTAATACTCATGTAAAGCGCTCTTATACCTCCGGGTCTAGCCAGCGCTATATAAAACCTTTAAAATGAAAATAACATCCTCACACTTGTCCAAATAATAATTAGACACATTTTTCTGAACTCAATCCATCATAACAGGTCTACAAAAGCAAGCAGGATTTATTTAATAAAATGCCACACTAAGCATGTACCTTGGAGGTTGGAGCCTGACAAAAATGACACTTTTAGGATGATCTCAAGGTCCTAGAACTAGTCTGGTCTGCTGCCCTAAATGCCAATATCCCATAAAATCAAAAACAACCTACTACTTTATAACTGCCATTTCAGCCAGAAAAAGAAGCACTGCACTCTCCAACACCATCAAGCCATGCTTCAATCCTTCAACCAGCACTCCAGTAGAACATATCCTGAACAAAATAGCGCAATCAACCTCCTCTTCAAAGCAATAGCAGACCAGATACACAGTCCATAAAACAATTTCTCACTACTTGCAATGGCAAGAAAGATTTATTGAGACGTAATGCTTTGACTTTTTTATTCAACTCAGATGGTCGTGTAGTTACTAAAAATACATAGGATCTGGACGTTTGTTGGACCACATAAACTAAGGGATTGGTGCCAAGAGTGATTCCGGGGCACCCCTGCTGGATATGTCGGCCTATAGACCAGCTACCTCACAGTGTCACTAAAAGCCCCCGATCCTAATCAAAGAGCGTATAGTTTCTGGCAACCACTGAACATGACAACCCTTGACCCTTCAGGGATCGCAGAAACAGTTCAGTACTTTTCGCTCAGTCAAGTGTGCTCATTTAGGGGCTCATTACGATGGCGGGTGGATCGTTGCGGTGGTTGGGACCACCCGCCAGTCATGTGGTGATCCCACCACTGAAATTACTATGCCAGGCGCATCCCGGGAATTTATCATTGTGGATGGTGCTGCAGGCTGCAGCACCATCCGCAATGTTAAAATGTCATGCAGTGCATTTCCCTGCACTACGTGGCAGGCACCACGCAGTGCCTGCAATGCAGGGGAGTACCATGGGTACCCCCCCAATACAGCAACACCAGCCCAAAAGACAAGGAGGGCACACAATGGGCCCCCAAACCCAAGCCCCGCCAGCCTTTCCATGGCGTTTTCCCAGCATTGGAAAGGCTGAGGCCAAGATTGTGATCTGGCAGAGGGTGCCTGCTAGGCACGGCCACCATTCACCTCCATCTGTTCGCTCCGCCAGGCAATCGTAACAATAGCCTGTGGCGGAAGCGTGGCGGGTGGTCTTTTCACTCGCCACGCTTGCGGAACAATTGCCCCGCCATCGTAATGTGGCGGGAGACATTGCCAGTCAGATGGTGGAGGGGCCACCACCGCACGGCTGGCGGTGGGGGCCTTCCGTCATCCTAATGAGCCACTTAGTCTCAGAGATACACACAAAATAAACGTTGGGGACGTTTTCAATAAGCATTTATTGAACCAGCGTCTTGCTAGTATAAAACATATGTGCTGTAAAAATTAGGAGACAGAAGCAAACATGAGAGATAACAAGCACCAAAAGAGTAAACAGTAGATATATTTCTACCATGGCGCTAAACCAATGAATATATACAGGCTTATATTACAAACAGTAATCCTAGCGTACTCCTGCGATGCGGACCCTATCTAAGTGTACCTAAATGTACCTAACATGTATGTGGGTGGGAAGCCAAGAATCCCCTAGGAAGGACCAACCCATTAACTGATTGGAGAGAATGAAGGACCCTGTCTTGTTCACAAGTTGGACACCCCGCAAGGGATGTCAGACCACTGCATGCTGGAGAATCTGAATGCAGGGACCTCAGTGTCAGCCTGAAAGTGTCTCCTCTTGTTACCCAGTGAAGGTGTGGTTCATTCATACCAAAAAGTTGCCCTCAGGGGTTCTACCTAGATCAATATGTTATGGCTGCAATTATGTAAATCAGCCTGAATCAATAATTGTAATTATGCAAAGTAGGCCTGTCTGCAAAGGATGACGATAGCATTTACTTTTGTACAAAGGTATTATACAGAGTATGTTAATCCTGAAATATACGTCATGTGCAGCGGATTAGGATATGATACTAAGAATCCTCATGCATAATAAATGAGGCTAGTTTTAAGGAAAACCCAAAAACATTTATTCAGTCCATAACTGTGTAAAAGGTCCGCACTAGAACCGTTATGTAGTACAAGTAGGTGAAAGGTTGCTTTACTACCTAGGCCTTGTTTATGAAATATAACACCCACTCCTCATCCAAAGTCTCTAATAGATATGGTCAACTAATGTTAAAAGGCATACAAACATTGTTATAAAATTAGTGTCTAAAAACATATATTAAAATGATGCTACTAAAAAGTCATTTATGATCAGACCAACTGAGCACATCGAAAGCCATGGTGCTCAGTGAGAGCAAAAGAAAAATAAAACAAAAATTATGTTTTCCATTCCAATATGGCTTGTTTTGGAAAAAAAGCGGAATTTTTCCATCACACGGAGAGACAAATGTTTATGTGTCCTGTGTGGGAGATGCAATATCACTGTCGCTCGCATTCGCATTCGCAGATGACAGTCCCTCTAACACCTCATGTATTAGGTCAATAGAGCAAAGGTGATCGTCTTTGGTTCTCACAGCAGCGGCTGAAAAAGCACTCAACACCTGTGAGCCTGTTGCAGAGCCGTTGTCCATTCCGCCAGGAGCTTAAGCCTGTGGAGGCTCTAAGAATGGTGTCATCAACAAGGGAATACCCTGAGGACATCTAAACGTGGATCTGTAAAGGGTCTGGTAGTACGTCTATGTCAGGTGGCGCGACCGATAGAAGGGTCAGACACAAGTACAACATGCATTCATATCCGCAGAACAGGCAGCGGAACACAGGCAGGATACAGTCAAACCAGCCTGGTCAGAATGGCAGGAACCAATGCTCGCTTAGCTCCCGAAGCCGAGGTGTGCCCAGATGGAGCACCGTATGTTCACAACAACGCCACACCAACAGTGCGTTTTCAATCTCTCGATGAACTGGGACGTCCATTGCGAAGCAGAAAAATTAAAACAAGAACTAGCAAAAGCCCTCCATTAATGCTTCCCAATATAGTGTATGAAGGATGGAATTACTCCAAAGATTGTCTGAAAGCTGCTTAATAGTCCAGAATCTGTATGTTAAAATAGGTGCACAATCCCCCTCGTATCAGACATGTTAAAGAAACGATGAACCATTTTCCCGAAATGGAGCGGGAAGCACGTATGGACTAGAGATTGTATCTCCGATGAAGACCTTGCAACCTGGAGATCAAACGTCTCTCTCAAGCTGAGGTTAAGGCCACATCCTTCCGTAAAAGCATGGCTTTCATTCTGCTCAGAGAATCATAGCGTATAAAGGAAACATTCAATGAAGGCCGTAGCGTTTCCTTCCTAACTGTGTGGACCAGTGGAAACAATACTTGCATACAATAAGTAAACTTGGAACTTACTGTGACCAGATATGCAATGCCTGGCATCATCCCACAGCAGTTTTGATCGTTCAGCATCAAGTAACTCCCATTGGAGTGTAGCTCGAACACCGGATGAATCACAGCAGCCAGGGTGCCCTTCAAGTAACAGGACAAGTTTGCAACCAAAGCATTACATGCCCAGTAAAGCCAAGTCTCACTGCAAACTAAGGATCCACCTAAAGTACTTTCACAGTTTGAAACGCAGAGAAAAATTACGTGTCCCCATTTCTGCATCTAAATCTGTAACGTAATTCCCAGTACTCGTGTATGTACCCTTCTCCTAGTGCTTCATATCTGCCTACCTGATGGTATTTGAGACAGTATTGAAATTGGAAAGTCGTGACTGGCAGTTTAATATAGTCATGGATTAACCATTTTGAGGAAGGTGACTCAGCCACAGTAAAAGGTAATTGGTCCAATCTTTCAATGCACAACATAGTATATTTTGCATCTCTAGGTGCCATTACCATCTGTCTTTCTGTCAGACTGTATGCAGAAAACAGAGTTGTGCTGTTGATATAACACCAGAGCACATGGTCAGAACGTAGGGATCGTAGTGTTCAGCTTAGCAATATAATGGACCGCAATTGCTATTGTTCATGATGTAGAATAGACAAATCTTGTTCCATTATATCTATTACAAAAGACACAATGTTGCCCAGTGAATAAATCCTAGATAGTGTGGTAATGCAGTTATTGACCACAGCCAAAGACCTTTTCTTGGTTAACCCTATCAATCTTACGTAGTCTCTCAGCAGCCTCCTGTTGAGAGGTTTTTCATAGTTCGTTATAAATAGCATACATGAAGCGCTTTTGACATGGCTTCTGGGGACCTAACATAAACTCACAGAGATCCATGTCATCTGATAGAAGGGTCAGGTGTTGCATCACCTGAGACAGTGTTGAGGTCTTTAGCCAATCTAGGCATAAGTTTTCACCACTGTAAGATGTCCCCAACAAGTATTCTGATTGTAAGTAGCGTGGGTCAGGCCCATGGATACTAAACCCTTCGGTGGTACCACTGAATCTTGACTGACATCTATGTTGATAGGCCAAACCAACCATCCCCTCAAATTTGGGTCTGATGAATTTTAAGAACCATTGTTAGCATGGTAACTCATGTATCATCACTGTGTTGGGTATAGATTTGCCACCCCTCAAAGTGTGTAAGTGAGGGTATCAGAGGTGTGTTCTATTCCTTAATCTTGGCTAGTCCAAGACAGGAAGTCTGCTGCACAGTTCTGATGAGGAAAATTATCTGATTTGGTATGAGGCATGCTCTAAATAGAGCCTTGGTTCCCTGAACCTGCCAATCTTTAGTCCTCCAGACAGATTTAGGGGCCCATTATGATGTCGGGTAGATCGCCACCGCCATGCGGGTGGTGGCGGTCCCCCCAACATCCAGGTCCGACCGCCACCCATTTCCCCCGCCATATTAGCATGGCGGGGGGACCGCGGCGGACGGAAAGGCCGTCTGCCGCTTTTAAAGGTTTAATATGGTGGCGGTGTCTACCAGACACCGCCAGCCATATTACAATGGGCTTAAACAGATGCCTTTCCGTGGCGGCAATGCCGCCACAGAAAGGCATGCGGTCTTCACTTCGGGTGCCCCCTGCTGGCCCCCATGGTGAAAGCGGGATGGGGGGTGCACATGGGGGGTACATTTGCATACACAATGCGGCAGGCACCGCGCGGTGCCTGCCGCTTTGTGTATGCAAATGCATACATGCATTTTTCGCATTGTGGCGGGTGGTGGGGAGAGCACCGCCCGCCACAAAGTTAAAAATGCATGATACTTCCGCCACTGTGGCGGGCACATCCTAATATGCAGTGCGGGACCGCCGCTCAGCTCGCGGGCGGTCCCGTTTTCCGCGAGGGTGGCGGGCAGGCAAAGTCCGCCCGCCATCCTAATGAGCCCCTAAATGTCTATAGTGTTCCTCCAAAAGTCAAAACATTTTAAAGACAGTTGGGAAATAAAGAAAGCAGAGTATACCATCTTAGTGTTAGTGAGCATATTTTTCTTTGCAGATATCTGTGCAAGCCAATAGTAATAAAAGGCTGGGTCAGAAGTGTTGAGCCCAGAAAAATAAGCAAACGTCTGTGCAGATGTTGTTGAACTACCTTTCGGAGGTGTTGGGCAATATTCCTATTGATGGTAAGTGAAAATATTACATGGGATACTTGCTTTGTGCAAAAAATGATGACAATATTGTTGGTAAAAAAACATGGTGCCATTACATTAGATCTACCATCATACAATTCATCATTTGAAAAAGAGGCAGATTGTTCAAAATCAGATATCATAGTTTGCGCAGTTTCAATGTCCCAATTATCAGTGTACTAGAGGCGATAAAATCATTAAGAGCAATTTTAAATAAATGTGGAATTCTTAAATGCTCAGTGGGACCATACACATTATACAAAACTCTGTCCCAAAGTATTCCTTCAGGAACTGCTGTAATTTTCACTAAGGACAGTCCCCTCTGTTCACGGTGTGATGATGCATGCGGTTTCAGGAGTTCACATGTTGTACTGCAGAGCGTTCTGGGAGGTAATGTCCATTCAAGAGTTAGAAAAAGAAAGCCACTATACCAATCGAAAGGACTAGAAACAGTAGACAAATTGAATCCCAGAGCTGTAGCCAGGGGAAAACAAAGTATTTTTCAGTCAAAGATAGAAAGCACAAATTTGGTGTTTGTGGGGAACAGGCGGTGGCAGCTACTCGGGTTCACTTGGATTCGATGAGAAAACATTGAAATCGATGAAGTAGCCAGACACAGTTCGATCTATCTTTGGTAGCTCAGCAGGTTTTGTGGAACTGGCATACATCAGTAGTCGGCTAAATTGAGATCTGTTTGTCATTTGTGGTTTGATGTTGCTCAATTTCAACAGAGACAAGTTGCATTCCATTGTTAGTAACCCCTTAACTTCGCAGAGTGGAGTCTTCAACGATTATTAATCTTTCCATCTGAACTTTTTGTTTGGTATCGAGAGAAGATCGGTGGCTACGCAGGAGCCCTCGCAGCCTACTGTTGAGTATTGGCCACATAGTGTGTTTTGATCAGATCAATTGAGACAAATCTCTTGTATTTGCAGCTGGTAAGGGGTGGAAGAAGTACCGTTCTTGTTCCTTTGACTGCCACAACAGATACAAGCTGGCCCAAAATCTTTTTTGTCCACAATCTTTTCTCTGACCCGATCCCTAACTTTTGGGATCCAGGCAGGTGTTGCCGGAACAGCTTTGACTTCTCCAGTGGTGGAGTGTTTTACTAGGACGTTGCTCTGTAATGCCCAGGATTCATTGAGTTCCTGAAAAACAGCCAAACGATTATTGATGTCAAATGATTTTTTATCAACCACTGTGCTGCCACAGTTGAGATCAGGTACACACATTCTTATCCTGATCATAACTCTATTTGGAGTATGGCGCCCAGGGATTTTCTTGCCATGTTGTTAAGTGCACTCTGGACCCCATATAGTTGATTGACCCAACTGCCCTGTTAAGGATTGCTTTAAATCCCGGTTCTTCCTCTCCACAATAGAATTTCTCTCTGTATGATACGGGGAGGAGTATCGCAATTCTACACCTAAATTTCCCATGGCTTTTTTGTAAGCCTGTGAGCTAAAGGCAGGGCCACGGTCGGAATGTAATGTGCCAATTGTGTATGTCCCTATAAAGACTCGCAAATCCTTTATAACAGTTTAGGCATCAGAAGAGTGCTGAGGTCAAACCCACAGGAATCTGGAGCATGAATCCACTGCCACCAAGATGTACTTTTAAGACCCGTCAGATTGTAGAGGGCCGCAGTGGTCCAAACAGACACATGTGAGATGTCGGTCTGATATCAGTAGTGGTGTTTGTGGTTGACGTGGTACGTGGAACCTTTCATCTGCTGATAGACGTCACACTTGAGGACATAACCCTTGGTCTGTTTAGCAAGACCTGGCCACCAGTCAATCTGCTCTAATAATGAAACTGTTGCATCCTAATCTGCGATCCATGTTTGGTATTACTCTATTCCCCACTTCTGGAATTTGAGCATAAGGAATGTTTTGTGCATCTACCTTGTAGGAGTACTTGAGTGGAAAACCTTTTAGCAAGGCAGAGCTGTTACACGTGGCATTCACACCTATCATTATTTGTCCATCTATCCTCGTGCTGGAATGAGTGATTGCAGCAAAGGCAGCAGTTCTCACAGTTGCCTTGGCGGCTTCTTCAGCTAATGAATTCCCTTTAAAGTGCACGCCAACATGCTGATGACTAAATGTGTGAATTACATGACCCTGTGGCAAGCGTTCTTTCAGCTTTACCACCTGTTCCGAAAGCAGCTTGTGCTTTATTGTGCAACATTTTTAATCTCTAATCCCATTCTGGCCCTAATATTGAAGATATTCATTGTGTGACTGGACACAATAAAACTAACCAATCACAATGAGTGTTGGGAATTCCCAATCCGTATTTTGTAGTGCGAGTATCATGGCTTTTAGTACTGCCAGCTGTGCCGTGCTAACTCCAAGAGACTGTGTCTGTGTATTGCTATGACGGAACTTGCCGCCCGGCATATGACCCTTCACAATCGCACATGCTGCGCTGTATTGGTGTTTAGATCCTATGGCGGGCTGAGCAGAACGGTCAATATAAATGATCCATTCATATTGCTCAAGAGGCAAGATTTCATTCAGGAGAGGATATTCTTGTTCATACTACAGAAATGCTTGTGTTTTTAGTTCAGAATCATATCTGTAATTTACATCTGTTGCAGTGAGAGAATTAGCCCACTGTATCCACAGTGGATGCAGTGCTTTTGCATTTGGAATGTTTGCTTTGGTAACAGCCTCTAAGGTTGGTACCGGAGTCACAACAAATATGTGTTTCCCCTGTGCTAGTGCTCTTTCTCTGACTACAGAAGTTTGTACTGCTGTCAGTATCTTTTCAGTGGATACAAAACTCATTTCAGCGTTTGTATACAAATGTGAATTGTATGCAATGGGTACTGTTTGCCTTAATTGAAAGTCACTACACAGAGCACCAAATCAGTTGTATTTACGTGTGTGTAAGTGTTTGAAAGCTATTGTGTTAGCGTGTACAGAACAGAGAATTTCTGTGTGTTTCTGTGTCCAATGATGGATGGAAAAATCAGGTCTGATTAAGTCGAAGAAAGGTTTGACCCTTTCTGCATAATCCAAAATGTATGTTCTGCCAAAATATAGGAATCCTAAAATGGATTGTAAACCTTTCACAGTCTTTGGAGGTTGGAGCAGTGCACATTTTTCTAAATTCTAAAACATTAGCTGCCAGACTTTTCCCTTCACTTGATAGCTCATGTCTTAAAAATAGGACATTGAGGTGAGCAATTTTAGATTTTTTAAAGTTACATTTGTAGCTTAAATTGGCAAACCCCAGAATTATGTTGTTCACCCTGCTCAAGTGTTCCAATAATTCATCGCCCATCAGATAAATGTCATCTACATAGGACAATGCCTCCTCATCACAATTTTGAAGTAACTCTGTTACTCTTGCTGAGAACAACCCAGGGCTTTTCTTATACCTTTGGTGCAGTCCACAGAATTGCGTTGCGTGCCGAGGGCCAAGAATGCTGTCAAATATCTGCTTCCAAGTGCTATATTTTCACAGAAGAATCCATTTTGAGATGTGGTTTTGTATTGTTTCTGTACAATGTTATTCATTAATGTGGCACTGTGTGCATTTTGTACTGCAAATGTTTGTGTGTATGTGTTCAAATGCCTGTAGTCTAAGACTAGACGGTATGAATTGTCGGGTTTCATTACGGGAAACAAAGGATTATTCATGGAAGAGGTGCAGTTTTCAGTCACACCTTGCTATTCAAGTTGATCTAAGATCTCCCAGACTTGTTTCTTTGCACCATGTTTTATTGGGAACTGCCTCTGTGCAGTAGGAGTAGATTTTAATGGGATTACTTGGTGAAGTGACTCAGCATCCCACCCCACATGATTGCGGTAAAGTGCGGGAGCTAGCGCTAACGCCCACTCCTATGCATATGAATGTTTAAGTGACTCTGGAACGAGGTCGGAGAAACCCAGTAAAATTACATCTTCCCCCTTATGGCACTCCATAACGAACTCAGGCCGCCAATCTCTTTCAGCCTACAGGATGTTATATCAGTATGTCAGGTTCTCCCAAAAGAGACCTTTTACTTTCCTGGGTATGTCGCCCTCTATTTGGAGTGTTATTTTGAATAAACGGTGTGGGACACTTACCCTTGTATAAGGTGTCTCCACCGTGATATGTTCATTTAACGCTGTTGCCACCAGAAATTCCATCAGGTTCTGACAAGTTATTGTTACTTCTGATGTGTGGTCTAATATCGACAGAGCCCATACCCCGTTCAGAAGCAGAGTCCTCACTAGCCTGGCTATTTCTTATTTTAAGGCCAGATACTTTCTTTTTTTTAATTGTGCTTTAGTTTTGGGTTTATCTTCTTCTTTGATAATGTAGTCTGAAGTACGATTTGCCTCCCTTTTTGGCTCGTTCTTCTGATCTGTGTTCTGACCGTCCTACCCTCTCTGAGTGTTTTGATGAACCCTGAAAGGCACGAGAGTAATGTTTATTAGTATCCTGACACCTGTCAGGTTTTTTAATAGTGTCACGGTTTCTGAGATTGCATCTCTTCTCAGTGGGCTCTTGTTTAGGAGAT
This sequence comes from Lissotriton helveticus, assembly GCF_964261635.1. Classification (NCBI taxonomy): domain Eukaryota; kingdom Metazoa; phylum Chordata; class Amphibia; order Caudata; family Salamandridae; genus Lissotriton; species Lissotriton helveticus. The sequence goes on along the minus strand of NC_136057.1, from coordinate 527,824,248 downwards.
TCACCCCGTGAGCGTGTAGCATTCTGCTTATTATTTTTTTATTGTTTGTCATCGCATTTCTTTTTAGAAGAATTGGATGCTTGCTTCGAGTTATCCATTTCAGAATTACTTGCCACTTGTGGTTTTCCAGGTCTGGATCCCAAATTATCTCTACATAGTAAAGCATAGATTTATTCGATAATCGTAGGTATTTCTCGCTCCTGTTGCGCAGGAGTGACTTCCCTCAGGCATTGGCATATAGCCACTGCTGCTGCCTCCCCTTTTATGTTGCTTACCATAATTGCTGATACCTGGGTGAAATTGCCCATCAGTTTCATCCCAAAGTCCAGAGCAGGTTCTGCCCTGTACTAGTTCTGTTTTTGTTTCAATCCATCTAGTATAACTGCTATTGAGGGGGTACTTTGAATTCTGATATACACAGCAGCAAAAATTGTGCCCCAAGTGGTACAATCTTCTATCGGAGGCACCATCCCCATTGACAAGTCCATTTCTTTTATGCCCATTTGACTTCTGTGCTTTGGCTTTTGTGTCCATTTTTTATGCTCTACCCAGTCCTTTGTGCTCATTTGCATACCCTATCTCGTCTTTGACCTATGCTTTCCCTTGTGTGCTTTGGCTTTTTGTTGCTCTGTCCAATCTTTGTGCCCACTTTTGTGCTCTTTGCTGTCTTTTTGTGCCCATATTTGTGCCCGTTTTGTTGCCTTGACTCGTTCCTGCTGATTGCTTTTTCTCTTCCCCATTTTTCCCCTTTCTCCAGGACCTCATTGACAAGCATTCCCCTTGACATGCTCTTTCTTGATGAAACCTGGTTCAACAAGTCACACACTCCAGCCATTGCTGAGATCATGCCTCCAGGCTACAAGATCATCTGCCGAGGCAGGCATCACAAACCCAGAGGACATCTTGTGATCATTCAGAAATACAACATCACCAGTACATACGCAATGGATAAACCCACTGCAATCATGGAACAAATGCACTTCCAACTACATATCAGCCAATCTGCAACCATGTCACGCACTCCCTCTTATCAACCACCAGGACCTTACATCCCCTCCAGCAACCTTCTCACCGACTTCATCACTCCCATCGCCATCAGATCAAATGATTTATTACTGCTTTGTGACCTTAGCATTCATTTCAATAACCCAATGGACCACAACGCCACCTCCCTCCGTACACTTCTACATCAAAGCGCCCCACTCCAGGAAATGAAAACCAGCCATCAACATCATTAGCAAATAGAACAACATAGCAGCGGTGCATTGGACCCATACCCTCAGGTCCCATCAGCCTATCCTCACAGGAGACCTACAGAATGATCCATCCACTTCCAACAACTGGATCACAGACTGTATGAACACCTTGGCTCCCACGAAGAAAATCAGGTATGCAAGAACTCATGGTCAAGCATGCTGGTACACAGAAGACCTATGAGACTTTAAGAGCTATTAGTAGAAAGAAGATGAAGAACAAGCCGATACAACACATAACACCTCTAGAGACACCCACAAATCCACACTCAAATAAAAGAAGCCAGGAAAACTGCCCTTGTGCTAAATTTAGAATCCTGAGACAGCATCATCAGAATATTCACCAATCCAACGGCTTCAACCAACACCATCACACGCTCATGGGAACTCTGCGAAGACCTTTCTGAATTTTTCCACAACAAAATACTGACGATCTACACCAACTTTGCACCCCAACCCACCGTAGAAAACATCATTGCGCTACCTCCCATCACCACCAGAAGCGATCACCTTCTAACGAACTGGAGCCCTCTCACCAGAGAAGACTGCCAGAATTATGCACACTATTCATTCAGGGTCCCCCACAGACCTCTGCCCTCACCACATATACACCTAGGGAAGAACACTGATCAGTGTCAAACACACCACCATCATCAACTCCACCATACTTAGTGGAACCTTCCCGGATAGCTGGAAACATGCAGAAGTCAAAGCTCTCATGAAGAAACCCTTGGCCAACCTGAAAGGACTCAGCAACTACAGACCCTTCTCTCTCCTGCCTTTACTGGAGTTCTGGAGAAATAGAACAACAGGCATCTTTCACTCCATCTAGAATAGCAACACCTCATGAACTCCATACAGTCAGGGTTTCGAAGCAACAACAGAACGGAAACCACCCTCCTGGCAGCAACAGACGGCATCTGGTCCATCATGGACATAGGGGAAACAGCTGCTCTCACCCTGATCGATCTCTCGGCAGCCTCTGACACTGTGTCTCCCGTGGTACCCTCATCGCCAGACTCCAGGACTCAGGAATTCAAGGGCCCGCTCTGAAGTTTGTTTTTAGCCATATACAAAATAAGAACAAGTTTTATTTTTGATTTATTTTTTTATTTTTATTGTTTTATAGAGCATGAACTTGACCCTAGGGTATCAGAGTGCTTTACAGGGGAACATAGCAGTGTACAATAGGCAAGGAATCACAATAGTTTAGCGGACACTTAGGAAACAGTGTACATATAATTAACTCTAGATAAGGCCCCCGATTTCTTGAAGAGGTAGGTCGGTATTCCGAAGGGAGGCGCTAGTCCGTATTTGGCCAAGTTCTGTGTATTGGTCAAGGACTGTGAATCGGCAGGAGGCAGCATTTAGGAGATGAATTTACCCATAAGGAAATGTTTTGGTCTCCTTTTTGAAGCATGCCTGAGAAGGGATTCTTTTGATGGCGAGCGGGATAGAGCTCCATATTCTTGGAGCGGATCCGGAGAAAGCCCGGTTATACGTTTTTTTTCTGGAACCGTGCAGGTTGGAGTAAAAGGTCCCTGTTTCTGCTTCGGCCGGATACCACAAGTTTCTGTCAAGGTAGGCAGGGTAGTTAGAGTATAAAGCTTTGTGTGTGATGCAAGCCAGATTGAGTTGGATTCTGGCCTCGAGCGTGAGCCAGTTCAAAGCTTTCAGGTGTAGAGAGATATGGTCACATTTTTTTGAGCTTGTAAGAAGTCTGGCGGCGGCATTAAGGCAGGCTTTTAGGGGTGCCAGGGAGATCTTGGGTAAGCCTGAGAGAGTGGAACAGCCGTATTCCAGTCTAGAGATTACTAGCGCTTGGACTGCACTTTTTAGGTCGGTAGTGTCAAGGAAGGGTTTCAGTTTCCAAAGGTAGCTCAGGTGGAATCTGGATGATTTGGCCATCGAGTTGATGTGGTCTTGCATGTTCAAATTGTAGTCCAGGGTTATTCAAAAAGATTTTGTTGAGTCGACATTGGTCGGTGGGCAATCTATGGCTCTGATAGCCTTGACCCATAACTGCATCTCGGGATTTGTTTTTGGAGTGGAAATTAGGAGAAATTCTTTCTTCTTGGCGTTAAGTTTAAGTTGATTGGAGGTGAGCCAGTGGACGGTTGATTTCAGGGCCTCTTTCAGGGTGAGAATGTCCTCAAGAGAGGAGGCTGTGATGTAGAGCTGAGTGTCGTCAGCATACATATGGTAGGAGATATTCGCTGTGCGTAGTACTTCGGTAAATGGTTCAAGATAAAGGTTGAAGAGGGTAGGGGACAGGGTTGATCCTTGAGGGACTCCGACCTTGACCGGCGAGGGAGCAGATAGTTTGCCGTTAATTAGGAATCGCTGCGATCGGTTTTGGAGGAAGGATTTAAACCATTCTAGAACAGAGCCGTCCAAACCCATCCTCAGTTTGAGGCGTTTGATTAGTTTTTCGTGGTTGACTGTGTCGAAGGCCGAGGATAGATATAGGAGAATTAATAGGCAAGTTTTCCCTTGGTCCAGGGCTTGGAGAGCATCATCAAGAATGTGGAGCATGGTCGTTTCAGTGCTGTGCCCAGGTCAGAAACTGAATTGGAAATCATCGAGAAGGTGGAAGTTGTTGATGTGCTGACTTAGTTGCTGTTGTACACACTTCTCCAACACTTTGGCTAGGAGGGGGATGTTGGAGATAGGTCTGAAATTTTCGGGGATGGCTGGATGCAGCGATGGTTTTTTCAAAATAGGGAGGACTTGACCGGCTTTCATGGAGTCAGGAGTGGAACCCTGCTGGAGCGAGGCGTTAATTATTGCAGTCCAGCTAGGAATAATGGATTGGGCGACAGCCGCAAGGCAGTTGGGAGGGGAGCGGGTCGTTAAAATGGTTATTCGGGTTTAGGGACGATAAGATTTTAGAAACGGAGTCTTCCTCTTAGAGGTTGAAGTCAGTCCAGAGTGCTTGATTTTTGGGTAAAGATTGTGGGGGCATCGTAGGAGGAGGGGGAGGCAGGCCAGGAAGGGATAGAGAGTATGTGGCGGCACTAAGTCCATCTTCTAAGGCTGCAATTTTGTCCAGGAAGGAGGAGAATTCCTCAGATGATATTAAAGCCTTGGGGGCTTCTTTCGAGGTTTTGACCAGTTTATTGGATTGGTGTTTGACCAGATCAAAGAGCTTATGAGGTCTGTTCTTGGCGTTCTCAAGTTTGGATCTGAAAAATTCTTCCTTTGATTTCAGGATGCTTTTGTTGTAGGCATTTCTGGCCTGGCGGAGAAGTTTTAGATGAGCGGCGGAGGGGTCCTGCCTCCAGATTCTTTCGGATTACCGAGGCATCTCCTCTTATTATTGAGAGGTCCAGTGAACCAGGGGTTCCTATCTTTAGTTTGGGTTCTTTTTAGCTTTAGTGGGCCTAGGTCATCCATAATGTTTGAGATAGTTGCGGAGTAGTGGTTATTGAGGTCATTGACCGTTGAGCAATGTGGGGAGGGGGGGGGGGAGATCAGATTTGCAGCGAGCCTCCAGCTCATTGTGGTCCAGCTTTCTAGTATCTCTAATCCAGCGTTTGGAAATTACTGGTTGAGGTGACCTTATCTTGTGGGTGCCAAGTAGCAGGAATGCGATGGCGTGGTGGTCAGACCAGTCGCACGGGTCTATGGAGATAAGCTTGACTGTTGATTCCTTGGAAATGATCCAGTCAAGGATGACCCCTTTTGAGTGTGTTGGGAGAGAGCAGGTTTGGGTCAGGGCTTGATCGGACAGGAGGTCTTTGATGGCGTTGACATGAGGGTCCTTGGGGTCATTACAATACAGGTTGAAATCGCCCAGGAAGATATCTTTGGAATTGGAGGAGAACTTAGCAGTAATAAGTTCCACGAGGTGGTCAGTGAAGGAGTCGTTCGTCCCAGGGGGATGATAGATGATGTGTAGGTTGCACATTAGGGTGGAGTTGTTACAAATGGAGAGTGCGAGGTATTCGCAAGAGTCAGAGGAATCAGCCAGACGTTCAGAGACGCTGAGGTTAGAGCGGTAGATGCAGGCCATGCCCCCTCCTTTCTTGCTGGATTGTCTGTCCAGCCTGGTGATGTTATAGCCGGGAGTGACTAAGAGGTCCAGGCAGGGAGATGAGGAATCGCTGAGCCATGATTTTGTTAGAATAGCTATGTCGAAGTTTTTGTTTAGGGCAGAAGCACTAGGTACACTAGATAAGTCGTATCACAGCTTCCCTTCACAGCCAAACATTCTACATTCTAAATACAGTATACCAATAATTGCAAGTTATGCCTAACACAAAGGAATAGAGAAAAAGCAGATGGTACAATACCACACCCAGCTTGAGTTGGATCACCTCCTTGCTCTCCAACAGAACTCAACGAGTCAGACCTTCCTTTTACAACTCCGAAATCAAGAAATTAATCTGTGGAGTCCACCAAGGCTCCTCCCTCAGCCCAACCCACATAATTAGAGCCCACAGCATCAACACTGTCTCCTAAGCTGATGACACCGGGCGCATCTTCTCCTTCACAGACACAAACAACACCATCAGTACCAACTTCACCTCCCGCATGTCCAAGGTGGCCAACAGGATGAGAGACTACTGCCTTAAACTCAACACGGACAAAACATAGTTCCTGATTTTCTGAACAAGGCTTCTCTTGGGATTCCTCCTGGTGGCCAACCAAATTAGGTCCGACACCCACCCCCACAGACGACGCCAGGAACCTTGGCATCATCCCCTAGACGACAAACTCCCGTTAAAGTAACAGGTCACGGTGTGATTGCATGCTGCTGCCTCGTCTTCAGAATGCTATGCAAGATTTTCAAATGGCATCACAAGCAAGGAAGAAACACTGTCACCCAGGTCCTCATAACCAGTAGACTCAACTATGGCAACACTTTCTACATTGGCATCTCCAACAGGCTCAGACAAAGAATCCAGACCATCGGAAACACCGCCGCCAGACTCATCCTAGACGTCCCCAGAAGCACTCACATCACTCCCTACCTCAGTGAAATAGGCTAGCTACCCAGCCAGAAAGGTTTCCAATTCAAGCTGCTCATAAACACCTACAATGTCCTCCACAACACCGGACCAGCATACCTGAACAACTGACTTCAACTCGACCAACCATTCAGACAGCTACGTTCTATCTTTATCTCCTCCACACATGTCCCACGCAGCCACAGAAAAATGTCCTTCATGGCAGCCAAGAACTGAATTTAATTTCCTCAACACATCAGTACAGTTACGTTACTTCACTCCTCAATTTCCACAAGAAACTGAAGATCCGCTGTTCAACTAAGATTACCTTCCAATCCACATTCCTGCTCCAGAGCATGGATACCCTCATGGGTGATCAGCTGCACCATACAAATCGATTTAGCATAACGTAGCATAAAACAGAGTGCCCATGGACTTTGAATCTCTTCGCTGCTCTTGTAGGCTGTCAGCCCTGATAGTCTTAGATTTTGAAAAGGAGTTTGATTCTTTGTCCTAGCCCTTCACGTTTCAGATGCTGCATAAAATTAACTTTGGTCTACTGTTCATAGCATACGCCTGACTCTTCTATTCCTCTTCTTGGGTGCAAATAGGTCTTAATGGCCTACTCATTCTCTTTGCCGATTGAACGAGGGACAAATAAGGGCTGCCTGCTTTCCCCACTCCTATTTAGCCTGATGATCGACCTGCTCGCAGCACCGATCGAAACGATCGAAACAATGCTCAAGTGTGGGGAGTGGACTGGGGTTGCAGCGTGGAGGACAGGTGTAGGAAAGTAGGATCTGCTTTCATGGTTACCCCCACGTTTTGCCTGGTGTCAGTGTGTTTTGACTGTAGTCTGCTGGGATCCTGCAAATCAGGACTCCAGCTACTGTGTTCTCTCCCCTAACCTGACTCTTGTAAGCACTTTGGTACGTCTACAATTGACTACTGGTGTACCCTTATCAGTCCCTAGTATATGGTACTAAGGTACCGAGGGCATGCAGCATGTATAGTGCCACCCATGGGAGTCCACTTAAACTGTTAATACAGGCCTGCCATTGCAGCCTGTGTGAGATTGTGCTTGCACCTTTCACAAACAGATATACATTTCCTTATATCTGAGGTCACTGCAACTAAAACCTATAAGTCATCCCTATGGTAGGCTCTTCAGTCCTGAGGGTAGGGTGCTTTGTTACAAATGTGAGGGTATGCCTGCATGAGCAGGAAACCCCAACAAACCCCGGAGTGGATTCTCCAGGCTTTGTAAGTTTAGTCAGACATTTTAAGGTATATAATGGACATCAGTCATTACGAGATGCATAAATGCACATACTAATATGGCTGGCAGTGTCTGAAAGACATGGCCACCATATTGAACCCTTTTCCGCCCGGTCGACATGTCGACCTGGCGGAAAAGGGGCGGACGGACTTTCCATCCGCCGCGGACCCCCCAGCCATTATAATATGGCGGGGGTCTTTCTACAGGCATGGTGAGCAGATCCGCCCGCCATCCTAATGGGGCCCTAGGACTTCGACTGGAACCAAGACTGCATCAAGGAAGACTCCTGCTGCTCTTGGTCTCACTGTTCTTCAAGTATTCTGCGTCATCAGTGTATGTGCTTCATCCCAATTCTCCAGAAGGCCTGTGGGCCTCAAGGTCATCCTAAGTAATCTTGGAGTGAAGGAGTCACTCCCATGCATCTGCAGGCATCTCACCAAAGCTGACCGGTCTGCTGCTCTTGTCGTCCTATGAACTTCCTGAGGCCCAGCAACACAGGGGGAGGTTCTTCAGCTCCCTAGAGGCCTGACCGGTCTTCTCTGCAATTTTGGGGACAGTATCCATGGTCGTAGCTACCGGGACCAAACCATTTTACACCGCATTGACTTGCAGTTGCCAAGGCTTGTTGACTCTGCCCTCCAGAGATATTCGGGCTACAAGAAAACCCAGTCTTCAGCACCTTATCCCTCAAAGATCAGCATTCTCACTGCATCCTTCGTACAGTGGGACTCCATCTTTGATGAGCTGCTTTAGGTCCTCTTGTGACTCCTGTGCATTCAGCCTGTGGGTCCTCACAAGGGTCTTCCTTTGCTTCAGTGGGCTCTCCTTCTTGCTCAGGCCTGCTCTGACTCTCCTGCACATGGTGGGTCCCTTGAACCTTGTTGTTTCCAATGTTCGTATATTTTCGCTTTCACGCCATTTGCAGCTACCAAGGCTGGTTCGTGCTCCCGCCGGACACTGACCACCTAGACACTGACATCCAACGTGGGGCAGCTTGAGCAGGGATCCTGGTATTCCTCAGCATCGCCTGGTCCTCACAGCTGCGGCGACAAGGTAACCATCTTCACTCCGTAACCTCTTGACATCGGTGGGCATTGCACTTCCGTGCCTCCTGGTCACCTCCGGGTGACAGAGACTTTGTCCACGCTGCTTGCAGGTTCCCCTTTCAATAATGCACCCTTGGATTCCACCGGACTACTTCACGGGATTCTCCAAAGGCATCTTCTTTGAAGTCTTCCGTTGTCATCTACAGCAAGTTCCAATCTCAATTCACCTCTTTGCACCCGGCCTCCCTAGTACAGATAACCTGGTTCCTGGGGCATCCACAATTGGGGTGGCTCTCCAACCTTTCATCTTCCAAAGGATTTCTTCGGGGTCCTCTGGGAAGGGTCCTTCTTAAAAACTGCTACCACAACTTCTCCATTGACTTCTTTTGGGTACACAGCTGTGTTACCACTCTGCACACAGCCTCTGTCGGGCTCTTTGGTACTTACCTTAGGTGATTCCTTTCATCCCCAGCTCCTCTGAGTCGTCTGGTCCAAGTTCCGTTCTCCTTTGCAGTTCACATTCCACTTTCTTAGTATATGGTTTGATCTCCCCCTGGAGACCAGTGTACATTTGTGCTACTTACCTGATTATTTTCAAATATTCTTTTTCTATTGTTATCTCTGGGTAGGAGAAATACCAATGTGTTAGTGATTGTGTTACATAATAAATAGAGTTGTTTTTAATAAATACTGTATGGTTCTTTTTCATCTAATCTACTGTTGATGAAATGTTGTAAACCATGCTGCTTTACACTCCTTCAAGATAAGCCTGAAGGCTCCTCTCCACAGCTACTACTTTGAGAGCTTTCTATTATTATCAAACACCACTACGAGAGTTGCATGGATTAGTGCAAGGTGCACTGCTCCTTAGGGTGTGCACCAGATACTAAGCCAGCCTCCTACAACCGGGTTTCTCTCCAAGCGGACAATATGCTTCTCTCCCTAGAGCGACAGTGTCTGTTGATCTCTGCACATCTGTCGGAGGTTGATGGTCTACAGAGTCCTCAGGCCTTCAAGTGAACTGGCTTAAATTAGTATTGAAGCTGGTAGGAGCGACCAACAAGGTGGCCCTTCCCGAGGCACTAGCCTTCCGTCCTCCTTAAATATTTGGGCATATACATCAGACAGGTACTAGATGACTACAGGGAACTAACTTAGACTACAGCTTGCAGCCTAGGGACGGCTCCCAATCTCAATTATTGGGCGAGTGGCCCTGTATAAAATGATATCCCTCCTGCAGCTACTTTACATATTTCAAAACTGCCCATACTCGCTGCCTAACACTTTTTCAGCGGGCTCCGAGCCACATTATCTGCTTTCACATAGGACAGTAGTCTCTCATAAGTGTCGTTCAGAATGGTGTTGCAGCCACCATGAAATATAGGGCTGGGAGTCTCAAATATACAGCTTTACTACTGGGCAGCCTCAATGCTCCCTATTAACGACTGGCTAAAGAGGCGATCCCATGGTCTGACTTGAACTTTTTAGGAGGTGGAGAGGTATGGGGTACTGAGCTCCTATACAGGGCTAGGGCATGACAGACCTTCTCCGAGCTAGCTTTGGTTACCCAAAAGGGCACGACGTATGCACACAATACTGGCCATCCACCGAGCCGAGAGTGGGACAGCACAAACAGGGACAGAATCACTGTAAGGTATGGTTGACTGTGCCCTAGCAGAGGACACAGTTTAAAAAAGCAAAAAGAATAAATGATGGACGGAATGCTAAACAATGCAAACATTCCCCCCTAGTCACAAAGATGTGGACTTAATCCATCGCTTTGTTCCTCACCATGTCACCCCAGTTCGACCCAGACATATGCAAATCAGTCTTCCTCATGGGAACAGTCCAGCCCGAACTGCTAAGCCAGGTCCTCCCTGGACCACAAACAAGCATCCTGGGGGACTGGAATCAGGGTATCAGCCCTCATTGGCCAGGCTAGCTGGCTAATGAGAGTCATAGTGAGCACACAACCCATGTCTGAGAGCAATGAGCATTCAATATACGCTTCTCTTCCCAGCCCGAAAAAAGGTCATCTTCAACTACAAAACACTGTTTTTAATATCCCGGAGGTGGCATTGGAGTTAGCGGAAGATAAACGTGTCTTCCCTAGAAGAGGGGTTCACTGACCCCACAGAGCCCGAGGATGGCACACAATAAAACCATGGCGGCTCGGGACACTGGGTAATGGAACCCTCCAATGGGCATTGCAATTGACTTAGGAAAGCCAGATCAAAAGACATGAACACAGTAGATCTGGAGAAAAAGGTTATGAGGGCCCCACTATGTGAACAAGCGCAAAGGACACAGATCCTTCACCAAGAGTAACGGAGTGTGAAGAACTTCGGATCACTTATAATGCAAGAGGTAAATCTGAAAGACACAAATTGAAGGGACTGTATTATGATTAACCTAGGTTACATGGTTATGGGGGAGACCACAAACCACCCAGAGTTAGGGAGCTGGGCAGTATTGAACCCGCACCCTGGAGGAAGCAGGCACCACAATTAGTTTGTTCAGTTTTAGGGGTTTAACTTTATACCACACCAAGGTAAACAGATGCACACAAAAAAACTACACTGATGAAAAATGTTTACAACAACTAAGCCCAAGGTCCCCAGATGAGTGACAAACCTGATAACGACAACCTGAAGTTTTTATTATGGAACAGCAACTAGCAAAATTAAAATATGTATGGAGAAACGCGCCAGACTTAGTACTGCTGCAGGAAACTCACCTGTTGGGTACATGTTGTAAATTTCTTAATAGAGGGCAATGTAGATTACTGGCATGTTGGATGTACAAGGGGATCAAAAAACGTGGTTGTACTGGCATGGAAATTCCTCCCTTTCAGAGTACCATGACCTGGATTGACACAGACAGATGTTATGTGCCAGTGCAGATGAACATTGCTGCTCCTAAACAAATGTGTTGCACCTACATAGTAAAGGAAAGCTTGATCAAGAGACTTGAACACAGTAGATCTGGCGAAGGAGCAGGTCATGAGGGCCCCACTATTTGAACAAGCGCAAAGGACACAGATCCTTCACCAAGAGTAAAGGAGAGTGAAGAACTTCGAACCACTTATAATGCAAGAGGTAAATCTGAAGCACACAAATTGAAGGGACTGTATTATGACTAACCTAGGTTACATGGTTATGTGAAGACCACAAACCACCCAGAGTTAAGGAGGTGGGCAGTATTGAACCTGCGTCCAGGAGGTAGCAGGCACCAGTTAGTTTGTTCAGTTTTAGGGGTTTAAGTTTATACCACACCACACCAAGGTAATCAGAGGCACACAAAAAGCAACACTGATGAAAAATGTTTACAAAAACTGAGCACAAGAACACCAACGAGTTAACTAGCAAAATTAAAATATGTATGGAGAAACGCCCCAGACTTAGTACTATTGCAGGAAAGTCACCTGTTGGGTACTTGTTGTAAATGTCTTAATAGAGAGCAATATAGATTACTGGCATGTTGGACGTACAAGGGGCTCAAGAGAAGTGGTCATACTCAGGGCTCGACAAATCCACTCGACCGCTCGCATTTGCGAGGTAAATTTTATGAGGTTGAGCTATTTTTAGGTCCTACTCGCCCTTTCTGGCGAGTAGGAAACATACTAACTTTTGTCCTCCGTCTTTCAAAACGGAGCAAATGTGACAAGATAACAAGATTTAAAGGCCTTTTTGTTGCTCACAAAGCAAATGAGTAATGAAGATGTCTTTAAATCTTGTTATCTTGTCACATTTGCTCCGCTTTCAGAGACGGAGGTCAAGTAGGTTACTGTTAGGTCGAGAAGTTTTTTTAAAGTACTTGACCTGCAGGTCTAGTACCATTTTCCAGATTTCTCGAGCCCTGATACTGGCATGGAAATTCACACCTTTCAGATTACCATGACCTGGATCGACAGAGACAGATGTTATGTGGCAGCGCAGATTAACACTGCTGCTCCCAAACAAATATGTCGCACCTATACAGCAAAGGTAAGCATAGTCCTAAACTCTTGAAAGTGGAGACAACCATACACCTAGTGGGTGGGGATTTTACGGACAGGTCACAAGCTTGTGCAGTGTTCCCACAAGCACTCACAAGGTTGCATAATTCATCTGCATGTTGAACCTGTTGGATGTTTGGAGACATAGACAGACTCAAGTTCATGTTTCTCAAGGGGCCACAGGTCTTTCACCCACCTGAATTATGCATTCGTCTCCATGGGAGAGACCATGGTGATCAGGTAGACAGAATACCTGGGGTGAGAATTTGAGTTGTTGGTTGAGGAAGGTGCACCGCTACTCAAGCAACAGCCACAATCCTTATCAGGGTGAACCACAAAAGTTACTAAATTAATCTGTGCTTAACCCTCTGGTAGCTTGTCACAAAAGCAGTCGGGCTTAATTTAGAAGCAAGGCAGAAAGTATTTATGCAGCAAACAAACAATAATAAAGTGAAAACAGAACACTGAAAAAATCCCACAATTTAGAAAATAGTGCCTAAAATCACAAAGCAACAACTGTGGGTCTGGTCTTTTCAGACTTCAACAAAATCACAAGTTCAGGCTGACAGTGGTCAAATGCAGGCCAGATACAGGGACCAGGTTAGGCTTGCTGAACAAAGTACCTTAAATCTAGGTTCTGAAGCCTTGTGAGGTCTCTCATCGAGAATGCATCATACAGGGGCCATTCCAATGAGTTGCAGCTCTGATGTAAGGTACAGCATCGAGTATGCTTTGTACAGTGGCAGTTCAAAAGAGCTGCGGGCTGTGATGCAAGGTCCTGTGTTGAGAATGTGTCATGCAGTGACATTTCCAAAGAGCTGATGGGTTCTGCATTGGGGATTCATTATACAGTGCCCATTGTGATGCGGAGCAGCAAGGTAATGCCCCATGCTGCATCAGTTCTGCTAGGACCACAGCTGGGATGGCACAGTACCTTCAGGCCCACTCCAAGGGTCCAAGAAAGGGGTGGCACCACTAGGAGCCAGGACGCACAGTAGGCAGAGTCCCTGGAGCAAGGTTCAAGGTGGTTGGAGCCTTTTCTGTCCCAGAGGTTCTGATCAGGAGGCCAGCCAACTAGCCCTTGAAGTCACTCTGGTGGTCCTGGGTTTAAGATTCAGGACCAGTCCTTCACAGTCAGGCAGCATGGCAGTCCTTCTTGGAGGAGAGCAGCAGAGCAGTTCTTATGAGTCTTCCACAGATCCAGAACTGTACTGAAGCGTTGAGTCTGAGGGACCACTATATATATATCAGATTTAAGGGCTTTATTCTTCAGAATGATTATATTACTAACGCTTAGTTAGCTCATTTATGGAGGTTCTATGGTCTACTTTCATTCTCAGAACATGGTTGCTCCAACAATCACTGCTTGTAGACCATAGAACCTCCATAAATGAAGGTAAGTGTCAGTATTATAATCATTCAGAAGAATAAAAAATAGAGCCTTTAAACATGCCATATGTAACGCCTCCAAGAAAGAGAAATACATATCAGGCGACAAAACCCCATGCACAGGCAAAGAACACATAACGTGGTAAAGTTGGCATTACCCTCACATAGGGAAGCATAGCCTTGGTAAAAACCACCTCACGCAAAAGCAATCCGTACACCCCTTATTGCAAAGTAAAGTGCACCCTGCCAAAACTAAAGAAAAGGACTGCAATCAAATGAAGGACCGGTCAAATAAGAATGTCCTAGAAGAAAACTTGGTCAATTAAGCCCAAAATTGCAACATAGTGAAAATTAGGAGTAGATATAATCAATATACATACTCTCTGTATAAGAGGTCTCCCATAGGGCATAAGCAAGATGTCCCTATAAGAGATACTGTAAATCAAAAGTAATACATACCAGCAAATTGAACTACTTCCAAAGAAGCATGAGACATTGGTAAACTTCCTAACCGGAAGAAACATCACAAACAAAATGACCTCTTGAGCATGAAGCCCATGATCAGAGGAAAAAAGGGACAGGAAAAGCCAATACAGTAGGTATCCTTGTATCACATAACCTGTCAAAGACAATATTGAAACAGTAATATCTGCTAACTGCAGGAACACCACATCAGGTGTCACCAACATGCAGAACTTTTGCCACCATGGCACCACCATAACATGGCCAGCCGTGTAAGAACCAAAAGATTAATTTCCCCTTAACAGCCCTAGTAAAGGGAAAAAATCAAATAGATATATAATTTGGAAAAGAGAAGTTAGGACTCTGTCTTACAACTTCTATCACAGAATGCCATAAAGCCAAGTCGGCCTGGGCATTAAAAAGATGGGTGCCATCGAAGGACATATCGACAAAAGCAGCTTGGCCAGCCTCTGGCCTGAGGTACTTAACCAGGCACAACGACGTAGCGACCTAAAGGATGCTATGGCCAGACCTACTGAATCAGTGGTATCCATGGCACATCTAATAATTAGCTTAGCCGCCTGTTGGCCATCACAAGTCAACTGTTCTATATTAAAACAGAGGCCATCTGGAAGCGATGGCTACATAGTGTGCAAGAAATCCCAATGAGCATTAGAAAAACACCCAAGATCACAAGACATGTTAGTGGACCTTAGAGCAGAACTAGTTGATGAAAAAATATGCCTGCCACATGAATCTTGCCTCATAGAGTCTCTATTCGATGGAACATTAGGTAGAGAATCCATATCCTGTCAGGTTGAAATCACCTGAACTACCAAACGATGCCAGGTAGGATGCTTGAAGAGACAAGCTGGATCTCCAGGAGCATGCAAGTGCCAGCTTGATATAGCATGATCCACCGAGACCCCCCTATTAGGCTTAGCGCAAGTGCCCAAAAATATGTCGTACAGTGCCTCACTATAGGAGAGAACAGGCTCCACCCCTGTCTGAGCTTGATATAGGACATGATTCAAGGGATCAGTGGACTTCTCCAGCGTAGGAAGAGAGAATTTGAAAACCATAGCCACTCTCCTTAACATATCTGCAAAAGAGGAACTCGCCTCAGTAGCAAGACTGTGAGAAGACAGAAGTCCTGAGGCTGGAAAAGACTCCAGCCCACTAGCCTAACCAAGTACAGAAAGCCTACTCTCCTTTACCAGAGGCAGAATAGTGTCAGCAACAGGCTGTAATAACCCAGACTCCTCCGTTTTACCTCTTTCAGAAGCCCAACAATGAGAGGAAAGAGGAAAATCAACATTCCCTCCAGGTGGCTCCATCAACATCACATCTGACGCCGAACGACGCCAAAAAGGCGACGCCTCGACACCAAGAGTAGGAGAAATGCCTCCGACCGGCGCCGCTGATGTCAATGCAGGAGTTGGTTGATCAAGAATAGACGCCAAAGGTGGAAACCCAGAAGGGCTGTGCACCAGCACCAAAGTGGAGTCGGCCGACCGGCGCCCCCTTCACAACTCAGACGGCCCAACAGATACCGAGGGTGAATCCCACAAGCATGACTTGTATCTCCTCCATGGGGTCCGACAGCGCTCCGGGGAAAGGAGGAGGCCCAAAGATGAGATGCAAAGAATTATAGTATACTCTCATTTGGGCCATCAATGCCCTGGTTCTCGGAAAGATGGGGAGGCACAGGGCAAAGATGCATCTGGACACCTTAACCGTAGAGCAGGAGGAACTGTGAGAGACGGAGTCCCCATGTGGTGTAGTCAACAGGTGCCGCAACTTCAATTGCCTATGAAAACATTTAGATGTTGATGGAGAATGATGTCCCCTTGAACAGCTCCAGCTCCTATAAAGGCGCGTGCCTCTGAAAGAGAAGAAGACAACAAGGCCGACGTGAAGTGTCAGAAGACCAAGTCAGCCACGCCACCAAGAGCTTTATTTGGCATTGCTTGAGGGTCTTCGGCTTCAGCTTCTGGCAGGAGCCGCAATCTTCGGAGTCGTGGTGTTCTCCCAAACTCCATATACACACGGAATGCGGATCTGTAGCTGACATTTGTCATTCACAAGACCCACAAGATTTAAAGCCTGAAGACCTGAGAAAAGACTCACTGTTCTAACCCATAAATACTGTCAAGTAGGCCAGAAAAGGGCCCGAGGCATCGCTTCTCCTGATCTGCGTTGCAGCGTGAAAAAGAAGAAACCAACATCCGTGCACCGGAGGGGACTTATATGACTCCACAACAGGAGTCAACGTCATCACAGAGTCATTCAACGCCGTTCCCTGGCACGCAATGGTGCTGCTGAAAAATGTACGGGTCCAGTCTGATGCCTGGGGATTATTCACAAGATAAGGAATCTTGGGATAGATGTCTCTATCAGATAACTAGTTTTTTATTACCAGGACAGGTAAAACTTAAATGTACATGTCCAATATTTCAATTACAATGTTCCCTGCCCTAAGGGCTGTCTAGGGCCTCCTTTAGGGGTAACATATATGCAATAGAAAGGAAGACTGAGACTTTAAGAAGAGGTTATTCTGCAAAGACAAATTGCATTGGCAGTTTAAAACTGCATACAGCCTGCATTGGCAGACCTTGGACAGGTTGTAAGGGTTACTTAAGTGGGTAGCTTATGATGTGCTGCAGGCCCACTAGTAGCATTTCATTTACTAGCCCAGGGTATATGGTATATCGTTTTACAAGGGACTTAAAAATAAATTAAATATACCAATCAGGAGTAAGACAATTTTACCATGTTTTAAAGGAGAAAGCACATGCACTTTAGCACAGGTTAGCAGTGGCAAAGAGCGCAGAGTCCTACAACCGACAAAAAAGAGTTAAGAAACTAGGAGGGTTTAAGGCAAACAATTGGATGTAGGTCCAACAAGAGCCTACATTAGAGGTGACTTGTGTATCAAAAAGGACGGTTTAGGCCTGGCAAAAGCTTTATTTTGCAAGGTCAAAATGGTAGTTTAAAACTTAACACACAGGCTGAAAAGGCAGGCCTGAAACATATTTAAAAAGTCTGCTTAAGTAGGTGGCACAATAAGTGCCACAGGACTACTAGTAAATGACACACAGATGATGGACGGAATGCAGAGCAAATAAAGCATTCTCTCTAAGTCAAGAGATCTGGGTTAAATCCTCCTTTCTTTTTCTCACCATGCCACCCCAGTTTAGACCCAGCCATTTGAAAATCAGTCTTAACCTATGCCTCATGGGAACAGTCCAGCCAGAACTGCCAAGCCAAGTCCTCCCTAGACCAGAAACAATCATCCTGGTACTGGTTTCAGGGTATAGTAGTAGCATTTAGTTTACAGTGTCTGGGTACATGTAGTACCCCTTTACTGGGGATTTGCAAGTAAATGTAATGTGGCAACTGGGTGTAATCCAATGTTACCATGTTTAAAAGACACAAGTCCTTTAACACAGGGCAGCAGTTGAAAAGAGTCCTAAAACCAACAAAAACGGGTTCACAAAACAGGAGGGGTGAAGGCAAAACACGTGGAAACTAGCATCTCAGACCACTCCCCGCTTAGGGTGATGCTGGATAAGAGGAGGATACAGGCACAAAAAAACAAGGAGACTGGATGCATGGAGTTGTAAGACAGAGAAATCGTACAAACCCTCCACATCGACTCAAAATGATACTGCACAGAGAATGTGGGTACAGTAGATTCCCTTCTTACACTCTCGGAAGCGTACAGAACCATCTCCAGAGGCAAGGTGCAAAACCTAGTCACACAACACAAGAGATGTAGGGTGAGACAGTTAACAAAGTTAGAAGGGGAAATACTAGAAAAGGACAATTAGTACCATGAAATTTGGCAATAAGATCTCCTGGTTTACTGATAGAATATCGATGTTACAAACATCGATGTTCTAAATATCGACTGCAAAACTATCGACTCCAATACCTTAACAGGTAAGTGCAAAAATATCGAAGCAAATATCGAAGCAAAAATTTCAAAGTAAAAAATATTGATTAAAAAAAATATCTACAGAAAAGAATATATGGTAAATATATTAAATATTAATATTATTTTTAACAAAATAAATTACATTTAATATACATTTTAACTAAATATAACAAATAAACGTAATTTAAAAAACTATAAACACACAAACATAAAAATGTATACATATACATATATTTACTTAAAAAAAATATTAACTATTATCTTTAACTAATTTTTAAACTTTAAAATTATGTAAAAATAAAATATATATATCAATAATTGAAAAAAATCTATAATAAATCATAAAATTAAACTATCATTTCCCAATCCGCAACATTAGGGAAAGTGTTGGATAGCGGTGGGGTAAAAATGACTAATTCCTACTCCAGTGAATGCAAAAGGAGGGTAAGTGTTGGATAGTGGAGAAATTAAATTTACTATTCCAACACCAGTGAGTGCAACAGTAGGGAAAGTGTTGGATAGCGAAGGGGCAAAATGACTATTCCCACTCCAAAGAGTGCAACAGTAGGGAAAGTGTTGGTTAGCGGAGGGGTAAAAATTCCTATTCCCACTCCTGTGAGTGTAATAGTAGGGAAATGTTGGATAGCGGAGGGGTAGAAATTAGTATTCTCACTCCAATGAGTGCAAAAGTAAGGTAAGTGTTAGATAGCGGAGGGGCAAAAATTCCTATTCCCATACCAAAGAGTACAACAGTAGTGAAAGTTTTAGATAGCTGAGGGGTACAAATTACTATTCCCACTGCATTTAGCACAAAAGTAGGGTAAATGGTGGATAGCAGAGAAACAAAACTTACTAATAACACTTAAACAATTGATAAAAAACGAAAAATATATATTTTTTCAAATCATAAAAATAAACAATATTTTAAAAATATAAAATATATATATTAAACATATAAAAAGAACACATATCATATTAATTACATATAACAAAAACCTACAAATGATATATAAAAGAAATTAATAAATACATTTTTAAACAGTTATTATTTAAAAGTAGCAAATATTAAACAAAAATTTAAATTAAAAAATAATGTATTTATTTTATTTCCTACCGTATAACACCACACCAATAACAAAACACTTCAAAATTTTTAATTGAATATATTTTCATAATTAACGTAATTAATAATCAATTAAAAAATCTTATTAATAAAACAAATCATTGAGTACACATGCTTTAACACTATAATATCCACAAAACACACCTAAATTAAACTATAAAAGAAAACACAATTAAATATTATTTTTTAAAGATAAACTATTACTATTAACAATTAATAATTAAATATTTTAAAATGTATTTAGCCCCTTCGCTGCTAGGCCTTCCCCCCCCCCCTGTGGCTATGTGGGGTAGTTCTCGCTTAGGCTCCTGTAACTTTTTGACCACATAAGGTATCCACTTCAAATTTGCGTCCTTTTTTTCCAACATCATGGGGATTCTAAAGGTACCCAAGGTTTGTGAATTCACCTGGAAAGGACACAGAAATTAGCCAAAATACAACTAAATACTGTTTTTTTTTAAAAAATGGGAAAAAAGGGCTACAGATGAAAGCGTCTGTTTTTTTCCCTACAAATGGTATCAAACAAGGGGTTATGGTGCTGAAATCACCATCTTCCCAGCTTTCAGGGACAAGCAGACTTTTGTAAGAAAACTATAATGTTTTACATAGTTTGGGCATTTTTCTGAGACATAGCCTATTTTTGCTATTTTTTGTGCTTTCAACCTCTTTCCTGTTAATGGTAGAAATGGGTTTGAAAGCAATAATGGAGCCTGGAAAGCTATACATTTTAAAAAAGTAGACAGAATTCTGAATTCAGCAAGGGGTCATTTGTGTAAATCCTTTAAGATCTCTTTATAGAAACTAACCGTTGAATATAGGAAAATTGAAAATTAGTTAAAAAAACAGCCATTTGTATCAACGTTTTCCCCTGTACCTTCTTTTAATTATGAGAGCTCTCCGATAGCAATATACCATTACATCCGCTAGACCTTTCTGATTGTGGGGATATATAGGACTCGTAGGTTCACCAAGAACCCGACGAACCCAGAACCAATAAATGAGCAGCGTCTTGCAATGTTTTTTTATTATGTACCGGGTATATAGCAATTCATTTGGGAAAATATATACATGGAAAATCGGTATGAAAGACACCTATGTATTTCTGAAATTGCTACAAAATATAGAGTTTAGAAACAGGAGATATTTGCACATTTCCCAAATTGTGGGTACCCATACTAGCATGAGAATTATAGGTCATTTTTCAAAATGACTTCTTTTTTACACATTGTCTTTAATTTGGAAGGCAGAAATGCATCTATAGTCAATAGGTAATAACAGTTGCTCTACAATTCTGTGTTACCCGAAGTCTCCAGATAAAAATGGTACTTCACTTTTTTTTGCAAAGTGCCTAACTGGAGATTTTGAACCCTAGATCTGCCGGCACCTAGGGAAACCTAGCAAACCTACACATTTTTAAAAATTAGACACCCAGGGAAATCAAGGGTGAGGTGACTTGACTGGCTCTCGCCAGGTTCTGTTACCCAGAATCCCTTGCAAACCCAAAAATGTGTCCCAAAAAAATCATTTTCCTCACATTTCAGTGGTGGAAAGTTCTGGAATCTGCGTGTATCCACAAAATTCCACCCACCCCGCGTTCCCCAAAGTCTTCCGAGAATAATGGTTCCTCACTTGTGTGGGTAGGTCTAGGGCCCGCGACAGGAAATGGCCCAAAACGCAACGTTGACACACAACATTTTCACAGTGAAAACGGACCCTTTTTTTGCAAAGTGCCTAGCTCTAGATTTTGAACCCTAACTCTGCCAGCACCTAGGGAAACCTAGCAAACCTATACATGTTTGAAAACTAGACACCCAGGGGAATCCAGGACGGGGTGACTTGACTGGCTCTCACCAGGTTCTGTTACCCAGAATCCCTTGCAAACCTAAACATTTGTAAAAAAAAAAACTCACACTTTCCTCACATTTTCTGTGGTGGAAAGTTATGGAATATGTAAATGTAAATGTACAGGAATTTATATAGCGCAAATCACCGAGCGGTTTCTAAGCGCTCGCTTAGGGAACCCGTCCTGGTATTCCCCTGTGAGATAACCCCGGCAGGGTATCCGCAAGGTGAAAGCCAGGCATCCCGCCGCGAGGGGCCGTTGTGGAGATTAAGCAAGCTATTGCCCAGAGTCGCTGAGTGTGAACCCGTGAATCGAGTAGGCACCGGAGCGAGAATTGTCGAGCCCATGGACATTTTAGGACTCAAGACCCAGCCGAGCTGGGAATTGAACCCTGGTCCCGGGCTGACCTCTGCTTCCAGGTCTGCCTCCTCTAACCAGTGAGCCACACTTCTCCTGCGTGGATCCACAAAATTCCACCCACCCCGCGTTCCCCAAAGTCTTCAGAGAAAAATGGTACCTCACTTGTGTGGGTAGGCATAGTGCCCGCGGCAGGAAACGACCCAAAACGCTACGTGGACACAACACATTTGCACAGTGAAAACTGACCCTTGTTTTTGCATGGTGCCTTCCGGTAGATTTTGAACCCTAGCTCTGCTGGAACTTAGAGAAACCTAACAAACCCATACATTTTTAAAAACTAGACACCCAGGGAAATCCAGGATGGGGTGACTTGTCTGGCTCCCTTATAAACCTAAGAAGTTGTCAAATACACACATTTTCCTCACATTTCTGTGGTGGAAAGTTCTGGAATCTGCGTGGATCCACAAAATTCCACCCACCCCATGTTCCCCAAAATCGTCCGAGAAAAATGGTACCTCACTTGTGTGGGTGGGTCAAGTACCCGCGACAGGCAAGGGCCCAAACCTATTGAGGCGACTTCAAAATGACCTATCACAAAAAAAACTGGTTTTGCAATGGGGCGTCCCATGAGCTTTTGGCCCCGGGCTCGGCGGCCACCTAGGGAACCCTACCAAACCCACACATTTCTCAAAACTAGACATCCAGCAGAATCCTGTAAAGTATGGCTTGCATGGGTCCCTAAACGTTTTCCCAACCAGAATGCCCTGCAAACCTCAAATTTAGCTGAAAAAAGCACTTTTTCTTCAAATTTCTGTGTGGGAAAGTTCTGGAATCTACATGGATCCACAAATTTCCTACCACCCAGCGTTTCCCCAGGACTCGAGATAAAAATCATCCCTCACTCGCGTGGATGAGTCAAGTACCCACGACAAGCAAGGGCCCAAAACGTATTGAGGAAACATCAAAATGACAAAACAACCTGGTTTTGCAAGAGGGTTCACCTGGGTTTTTGGCCCCGGGATCGAAGGCCATCTTGGAAAACAACCAAACCCACACATTTCTGAAAACTAGACACCCGGGGGAGTCCAGCGTGGTATGGCTTGCATGGATCCCCCAGCATTCCCCCAGGTCTCCTGATAAAAATGATACCTCACTCGCGTGGATGGGTCAAGTACCCGTGACAAGCAAGGGCCCAAAACGGTTGTAGGAGACATCAAAATGATTTATCACAAAACAACCTGGTTTTGCAAGAGGGGTCACCTGGGTTTTTGGCCCGGGCTCAGCGGCCATCTTGGAAAACTACCAAACCCACATATTACTGAAAACTAGACACCCAGCGAGGTATGTCGTGCGTGGATGCCCAATGTTTTCCTACCCAGAATGCCCTGCAAACCTCACATTCAGCTGAAAAAAACAAATTTTACACATATTTTTGCGTGGAATCACCGGGCCGGCACAAATGTCCTACCACACTGCATTCTCCTCAGTCTCCCAAGTAAAATTATACCTCAGTTTGAGGTTTGCAAGGGATTCTGGGTACCAGAACCTGGTGAGAGGCACACAAGTCACCCCATCCTGGATTCCCCTTGGTGTCTAGTTTAAAAAAATGTACAGGTTTGCTAGGTTTCCCTCTGTGCCGGATGTGCTAGGGCCCAAAATCCACATGTAGGCACATTGCTAAAAACAAGTCTGTGCCCAGTGGGCTTTCGGCCGCCCTGGGGGGAAACTGGAGGGGGGGTGGGGGGAAGGCAGGAGGGGTTTCCCCGAAATGCCTCCAAGGGGGGGGGGGGGTCAGAAAGACTGGCTATGTTTTTGGGCCTTGGAGGAATTGGTATGCCCATTCTGGGCAGTACTCACCCCCACACATAAAAAGTGGGCTTCCTGCCCCCCCTAGAAAGACTGTGGCATTGTTTTGGGGAGATGTGGGCATTGGCATGCCCATTCTGGGCTGACCTCAATCCTGAATAAAAATTCCTGAGGCCTAGAGGGCTTTAAACCCCTCCCCCCCACACCCCCGGGGACAGATAAGGGGCTATTGCCCCAATATGCCTCCAAGGAGGAGCAGAAAGACTGTGGTAATTGTTTTTGGGGTGGGGGCATTATCATGCCCATTCTGGACAGCCCCCACCCTACATTATAAAAAAACAAATCCCTTGTACTCAGTGGGCTTTCTGCCCCCCGGGGGCAGATCAGAGGCTATTGCCCCCGTCTGCCCCTGGGGGGAGCAGAAAGACTGTTGCATTTTTCAAGGGAGGGTGGGGGCATTGCCATGCCCTTTTTGGCCAGCCCCCACCCCAACGTCAATACAAAAAATCCCTGGTTTCTAGTGAGTTTTCTGACTCACCGGGGAGCAGAAAGACTTACATTTCTCTGGAGATGGTGCGGGCATTGCCAAGCCCTTTTTGGGCAGCCCCCATCCCAACAACAATAAAAAAAAGAATCCTTGGTTTCTAGTGGGCTTTCCGCCCCCTCAGCAGGGGAGATTGGAGGCTACTGCCGGGGGGGCAGAAAGACTGACATTTCTCGGGGGGGGGGGCATTGCCATGTCCTTTTATGGCACCCCCAACCTCAATAAAAAAAATCCCTGGTTCCTAGAGGGCTTTCTGCCCCCCCAGAGGGGCAGATTGGGGGCTACAGCCCCCATCGGCCCCCCGGAGGGACAGAAAGACTTACATTTCTCTGGGGGGGTGGGTGCATTGCCATGCCCTTTTTGCGCAGCCCCCACCCCAACGTCAATAAAAAAAGAATCCCTGGTTTCAAGTTGGCTTCCCCCCATGGGGGGGCATATTGGGGGCTACTGCTCCCCTCGGCCCCCCAGGGGTGGCAGAAAGTCTGTTGGGGCCAAACAAATATGGGGGGAGCAAAGGCCCTTGCCCAAGGGGCTGCTCCTCCTCCCCGGCACTAGTGGGTGGATCCCTGCTTGGGGCTCGCCCTCTTGGGGTGATCCCCACTAGGGTAGGTTACCATTGGAGATGGGAGATTCTCCCCTTTCCAACAATACCTCTCCCATCTTTTTTGGTGCTCGGGGGGCTGAGATAGCGCCACAAGCACAGAAACTGAAACTAAGTTTCAGTTCGATTTTGTTGCAATGACGATAACGTGCCATGCGGGCGATCGTCATTGTAATGAAATTCAGAAATATGCCTGGGAAGGTTGGGGAAGCTCTTCCCCACCTCCCCAAGCAAAAAAAATGGGGAATCCCTCTGCTGTCTGCATCAGAGGGATTTCCTGAGCATGTGCTCATGATGGAATGGTTCCGTCATGAGCACACTAGAGCCATTCCGTCATGGGCACAGAAGGGGTTAATACCCACCTTTTACACCTTTAAAAGTAAAAACAACACACAAAAATAAACAATTACACAAAATAAATATCAAATAATTAACATTTATTAACAACTATATAATAATTAATTAAACACAAAATACTCACCACCCTTTACTCCTATAAACAGCACAGGACACACTTAAAATAATTAGCAATTTACTAATTAAAATTATTTAACAAACAATTATTAAT
Organism: Lissotriton helveticus; assembly: GCF_964261635.1. Taxonomy (NCBI): domain Eukaryota; kingdom Metazoa; phylum Chordata; class Amphibia; order Caudata; family Salamandridae; genus Lissotriton; species Lissotriton helveticus. The sequence goes on along the minus strand of NC_136057.1, from coordinate 527,799,085 downwards.
TAATAATACATTACTTTTGACATTTAACACTATAACATCTCAATTAAACATATAATAATAAATAAAAAATATTCAATACATTTAATATAATATAATTAAATTACTTCCCAACCTATTTCCCTATAAACCCACAACCTGCAACAGAACTAAAAATGCAAAATTCAAATAAAAAAATATCAATAAGTACTAAAAATAATCAATTCATTTTATATAATTAAATTACTTCCCACCGTATTCCCCTATAAACCCACAACCCGCTACAGAACTAAAAAGGCAAAAATATAATAAAAACTACTTATAATTTAACACATATATTAAAAATACCAACAAATCTTATACAAAAAACATACATCGCATACATAAAAAATATATACTAAAATACATACCATTAATAAAAAAATCGATATTTTCAACAACTATATATTATATTTTTGCAAATGATATTTTACACTTCGATATTTTGAACATCGATATTACTTACCTAAATTCGATACTCTTGCCCACAAGAATTTGTCTGCCGATATTTCAACCAACGATATTTTAACTCAATATTTGTGTAAATCGATAATATTTTTGATTCTATTTGCCTTCTCTACATCAGAAATCCTGACGTAGGTAGTGACTCTAAAAGAAAAATACCATCATGCCCCACACACGTAGCAGCTAGATAGTACAATCTCATGACTGGGATGAACCTATAAGAAGAGAGGGATAAGAAGAGCCACCAACTGGCTTGGCTTGCAAAAAGAATAGAAACAGATCCGATTGCGGAAAATTATACAGGCAGACTTTGCTAGGATCAAAGAGGACAGAGATATCACATGGGCATTTGCACAATATTACTACGACCAGCCAAATGGTCCCAGAGAAGGACATATCGGATTTTTGGTGGTAACTGGAGCAAGTGGTGGGAGTGGAGGACAGAGATGCATACAGGAAGTCTTATCTTTGGATAAAATATCTGAAGCTTTGAAACTGATAACCAACAGGAAGACAACCGGAACTAATGGCCTCCCAAAAGAGCTGTTCTAGAGTTTGGCACCTGTGCTGGGTGGGCATGTCCTCAACATGTTTAGCGAGGCCAAGGAGATGGGCTGCCTCACTTCCAACCAAGGGAACACAACAATGGCTGCAATTCATAAAAAGGTAAACCTAAAACTGCTTAAGACTCGTACTGTCCTATTTTACTTTTAAATAACGAGGTAAAAATCCTGGCCAATGTACTTGCAAAGAGCCTAGTGAAAGTCATCACTACAGTAGTGAACAAAGACTAGAGAAGTTTATGCTGGGAGGGGCATGGGCGCAACTAGACCTGAACTTTGAGGGCTAACAGTTCCAGCCAGGGCTGGCCTGGCATTGGTCGCACGCGGTGCAACAGTCTTTTTTGGCACCCCTCCCCCATTTCCTCCTTCCCCATGAATTCCCTCCCTCCCACTCACCAACAATCCACCTCATCTCTATAGCTCTTTCTGACAAACATTTTATTTTTTAAAAGCGCTACTCATAGTTTACTCACTCATTTCTATGATCTGCATGGTACATGCTCTTTGTAGCAGGTACCTTAACCCTCTGGGTTGCGTGGGCAACAGGAGTGCCCATGTCAGTGCACATGAGCGATGCGAAAGTGTGAGAGTAGGGTGAGAGGAGTGACTGTAGGTTGAGTGTGGTGACCATATGAATTTGGGTGCGGAATTAAGTGCAGAGTGGGATGAATGAATGTATGGTTTGTGATGGGCTTGAGTGAGATTGCAGAGTGAGCAGTGAGGGAGACAAGAGAGTGAAGTGCCCCCTGAGAGCAGGGTGAGAAGTGTGCTTGTGTTAATGCAGGGTGAGGTACATGGTGCACAGCGCAAGTGCACTGCGAGTGCAGAGTGAGCGATGTGCTCATGTGACTGCAGGGTAAGTGGAGAGAGAATGGTGTGAGTTCATGGCAAGTGGCATAAGTGCTGTGTGGTCAACGTTAGTGCAGGGTGAATGGTGTGAGTGCATGGTGATCAGTGGGAGTGCATTGTGATCGCTGTGAGTGCAGGGTGAGTGTTAAAGTGAAGAGTGAGAATGAGGAGTGTGTTGTCTGAATGCAGGGTGCATTCCCAGACACTTGAAGTAACTCAGCATGTTATTGAGGGCTGGTGTAAGGTTTCAGATATAAATGAAACTATTGCTATTTTGGCATTACTCCGGGAAAGGGCCGGACTGGAATTGGCGAGCACCGTGCGTTTTCGCAGTAGGCCAGAAGGGTAGAGGCCGTTTTGGACTGGTGAGAGCCGTTTTTGGTACAGGGATCCGGTTTTACAGCAGTGCTGCAATATCTGCCCCCTGTACCAAAAGCCGCTGCAATGTTTTCCCACCACCCTCCCCCACGGCTAGTCCGACTCAATTGCCAAGGTCGGTTTGTGTTCCCAGTCTGACCCTGTTCAGTGATCGAGGGTGGCGTAAATAAATATGTGCTCATCCTGTAACAAACTTCCAGTCTTATGATTAGGGTTGCCAGCTCATTATATTGATGTCCCGGACATTACAAAAATAAGCAGTTACCTAAAGCCTATTTTCAGCACTTATCTGTGCATACTTGGAACAACAAATATAAATAGAAAGCACCTGGGAGCCTGCAAAGAGCCCACACCTACACTGGATGCCTCGTGACCTCACCATCGGCGAGAGGGCAGATACATCCCCTCGCTGGATGAGCAATAAGGTACTGTTCCACCTCCCAGCTGCAAGCATATTCTCGAAATACCGGAGGGCCAAGCCCCTGCTCATTGCGCCCCTGACTTCATTTATCATATATCAATCCTAGTGATTTGCTGAAATATTCCTAGCCATTACGACTCGGTTGAATGAGCCTGAATAATCCGTACAACCTAATCAAATGAAGGCTCACTCACATAGACAGAGGACTAACTGATACAGCAAACCCGAGTTACCATCTTAGTAATAGGAAAAGGACTCGATCTGAACAGTTTTGATTGTTAGACAAAGGACTTGACCTAGATAGCCTAGCTGCATGGAAAGAGAAATAGGACCAATCGACAAATGTACCCCTTTACCAGGCAAACTAGCGGCCATCTTGGAACGACCAATACATTAGGCATTCACCCAGGAAGATAATCTCTGATTGACTAAACCTCAGAACTACTAGACCCCTTATGAGGCGCTGTAATAAATAGGGAGGCCCATCACCTCACATACGCCCTGTTTAGATCCCTTCCCACTCCTACCGCCTAACTATTTGACCTTCCCATCCCCCCCAACAATCGGATCATATACTATGGAGCCGAAGGGCCAACACACCTACTACATCAAATACCCCCCCACCCTCTCAAAAAAGTCAGCAAAAGGCTTCAAACATAACATCCTAAAAGCACACCCAGAAACCCCAATCTCTGACACCTATTTCTCAAATAACACAGGACACATAACGAATGACATTATATTCTACACCAAAAGGAGAGGACAATGGCGGAAAGTCTTTCTCACACTATTCGCAACTGCATCTACTAAGAAAACTGCACACGGTATTACACTAACCATCATCCCTTCCCCATTCTACAACGCAACGGCCACAATTACCATCTATCACAATGGGATCATCCTCATGCAGGCATCAGACCATAACCTTAATCTACTGGATAATATCTTCCCAATCATCAAAGCTAAGGCTACAAGACCCCATCCCACCTCTCCTAATCCTCTGAGGATCTCTATATCTAATCCCCCCGCTAGTCACTCTCCCTCCCATAGCACAGATACATCCACCACAAGTCCTACCGTCACTACACTGAATAATACTCACCCACAGTATTTATGCTCCCCCCCAATAACACTAATATTCCTACTACTTCCACTTCGCCTCTCACTAGCGTCACATCACCCGTGACCTTCCCACTCACTCCCTCGCCCCTCACTACCACTCCCCATCTCCTCACCCATTCCTTCTCCACATCATCCCCCACACTCACCCCTTCCACTAACTCTATTCCAGTTTCTACCCCAATCTCTCCATACACACTTAATCACGTCATGGCCGCTTCCCCTCTCGCTCCCTGCAATCTAAATCCCAACATCAGTCCTCTCACAGCACAAAACATTACACCTGCACTTCCTCGCTTTACTCTCCCCCTGCCTATTGTCTCCCCTCCCACAACAATACCACATAAGAATTCAGATACTCCCAAAGCACAACTCCTTCCATCCCGTCTCCATGGAACTCGTCACTGTAAACCCATCACCCGTCGATCCATCACAAGTCTCACCCGAGGAAACCACACAAACCACCTCATCGCCCCTTTCTACCACAGACCAGACCATCAATATGACAACCTTAACACCTGACCCCAAGCTAGACGAGATAATACTATCCTTATGACAAATAAAGGAAGACATCCAAACCCTTCACAATCTGATCAGGCAACCACCCAAACCCAAAGCGAAACCCCCTCAGCAGCCTTGCTCTAATCCCTCGCCTCAGCAGCCCCCCAAATGGAAAACAGTACCATACCCCAATGCTTCATCCAGGCCATCAAGGGAAAGGAGAACACTATCTCCAAAGGACATTACTTCCCTACTTCACTCCTACGAACCTCCATTCCTACCTGGTAAGCCAGTTCACCTAGAGACTACTCAGAAATGGTCCTCAATCCAACCCATCCTCCCCAATGCCTCTAGATTGACAAGACACGCCCCCAGAGGTATTGTTGAAAGCAACCTCACAAGAGTACCCATCTCCCATGACCAGAACACCACCTCGACCAAGGCCCAGTTAAAATGCATTTTATTAAATTGTAGATCGGCTGTACGTCATGCCTCCGACATAGCCAACCTTATTATAACCAATTAACCCGACCTTATAATTTTAACGGAAACCTGGCTAACCGAGTCATCCACACCCATTCTAGACATATTAGTTCCCCCGAACTACTACATCACAAGACTAGACAGACCCATTAAGACAGGCGGTGGTATTGCCTGTATTCACAGGAACAACATCTCTGTGAACCGCGCTAACACCCCAATGTTCTCTTCCTGTGAATACCTTTGCCTACTCATTACTAGTAATAGCAAGCCAATATGCACACTACACTCTTTCTACCATCCTCCTGGCAACAACCTCACCTTCATCGAACATTTGATGGATATTTTAGCGATGAACGTAGGACAACAGAATACACAGATCTTCCTGGGGGACTTTAACCTCCACTGGAATGATCCTGACGACCCAGAGGTCAATAGCCTCAAAGCTTTCCTATCCGACCTCAATCTGACCCAAATTTGCGACAGCCCCACGCATGAAAAAGGATCAATCCTTGATCTAATAATTTCCAAATCAAACTCTATCCAACTGGATTCGATCCTCCCTTGCGATTGGTCCGACCATCACATTATCACTTTTCATATCAAGGAAGTAGTCAAACTGCTCTCGATCTAACCTACGAGAACACAAATCTGGAAGAGAAACCTAGAAAACATCAATCCGATCGATTTTTCATCAGCTAGTCACACCCTCGCGCCCCCACCTGATGGATCAACCGATGCTCAGGCTTTGACGAGTCACTACTTCCATTCGATGAACAAGGTTCTTGACAACATAGCCCCCCTACAACTAAAAGGAGTCAACACAAAGAACTCAAACCCCTGGTAAGATGGTAGACTAAATGAAGATAGGAGATCATTGAGAGCTATTGAAAGACAATGGAGAGCCGTCCCTTCCACTGCTCTCCTGAAATTATTAAGGAGCACGAGAAATGCCTACTACAAAAGGATTAGACGAGCTAAAGCAGAATACATACGTACCCAACTAGACCATGGCAAGAATCGCCCCAAAAAACTCTTCGAAATAATCAAAGCTCAGTCTAAGGGAGTCCACTACTCCGCCCAAGCCAACCTGGATACACTCCCCAAATGTGAGGATCTTGCCTCCTTTTTCACAACAAAGACTGAAAAACTTAAAGCTGACCTACTTAACGATCTAGTATCACTTCCCGTTACTCCCATAATCTCCTCTCGGACTACAGCGGATCCCCCGTACAACTGCATCACAACTCCCAACCTCAAAAACAATGCCTCCTGGTTCACCTTCAACCTCTACAACGAAAAAACTATCCTCAACATGCTCAGTTCTCTAAATCCCTCTAACCATTTCACTGACCCCCTCCCAGCTTCGCACCTAAAGACCTTCATGCCACTGCTAGTGCCCCTATGGACGAGGATCATAAATTCCTCCCTCATGCAAGGATCCATCCCTGACATCCTCAAAGCTGGTCAGGTAACCCCCATCCTTAAGAAAGTTTCAGCGGACCCAACTGACTTAAATAACTATCGCCCAATATCTAACATCTCAACCCTTGCCAAACTACTTGAAAAGTGTGTCCACACGCAGCTGAGTATCCACATAGACCTCTTCAACCTGCTAGACCAATTTCAATCAGGCTTTCGATCAGGACACAGCACTGAATCAGCCATGACCCACATAATTGATGATGCACTACAAATACTGGATCAAAACAAAGCCTGCCTTCTAATCCTAATTGACCTATCCTCAGCCTTCGATACAGTCAAACACGACAACCTACTGGACCTCCTGAAGCATAGAATGGGGCTATCTGGAACAGTATTTAACTGGTTCACCTCTTTCCTCCAAAACAGAACTCAAACCAAAAATTCAAGATCAACCAATCATTATCTAATTCCACCCCTGTCACTCTAGGAGTACCTCAGGGATTTTCTCTTTCCCCAACACTCTTCAATCTGTTTATGGAACCACTCACTGAGCTTCTCAACTCCGCAAATATCCCAATATCACATGTAAGCAGACGATACGCAACTCTACATTAAGGTCAAATCTCTTGAAGACATCAAGTCCCTTAACTCGACGCTCAAAGATACACAGATCTGGCTAGCCAAGAACCATTTAAAACTGAACACACAAAAAACTGAATTCCTCTTGATCGCACCTCCCAACCAATCAACGATCATCCGCGAGTGGATGGAACACCTAACGGCACTAGACGGTCAACCCCTCATCATTGATTCCACTAAATCTCTGGGAATAACCCTAGATGAAAAACTAAATATGCTGAAACACATCAGCGCTGCAACAAAGGGTGCACATTTTCAGATTAACACACTAAGAAAACTGAAACCCTTCATTCCCACAAATGACTTCAAACAGGCAGTCCAATCTCTAGTAATTCCCAGAATTGACTATGGGAGTGTCGCACTCTGTGGTCTACCCAAATCAACAACCGCTCCTCTCAGAGCCTCTATCAATACAGCCGCTAGACTCGTCACAGGCACCAAACGCAACTGCCACATCTCCCCTGACCTTCAGGCCCTCAACTGGCTACCCTTTGAGACCAGGATCCAGTTAGAAATCGCCTGTATGACACATAAGGCACTTCATCACAAAACCCCGAGATACCTAGCGGAGAAACTAGTTCTTTCAGGCGGCAACAGGTCTACCAGGAGCTCTAACAATCTTCTTCTGAAACCTCATCGCTTCTCCAAGAAAAAAACATACAATCGTACCTTCTCAGGAATGGCGCCCAGGATTTGGAACGCTCTACCCCCAGAAACGAGACTTAACCCATCTATGGCCTATTTCAAAAAAGAAGTGAAATCAATTCTCATGGCCAAATTCACTTGAACTTGTCCTATACATTACTGTAGCTATGTACTAATCTTTAATTGTTCCCATTGCTTACTGTATTAATATATGCCACTGTACCTATATTTATATGTGTTTTTATACCATTACCTATACTTGATCTGTAAAGCGCTCTGATACCCGCAAGGGTCTTGTTCCCGCTATACAAAACTGCCAAAAAAAAATAAAAAAAATAAAAAAAAATAATTGTGTTGTGGGGCTGCCTGACTGATTCATGACTGATATTAAAAGACAGAAGTCACATTACAAATGAATACATACTTTTTTTATTTATAACCCTATTTTGGGGCCGATTCTGATCTCGGTCGGAAGGGCACCATATCGGCCTTGGCATTAGCGGATACGATTCGGAGGCTGGATTTCCGTCCGAGTCGTACACGGGTCCGGACGTCAAAGTACGATGTGAACAAGCGCGAAATCTCCGTCTGAATCGTTTCCTGGTCTGAACCGCTCCGTAGGACTTGGTCACAAGCAAACCGTAGCGCGCAATGGAGACGTTTCACGACCGAGCTAGTACGATGCTCGATTCCACAGCTGGATCGAGTCGGAGCGTCCCGGAGTCGGACTTCGGGGGTCCGCGTCGGACCCCCTGTTACCCGCAGCCTTACGACTCGGACACAGGGGGAGACCCATGGGTCTCCCAAACACAGGCATGTACGGTGCGGATGGCACCGATGCGTACCCACTGTAGGGGGCGCACTTGTCCGCGACGTACCTATTCAGTCAATGGGAACCCATGTACGCATTGTACGACCGGCTCCCATTGACTTCTAAGGGAGTCCGAAAGAACCGAGTCCGACAGCATACGGCCGCATCGTACTCGCTCGGTCGGACTGCACGACTCCGGATCGGTCGGAAAACACCCCGGATCCGGCTCCTGTCGTAATCGGCCAATTTGTGTCAAGACAAGCTCTTTGCAGGCTCTTCAAACAACACATGGCTGGCATTTTCTTTCGCCAACCCTACTATATAATCCTTTTCATGACTTGCATATTAAGTATCTCGTTATCAGTATAGAATCTTAGACAGATAGAAAAAGGATATGGACAAATTACTAAAGCTACACTGTGATCTGATTAGAGGTATACAGAGTCAGTGCCCTATATGTTCCAGAAATGGGGGTCATGAATATTAACAAAGTAGCTTCATCCAAGATTTGATTTCTTAAAACATGTCCAAGACTTCCCGCTAGCGCCCATCTGTGCCACTGCCTGTTGAACTGAGTATTTATTATGTTGAATCAATAGCAAAACACTGACCTCGGTTATACTGGCACACATTTGGTTAATAGAACCTCAAAATCAGAGAGCTGTACTTGTCCTCCTGTCAAGTGATCAAATGCCATGGGCCTTATTAGGATGTCAGTGGGACCGCCACGACAGGCTGTTGGTGGAGGTCCCAATGATATCCAGGATAGCGGTTCGACTGCCGCATTACGATGCAGTCGGTCGTTCCGCAGCGGTCTCAGGGACGGACTGCCACCCCCGACAGGCTCAAGGAGCTCCTTTGGGCAATGGTCAGACAGTAACCCCTACAATCAAGGCAGTGTCTGTACAGACACTCCCGTAGGGATTACGATGTCCCTTTCCACCAGCCTTTTTATGGCAGTCCCACTGCCATGGATATGCTGTCAGAAAGGGACTTTGGGGGCCCAATCAGGGGCCTCGTGGACCACTGGAATGTGGCCCTGAGGGCACATGTTGTGCCCCCACACATATTCATGCACTGTGTGCCAGGCACCACCATGTGCAGATTCATGCACTGTGTGTCAGGCACAAAATACTCAATATGCTTTTCCAGGACCACAGCACAAGCCACAGTGTTATTGAGCACTTTTCCGACTGATGTGGTGGCAGTCCCATTGTAATTCGGCGGGTGGGATCTCTGACTCCTTGCCAGGCGGTCCTATTACCAGGGGGATGGCGGTGGTCATTTGACCGATCACCATTGTAATAGGCCCCCATGATTTGATCACAAATGTCAAATTCTCTTTCCTAGGGACTGTGCCATTATAGAAAAAATTATCTTAATACCTCCTTCTGCTTAAGAACTTCCATCATAGTTGGCTACTGGATGTATAGAAACACTATGAGGGTATCCCAAGCATGAAAACGTGGACTATGAGGATATCCTAAGCATGACAAGGTGGGCTGACTAAGACTATTTTGTTAGGATGTAATTTCAATGCATCTTATATTACCTCATCAAGGCATCTTCTATTTTATTAAGTCAGTTCACTAAAGAAACATGTTTATTGGGTTTAGCTGTGCACAGTATTCGTTCAGAAATATAATTCTGAACATAGTGCTGTGCTGTCTTGTTATCAATGTGGCCTGACAAATTAGTGTATGGTTCATTTTTGCCTTTTTCGTCCAGCTTATTAACCCCAAAAGAAAACAATGGATTGTTACTGGTACCAACAACTTTGTTTATTTGTAAGTACCACATTTCTTTCATCATATGCTAATCTTATACTAATGCTCTAGTTTTAGATACTTTTGAATTTTTTAACTGCATGCAACTTACGGTTTGCGCACCTACAGAACGCTGTTTACAACTATATCTTTTTTAGTGGCACTAAAGAGCAAAAACTGCACCTTTTAATGTAATTGCACATGTCCCAATGGTGGATTGTTTTGATGCTTTGCACTATGATATTACTAGTTATTGATTTCCTGGTTTTATCCCTTCAGAGGAATTGTTTGAGTTGTAACAATGAATTTTGAGGGTGAATTCTAAAATCACGTCACCAATTTGTTTTTTACGATGTGCATGTTTTATGGGCATCGTTTACCAGAAAGAATCCTATTCTTGCCTTACCTAGTATCATTTGCGACTTTTATTTTCTTCTGGTTGCAGAATAGACATTATTTTACAGATTAGTTTACCTACACTTCTAAAAGACTGATGTTCAATGCCTTACTTTAATCAAGGTTATTTTTCTAGATGACATCTAAGTTTCACATAACGTCTGAAATGTGGCTACTATAAATTTGGAATATATTTAAATTGCATAAAAGCTTTAACCCCTTCCATGCTGCCGTCGGCCATTAGCCGACGGCAGCACTACCTCGCTGGTGCTGCAGGCCGACGCTGCCCCGCCCGTTTTGCGGAAGTGCCGCACTTCCGCAAAATCGGCGGCGCAGCGGAGGGGTTAAGCTAAAGCCCGCACATAAATAGGAGTTTCCACAATTCCCAACCTTACAGGTTCTAATGAGTCAATTACTTACTAGGAAACAGAATTATTGTGAGTCTAGTTACTCCTTATCACAGTTGTTAGTTTAAGAAGAATCCTAAGCCTGGAGACACACATCTCACTTGCTCCTTCATAAAAGGAACAACTGTTTTCACCTTCCCTGCCATGTCCCTTAACACTATATTGTGCTTCTCTTGCACAAGATTTCTGTAGGCTACTGCTGATTTTGATTTTTTTTGTTTTCCATACTCTTTGTGAGGAGACTTCCTATCTTAATGCTGATCATAGTTAGTGCTGTTAATATTTCCTTCTACCTAGTGCAACTGTTATGGGGAGTTTGACCTTTCATAGCTGTTAGCCTTTTGCTAAATGTACTAGCTTTTTCCATAATAACTCTTTATGGGTTCTCACTGGGGCAGGTTTCATCCTTTAGATTATAATAGGGACAAATTCCTTTATGGAACACACTGTTATTTTGTATGCTTTCTCTAATAATAATTTTTTGAAATATTTTTGTGAACATATATATCTGACCAACTTGAATAAAAGAACAAAAATCCAAACTAATCGTTTTCATGAGAAATAAAGCTTTAAAACTTCATCAAACCTCATCATTGAATGAACATTAAACGCTATAAATTGACGAATATTTTAGCAAAGTTTTCAGGTAGTGCTCCATTCTAACACAGTGGCAAAGATTAATCGACAAAAAGAAGAAATATGCTTGGAAATTGGAGTATCACTTAGTGAGTCTTAAAGTGGAGATGGTTTTAAATATTTATGAGATTTCCGCGCTTGCAAGTCTGGTAGCAGAGGATAGGTTTAATGCCTTGAATGGAGCTATGAAATACTACCTGGAAATATCATTGTAAAATTCACGATTCCTGACTCGAATCTCAAGAACTAGGAGATCTGGCAAAGTGGTACTCAAAGGCGGTTGCCTTTTTGAAGGTGCGAGTATTAATATGGCAAATGTGTTGTGGTTGTTTGTGATTGTGCTTTCCTTTTGGTTTTTATGGCGAGTGGCTAAAACAGAAATAGTAGAAAAGTGGTTGAAATGGTGTTTGAAGATTTCGAACTCGTCGTAGTCGAAAGATCCCAGGATAATATAATAACTGAAAGCTTGTTTGCAGAAATCTGAGGTGGTGTGTTAGGAACCATCACCTACACCAGTGACATAGGGTTATTAAGTTAGGGTTACTGATTAATATTGATCGGTGTTAGTTGAACCTAATTGCACAAACAGGGGAAACTGCATTGGTTTGGGTCATTTTACGCTGGCGGAGATCTAACTTGCAGTTGTTGAAAATATTCTTGAAAGCATTAGATGCTTTATTTCTTTTAGTAGAGCAAACAAGGAAAAGCTTTTGAGATTGTTTTCTAGAATTGTGCGAGTACAATGAAATTGTAGAGGAAGGTGAGCCGCTGCAAAGAGTGAGGTTGTACGTCACAGTATTTTGCGCTGGGATTGGTCGTTGTTGTGCTTCATGCTTTGATTAATTGGTGACTTTGCAGTGCTGTGCTGGGATTAGATCCCCAATACTAAATGCGGTATTTGGATTTGTTATTAAGAATGTGAAAATAATAACTGGAATTCAATTGGTTTAAAAAGAAATTGATGTACACAGAACAAAATCATACCATCTTGTTTAATCTTATTTTTTCAAATTGAATTGTAATTATGAAATGTTTTAAAAGATTTAAAGAATCTAGTAAGGGAGGTAGTAGGAAGCTGGCTCAGTATATGCTATACCAAAGTAAGGTATAGTATGTACTGAGTCCAGTGGTTCCCCAGAGGCATAGCAGAGGCTAAAGTAGATAATACTTTACTCTCCCTTGTGCTAGTGTGGTTGAGCAGTCCGGCTTATCAGAGGATAGTGTTAAGCATTTGTTGTACACACTCAGGCAAGAAATTATGTCACCCACTCAAAGACTGAATCCAGAGCAATGGTTTGTATAAAATGTTACTTTGTTATTTTTCTTACTAGAATCAAGATTTACTAAGTAGAAGGTAAATGATACTTTTCAAGATACAGTGAGCACTGGTTTTTTAGAAGCATACAAATTACTTTGCTGTCGAGAAAATGGGTTGTAAACTCTTCATAATACGGTTTATTACTTTAGGATTACATTTTAATTACTTTTCTGTTACTTTTCTACTTTTGCACAAAACAAACTAGAGTTACGCAGTTTGGGTATTGTAGGACATTGGCAAGCAGGTTAACTCTTTTGCAGACACTAAGGGCCCCATTAGGATGTCGGGCGGATCGCCACCGCCATGCGGTCGGTGGCGATCCGCCCGACATCCTTCCCCGCCCACCACTCATTTCCCCCTCGCCATATTACTATGGCGGGGGGACCGCGGCGGACGGAAAAACCATCCGCAGCTTTTCCGCCCGGTCAACTAGTTGACCAGGCGGAAAAGGGTTTCATATGGTGGTGGTGTCTGTTAGACACCGCCATCCATAATAGGATGTGGGCGGGAACATGCTTTTCCGTGACGGCAGCGGGCCCCCAGGGAGGTGTGGGGTGCACATGGGGGGTACGGCACTTTACTATACAACGTAGCAGGCACCGCACGGTGCCTGTCACGTTGTGCATTGAAGTGCGCAATGTTAAAAATGCGGGATGCAACCGCCAGTGTGGTGGGCGCATCCTAATGGCCCCCACGGGACCGCCGCCCTTATGGCGGGCAGTCCTGTTTTACATCGGGATGCCATCCTAATAGGGCCCTAAGTTACTTTGTTGTGGTACAAAAACAGGTTCAACACAAAACATTTTTCAGAGAAAAACCCATCATACAATCCTATGATTGAAAAACAAAGTGTTAGATTTGCAGGTAAGTAAACGGTTTTGGTAAATACGTTTTTGGGGGGTAGAATCAAGGTTCAGGTTAGCACTCAAGGTGCACCACCAGCAACACTAGGGCAGCTGGGTGCAGAGTGCAGGGCGCCAATGGGTCTTGGGGACACCTTGGTTGGGGGCTGCTCACGAGCAGACCAGTCGGTTTTGGGAGGCATAAGCCTAGGGTTAAGGTAAGGGCAGAGGTGTTCCTAGGTGAGCACCAAATCCACACCATCAATAGCGCAGGGGCGGCAGGGTGCAGGTTGCTTAGGAGGTGTCGGGAGCCCAATGCTTTCCTATAGGGGTTGCCGGTCGAGGAAAAAAGACTGCCGGCTGAAGCCAGAAGACTAATGAAGGGAACCAATGACTGAAGGATCAAGTTGAAGAGATGCAGGACACCAGAACACAGTTGGTCAGGCACCTCACCACTCACGGGCTGCAGGTGCAGGGGTTTCTTTTCGTGTCGGATTCTTCTTACAGGTCACGGTCAGGAGGTCCTTCAAGAGGAACCTGCAGGCATCGCGGAGAAGGTCAGAGGAGGTCATACAACGCAGGATCCCAGGTCAGGATTGCTGGGGGGACCTCATTGGGGTGTTGGGCCACTCTGACTTGGGCCGCGGGCATTGGGTGCAGAGTGGTGAAGAGTTCCGCTTCTTGCTGGATCTGGAGTCCTTGTTTGGGTTGCTGTTGGACAAATCCGGTGTTCATGGGAGATTAGAGTTGTTTGGGGAAGGCAGGGCAGGTCCCCGGGGTTCTTGGAGGCTGCTGGCTGCAGGACGTGCCAGTTTCAGCTTGCAGGGGTTCCAAAGCAGGAGACAGGCTGGCAGAGCTGGGGACAAATCAGTTGTCGTCGTCCTTTTCTATGCAGCACAGCTCTTCGATCCATCGTCTTCTTGACGAGATGAATCTGAGGTCTGGCTTCAGGGCTGCCCCCTAAATACTGTATTTAGGGGGCTTTCTAAGGGTCTTGAGGTAGTAGCTAATGTGATACTGTCCTTACGGTGACTACACCCTTAGGGTGATTGCCTCACGTGGAGGAGTGGGCACCATCCCTATCCCTGATTGGAGGGTGCCTGCCATCTGCAAGATGGTGGGCACTGAAGAGTGAGATTCACCTCGCCTCCCCCACCCGAGGGGTGGGACTGGCAACGGTGGGCACACCTTCTGAGCTGTCTTGGATTTTCTTCCCGCCTACCTTCCCTCCTAAAAGGGGGTGAGACAGGAATCGGGCCTGCTCCTGATAGCAGGAGAGGCAGGGCCTTTAAAGCTCCTCTGCCACAGATGGCTCTTCCTGACCTGCGTGGGGTGTGAACACCTCTTCCCAGGAAAGGCTTTGTTTCTGGACCCAGGGAGCGAAGGTTACCATCCCAGGGGTCCAGAAACTTGCCTCGTGGTGGCAGGCTGGTGTTCACCAGTCAGACACCCATCAGTGGTTAGTTTGGATCGAAGGACCCCTCTAAAGGGGACCCCTGAGTACAAGGAATAATAAGTCAGATACTGGAATCAGTGCAAGTTTATTATTCTGAGATTCAGTAAAGCCACCATGGTGCTAGGAAACTTGTAATGCTAGTTTCCAGTTCATATACTCAGGGTACCTGTACTGGGCACTTATAATATCTAAGAATGTCCATTAGATATTATAGGGACCTGTCTGCTCATGCAGATCAGGGCTTGAAAATTCCACTTGACCGCTCGCATAGTCGAGCTACATTTAACATGGTCGAGCTGTTTTTAGGTCCTACTCGCCCTTTCTGGCGAGTAGGAAAACAAACCAACTTTTGTCCTCTGTCTGTGAAAACAGAGCAAATGTGACAAGATAACAAGATGTAAATGCATTTTTATAGCTCACAAAGTTAATGAGCAATAAAGATGCCTTTAAATCTTGTTATCTTGTCACATTTGCTTGACGGAGGTCAAGTAGGAGGCAGTTAGGTTGAGGACATTTTTTAAGGTACTAGTCCTGCAGGACTAGTACCATTTTTGGGATATTTCGAGCCCTGCAGATAGGTCCTCACATGAGGTAGAGGGCACCCTGCCTCAAGGGTGACTTACCTAGATCTCATGCAGTGCTGGGCAGGCTTGACAAACAGGGATGTGTGCCATGTTCTTCACTTTTAGCTGCACCACAACACGCAGGCTGCATTGGTAGTGGTGCACGTTTGTGGTGAGAGGTCTCTGAGGGTGACATAATACATGCTGCAGCCCTAAGAGGCCTTTTCTCTGACTACCTTGCCCAAGGTAATATTGGTACCTCTTACAAGGGGCTTACACGTAGGCCTGAGTTGTGCCAATTGTTGAAAGAATGGTACAGTTTTAGG
This sequence comes from Lissotriton helveticus, assembly GCF_964261635.1. Lineage (NCBI taxonomy): Eukaryota > Metazoa > Chordata > Amphibia > Caudata > Salamandridae > Lissotriton > Lissotriton helveticus. The sequence goes on along the minus strand of NC_136057.1, from coordinate 527,783,064 downwards.
GAAAAAACACAAGCCCATGGAACCTGATTGGCAGGGCCCAGGGCAAACTCAATCAAATTGCATCTCGTATCTGGCAAAAAAGTTAGTGGCAACCACGCAGAAAAGGCACTTTCCTACAGAGATGTTACCATTCCAGTATGCAAAGGTGACGAGGAACCTCCTGAAGGTACACCTTCGTATACTAATACAAATGAGCATGGTTTAAGCACATGTCTTTGGCATAGTGGAGTCGGATCACTGAGAAGGAAGGTGCTTTGAGCTTCCCGAGATATATACCATTCAATACCAGAGATCATTTGAAAGAAAATTGTAGGAAATGAAGCCACCATCTAGACCCATTCAGTATGAGGCTTTTAATGCGTGGGAGAAAGTTGCGTGGGAGAAAGTTGCAAGGGAGAAAGAGAGGAAAAAATATCTGAAAAGGACCAATAGAGCTGTGAAAAAGTACACAAATTACTGATGGGACGAAGAACAGTGTAGATGGAGAAAAGCCATTATAGAGGGGACTAGATACTTCAGAATTTGCGAAGAAAGGAAGGACAGAGATTCCCTCCAGAAAGAAGAGGATGATTCCGCTAGAGATTTAGGAGATAACATATTGAAACAAATGCTGACTTCGAGACCGCCACCACATATGATCCTACCAGGCAAAGTGAATCAAGGCGCTAGTACTAGTTCAATAGTGCGTACTGCTCCTGCATAACAACAACCCTTACGAATCCGTAATAGCTCGACCACAGGCAATGGTTCAAACTGGGACTACTACAGCTGCAGTGACCAGTATAGCACCAGAACCTATAGTAAGTGCTCCTCCCCTTGTAGAGACAAGACCAGAGACTCAACTAGTTACTGTAGGATTACCCACTTCGAGATTTGTCCAGACATCTGAAAACTCACAGATAGTTGCCTGGAAGTCACCACTAATGGTACAAGCATTAATAGATGGATGGGAGGATGTTTGTACTCGTTGCCCCAATGTCAGCGGAAGAAACAGTCGCAACTGAGGAGGGATATGTACCAGCTTGGTTTGATGAAACCACAAGATCTAGTAAGGCAGAGAGTGCAGGAACACGTGAAAAACCTGAGATTGAAAAAGAGAAGCCCTTAAATGTTTCTCAATTGACGGTAGAGCGGGAGGAAACAATACGGGGATGTTTGGAGTTTGAGCACATAGAACAATATCAAAGGAAAGGATTAACATACTTATGCAAGAGGTCACAAGCAGGGCAGCCTTAGCCCATGACAAATTAACTGAACTAGCGACAAAAGATGAGAATGATCTCAAAAAACATGTGCATCTACACCTAAGCTATAGGGTTCAATTGGATGACCCACCCTTTGAGAATATGAGAATTATAGGACTGTGTTTTCATATTGCAGAATTGTTTAAGTGCAGGTGGAGTGAAATAAAAAAAATTGAAACCAAGTGGGCTAACAAACATGAGATGGAAAAGAGGGAAGCCGCTATCACAGGAAAGGAAGATGAAAGAAGTGAAGGAGAAGTGACAGTTTACCCACTCAGTGAAATGGCAGGAGGCACGTATGCACATGTTCCTTGGAGTTAAGGTGATTTGGCAGCAATTATGAACAATTTTCTCACATTGAGAGACAAGCTAGTACAGTGGTATGCACACATGGAACAGGCGTAAAATGCTATGTGATTAATTATACAAGACATGTATATGTGATTAAGTGTGCCCTTGCTATGACAATAAAAATATATTTTTTAAAAAGATATCAAAGGTTTTTGTGACTGATTTGAATACATTCTTTGATATTGTAGTGCCTGCTGATTTATGGGCTGAATTTAAAACTGCAGTACAACAGCCTAGATATGAACCAGCAAGAGTGGCTGGGACAAATGCGCGGTCTACTACAGCGATAGAGAAGTATGAGGCAGTTATTACTTTTTAGAAAGGCAGAGTACCCCCAAAAGATACGGATTGGCTCAAACTTAAAAGAACAACACAGGAGCCAAATGAGACTGTACTTGAGTACTATAAAAGATTGTTACAAGTGTTCCAGCAGCACAGTGGATGTGATTATCCTCTGGAGAAGGATATGGGGATCTTTAGATCTCAGTTTGATTTAGGGCTAAAGCCAGAGAGCTGTTTGCACATAACACAAATCATGATCTGCTGTTAAATAACAAAATCCAGAGATATGCAATATACTGTCTGATGAGTTAGACACGAAGCAGAAAAGGATAAAAGAGAAGTTCGTGTTAGCATAAATGAAGCTGGCTCAGGTTTTCAGAATCCGTCTTTTTGTAGGAATTCAGGCAAACATGCAAGGAGTTGATGTGCCTCAGTCTGGGTCTCAAGGAAATCAAGGAGGAATGAATGTATCACAAGGTAGAGGTGTTCCTGTAGGTGCATGATCTGGTACAGATATTGCTGCTATGACAAAGATTACATCTGTCATACAGTTCGACACTGGAAGACGTAATGTTGATATAATACTGATAATGTTGGAGGGAATGTACAAATGCTGCAAGGTATGCAAGCTCAAAATGTGCCTACACAACAAACGGACAGGCTTCAATGATGCCTGTTGCACCTGCAGAAATGGGAAATCATAGGTTTAATTTCAATCGAATGCCAAAAATTAATACTTCTTCTTTCGAGAATTGCATGCCACAATCTCAGAATTCAAACCAAAAAGCCGTACAACAATTCCTATTATTTGAAACTGATGGTTCAGGTTCAGAAAATTCTCAATGATGGTGCCCGAGAGGGGAAGAAGATTGCGTACTTGGCGCAGTCTTAGAGGTAGACCCGAATGGCTCATATGTAGATGCAGAAGTCTATGGCTACCCAGTATCATTTCTTATTAATACTGGTGCTACAGTTAGATCAGTGGACATTCAAGACTTACCACTCTCAGGGAAAAATATCCAAATTGTAGGAGTAACTAATAAACACATTTTAAATCCAGTTTCTGAAAAGGTTCCAGTAAAAATAGGCTCATTTAAAGAGAAGCACTAATTTGTTATCGGCGATTCAAGTCCTGTGAACATATTAGGAAGGGATTTGTTGTGCAAGTTAAATTGCAATATCTATTGTACACAAGTTGGCTGAGACAGGCAATGGCAGCGTTACGTACTAGTCTGGAAAAGAACGAAGACATATTGATGGGATACACATTAATTGTCATGGCCCCAAACTCTTTTGAGCTATTGCTACCAAGAACAAAGACACAGTATATGACCCATAACATGTTAACCCGTTAGGAGAAAAATATACTCTCTTCAGACAATATTGTTTTTAAACGTTGTACAGTGCTAAATCCTTCAACGTTGTAACCTATAAATGATGATGATAACTCTGAAGAAAGTGAACATGATTGTCTAGATGTCACAGAATTGTGTACCAACCCTCCCTGACATTAAGGACAAACCCCTGATTGAGCCTGATCATGTATTCGCAGATGGATCATGTTTAAGAGGAAATGAACACGCACAAAGCTGCATATGCCGTGTGCACCATAATTGATGTGGTCTGAAAAGTTTGTTTCTGCCAAAGTTGCTGAATTGATTGCTCTTACTAGAGCCTGCAGTTTAACTGCTCAAATGAGTGTCAACATATTCACTGACAGCCAACATAGGTTTGGTGTCGTCCACGATTGATTTCCTGATCCCTCTTTTAAATGCGGCTCCAGGCAGATAAGTACATTTTCACTTCACTTTCATGTATGACCTGCATCTGCTAGAATAAGCAACTATATGTGTATGTATGTTTTCTCAACTTCACTTTCATGTATGATCTGCATATTCTAGAATGGGCAACTACATGTGTATGTTTTCTCAACTTAGTTTGTATACCTTTCTGAATAGACATGTGCCCTTTTTTAACTTAATTTGTATACCTTTCTGAATAGACTTATGCCTCTTTGACCTCAAACTCCTCTTAAATCACAGGTCAAACCTAACTGATTTCCAATTTACTGAAATCCTGTTCCCCCTCGCCCCCCCTCACCCCGAAGCTCACACTGCATTACCACCCAATCACGGCTACCCCGAAATACAGACAAGTCGGGAACTCATAACAAAAATCAATAATTAAAACAATTAAAAAAAAAAAAACTTTACCCCGTCTGTAGTTGAGGGGCTACCTGGGCAATGCAGTACATCAACAGCTGATCGTTCGCGGGCATATCCGATGTCAGGAAGTCTGGCAGTTGGACACTCCTGTGATCAGCTGCTAATTGCGACCGCAGGTACTCAAAAGCTATTTTTACACCCAAAACCTCACTTTACAGTAAAGGAGCATAAATTGTAAAAGACCTGATGTAACAAAGCCTTAATTTACATAAGCTCCTCTAACAAAGCCTTGATTTATATTAGCTCCTCTGCACCTTAATAATAAGTCAGTTTGCCTGCCTTCTAAGCCATCTATATCGATTTCTAACAACTACGGCCCGTAAAGGAGTATAAAATCTAACATGTCTGATGTAGAATAAGATGGTCTTGAGGTACCTACCCCTAACATAAATATTAAAGAAATTAAAAAAATTATTCAACACAAGATGCAATCCTGCATGCGCAAAACACTCAACCGGGTCATGTCAACCTAAAAACCCTTAATTGAGGAAGAAGATGGCACTATTGAAACCCAGAAAGGTCAAAACGGGGAATGCAATAAAAAACGGGGCAAAAGATTAAAGAGAAAGAACAACATTGAAAGAGCAAGTCCCATGAGCCCATTGTGAGGTTTAAGCACCTCAAATAATTTGGGCGGTCTAAGCACCTCATCATATAAAGGAGGTCTAAGCACCTCAAACTATAAGGTAGGTTTACGCACCTCAAAAGTATCAGGTTTCCTTAGCGACACGACCTACCAAAGCGGCACACAATATCTAAGTGCTCATCATGATACACAAGATCTTGAAATTGAACCACAAAGGGACCAAAACATGAACCCCTTGGATGAATATATCCTTGCCCTAGACCAGGATGATTTAGACATCGAGAGACCCCTATCAGAGGAAGAGCTCCCTTCATCCTCTAAAGAAATTATAACCAACCCACTGAGTGAGGAGATGTTCTTGCCACATAATATCAGATACCCGTGGAGCTCAGAATGGTGGCCCCAAGATCAGGTAGCCGCATTCATGAAAAGATGGATTAGGAAATCCCCTAGAAAGAGAAACACGAAATATCTTAAGGGCAGAATGTCCCAGACCAGTGGTTCAAGAAAAGGTATGCCCGATACCCAACCTCAACGCAGAATTAATCAAATTCCTATTCAAACCGGGTAGAGACCCCAAGAAGGGCATGAAAAGGTCAATGAAGGCCTGCCAGGATCGCATACTTGATATTTTAGGCCCCCTGACAAGATTAATTGATATTTCGCAGGGCAGCCACATTAACGGTACCCTGTTAGACTTAGATCTACTAAGCTAAAAGGATGGAGTCAGAAAACTCTGATCCTATTAGGGAACGTAAATGCAGGGATAAATGCATGCAACGAAGAGTAGTCATTACCAAGTTCAACCCTAAGTTGAGTGACATGGCTGACAAAGAACCCTCAGCAAACCCCAAAGGACTCTTATTTGGAGGACATGATCAAGATTTGAGGCAAATACGTCGCAACATTCACAGCCCTAGACAAAGCTCAGAACAGCATGCGTAGAGTATTCAACCCTAGTATTTTTGCCAGGGCCGGCAGAAGGGGCTGCTCTACTGGCCTTGCCTACCAAACGTCCTACTACAGACAATGAGGATTTGATCGACTCAGAGTTTTTTTTACAGATTTGGAAAACAATTATACAAGCCCCCTGGGTTTTAGAAAGCATTCAAGGCATCAAAATAGAATTTTCAAAAACACCGACACAATCCTCACCCCCCAAGAAACCTAGTACTGATCACAGAACAACAGGAAATAGTAGAGGAATAGGTAATGTCCATGATCGAGTAAGGAGCAATTATATAAGTACCATGAGATCGTTTGAAATTCGTAAGCACTCTCTTTCTGGTAGAGAAAAAAGACAAGGGTTGAAGACCAGTCATAAACCTGAGAGAACTGAACAAATCTCTCATCTACAGACACTTCAAAATGGAGGGTATCTACCTCGTGAGAGACATGCTTCTAGAAAAGGACTGGCTAGTGAAGTTGGACTTGAAAGGTGCCTACTTCACAATCCCCATGGCCTCAGAGTTCCAACATACCTCCAATTCACATGGAACCTTTGTCTATTCCAATCAATTCCAAGCTCTCCCCTTTGGGCTATATTCTGCTCCCCGGTGTTTCACCAAGGTAAGGAGAGCTATAGCATCCTTCTTGAGAGAAAGAGGGATAGGACTGATAGTCTATCTCGACGATATTTGCATTATGTCCCAGCACCACTCTCAGATTCTTCAAGACCTGAATACAGCAGTAAATCTCTTAGAGAGCCTTGGCTTCATAATAAACAAAGTAAAATCTATCATGGCCCCCACTAAATCCCTGGAATTATTGGGAATCACTGTAGACACTTTTGCTACTACCCAAGTTGAAAATCCCAAAAATAGCAAAGAAGTACGACTTGTATTAAAATGAGACCTCTTGTCCCTGAGAGAACTAGCCAAACTCATGGGCCTCCTATCTTCCTCTATCCAAGCTATCTTTCCAGGAACTTTACATTATCTAGCCCTTCAAAGAGTGAAGGCAAAAGCCCTCCGTGCTGGACCGTGGTACCGAGACAAAGTAACCCTAGACCGCGAAGCTCAAACAGAACTGAACTGGTGGTTAGAGAATCTAGATGATGGGAACGGCAATGCCGTTTTCGGAAACTCCCTAGAATTCATTCTAGAGTCAGATGCGAGCCGTCATGGCTGGGAAGCGTGCTTACAGAACCAGAACATGGGAGGTCTATGGTCCTATACAGAGAGCTCACGCCACATAAACTACCTAGAGTTAACTGCTGGCCTTTACGCTCTTATGAGCTTCAAACAATCCCTACAAGGCAGGTTGGTTGTCCTAAAAATGGAGAACATATCAGCTGTGGCATACATAAATTGCTTAGGGTTACAAAATCCTCAGACCTATCAAATCTAGCCAAACATTTCTGGATGTTCTATCTAGAACACAAGATAGCCCTAAAAGCAGCATACTTAGCGGGAAAAAGCAACGTCACTGCTGACTGGAATTCAAGATTCCTCCTAGACCACAGCAACTGGAAACCCAACGTGAAAGCCTTCAGAACTTTAAATCAGTTCTAGGGCCCTCTGAAAGTAGATCTTTTCGCAAGCAGACTGACATTCCAACTGCACAAATATTTCAGGTGGATGCCACACCCCGGTGCTCAAGCAGTCAATGTCTTTCTCCAGCCATGGAAAAGAATTCTAGCATATGCATTTCCCCCCATTTGCAATGACCCAGGGAGTCTCACGGAATGTGCGACAAGACCAATGCTCCTTATTCCTAATATCCTCTTTCTGGTCCTCCTAAGCATGGTTTCCAATGAGCTTTGAATTCGCCTGTGAAATACCCTTTCTACTTCCACCCATAGAAGGCCTTTTAAGAGACATAGATGGAAGGGAACATCCCCTAGTCCAGACAGGGACTTTGAACCTTCTTGCCAGGAAACTGTCAGGAAATCTAATTAAATCACAGATTTTTTTAGATAAGCTGCTACACTCCTCCAAGAGTCATGGGCTCCTGGAACCCACTAGATGCAATAGCATCTGGAGAACTTGGGTACGCTGGTGTCTGGAGAGGAACCTGGATTCCGTGGAGGCTCCTGATGAAACATGTAGCCAACTTTTTAGTCTAACAATATGAGAGAGGGCTTACTTACAGATCAATTAATTGCTACAGATCAGCTATTCCAGCAGGCCACGCTCAAATAAATGGCAAGACCATAGGGAAAAATGCCACAATATGCAGAATTATGAAAAGTATCAAACTAAGGAGACCACCTAAATATGAAACTGTATGGGATGTTAAGTTACTATTATACCCTTTCACTACCTGGCCTGAGAACTGATACCTAGATAAGAAGAGACTTTCCATAAAACTAGAATTTCTTCTCTGCCTAATATCCTGCTGTAGAGTATCAGATGTTAAAGCACTTGAAGTAACTCAGAGTCTATGACGCATTTGGTGTCAATTTCGAGATTATTAAGAGAACATACAATTTTAACAAAGTTTAACATATGCAAAAAACGTGTGGTAGATTGTATGAAAGAATATGATGCAAGAATGAGCGAATATCATGCGAATGGTGTTAACCAATTACTTATATCTTTTGTGAAACCCTTCAAACCCATTACATCCGCTTCTATAGAAAGATGGGTTAAATATGCAATGCAATCAGCTGATATTGACCTAAAAAGGTTCCAGGCACACTCATAAGGGGTGCTATGGCTAGTGAATCACTTTGGAAAGGGGGTAAACTAGATGACATTCTTAAAGCCGCTGTTTGGTCAAATTCCAACACTTTTGCTAAACACTATTGCAAACCTATTAAACATATGTCAGGTGTAGTGTTACTAAACTACCAACATGCAAAATGGTAGTCTCCGGTCTTGTAATGAAATTGAGACTCTACTAATAACATGACAAGAGAATCTGGATTTCATTAAAGACACGGAGGCTAACATTATGTCACCCTCCCCCTCCCGTGGGTGGATATATGAATTTATGATACAACCTTTATTCAATGTATTGTTGAAAATTTCAAACAACCTTTCTTCAATGTATTGTTGAAAGTTTCATACAACCTTTTTTCAATGGATTGTTAAAAATTTCATATAACTTGCCCGCTTTGATATTACACCTTTCTCAGTTACGTGACAACAGAGCACTTATACTCTTTCTTATTTCAGTTAAGTCAACATAACAGATTCATTTATACTGCTGTTTCCGCAAGGAAGATGGACAGAAAGAGTTAACTCTGTGTCCCCTTCATTCAATCTTCTTTAATTCTATCCATTTTGGAATGACAACAAAAAAAATTAAAGAAAATTCTACACAGAAGAAGACTTGCCTTATTACCTCGCATTTAAAAGAGGCAGACTATCCTATGTGCATGGCTATTGTACATCTGGAAGATTCTATTCTAGATCTGTTTCATATTATGATGTATTGCTTCTAAGTGGCTGCTTGGAGTTAGCATTAAAAGAAATATGCATAATGTTAGCCTCAGTGTCTTTAAAGAAAACCAGATTCTCTTGTCATGTTATTAGGAGAATCGCAATTTTGGACAATTGTTGTCACAAATGGGGTTTCTTACATTTATACATACCCCCATTAAAAAATAAACCTACATCAAGGACCTATTGGATGCTATACAATTACCAGGAGATGCTGCTGGGGTTATGCACTGAGCACATCAAGGAGGAAGCGATTACGTTGCGCTGGACAACCGATACGCTGACTCAGTGGCCAGGTACTGTGCACTGTTAGCCTGTTCATTTAATGGATTTTTCACATGTGAATCCGTGGAGGAGAGTTCTTTTGCAATGTTTATGAAAGTAACTGATATGCGGGATGAGTTGAAACAGGTGCAGGAAAATGTGTCAGAACAGAATGGTTGGGTAAAAGCAGGATGTGAGAAAAATGCATATGACATTTGGATGTCAGCAGATGCAAGACCAGTCTTACCAGATAGGTTGTTGTTTGCCATGATACGATACTACCATGGATACACACGTTTATTAAGAGACACAATGGTGAGACTTTTCAGTCAGAGTTGTTAAACCCACAGATTCAGAATGTTAGCAGAGGAAATTTGCCATTGGTGTGTAACTTGTCAACAGCTAAACGTAGGAAAACAAACAGGCACTTTAACACACCTAGGAAGATCAGGTGGCCCATTTAACAGTATGCAGGTGGATTTTCTCGAGATACCTGTACATAATGGGTTCGAGACATATCTTAGTGATTATGTGTGTCTTCTCAAGATGGGGTGGTAGCCTACCGACTAGGAGCAACAGTCACAGTCTTACTGTAGCTATGCTGTTGTTACATGAACTGATACCTATGTTCAAACTGTGATTTCTCCTGAGTCAGACAGAGGAACGCACTTGAATAATGAAGTGATGAGAATAATTTGCACAGCATTACAAATTGAACACAAATTATATTGCATTGCAGTTAAAGACCAGAAGCCTCTGGTATTGTTGAGCAAATGAATGAATCATCAAGTCCAGACGGGCCTAGGTCTGTTCATCAACCTCTCTGAAACGGCCTGATGCCTTACCATAAGTGTTGATGAATATCCAAAGTACACTTGTAAGGAAGACAGGGTTATCCCCCAATTAAATACTGATGGGCAGAGCAATGAGTTTACCTACTATTCCTGCCTGTGCACTTTTAAATATCACTGACGATATTATATTAGAATACTGCAAGGGACTGACTGATGTTGTGCATTCTGTCTCTCATCAGGTCTCAGCTGCCACACAAGACCTACATCAAGAACAGTTCCACGATCTCAATCCTGGCGATTGGGTTGTGATCAAGAAGCACGTTCAGAACACTTGCATTGAACCCAGTTGGAAAGGCCCCTTTCAGGTGATCCTCGCCACACATATTGCTTTTAAGTGTGCTGGAGTTCCGAGTTGGATTCATGTCTCACAAATCAAAACAGTGAGCCATCCGAAAGAAGTTACTGTATGTGGTCACAAATGCTTAACACACCGCCTCTGAGATAAGCCTGCCTGCTCATGCCAAGCTACCAAGGGGGTGAGCAGGGGTTATTTTAGGAGTGTAATCCCCTTATCCTGACTAGAGGCAAGGGTCCCTATTTGTCACAAGTACTGCACCAACTAGAGACACCCAAATCTAACATGCATTATGATAGAGGACACAGTGCATGTTGTTTGGACATCATGTTTGTAGTATTGGCTTTTATGATACAAATCTGCTACCAGGTACATCAGAATATTTAGTTTGACTACACGTCTCATGAAGCACGGGGGTTGTTAAATTAAAGCCAATGATTCGTAAAACAACATCAGGGCACCCTAGAGCAAGGTGGCAGCTCATCTTTCATGATCTAGATCAGGGCCAGCAGGGTCTGTTCATTTTCAAGGATGTGCGCATAATGGTGATTTAATCGTGGCCCAGCCCCTCATCTCGGATAATGACCTATAATGATTATATTTAGGTATTGCACGATAAAGACCATTATTACAATGTGCCTTCACATTACTCTTTTCTGACATAAATATACCTGTCAAGTTTTCTCCATCATTCTCTATTACTGAAACTATGGCTTAGAAACTAACTTTTAAAGGAGGGTGTTTTTATGCTGCACACCAGCAGCAGCATGTCAGTTTCCTGACCTGCTCCGACTTCATAACCTCACACACCGTAATCATGCAGAACGTACTAATCATGCAAGAGAGTCAGGCCGGTGTGCAATTAAACATGCTTATCGAGGACATTGTGCCGTTGTCTCTTTGTTTGTGTTGCCATGTGAAATCGGCCTATTGTTCTCAAGTGAACATGAACATATGTATTATACTGTTAAAAGTGGCAAAATAAAAGGTTTTGGAGGGAAACGAAGGTGATGGAACATTTTCACATACCATGAAATATAAGTATTTACAACAAGGGGTGGTGAGGGACAGAGTCTCTGAATTAAGCAGAATACTCTCACCCTGTCAAGAGATCAGGGCTAGATCCAACACCGTTTTTTAGCTCACTGCACCATCCCAGTTTCAGAACCTGGCTGTATGCAAATCAGTCTGTTCCTGTCCCAGTGCATGATGGGAACAGGGCAAACCAAACTACAAAAGCCAATTCTTACACTGGGAAGGAAACAAGCTTCCGGGGACCGGTTTCTGGCATTACAGCCGTCTTCGGCCCGGCTTGCTTGAATCCTGATGGTGCAATGAGCAAGGGACTCATGTCTGAGTATATACCCTTCCACGCATAGGATGGACAAAAATATTTACAACAAGGGGTGGTGAGGGACAGAGTCTCTGAATTAAGCAGAATACTCTCACCCTGTCAAGAGATCAGGGCTAGATCCAACACCGTTTTTTAGCTCACTGCACCATCCCAGTTTCAGAACCTGGCTGTATGCAAATCAGTCTGTTCCTGTCCCAGTGCATGATGGGAACAGGGCAAACCAAACTACAAAAGCCAATTCTTACACTGGGAAGGAAACAAGCTTCCGGGGACCGGTTTCTGGCATTACAGCCGTCTTCGGCCCGGCTTGCTTGAATCCTGATGGTGCAATGAGCAAGGGACTCATGTCTGAGTATACCCTTCCACGCATAGGGTGGACAAAAATATTTACAACAAGGGGTGGTGAGGGACAGAGTCTCTGAATTAAGCAGAATACTCTCACCCTGTCAAGAGATCAGGGCTAGATCCAACACCGTTTTTTAGCTCACTGCACCATCCCAGTTTCAGAACCTGGCTGTATGCACATCAGTCTGTTCCTGTCCCAGTGCATGATGGGAACAGGGCAAACCAAACTACAAAAGCCAATTCTTACACTGGGAAGGAAACAAGCTTCCGGGGACCGGTTTCTGGCATTACAGCCGTCTTCGGCCCGGCTTGCTTGAATCCTGATGGTGCAATGAGCAAGGGACTCATGTCTGAGTATACCCTTCCACGCATAGGGTGGACAAAAATATTTACAACAAGGGGTGGTGAGGGACAGAGTCTCTGAATTAAGCAGAATACTCTCACCCTGTCAAGAGATCAGGGCTAGATCCAACACCGTTTTTTAGCTCACTGCACCATCCCAGTTTCAGAACCTGGCTGTATGCAAATCAGTCTGTTCCTGTCCCAGTGCATGATGGGAACAGGGCAAACCAAACTACAAAAGCCAATTCTATAATATAAGTGGCAGACACAGGGACAGTGCAAAATTAAGAGTGTTTCTTAGCAGCCACTGCAATTCAGTTATGAATGCACTAAAGATGTTGCTCTGAACGTAGTGTGGGCGGAAATTATATTTGTGTTTACTTAAACAGTAAGTCTTAACGTCTACACAAGGCAATCAAGGCGCTATATAAGAGCCTCATAAAGGAGGTGGCTAAGTGTAAGCAACAGGTGGCAATGTCTGGTTGCTAGTAGAACACTAACAGAGCCGTTCCATAGTAGTAAAGACAGCAATTTGAACGACCTGAAACGCTTTAAACATAACTTCTTGAGGTCGCACCCTGAAACACCCTTTGCCGACACCTACTTCTCACCGGGCAATGGAGCCCTGAACATTGATATCATCTTCCACACCTCACGCAGAGCCAATGGAGAAAAGCGTTCCTAACCCTACTCACCGTCTCCACCACCAGGAAAACAGCTCATGGCCTAACTCTCTCTATCACACCTTCCCAACTCTTCCCTGGCAGAACCACCATTACTATTTACAATAACGGGATTGTCCTAATTCGATCCACACAGACAAGAACCTGGAACTACTAGACAACCTGTTCCCCAAGTTCAAAGAGCACCTTTCCAAGCTGCGGACCTCCACCCAGAACTCCACCAGCACTATCACCCCTGACGTCGCAGCCCTCACCCACAACACTTCTAACATAGGTCAGCGTCGGATCCACACGCACCTCACCTCTACCCCCAGCACCCTAGTCAATCGCCCACCTGCTGTTACCGCCCCACACTCCCCAAGCGCAGTCACAAATCTCTCCCCCTCATACACTAGCCGCCCCTCTAACACTACCCCTTTGACCCCCACTCATACCTCTCCCATCCCTCTCTCCCCATACATAACAACTCCCACCCACAACACCTCCTACCTAGATCAGCACCAGAACGGCACGCACAATGACAAATCCCACCCTTTGTTCCCCCCCTCTCTCAGTCCCCACGTGAGTACACGCCCCCCCATACATCCTCGATACACCCACATCCTCGATACCCCCACGCCCCCTTCCCCCCACGCTACACCCCCCACGAACGCTTCTGAACACACCACCGTCCGGAGTTCATCTCCCCCCCCTTCCCTCCACCCCGCGGCAGATCCCTCTCCCTCCCCAGCTCCCTCCCCACTCTCACTCACGACACCCCCACCCTCCCAACCAGTCCCACAGAACATACCGCCTCCCTTACCTTAGCATCCCCCCCTCTCTCCCCTCCCATTCTCAGCCCCCACTACCTTCCTGCCACCCCCATTGTCTCCAGCCTTCACTCACTCTTCAACTCACCGGCACCGTCTCCCACTGACGGCACTACCTATGCCTCCCACCCTCCCCCTACCTCACCCACACCCCTCGCCCACAAATCCGCCCACACATCGAATGCCATCCCACTCATTATCGCCGTAGAACCTTCCAACAACGCTAGCATATCCCCTCCCTCGATACCCTGTTCGCTTTCCAGCTCACCACTCAACCACTCACCAATGGCCCTCACCACCAACCCCATCTCCAATCTACCTCTTGACTTGACTTTATCCACCCTCCAACAAGTCAAAGAGGATATCCTACAAGTCAAAAAAGATCTCCATGCAATCAAAGACCTTCTCTTCTCACAGCCCAGTCTACCTCCCACCATCCCACTACCCTACAAACGACGTACCCTCCCTACATACCCTCGCCTCCAACGACTTCCGCGCTGGCCGACTATCCCCGCTCGCAATAACTCCCACCGCCCCCGTCGTGTCCTCAACTTACTGTCGGACCGCGACCTATGCTCCCTCCTACGCTCTTATGGCCCAGGTCCGGTAAAACACATATCCAACACACACATCCCCATACCCACAATTCTCACAAATCCTCTGAGGCTCCCAACCCTTAGCAACAGAGGTTCCGTCCCTAACAACCTCAGAAAAGTCCCCCTCTCCCTAGAAGGCTCGACCACCCTTCTCACTCCCAAACTCAAATGCATCCTACTCAACTGCAGATCGGCCCAGAGACACTCCTCCGACATCGCTGATCTCGTCTCAGCAATGGATCTGGACCTAGCCATTCTGACTGAAACGTGGCTTACTGAAGCCTCTACCCCGATAATGGACATACTAGTCCCCCCCAATTATCACATCATTAGACTGGACAGGCCTGGCAAGACGGGCGGGGGATTTGCATGCATTTTCAGGAGCAACCTCTCCGTTACTAAAGCCACCTCCCCCCTCCCTTACTTCCTGTGAACTCCTCTGCCTCGATATCACCAGCGAGGGCAAACAAGTTTGTGCTTTACATCTCATCTATCACCCGCCTGGTGACAACCTCATATTCACCCAACAACTCATGGACACGATCACATCCAATGCCGGTCGGCAGACCACCCAAGTCTACCTGGGTGACTTTAATCTCCACTGGAACGATCAGAAAGACACAGTGGTGAATAGTCTCAAAACTTTCCTTAATGCGCTTGACCTCACCCAAATATGCGATAGACCAACACACGACAAAGGCTCGATACTCGATCTCATCATCGCCAAAGAGGACTCTACCCAGCTGGAGGCGATCCAACCCTGCGACTGGTCAGACCACCACATTATCACCTTCTTTATCAACGATTAAGTTAAATCTAACCCGGCTCAACCCACCAGATCCAAAACCTGGAAAAGGGACATGAGGAATCTTAACCCCACCACCCTGCCTCCCCACATCGGCAGTCTCCTCCTTCCCCCTTCAGGTGCCTCGGATGTTCAATCACTGACCGATCACTACCTTGACTCTATGAATTCAATAGTCAATGAAGTCGCCCCACTGCAACTGAAGAGAGTCTCCACCAAAATTTCTAACCCCTGGTATGACGGCAGACTCAATGATGACAGGCGTACTATGCGAATGGCAGAGCGTACCTGGAGATCTGACCCCTCATCACTGCATCTCAAAACGCTTAAGAACAAGAGAAATGCCTACTTTAGGAAAATAAAGCGCGCAAAGGCGTACTTCTTTAGCCGCCAGTTGGACCAAGCAAAAAACAGGCCAAGAAAGCTGTTCGAACTAATCAAGACTCAAACAAAGACACAACCCTTACAATCAAACAGCACAACAAGCGACACCCCACACTGTGAAGCCTTCTCTGCTTTCTTTAAGCTAAAGACCGACAACATAAGAAATGACCTCCTCATGGATGTAAGCCGATTCCCCAACCACACCAGAATGTCTAACACTCAACCTAAAAACAAGGCATCATGGCTGTACTTCGACACCTACTCGGAAGAAGCAATACACAAACTGCTCTGCACCTTGAAGCTCTCTAATCACCTCATAGACCTCCTACCTGCTAATGCTGTAAAAGACTTCATCCCCCTGCTCCTCCCACTTTGGACCCAAATCATCAACAGCTCCCTTCAACAAGGTCTCATTCCAGACTCCCTCAAGGTGGGGCAAGTCACGCCTATACTCAAGAAACCTACAGCTGACCCGTCTGACCTGAACAATTACCGCCCTATCACCAATATCCCCACCCTGGCCAAACTGCTGGAAAAATGTGTCCAACTCCAACTAACAAAACACATTGACCAATTTGACCTCCTCAACCATCATCAATCAGGCTTCCGAGCGAAATATAGCACAGAAACAGCTATGACACACATAATTGATGATGCCCTCCAAATCCTTGATCGCAATGAGTCCTGCCTCCTCATCCTTCTTGACCTCTCTTCAGCATTTGACACGGTCAAACATGAGAACTTACTGGAGCTGCTAAGCACTAGAATGGGTCTATCGGGAACTGTTCTCAAATGGTTTTCTTCCTTCCTTCATAACCGGTCTCAGAAGTTCAAGATCGACAATGTGCTATCTACACCTGTGCCTGCAGATCTAGGTGTTCCACAAGGAGCCTCCCTCTCCCCCACACTGTTCAACCTCGTCATGGAACCGCTCGCCACCTTACTCCAAGCATCCAATGTTCAATTCCATATGTACGCCGATGACACACAACTTTACCTAAAGTTACAATCCCCGGAAGATATCAAACTTCTGAATTCCACACTTAGTAACACTCAATCTTGGTTGGCCGATAATCACCTCAAACTAAATGCTCTGAAAACTGAGTTCCTACTCATCTCACCTCCGGCGAAAATTTCCACCACCCAAACCTGGCTCAATAACCTAACAGCACTCAATGTCCAACCTACCATCGTGGATTCTGCGAAATCCCTAGGCATCACACTCGACGCCAAGCTCAACATGCAACAGCACGTTAGCAAAGCCACAAAAGGAGCTAACTTCCAAATCAACACACTGAGGAAACTTAAACCCTTCCTCCCTGCCAAAGACTTCCAAACTGCTGTACAAGCTTTAGTCATCCCTCGCATAGACTACGGAATTGTGGCCATCAGCGGACTCCCGCTATCCACAACAGCACCCCTAAGAGCCTCCCTGAACGCTGCAACGAGGCTCATCACTGGCTCAAGAAAACATTTGCATATATCCCCAGACTTAAAGTCTCTAAAATGGCTGCCTTTTGAAGCCAGATCACAGCTAAAAATTGCTGTTATGACACACTCGGCCGTGCACCACAAGGCACCCAACTACCTCGCTCAAAAGTTGTCTATATCAGGAGGTTCGAGATCCAATAGAAGTACAAAAAATCTACTCCTGAAACCTCGTAGATTCCGGAAAGAAAAAACATACAAGCGCTCCTTCTCAGGAATGGCACCCAGGATCTGGAATGCGCTCCCTCCTGAAACCAGGCTTATCACCTCCACTGTACTCTTCAAGAAAGAGGTGAAAACCATCCTTCTGGCCAAGATCTCCTGAACTTTATAGATGCTGGATCAGAGACTCTGCATCGCTTTGTATCATTGATCACCTTGTCTCCTGGCACTATACTCTTTCTTGATTGTGACACTACTACGCTACTCTCTTACTACCGACCAATATATGATACACTTTAGTTTATTGAATAACCCTCCCCATGCCCCCACCCCGTGTTCTCTCTATCCTAAGAAATTGGTATAAGCCATCCACACATCTAAGGTTTACCTGAACCCTACTGTAATGGGATCAATGACTTGTGCCGTCTTATATTACTTGTTACCTGATTGTATAATGATATGTTTTCTGTACGTTACTGTTATCCTATTATGTTAGTCACTATTATACTGCTCCCATTATCTCTGTTCAGTCCTGCTGCCCCTACCCTTGTCTCTGTGAAGCGCTCTGATATCTGTAAGGATCTTGTTCGCGCTATATAAAACTTTGAATAAATAAATAAATCAAAACACCACCAGACCAATAGCACCAGTGCAATTACAGCCTCTAGAAGAAAGAAGGGATGAAGATCAGTTGACGGAAGATCAAGTGCAAGTACATGAAATAACACAGAGTGGCATTGAGATCTCTAACGGAGGAGAAGCAGCGGTCGAGTCACAGAAAGTGCTGCTGACATGGTACTGAGACAAGAAGATCCAAGAACCAGTACTGAAACGAGGAGAATCAATAAACAAGCAGAATGGCAGCAAAGCTATAAAACCAGAATCCAAGAAGATGTTCTTCAATAGCTCGAATTCTTGAAATGATACCCAAAGAGGCTGAATCTAGCGATGAAGGTAACCTAGAAACAAATCAGCAAAAACTAAGAGCAAAAAGAGCAAAAGTACACTGTGACAGATATTCAGCACCCTAATGGTCATAATTCATGAACACTGCTTTGAATGTTACATTGGAAGATTTGTGCTGCGTTAAACCAGAACTATTAGAACCTTCCTGAAAGAGAAAATAAGACTGATGGATAAGCTGAAGAAGGAAAATTATTAACTCTACCTATTAGATTTGTATTGTTCTCTTTGTTTTACAGAAGATCAACCTAGACCCAAGATGGAAGTTACAGAAGGCTAGGGATAACAATTAGAAAAACACGGAGCAGAGTTAAGTATTGTCTCGTTAGGAGCTTGACCACTGAAGGAAAAAAAAGAAGACTAATTGATCTAAAGAAGCTGTGTGCTCAAATTGCTACAAGCTATAAAATAATTACATTGAACTGACTCAGAGAATGAGTGGCATTAGAAATAAGTGTAAAGATATTGTGGGTTAAATTTTTGTAATAACAGTATTAATGATCACTGTAGTACTTATAGGATTTTACTTAGCGACAGAGTCAGAGACTAAAGCAAAGAAAATTACTAATCCACCTATATACAATATTAAGGAGGACCCTTTGAGTCACTCCTTTATAAGAACAAGCATTTGCAATGCAATAGGTCTCGCATTAGGAAAGTTTGAGCTATTGGTACTGAAAAGACAAATTTTTTATTTATGTGTTGGTTTTGAAAATAGCGAAATTAATAGCTTTTTTATTTACAATGCCAATAGTTTTATCTTTTTCAAATGTGACACCTATAGCATTTGTAATGCAATATGTGTTGTATTTACGTGACTTAGATGCATTCATATTACAAATAAAAATGGCTTTTAATTTTTTTAAGAATTAATACTTAAATAAAAGTTATTGTAATTTATAATGGCAATAGCTTTTGTAAATAACTTTTGTGAAGATTATGTTCATTGTATTTTATTGTGACGAAAATCCAAGAACAGAAGTGAAATATTAACATCTTTTTGTGAAATTTGTAATAAAGCTTGAAACATCGAGAGAACATATTTGAACCAGTTGTTGTTGAATGGTTGCACATATTGATGCTGTGGTGGCGACGAGTGATGCTGTGGCGTTCATTGATGCTGTGGTAGGGCATAGTGATGTTGTGGTGCCACTGAGTGATGCTGCGGTGGTGCTGAGTGATGCTGTGGTGATGCGATAGATAGATAGTGATTGCGATAGATAGATAGAGGGAGGGCGATAGATAGATAGAGGGAGGGCGATAGATAAAGGGAGGGAGATAGATAGATAGAGGGAGGGCGATAGATAGATAGAGGGAGGGCAATAGATAGATAGAGTGAGGTCGATAGAGTGAGTGGGATAGACAGACAGATAGAGTGAGGGCGATAGATAGATAGACAGATAGATAAAGTGTATTAATGTTGCATTGATTGGAGTGTAAGTATGAGGTGTGCAATTATATGGCACTGAGCGGTATTATGTGGAGTGTATTTACGTTGCATTGAGAAGAGTGTAATTATGTGGCGTGTAATTATGTAGCACTGAGTGGTAATTTGGGGAGTGTATGTTGTATTCAGTAGAGTGTAATTTTGTGGCGTGTAATTGTGTGCCACTGAGTGGTATTTGGAGTGTGTGTTGCATTGAGTGCAGTGTAATTATGTTGCATATAATTATGTGGCACTGAGTGGTATTTGGAGTGTATGTTCCATTGCAGAGTGTGTGAGGGTGCAGAGTGTGTGAGGGTGCAGAGTAAGGATCTCAAGGTGCTGGGGCATGTGGGGGGACTGCTGGCCCTTCGAAGGAGCTGCAGTTCAGTCAAAGAGGTTTTGATATTTTCATGTCCAAAATTCCACCCAACTGCTCTGTTGTTCCCTTACTCTCTAAGCATGTTCTGCGGCTGCCAGTGGGACACGCTCATTCAAGAAATCCAGGTGTTCTACAAGTGACTTTGTTCAGCACAAGTTTCTTTTACCCAATGTCAGGACTCAGTCCACGTTGGGCAATGCCCCCAGAGAAACCAGGGGCGTAATGCCAACCCCTGGAGCCCCTGAGCTGTAGGATGCCCCTCAGCCCTGGTCCCATTCAGCCTAAAGTCACTGGATATCTATCTGATATAGAGGTCTCGGGGGTCCCTCAGCATATTCTACAGTTAGACCCCAATAATGTGCATAATGCCACTGCGAGAAATGACAGCATCAGGGGAGGTTCTCATCCCTTATGTCTCAGACGTGAACAACCACCTGGATAATTCAAGCAATATCTGGTGCAACCCTGGGGTAAGCCAGGTACATTCATTCCCCAATGGCAGAGTGGGTTCAATGAAGGTTCTTAATATCAAGGCACTATGGATCCCTCCTGCGGTTACAGTGGACAATACACTCATGTCTTTAGGATGTCCCCATTATGAAAGTAATAGAAGGACAATATTCCCCCAGAACTGAGCTGACTGAAATGATTCTCAAACATATAAGGATGCCTGACCAGCTGAAGCCCCGTTGTGTGGTTCCCTACATTTCGACTAAAAGTTTGACTTGTCACAGCAAGTTGGAAATGGGACTTGGAACCTATTATGATCCTATTCTGCCTGCACCTGGCCGCTTAAACGGTAGCTTCCGCAGACTATCACGTTCACAGATCAAGTGATAAACGTACGAATGCGATTGCGTGTGAATGGGGGTTGAATCGTGCACTCTAAATGGGAGCGAACGTGTGAAGGGATGATTTGAACACTGGGTTGTGAAATAACAAATAAAATATACGTGCAACCAAGCGTACACATACAGACCGATGCGCGTGTGCGCGTGCGGAAACAGACACGAGAACAACAGAGGATGCAGAAGTATAGTTTGCGGCAGGAGTGGACAACGGACTCAAAGAATACAAAACAAGTTGAGCAGCTCCACTTCCCGATGGTCTGATATTGGTATTTTCCTAAGCACTTTTCTTTCCTGAAGGTGCTGCCTCTGTCCATTCCTGCAGCTCTGATGGCCAACTCTGAACGGAGAGATCAGGTTTGGTTGCAGAAGAAAATCGCAATAGTTGAAAACCGACTCTTTTATGTGGCTGCATTTTTGTCTCGCTGTGTCCTTTTACTGGACATTCTTGAGTTGTAGAAAACATTGTGCCATGTGCACTTCCACAGTGCGAACTACACTTCACACTACAACAGGACAGAAGTATTAGAAAAGGTTTTGGGAAATCGAATGCAACTTATTTTTTCCTGGTCCGTCCCCTGTGAGTCCTCAACAAAGAGGCAACTACTTTCCCAATTAAAAATAAAATCCAGCTAAAGTCATCAATATGGATCGCAAGGGGTTGAAAGCAAAAGTCGATGTGTTGGCTCAGGAAGATTCTATCATGAAAGGACATCCTTGGCAACAACAAATGAGTAGGAAAGATACAACGGTGTAAATCCGTGCATTACATGACATGTGTTGTAAAGTCGGACATTCGACGCTGAGAGGGAGATGCGGAAGAGCCCCTCATGCGTTCCTTTGGAGGAAGAAAGCTGCATCCAGTCCGCTGACAGCAGTGGGTGACAGATTAATGCGTATCTATGGTGTTTGCAGTCAAGCCAGCGGCTGATGGGTTGACCCCAGAGCACTTGAAACAACTTGTCTGTTTAGACAGCAGACAGAAGAGGGGGCGGAATGTTTAACCTATAATATAACCCAGAACCTGTGCTGTTTACCATATTTGTAATGAGTTTGCCAAGCAAGGAAATTAACCTGCGAGGCTAGAATGCAAACAGCGATACAGGGGACCCACAAGGGTCCTTCCATCCGGCTCTTCGATGGCGGGGGGGGGGCTGGGGGGAAGGGGGGCTGGAGGGTTAAAAATGTTCTGCCCTATTAATGGATTTTTTAAATGTTTCTAGTGACACTGCAAGCTTCCTTTATGAAACAGCAAAAATAACAAGCTTTCCAGAAACCGCTCTCCAAATACCGAGCAGATTTCAACAGAACGACCTTCAAAATGAGAAGCACGGGTTGAGTGCAGCCTGCAGCAAACTTCTGCTGCGGAAGCGCACATACAAATACGGATCTACGCTTTGCACACACAAACATGCGGGGATAACATGACAATAACAAAAAAAACATTGAACCGGGAACGTGCAAAAGAAAGAACCGAAAGTAGCTGGGAAATGAAGGGAAGGTTAAACAAGAAAAAAAAGCAATAGAAACAAAATTAAAAATGCCGATCATACTGACCTGAAGAACTGAGGCGACAAAGCGGAAGTCAGGCAGCCTTCATTGGGATGTGGACGGGGCCTGCAAAAGAAACAGGAAGGAACCGCCGGGAGAACGTCCGGAGCCCTGCATGCTGAATGCTGAAGTCCCGACCCCATCAGAGGGACCGGGCGAAGACTGCATGGCACCAGAGGCAACACGGGGCTCCTGAGTGCCGAGACTGACCCACTGTCTGCCAAGGGAGAGAGGGGGACGGCAGAAAGAGCCTGTCTCACATTCCCAGGAAGTCGATGACAATAGATCTTTAGCTGGACGCAGTGCTTCGCACTGCTACACCAGCTAGACCTAAAGAAGGGGGCTGCCAATGATAAATAAAGCGGTACAAAAGATAAATAAAGGTCATAATCTTTGCTGGACTGTGTGATGATCAGTGTATCTCTACCCTCGCAGTGAAGTGGTTCGCCATGGTGGAGCTTGGATTCGTTAGAATTCGGAGCGGCAGTGGTGTGTCAGTGAATAGTCCGGTAGGAAGGGGTGAGGGGCCCTCCATTTCGGGTTACAACTATGTAGCGGCTTCTAATAGTCGGTGATTCCCAACCTCTGATACCGCATCCCCCATGACCCAGGATCTCTGTTGTACATATTAGGTGTCAACCGGTCGAGTATCGTCTTCGTCCCCATTTCCCTCGTTGTTGAAGGCTGAGGGTATAGTGTCCCAATTTTGCGCAATGGGAAACTTGCGCAGCCCTGCCGTTTCCTCCCTATGCAGTGATGTACTTTCCGCCTGAGCCCAGACCGCAAGTGATCTTTTCCAGCTAATCATTCAGGGGGGTCTGCATGTTTTCATCTCTTCGTAATTAAGCGGTGTGCAACTATCAATCCTAGGTCTCTAAACAGAGATGTTACTTTGTTTTTCGTGGTCCTCATAAATCCCCAATGTACAAATCTCCCATTTTGCTGGCAGGGATGTGTCAGTGCAGAGCGCTAGGGATGTGGTGACTTTACACCAGTAGCTTTGGAGGGAAACAAAGGACCTTCGCATATGCAGAAGGTCCGCATCAGGATGCCTACAGCGCGGGAACTCAGAAGTACTAATTTTGAAATATCTGTTAATTTTATTGTGAGAGAGATATGCTCTGTGTAAGATGTAAGTTTGTATTAATTTGAATTTGGAGCTTCTCGGTATATAAATGGGACTGGCCAGGACATTGTCCCACTCCTTGTCAGTCCAGGGTTGACCACGATCTGCTTCCCATCGGGCACAGAGGGATATCATCGGTTTCACTGTGTGCGTAAGCAAGGCAGTCACCAGCCAATGTACTATATGAGATCGCGCCCCCATAACATGGAGATACTGTATTAATAAATGCATTGGAGGTTCAGTCGTTATATCTCCCCAAAGTGTCGATAGGGCCCTCCTTAAAGAGGCGTGCAGTAAGAACTGCCCTACTGGTGAGTCAGTGTCGTCTGCCAGAGCCTCGAATGTTAATAACACACCACCTCTGTAAAGATCGCCCACAGAGTCTATGCCTGCCGTGCACCAATGTGTGAGGGCCTCCTCAGAAGGGTCCATCTTCCCTCTTGGTGTCCCCAAAAGTGGTAGTGTCAGGGCAAATGGAATAGTCGCACGGGTGAGCTCCTCCTATAACATCTGTACGCTAATCCTAAATGTAGCTGGGTCGGACATGGTGACTTGGCCGTAGGATGAAACAAGTAACAGATTTGGGTAGGACTCCACAACTGCTGCAAGGTCGCTGTGTCATCTAGATTGCTGACGCTTAGCCATTTTGTTACCCATTGCAGCTGCGCGGCTATATAATATAGTTCCATGTTGGGAAATGCTAACCCGCCTCCCCCCGCCCGACTTTTCGGTGCATGTAGTTTACATAACGCGATACGGGGCCTGCCCTTATTCCATATAAAGTCTCGGGACATGCTCTCCAAGTCGCAGAAGATTTTGGTTGGGACACAGATCGAGAAGTAATATAGCAACTCGGGAAGGACTATTATCTTCAGCAGGGTGATACGACTCATAACATTCAATGGGAGCATTTTCCAAAACTGCACCTGGGCCCCCACCACTGATATCGCCCTCATTAAGTTGCCTTCTAGCAATTCTTCAGGTGTCCGATAAATAAATAACACTAGATAGCGGAAGGAGTACCACGGGAGTTGTGAGCCATTGATGAGAATGTCGGTTTCCTCCATGCGTGCATCAAAGGGGTATACTCCGGACTTGGCCCAGTTAACCCGGAGACCCGACATCACCTCAAAGGTCTTTAACACGTCCGCAATGGATGTGGGGATGGCTGCGATATCACGGACATACAATAAATCATTGGCATACAGGGACACAGTATGAGTCCTGTCCCCCAGCGGTATGCCCCATTCCTCATGACTGCCGCGGAGGAGCATCACCAGTGGTTCCATGGCCAGGGAGAAGAGCAGCGGGGACAGCGGGCAACCCGGACACGTCCCCCGCCTCACTCTGTTAGAATCTGATAGGAGCATGCCAATTAACCCTGGGCGTAGTGGGCGTAGTGGGGCTCCGCGGAGCTACGCGGATTGGGCGAGAAGCTACGCCCACTCCCGCACTCCGCGTAGCCCCACTACGCACCTCCCTCCCGCTCTCCCCTACATACATTATTTAAGCAACTACCCTGAATAAAACAATTTTAAAGCACTTACCTTGTCCGGGGCTCGTCCGGGGCTCCCTCTTTGAATAGCGTCCTTTCCTGGATACCAATGCGCATGCGCGGGCGGCCGCGCATGCGCATTGGTTTCCAGGAAAGGACGCTATTCAAAGAGGGAGCCCCGGACGAGCCCCGGACAAGGTAAGTGCTTTAAAATTGTTTTATTCAGGGTAGTTGCTTAAATAATGTATCTAGGGGAGGGCGGGAGGGAGGCGGGTGGCGGCCGGCTCGGCTACGCACACGGAGTGGGCGTAGTGTTGCCGGCTACGCTGTCTACGCAAAATGCGTAGAAGGCAACACTACGCCTACTCCGTGGGCGTAGCCGAATCGGACGCCCAGGGTTAATGCCAATACGAACCCGGACAGCAGGGCGTTGATATAGTAACTGGACCATACTAAAGTAATGATCTCCGAGCTCATATTTGTTGAGCACTACTGCCAGGTAGGGCCATTCCAAAGAATCAAATGACTTTTTCAAATCTAGTACCAGACAACCAGAACGAGGCCATCTATGTAGCGCGTATTGCTGTATTCGAAAAAACTGGCGGAGATTTAGGGTGGTATTCCTGGAGGGAACGAAACCGTTCTGATCTGGATGCACCAGTGTTTTCACTAAGGGTGATCGCCTCCTTGCAAGTAGTGATAAGATTTTGTAATCAGTATTGAGGAGCGCCAGTGGATGAGAATGTGACCCTTATGTACGCCATATTGTATCCTGTGCATATATTTACAATGGCTCCTCGTGCTTAATGTTGGCTGTTGTGAACCAAAATAAGAAAACTAATAAAGTTTGTTTATAATTAAAAAAAACATTCCATAATGATGCAGTATCAGTGCCCATTCTCTCTAAGGAATCAGTTATCGCTCCTTAGACATCTAGATTGCATCTCAGCTTTGGACTCTGTAAACCGCTTTGCTGCCTTGGGTTTACGCTATATAAACGGTATATATAAACATGCGTTTTTCTGAATGTGTAAATGCTATGTAGTGACTGATAAAATGTTTGTTTCTGATCAAAGCATTTATGTTGGACTGTGGTGAAGCCTCCATAATTCCAACATTCCCACTGGCTGGGAGTCAATCTCCTTACCCTGCCAGCGAGAAATGCAAATCTCATAGTGTACTCAGGGTGGGACACTATCTGAAAAACAAAATCTGTAAAGCTTGCAAATTTATAGGTGTTCATCACCTTTTTGTTGGCGTCGTCAAAAAAAATAAACAGCGCCATAAGATTGGTCTCACTTACAATGGTGACTTACTGGTTGAATTTTCTATATGAGCAAATCCTTGTACGAATGCAAATTCAGATTTCGTGAATAACCAATATGGATCTCCGCAAGTAAATCATGCACTTTGTGCATCGAACCATTGAAGAGATTCAGAGGCCAGTGTAGGAGGTTACTAAAGTTACTTGGGCTTGCACCTGTGATCCGTTATAATCACCAGCTTGATTATCAAAGAGCTCAACAAAAACTCAGACAGCAGCAATACCTCAGAATCGTAAGCTGTTAAAAAGGTCACGCGAGGACATGCTGCTCTATTACGGATCAGAAACTAAATCTTCAAATCTTTTAAATATTATAGGAAGTTGTCCTTTATCACCTCTGCTCACACAGGGTGGTTCATGAGTTAAGACTTTCTCTTGCATTACGAAATCTTCATCAAGTTAGAAACAAGTGAACTATCTTATGCAATAGATTCTAGAGAGATTAACAAAAAGGCACTGAGAATGTGCTGATGGGACTACCGATTCTGAAGTAACTATTTAAGATTGTCCACAGCAACTTGAATCAGCACTTCTGCCGCTTACATGAGTTTCTACAAAGCAGAAACATGCTAACACATAAAATGCAATCGAAAGAGGTCTAAAAAAGGCGCCCAGTACAGAGTATATTTTTACACTATGTACGACTATTTATTTTTGGAGAGTTAAAAATACTCTTTTATATTATTACCAGCAAACCAGGCAACACCAAAGTTGTGCACGTGGGGGTGAAGGAGGGTCGTAAATGCTAGGTTCTAAAATTAGAAAAGTGACAACTTGCAACATCACCAGAAAAGCTCTGTGAATAATTACAGGTGGCGGGGAAGTCGTGTTACGAACTGGAAATGGACCTGACAAAGGCAAATGGTCTCGCATTGAAGCATTCCCGGACAGGCAGTTCAGAAACATCAAGAAATAATGCACAACAAAACTTCTAAAATGTCTATGGCTACCCCGTTCACTTCCCCTAACCTGAGATAAGAACGGTGAAGGATGCTGTGAGAAAAGAGAACTCGGCAAAGACATAGGGGGTTCACTAGTCCAAAGCAACAGAAGAGAAAGCCATGAGGAAAGGCAGTGTAGCTTATGGAAAGAGGTTTTCTAAAAACACACAACACAACACACCCACCCCACCCCATGTGGTCTGTCATGCAGTAAAGTCACTCACTACCTGCTGTATAGGCACGATCGAGAAATACTACTTTGTTTCACAGAGCCTTTGCTGCCAAGATCAGGAGTTAAGACGATAAATTGTTTCAGTCTGCTTGATTTGAGACGGACCTTCAGCGCACAAATTTCAGTAACAGGCGCATTGCCCATGATCTTGTTTTTTCCAAGAAGGTAGAGACAAATGTGTTTTGTGTTTCTGAAGCACCCTTCGGCTAGATAGCTCATGTGATCAAGATAATGCTGCATTCCAGGCTTGGGCCTTCTTTTCCCAGTGTTTTACAGAATGTTGATGGTATCTGCAGACGTAAAACGCAAAATGGCATTCTTGGATTTTACATATTAGCTTTGCACTAAAATACTGATGATAGCTTTACCTTGTTCAAAATACCCTCTAGAAACATCAAGTTGGCACATTCTAGGTATGGAGAAGAGAACTATGTCCTTGGCTGGGAGGGGAGCTGAATTTGGAGATTTGTGGGGCCCATATGCGTCATTGCTCTCACAGGAATATCAGGAATTAACATGCCCAAGATATCTACGCCTGTTACGTTCATCAGAGGCAACTTCGTCACCAGCAACCTTAGATCATTGAACACAACCAAGACTGTGCAATTTAAATGTTCCTTTGTGTGTGTGTGTGTGGGGGGGGGGGGCACTGTTGGGGGGGGCACTGTTGGAGAGGCGGGTAGGGTTCTACCAGCACGTAATCAGCACTTTATGCATGTCTACACCAGAGAATGTTCTTTCTTGGGGAAAGTGAATCTGCTGCTGGCATTATTCTTTTCATCTTTAAAAATGCTAATAAAAGATTTGAACCACAGAAAGGTCAAGTTCTAGAGAATTGACTAGGAATGCGTCACAAGAAGAAACATTAATATGGGGCAAACTGGCACACGTCAATAATAGCCACGAATTTTAAACGACAGCTGTCACGAGACTCCGGCCTGAAGCATTTAAAAATGTAAATATGATTTCAATTTACAGATTCTGTCTAGACGAAACAGTATCGTGGCCAACACAGATGGTTAAGGCTAAAGTCTGGTTAAAAAAACCAAAACCAAAAAATAAATAAAAAACTGTTCTCGTTTTACGTGTATATTCTTAAAAAAGAGAAACTTCCCTGTGAAGTCTCATTCCCTGGAACATCAGTCACTGCACCCTAATGGCAAAATTAAAGAGAGGTTCTTACCCACCCATCTCTATTCCATTCCTAATTTCTGACCTTACAAAGGTGTATAGAGCCAACTCAGAGCTAGAAGTTCTATGAGAAAGCTCTGCTTCGAATCTGTGCGAGGCCACGCAAATGACAAACTCCAAGACACCAAAGGTGCAATGCTGCATGCAGCCTTTCACTTTTCTTCCACAAACTATGGTTTCAGGTGAGTTAATTCAATCGTACACTTGCGCACAGCGTCCTTGGTAACTGTCATCAGGTAAACTCATCTTTACCAGTTTAAATTCTGAACCGCTCTCTAACATGCCAGGCTTTACACTTAAAGTGAACAGCTTTTTTGTTTTAATTACACCCAAGCGAAGTAAAGAAGAACAAAACAAGCCGTGAGCGTGCACACTCCCGAACTTCCGGTTTCGGGATGTGCACGCTCATGGCTATCGCGAGGCGGGAGCGGTGGCAGCAGGAGTGGCGGCTAAGGCCGCTGATGCGGTAAGTGGGGCATAGTGGGGGGGCGGTTTGTGTGTATGTGTGTCTGTGTCTGTGTGCGTGTGCGCGTGTGCGCGCGCGCGCGTGTGTGTGTGTGTGTGTGTGTGTGTGTCTAGACGAAACAGTATCGTGGCCAACACAGATGGTTAAGGCTAAAGTCTGGTTAAAAAAAACAAAAACAAAAAAAATAAAAAACTGTTCTCGTTTTACGTTTATATTCTTAAAAAAGAGAAACTTCCCTGTGAAGTCTCATTCCCTGGAACATCAGTCACTGCACCCGAATGGCGAAATTAAAGAGAGGTTCTTACCCACCCATCTCTATTCCATTCCTAATTTCTGACCTTACAAAGGTGTATAGAGCCAACTCAGAGCTAGAAGTTCTATGAGAAAGCTCTGCTTCGAATCTGTGCGAGGCCACGCAAATGACACACTCCAAGACACCAAAGGTGCAATGCTGCATGCAGCCTTTCACTTTTCTTCAACAAACTATGGTTTCAGGCGAGTTAATTCAATCGTACACTTGCGCACAGCGTCCTTGGTAACTGTCATCAGGTAAACTCATTTTTACCAGTTTAAATTCTGAACCACTCTCTAACATGCCAGGCTTTACACTTAAAGTGAACAGCTTTTTTGTTTTAATTACACCCAAGCGAAGTAAAGAAGAACAAAACAAGCCGTGAGCGTGCACACTCCCGAACTTCCGGTTTCGGGATG
The DNA here is from genome assembly GCF_964261635.1 of Lissotriton helveticus. Taxonomy (NCBI): domain Eukaryota; kingdom Metazoa; phylum Chordata; class Amphibia; order Caudata; family Salamandridae; genus Lissotriton; species Lissotriton helveticus. The sequence goes on along the minus strand of NC_136057.1, from coordinate 527,752,954 downwards.
TGCACGCTCATGGCTATCGTGAGGCGGGAGCGGTGGCAGCAGGAGTGGCGGCTAAGGCCGCTAATGCGGTAAGTGGGGCATAGTGGGGGGGCGGTGTGTGTGTATGTGTGTCTGTGTGCGTGTGTGTGTGTGTGTGTGTGTGTGTGTGTGTGTGCGTGTATGCGTGTGTGCTCGACCTAAAAAAGTACCGGGTGAGATAACTGGCAGCTGCTTACCTTACGCATAGTGTAGGACAGCGATAAGCACCTCCTGCGCGCTAGAGTCTGGGTATATTAGTTTGCTGGGGAAAACAAGTCGGCCTGGAGCAGAGAACAGCGGGACTGCAAGAGCGTGACGCCGTGAGCGTGCACGTTAGCGTTCCCTGCGGCTCCTGGCAGTGGCGGCCCTGCAAAGCCTGAAGTGCGTTCAGGGAGGCAGACCTGGAGACAGACCTGAGCTCGTGCCCATACTAGAATCGGCTCGTGCACAGGTCTGTCTCCAGGTCTGCCTCCCTTGGAGGCAAACACGGTGACTATAAGTCTCGTTGGCGGCAAGGCTTCGCCCTGCAACGCCAGCGAGACCTAAAAAGGATTATCCCACTAAGGTTTATTCTAGGTTAGTACAAGAATACACTAATGCCATTGATGCAAACCATTGCAATGTTTGCTCACATTTACCAATATCATTTTCAGAAGACGTTACCTATTACCACATGCCTTTATCTTATGCTATTACTTGCAGAATCCTATTGTCATTAGGTTATAGGAGATGACATTTGGAATATTTTTATTCTAATCATGATCTAATACCTTCCAGTGTACCATTAATAGAAAGCATGAATTTACACTTAGACCTATAGTGTTATTGCTTCCAAAATAATTTAACATGTTTAATGTGGCCAATAGAGAAGGTATAAATAATGGCTTTAGAAGAAAGATACACAAACAAGGCACGAACTACTGACACAAATGGTGATAGTTTAAAGGATGCATGGAAGAAGGAAGAAAACAAGTCTAGAAAGAAGACAATTTACCCTAAATTGAGACGTGCAGCCAACACAAAGTTTAAATGTGGGTGTACAGGCGAATGGACACTCAAAAGGATTAGACACGTAAGGATTAGTAGCTGTGAACACATTTGAATTAACAGGGGGATCGTGGCAAATTTTACAGGGAGACAAGAACGCTTACTTCTTACTGCCAGCTGACTGGGAGAGAATCTGTTATTTAGGCATATTAATTCTAACATTAAAACCCACTCATTGAAAGAAACGCAATACAAAAACAGTAACTGGACTAGAAGGCAATATATTTGGAGCTGCCATTCAACCTGTAGGCATCATAATAAATGGTGAAAGGATGGGGAAGTTAACAACAGTTGTCGACCAAATGGTAACTTACACATCTCGAGCTTTGCTTGTAATCAATACAGAATTAATTGCTATACTGTCAATATAGACCGACTTGCCTTAGACATCTTACTTGCAGAAAAGAGGATTCTTCATGATGCTTAAATTAACCCATTACTGTAAATACATACCTGACGAGAGTAGGGAAATAGAGGGAATTACAAAGAACATTTCAGGGTTAAAACCTGCATTACATGAATTGCAATCACAAAGTGTGTTTGACAATTTCGTAAAGAGAGTTGCTACAATTGAAAACTGGTTTTCAACAGCAGAAAGGTGTATATTTAAGGCTATTCTAATGTCATTAGTAATAGAGGGACTTTGTCTATTATTTGTTGACGCATTGTTTTTGGGCTGTAGATGCATACTTTGAAAAAGAAAGGAAAAGTTAGAAAAGAAATTGCCATGAGAATGATTTGGGTTTGAGGGTAATAATAAATGACGATTACATGCACTCTTTAAAAAGTATGTGCTTAAAAAGAGAAAGACGAGATTCAACTGACGAAGAAAGTGCACTCCGACATGGACTCGCATGAGAAACCTAAAGATGTGATAATTAATAAATTAATCAGACGAGGGATGGTGGAAATTGGAATTTTTTACGTAATTTTAGAAGAATAATATAGAAATGTGCTTTAACATTATCATACGAAATGCGTCCATTCAGTGGTAAGAGAAAATGCATTTTTATAAGCTGCCACATAGAAAATGCTGTTTATCTTTTTTTTTTGCCGAAAGCTCCCATATCTACTGTTCCTTTACTACTAGGGCGCAAAATTATGTTTATTCTTTACTATCTCTTTAATAACAATAAATGGTTTTCTTTAAATGCTAAGTATATCTGAATGGTGTGCAGTTCCTATGGTAAGTGGGAGTGTTCAGATCTGTGAAGAAGTGCCCTCACACACCCCAAAAGATGTCATGCTTCATCATTGGGCCTGCTCCTCGTAGAATCGGTGCTGCAATGCCCGATGGGCACCCGTGAAGGGGCTCTTTGGCGGAGATCTTTTTTGATGAAGCAGTTTGGTGCATGTAGGTGTGTGCACTAGGTAGTGAAGTGAGTGAAAGGTGGTGTCTAAAATAGGTCTATGGCAATCCTATTGCCTACATTTTATTCCTAGGGAGCACTAATTTAACTAAAAACAAGAATCCCTAACTGGATACAATGGTCCTAAAGGGCATGTGTGGAGTAAAGGGCGACATGTTTCTTGCCTATAGTAGCCCCTAACGGGTCTTGTAGTAATTCGTCAGGACCAATAGTTTCAGAGAGAGTATCTCAACTCTAACACTACTGCAATGCTGGTTCTAAATGTGTTAAGATGCAATAGTCACCAGCTTTGCATGTGAACATCAGGTCCGATTCACCTAGTATTCTGCAACCCCATAAGTAGCAGATCTGGGCTGAAGGGAGCTTTTTAACACAGCGCGCCGTTGCTTAACGGAGGGTGGCGTGGCAACTAGCCAAGCCCCTACCCTGGCTCTACTTCACGTTTCTTTAAATGCTGACAGCGTTATAAGTGAACTGCAAAACTTGACATCTTTGGGAAATGTGCTGTTTGCTGCAAAACGTTTTTTTCAACTCACACCATATGCTTTCATCGTATTTAGATAGCTTTCTCTGCCACATGCTTATAATAAACAGATATATTAATGAAACAAAATGCTTGCTTTAGGCTCTGACTTCCATGATCTAACCAGGACATGCTAGATATTAATGTTTTATTTCATATAACAGACCATTGTTATACAGTGGGATACTGAACAGCTGACAGAGTAGGCTTGCTGAATGTTCTGATGAGAACGTTCAGAGATATATCTTTTGTAATAATTTTTAACCTCTTTTAAACAACATGTAGAGCTGGGCGTTTACTGAGGGAATCGAGGAAGAAGGCGAGGCCATTGGAAGATCCTTTCTCATTGGACAGGGTTGAATCAACATTTCGAGTTTGCAACATGTTTTGTGCTTTTCTGTGTAGTATGTGTTCATAACTAGAGAATCAACACATTTATGCACACCTTTCCTGTCATGTCTCTCAGCACTTTACTGTGCTACTATTGCACAAGATTGCTGTAAGCTGCTGCTAGCAGAGATTTATCTTGTTTTCCTTACTCTTTGAGACCACCAGCAAACCCACATCTTTGTTTTAGCTGTCCATTAATAGGTTAGTAGGCCGTAGTTCATGAACCTTTTAAGCTGCATACAGACTCATTTTTATTCAGGTTTTCCTACAGAACTAAATGTGTATTTTTCTGAATTTATGACTGAATCCTTTCTTTCAACTATCATTTCAATTATCATTTCAATTTACTTTTTTTTCAAGGAGATTTGTACTCGGGATCAGTGGTTCTATACTGAGGTATAACATACTGACAATCTGAAACATATTCTCTGCCTGGCACTAGAATAAGAGGGCTAATTTATACACATCCAGATTCTTCAACTGGTAATTCATGGAACACATATGAAATGGTATTCATAATGTTATCTGCCTCCCTCCCCTTTTCCACAATGGTAGTTCAGAGATACCTGCTTCATCCTGTCAGATGATACAGGTTGTTTTGAGGAAACAGCTGCCGAGGTGCCATTTGCCCCACCTTTTACTATGTGGGGAAGACTCTCCAGAATGTTTTATGTCTAATGACTTTTTCTTCAAGTTGCTGTGACTTGTTTTAAAGCCTTGGGATTGTTTTAAAGCCACTTGCCAGCTTCGCACTTTCTCTATTGGCGAACATACATCTGAGCTTCCACCCTTTCCTCAAAGCTTCTGAAAAGGAGGTGAGTGAGCGGCACCCAGCCACTAACGTTATATTACACTGTGCTTGGTGCAGTATCTTCCCTAGTACGCATAAACCCAGGCAGTGCTTAATTTGTAAAAGAATGAGTGCTGGTGCCCAAAGCTCTGCTCAGAAGCCAGTTGCTAATTCAATTAGTTGGTGTGCTGGATACCTAGGCTGCATAGCCTTGAATCCACCTCATGCCTCTTTAAGCCACTAGTCACTCCCTGCCCCTTTATCTCACGCTTGGAGGTTCCTGCTTTCTCCCTGTCTGATGTTTTTTCTGTCTTTCCACTTTATTTTACCTTCTTGCTCTTGGTAAATGTCCAATGTATAAAAGTAAGTGCTGGTCCCTAAAAATGAACAATAGTGGACTCCACAGGGTCAAACTAAACAGTGCCCCAGGATATGTTTACATCAGCATATCTGTTGCTGTGGATCCTGCACACATTGGAATTGTGGATCCTGCACACATTAGAATTGACAATTTCCATTGAGTATTGCACTTGTAGACTACCCAAGATTAACAATGGAAATCTATGGGCATATGGTCCATATGTACTACAAAAGTTATCTGTTCAAGACTGAGTTTCTTTTCTTTAAAAAAGGATTGATATTAGTTTGCAAGGTAGTCAGAGAGTCCTGGAATTAGAGATTAGGATTAGTCAATTATTAAATGAATATGGATATTGAAACTTCTACTCCACCACTCTTCCTTACAGCCTCCTCCAACCATGCGTGACTTGTCCCTGTACTTATTAGTTCTGCTTCAGTTGACGCTTAAGTAGCTAATTCGGGATGAGACATGATCTACAAGGGAAATTCTATTTATTTTTTGAAGTGGGAAGCAAATTGATTGCCTCAAGAGTTAGGCTACCTCATGGTATCTACTGGTATGCAGGAAACTACATTGTAATGCTGAGATTATGGGTACCCTCAGTCAGAGGCCTTCAAAATAGGATCAAGATTTTGGAAAACCTGTAACATTACAATAACATCTCTAACAATTAATCTCCTTATTAAGCACAGGCATATCCATCGATCAAATTTTTTAGATGATTCATATACTTTGAGAAAAAATCATCATATAAACATATAAGCTGCTGCAGGAAAAGTGGCCCACAAGTTATTGTAATGAAAATTGCTTTTTCATTAAAGGTTCAATATAAATACAGCAATATGAACAGCAGGCTAATACTGTACTATTTACCATCAATTCAGTCACTGGAGTCCGAGGGTACAGACACAAATGTAATCACTTTTACACGTAGAATAAAACATAGGCACATAATCAAAGCAAGTATTTGTCATAATATAGAAAGGGAAATCTATACAAATTTAAAGTCAAGACTCTAAGGTTGGAAATTATCTTGTCACCTCAATATTGCCATTTAAAGATCAGAATTAAAAACAATATTCAACACAACAGGGCGCAAGGGCAATGCAACTAATAAGAAAGATGTATCAAGCCACGCAAGGCCACCTTGCGTGGCCCTGACTGGCTTAATAAATCTGGAGTAAAGAAGTGCAGCGCAAATCGCTGGGTTGGGTTACTCTGCACCAGGGAGGCGCTCCATGAGTGGAGCATACCCAGATTTACCATAACTGGTAGACCTGGGAATGCGTCAAAATGCTACGCCTCCTCAGGTGAGATGTAATGAGGAAAAGATATCTTTATTGCTCCCTCGTTTTCTCCTATTTTTATGTGTGCTTCTTTCTGCAAACACATAGAAAGAGGAAAATGCCTCTTGGGATTATTTTTGTGTGGAAATGTGTTCCTTCCAGCACTAAAACAATCCTACTTAGAATGCAAGCACCCTTGCACCATGGTACAAGGGTACCTGCGTGGGCACTAGGCAGCACATTGGATGCCAGCACAGTGAAAAGACAAGAATGTGCCACTTAATGTTAAATAGGGTGCATTCCTGCCCTTTTGCTCATCACACTGCGCAACAAGGTGGCTTGCTGTGCTGTGTGATTTGTTGATAAATATCCCCCTATCTATCCAAAAGGTCACACAAAAATACGAAGAATAAGGAAATTGGGAATATAAATACTGCATAATAAAGCAATATCTGTTGTCATTGTGAGGCCACATCCAGAGCCTAACTCTAGAAACTTGAATGTGTCTGCTTTTGGGGAAACATAACTAAGAAATGAACCTTTAATTAGTGGTCCGCTATCAATGCTTCCTCCATTTCCTTTTAATTTACAGTCTGGAGGAGCCCAGTCTTTGTTACAATGGCAGTTCTTGTTGTTGTTACAGACTCCATTCCCACTGCACTTTTCCTGTATGTTACAATCATAATCCAGGACTGATATGTCGACACATGTTCTGTTCACACAAACCATCCCAATGCCACATTTTGCGCCATCTTCCACTACTCCAAAATCCTTTGTTCCATAGGTATAGTGATAGTCTACACCCCAACACGAGTTATTTTTAACAGGAGTCTGAAGTGTGGCTGAATGTGAGTTATAAATACGTATATTATCCACATTCACGCACTGTACTCTTCCACACTTTACATCTTTCAGCTCACATTTCCTTGGCTCAACACCTTCAAAACCACAATTTCCAAATCTATCACCATTGATATTCACTGCTGCAAAACATTCAGTGGGAGCAACAGTTGCCCCTGTGCCAAAGAGTTGCCTGCAATGTCTTGTGTAATCATAACATTTGCTATTGACACAGTAGGACTTATTATGATTACAAGGGGATCCATTTTGATAATATACATCAGCGGGGCACGTGGCCGACGTCCCATTGCAGTACTCAGCAAGGTCACACTCAGAAGCAGGTAATCTGCAAGGAGTCCCTTTTTTAACAAACTTGCACGTATCGCAGCACCCACCATATGCACACTGAGCATCACCTTTGAGTTGGCAAGTAGCATCACAGCACTGATCACTGGTGCACTCCCTTGCACTACCACAGTCGCACTGTTCATCTCCTTCTACTGCCTTGTTCCCACAATACGGCACAACTACAAATGATTCAGCGAAAGACACTTTCTGCAAACAAAACCCACTGCCATTGGAGATAAAATGCTCAAAATACTTCATGCTGCAGTCACTAAATGATGTTGTTGTTACTTTCCCCAAGGACATTATACACGAGCTCAGGGAACAATGGCATTGTGTAACGTAGTCTGAATCATGCTGCATTCCCAAGGTATGGCCAAGTTCATGAGAAACTGTTGTGGCAATTGCAGGCAAACCGCGCATTGGCAAAGTGGTAAAGGCTGCAAACATGACAGCGTTTTGGCCCCAACATATCCCTTCTGCATATGTTGCCCCAACAACTGACTTAATGTCACTATTTCTTAATAAAACAGTCATGTCAACTTTTCGATCAGGAATAGTATTTTCTTCTTTCCAGGATGCAAGGTTTTGAAGAAATGTCTGTATGTCTACAGGAGATGGTATCAGACTTTGTATTTTCCATATTTCCAGTCCAAGAAGCACTAAGTGTACATTTAAAGGGACAAACATTGCATCAGCCATATTGACCAACTGGAATACGGTTTCAATCAAGGCGGTGCTGTTTTCTGAATATTGGAGGTACAGGTCGTGGTCAATAATGACATGAAGTTCCACAAAGTATGCTTGGGACGCCTTTATGGGGCGCTTTGTGTGATGCAGTGTGTAATGATATTTCTCTTGATATGTCCTTATTGGTTGTGTAGTATAACAGCTTTTGCGATCATTGTCCACGTCCTCCACTTTATAAATGAGATGCTGAAAGTTAGGGGAAAACTCTGCGGGTTCAATAGCATAGGTGACAGTCTCTGTCTGCAGAAAACCTCTGAGCCCAGCGCATAAACTGAGGGCCACGATCGAGCGAGGGATCCCCTCCACCACCCCTTGGTAATAGCAATCCTGCCTAAATGCTTCCCGTTCTATCACCTGGTACCCTGCGTTCGTGTGTGTGTAAAGGGTGAGACCCGGGGACAGCAGACCCCTGTTCTGCAGTAGACGCAAGCTGTATGTCATTGCCCCAATTGTCACTGTATACCCTGCACCTCCTTTAACTTTGGTTTCCAGCTTCATTGGCACGGTGACTTCAAAGTACGACGGTGTCTCAAATGAGACCGTCCCCTGCAAAAGCACAGCGCACAGAAGGCCCAAACCCCTCAGGAGCAGTAGTTTCGGAGCGGCCGGGCCGCACATTGGGCTTCGCTGCCTCCCGTGCTGCTGTAAGCACAGAAGCTGCTTTTGAAGACTTTTCTCAGCCAGTTTAGTCAAAGCTTTCGAGGCCTATAAGCTGCTCTTCCGTGCCGCCGGCGCCCCTACGGCTTACTTTGAGGTACAAGAGGACCCACGGCTGTTGGTCTCCGGTGACTCAGCTCATTACCTTTCCTCGGCCTCAGCCTGGCCTGCAGTGATCGCCGTCATAATGAGAGCGTGCGGCGGTTGGCCTCGCGCTGATACGTCACCTGGGCTCGGTTTACCACGCTGGGGCGCGCGCCACGCAACGAGACCAGAACACTTCGGGGTGGGGGGCTAAAAGATCAGACTAACACTTCAAATCAAAGGGTGGATATAATCTTAACGCCAATACAAGAAAATAGAGTGATAAAAAACAGCGCATTTTATACATATCGGTCAAACCCGAAATGATTACAATAAACATGTTTGGACATGACAATGTTTATTGGCTACAGACAGATCCAATAAAAGCGAATGAGCGATTTGATAACTGAAAAGCATCTTGAAGAAGTCAAAACTGAAAAACATCTTGAAGAAGTCGAAAGACTACTCTGATATGAAACAGGTTTATTTAAGTATATAACCACACCACCTCATCCACCTTCCAGCTCCCTTCTAAACCATCTCCAACTACCCTGCTCAGAGCCCCCTTCTAATCACATTCTTGCATCCCTGCACTCCAGGTATTTTTGGAAACCTGTGATGTAGCATAAAATCCATTTTTAGGTCTCGCTAGAACCAGTGCATGCGCTACCTGGTGAGAAATTTAGTAGCTGGCTTTTAAAAGTGCTGCTTTTGCCGGCCACCAGCTTGCTGTTATGCGCACAACCCCGCGCAACGTGCACACAGCTGGCATCTGGCTTGTAATGGCTAAGTACACGCGTGCACATCCTCGCGATCGCTTTCACCACGATCACTTTTACTTTCACGGCCGTGCGGCCAATGTTTGTTTAGGACTTGTGCCCTGGTTTCCATACATCAACCATATGTTGAGTAGGCATGCTTTCCTTTGTCTCCGTTGATGAAACAATACAAGATATCTTGCTGCTAGCGGTTGCTGCTCTCCTTGTCCTCTGGGATCCACTCACATGAGGATAAAACTGCGCATTGTGTTTGTGCTGGCTGCTGATCGCATTACCCGGCGGTTAAGACATCCATCTGCAGAGCTTGCTAGCATCAGCTACTTCTCTTACGTGTCAACGTGTGTTGGAAAGTGAACCTCATCCCAAAGAAAGAAAGATTTGGTAAGGCCCTTCGATTCCACTGTAAAAAGTTATGCTCTATTAATTCAGATTTGGTGAATTACATGTGATAATTAACAATCACGGGCACATTACATTTTCTTTAGAAATACTTTCTTTTACAGAGCTTTACAATTTGGAATGCTTTTGAGTGGAGTGGTGTCTTTATTTTCTCTCGGCTGCCTATTTTGGGGCCAAGGCGAGGCAGTGACCACCCTAAACCTCACAGAAGGGCTGTAGGGATGTCCATGTTTTGTCACTAATCTTGGATTTGTTTTGCGTGTTGAGAGTCCACAGGCATGGCGTGAAAGCCTGATTACAAACTGAAATCTGGGCGAGCTCGTTCAGCAATGTGAATGCAGCCCACTAGTCCTAATCCGCACTGGTCTCCAGTCTAAAGCTTTACAGGTGCATACGTGTTCCCATTCAGCCGCCCACGACCCCACTTCACCTGTGCGGATGCCCCTGTCTTCGTGGGCGCAGGCAGGTCATTACTGTAAATGGTTTTCTCTTTAGAGCTGAAGCGGCTAACATGTTTGCCTATTTGCTCCCACATTACTCAATTTAATTTTTCTCCTGCATTTCACTTTATAAAGTGTTTTTTTTAAATTATTATTTACATGAGAGGATCATATCTTCCTTTATGCCGCAAACACCTTTCAAACACCCCTGTCTCTACTGCGCCTGTGCAGAAAGCTTCCTTTTGCTTTATCTGGTGTTTCAGCCCTCCCTTGTGACTTTCTATCCCACCTGGTGCAGTTCTGACAGAGAAGTGTGGTTTATTAACTCTCCTGCTGAGTTACTGCTTTCTCCCTCACGCAGTAAAAAATGAAAACCGGTTAAGTATTTCCTTCTTAATTGCTTTTCTTTTATTAGACTGTTATCCCCCGTGGCTTAATTCTGTGATCAGGCCATTCTTTATCGAGGCTGGCCTTCTTGAGTTAGTACTTAAAAAATGGTAACTTGGGAAATGTATCTTCCCGCTAAACTTACTTTACCACTTGGTGATTTAAAACTGCCATTCTAAAGCAATAGTCTCGAAAATGGCCCAACCTGCCAGTCGTTGAGCACCTTTCCACCAGGGAGGTGAGATGGCAGCTCTGTGTAGCCCTTGTAGATTACTAGGAAACGTAGTAGCATAGTAATGTTTGCTAAGCAATTGCTTTCCTTGAGTTTGAACATGTTGAAAATGGACACAACTTTGCCCTGGGAGCCCATAAATTAGAAGGTGCGACAGAGATGATTGACAGCCGTAGCATTGTTTGACAAACTCTGCCCCCACACCAATTGGCAAAAACAACAATGATGGACAGAATGTGGATCAATGTCACACATTCACCCCAGTCAAAAGATCTGGGCCCAAATCCATCGTTTTTCCACTCCACACCACCCTGGGTTAGACAATGGCGATATGCAAATCAGCGCTGACCCTGTGCCCCATGGGAACAGTCCAGTCCGAACTACAAAAGCCATGTCCTTCCCAGAACGGAAACAAGCATCCGAGGACCGGCCCGGTTTCGAGGTAACACCTCTCTTCAGCCCGGCTAGCTTGCTTCCAGTGGTGTGGAGTGCCTGGGACTCACGTCTGAGCATGCCCAGTACACTTAGAGCGGTTACTGCAAAAACAACAATGATGGACAGAATGTGGATCAATGTCACACATTCACCCCAGTCAAAAGATCTGGGCCCAAATCCATCGTTTTTCCACTCCACACCACCCTGGGTTAGACAATGGCGATATGCAAATCAGCGCTGACCCTGTGCCCCATGGGAACAGTCCAGTCCGAACTACAAAAGCCATGTCCTTCCCAGAACGGAAACAAGCATCCGAGGACCGGCCCGGTTTCGAGGTAACACCTCTCTTCAGCCCGGCTAGCTTGCTTCCAGTGGTGTGGAGTGCCTGGGACTCACGTCTGAGCATCCCCAGTACACTTAGAGCGGTTACTGCAAAAACAACAATGATGGACAGAATGTGGATCAATGTCACACATTCACCCCAGTCAAAAGATCTGGGCCCAAATCCATCGTTTTTCCACTCCACACCACCCTGGGTTAGACAATGGCGATATGCAAATCAGCGCTGACCCTGTGCCCCATGGGAACAGTCCAGTCCGAACTACAAAAGCCATGTCCTTCCCAGAACGGAAACAAGCATCCGAGGACCGGCCCGGTTTCGAGGTAACACCTCTCTTCAGCCCGGCTAGCTTGCTTCCAGTGGTGTGGAGTGCCTGGGACTCACGTCTGAGCATCCCCAGTACACTTAGAGCGGTTACTGCAAAAACAACAATGATGGACAGAATGTGGATCAATGTCACACATTCACCCCAGTCAAAAGATCTGGGCCCAAATCCATCGTTTTTCCACTCCACACCACCCTGGGTTAGACAATGGCGATATGCAAATCAGCGCTGACCCTGTGCCCCATGGGAACAGTCCAGTCCGAACTACAAAAGCCATGTCCTTCCCAGAACGGAAACAAGCATCCGAGGACCGGCCCGGTTTCGAGGTAACACCTCTCTTCAGCCCGGCTAGCTTGCTTCCAGTGGTGTGGAGTGCCTGGGACTCAAGTCTGAGCATCCCCAGTACACTTAGAGCGGTTACTGCAAAAACAACAATGATTGACAGAATGTGGATCAATGTCACACATTCACCCCAGTCAAAAGATCTGGGCCCAAATCCATTGTTTTTCCACTCCACACCACCCTGGGTTAGACAATGGCGATATGCAAATCAGCGCTGACCCTGTGCCCCATGGGAACAGTCCAGTCCGAACTACAAAAGCCATGTCCTTCCCAGAACGGAAACAAGCATCCGAGGACCGGCCCGGTTTCGAGGTAACACCTCTCTTCAGCCCGGCTAGCTTGCTTCCAGTGGTGTGGAGTGCCTGGGACTCACGTCTGAGCATCCCCAGTACACTTAGAGCGGTTACTGCAAAAACAACAATGATGGACAGAATGTGGATCAATGTCACACATTCACCCCAGTCAAAAGATCTGGGCCCAAATCCATCGTTTTTCCACTCCACATCACCCTGGGTTAGACAATGGCGATATGCAAATCAGCGCTGACCCTGTGCCCCATGGGACCAGTCCAGTCCGAACTACAAAAGCCATGTCCTTCCCAGAACGGAAACAAGCATCCGAGGACCGGCCCGGTTTCGAGGTAACACCTCTCTTCAGCCCGGCTAGCTTGCTTCCAGTGGTGTGGAGTGCCTGGGACTCACGTCTGAGCATCCCCAGTACACTTAGAGCGGTTACTGCAAAAACAACAATGATGGACAGAATGTGGATCAATGTCACACATTCACCCCAGTCAAAAGATCTGGGCCCAAATCCATCGTTTTTCCACTCCACACCACCCTGGGTTAGACAATGGCGATATGCAAATCAGCGCTGACCCTGTGCCCCATGGGAACAGTCCAGTCCGAACTACAAAAGCCATGTCCTTCCCAGAACAGAAACAAGCATCCGAGGACCGGCCCGGTTTCGAGGTAACACCTCTCTTCAGCCCGGCTAGCTTGCTTCCAGTGGTGTGGAGTGCCTGGGACTCACGTCTGAGCATCCCCAGTACACTTAGAGCGGTTACTGCAAAAACAACAATGATGATGGACAGAATGTGGATCAATGTCACACATTCACCCCAGTCAAAACATCTGGGCCCAAATCCATCGTTTTTCCACTCCACACCACCCTGGGTTAGACAATGGCGATATGCAAATCAGCGCTGACCCTGTGCCCCATGGGAACAGTCCAGTCCGAACTACAAAAGCCATGTCCTTCCCAGAACGGAAACAAGCATCCGAGGACCGGCCCGGTTTCGAGGTAACACCTCTCTTCAGCCCGGCTAGCTTGCTTCCAGTGGTGTGGAGTGCCTGGGACTCACGTCTGAGCATCCCCAGTACACTTAGAGCGGTTACTGCAAAAACAACAATGATGGACAGAATGTGGATCAATGTCACACATTCACCCCAGTCAAAAGATCTGGGCCCAAATCCATCGTTTTTCCACTCCACACCACCCTGGGTTAGACAATGGCGATATGCAAATCAGCGCTGACCCTGTGCCCCATGGGAACAGTCCAGTCCGAACTACAAAAGCCATGTCCTTCCCAGAACGGAAACAAGCATCCGAGGACCGGCCCGGTTTCGAGGTAACACCTCTCTTCAGCCCGGCTAGCTTGCTTCCAGTGGTGTGGAGTGCCTGGGACTCACGTCTGAGCATCCCCAGTACACTTAGAGCGGTTACTGCAAAAACAACAATGATGGACAGAATGTGGATCAATGTCACACATTCACCCCAGTCAAAAGATCTGGGCCCAAATCCATCGTTTTTCCACTCCACACCACCCTGGGTTAGACAATGGCGATATGCAAATCAGCGCTGACCCTGTGCCCCATGGGAACAGTCCAGTCCGAACTACAAAAGCCATGTCCTTCCCAGAACGGAAACAAGCATCCGAGGACCGGCCCGGTTTCGAGGTAACACCTCTCTTCAGCCCGGCTAGCTTGCTTCCAGTGGTGTGGAGTGCCTGGGACTCACGTCTGAGCATCCCCAGTACACTTAGAGCGGTTACTGCAAAAACAACAATGATGGACAGAATGTGGATCAATGTCACACATTCACCCCAGTCAAAAGATCTGGGCCCAAATCCATCGTTTTTCCACTCCACACCACCCTGGGTTAGACAATGGCGATATGCAAATCAGCGCTGACCCTGTGCCCCATGGGAACAGTCCAGTCCGAACTACAAAAGCCATGTCCTTCCCAGAACGGAAACAAGCATCCGAGGACCGGCCCGGTTTCGAGGTAACACCTCTCTTCAGCCCGGCTAGCTTGCTTCCAGTGGTGTGGAGTGCCTGGGACTCACGTCTGAGCATCCCCAGTACACTTAGAGCGGTTACTGCTCAGACGTGAGTCCCAGGCACTCCACACCAGTGGAATCAAGCTAGCCGGGCTGAAGAGAGGTGTTACCTCGAAACCGGGCCGGTCCTCGGATGCTTGTTTCCGTTCTGGGAAGGACATGGCTTTTGTAGTTCGGACTGGACTGTTCCCATGGGGCACAGGGTCAGCGCTGATTTGCATATCGCCATTGTCTAACCCAGGGTGGTGTGGAGTGGAAAAACGATGGATTTGGGCCCAGATCTTTGGACTGGGGTGAATGTGTGACATTGATCCACATTCTGTCCATCATTGTTGTGTTTGCAGTTACCGCTCTAAGTGTACTGGGGATGCTCAGACGTGAGTCCCAGGCACTCCACACCAGTGGAATCAAGCTAGCCGGGCTGAAGAGAGGTGTTACCTCGAAACCGGGCCGGTCCTCGGATGCTTGTTTCCGTTCTGGGAAGGACATGGCTTTTGTAGTTCGGACTGGACTGTTCCCATGGGGCACAGGGTCAGCGCTGATTTGCATATCGCCATTGTCTAACCCAGGGTGGTGTGGAGTGGAAAAACGATGGATTTGGGCCCAGATCTTTGGACTGGGGTGAATGTGTGACATTGATCCACATTCTGTCCATCATTGTTGTGTCTGCAGTTACCGCTCTAAGTGTACTGGGGATGCTCAGACGTGAGTCCCAGGCACTCCACACCAGTGGAATCAAGCTAGCCGGGCTGAAGAGAGGTGTTACCTCGAAACCGGGCCGGTCCTCGGATGCTTGTTTCCGTTCTGGGAAGGACATGGCTTTTGTAGTTCGGACTGGACTGTTCCCATGGGGCACAGGGTCAGCGCTGATTTGCATATCGCCATTGTCTAACCCAGGGTGGTGTGGAGTGGAAAAACGATGGATTTGGGCCCAGATCTTTGGACTGGGGTGAATGTGTGACATTGATCCACATTCTGTCCATCATTGTTGTGTTTGCAGTTACCGCTCTAAGTGTACTGGGGATGCTCAGACGTGAGTCCCAGGCACTCCACACCAGTGGAATCAAGCTAGCCGGGCTGAAGAGAGGTGTTACCTCGAAACCGGGCCGGTCCTCGGATGCTTGTTTCCGTTCTGGGAAGGACATGGCTTTTGTAGTTCGGACTGGACTGTTCCCATGGGGCACAGGGTCAGCGCTGATTTGCATATCGCCATTGTCTAACCCAGGGTGGTGTGGAGTGGAAAAACGATGGATTTGGGCCCAGATCTTTGGACTGGGGTGAATGTGTGACATTGATCCACATTCTGTCCATCATTGTTGTGTTTGCAGTTACCGCTCTAAGTGTACTGGGGATGCTCAGACGTGAGTCCCAGGCACTCCACACCAGTGGAATCAAGCTAGCCGGGCTGAAGAGAGGTGTTACCTCGAAACCGGGCCGGTCCTCGGATGCTTGTTTCCGTTCTGGGAAGGACATGGCTTTTGTAGTTCGGACTGGACTGTTCCCATGGGGCACAGGGTCAGCGCTGATTTGCATATCGCCATTGTCTAACCCAGGGTGGTGTGGAGTGGAAAAACGATGGATTTGGGCCCAGATCTTTGGACTGGGGTGAATGTGTGACATTGATCCACATTCTGTCCATCATTGTTGTGTTTGCAGTTACCGCTCTAAGTGTACTGGGGATGCTCAGACGTGAGTCCCAGGCACTCCACACCAGTGGAATCAAGCTAGCCGGGCTGAAGAGAGGTGTTACCTCGAAACCGGGCCGGTCCTCGGATGCTTGTTTCCGTTCTGGGAAGGACATGGCTTTTGTAGTTCGGACTGGACTGTTCCCATGGGGCGCAGGGTCAGCGCTGATTTGCATATCGCCATTGTCTAACCCAGGGTGGTGTGGAGTGGAAAAACGATGGATTTGAGCCCAGATCTTTGGACTAGGGTGAATGTGTGACATTGATCCACATTCTGTCCATCATTGTTGTGTTTGCAGTTACCGCTCTAAGTGTACTGGGGATGCTCAGACGTGAGTCCCAGGCACTCCACACCAGTGGAATCAAGCTAGCCGGGCTGAAGAGAGGTGTTACCTCGAAACCGGGCCGGTCCTCGGATGCTTGTTTCTGTTCTGGGAAGGACATGGCTTTTGTAGTTCGGACTGGACTGTTCCCATGGGGCACAGGGTCAGCGCTGATTTGCATATCGCCATTGTCTAACCCAGGGTGGTGTGGAGTGGAAAAACGATGGATTTGGGCCCAGATCTTTGGACTGGGGTGAATGTGTGACATTGATCCACATTCTGTCCATCATTGTTGTGTTTGCAGTTACCCACACCAATTGGCAGCAAGCATTGGCATAGCCAATAGGTCTCGCATTTGGGACCTTATAAGTATTTAGTTATGCAGCACAATATCCATAGTGCAACAACTGTTGCATGGCTAAACACTTATAAGGTCCCAAAGGCGAGATCTATCGGCTATGCCAATGCTTGTTATTTGTAGGGGTACGCCATAACCATGAGTAGTTCTTATACCTTATGTCTTCGTTGTAGTAACATGTAACATTAGAACGTGCACTGTAATAATGTGAATCTTGATGTATTTTTGGACACATCAATGTAAAGTGGAGAAGGTAGTGCGGCAATTAAACACAACTAGCTGGAACATTAATGAAGACGTTTTTATTGTGCAACTGACACTCATGTTAACCTTGATTATGTGCTTAGTAGTCATGTCGTTTTATATGTAAAAGAGAATATTAATTGTATGTGTTTCAATTTCTACTTAATTCCATGAACACCCATGTTCCATCTTTCTTATGTTACCTGGATTTGTAGGCCTGAAATGCATTTTCCCTGGAAGCTCTCGCATTTGACTTAATTGAATTCCATGTACACACTAGGTTTTTCTTTTTCTCTTATGCTTGTGTTGCAGGTGAAAGAAGCATCTTTGTTAGTTAGAATAATTCCTTTGTTTTAGGAGTTTGGCAAGGAGAGAAGGGGATACATTGAACGATGATAAGGAGAACTGTTGTACTTTCTCACCAGAGAGAGAGCCTGGAAATCAAGGTCATCTTGCCACCGCTCGAAGGGCATCGCTGTCCAGTGGAAAAATACCTAGGAGGATGTGGCCTGGCCGGATGGCATGACCCGAAGAGGATCCTGGGAAGCCACCTGTAATATTGGTACTTGGTAACTAGGGAAAGAGCCCACTTCTTCTCTGCCTTTGGAAAGAGAGCTTCTTAGAACAATCTCTGTCTCAGTAGCTTTATGCTGCTAGACCCACTGATGTATTCTTAACTAAGTTGTCACATTAGTGTTAGTGCAGGGACACATTTATGCTTTATTACTATAAAATCTTCAATGCAGGGGAACCTGGACTCCTGTGCTCTGCTCTTTTGTATCCTGATTCTTGAATTAATAGTCTTGTGCATGTTGCACTGTTTTAATGTCAACAGTAGATTTGGCTTTCTATTAGTCCCAAATAAATTTCCAATCTACACCCTCACCTTGGTGTCTGTACATTATTTTTGACTGTAATAAATCAACTACCCGCATTTAGCTGTCTGTGATTTAATTAGAAGGCCGGAGGCTACCATTATGCATATTTCTTTTAATGCTAACTCCAAGCAGCCACTTAAGAAGATAGCAGATAAGTACATTTTCTCTTCACCTTTATGTATGAGATGTAACCTTAGAATGTGCAACCTTACGAATGTGTATATTTCTTTCAAGTTAATTCTGCGATTGATCAACCTCATGTGAATGTAGGTTCCTTCAAATTGTACCCTTTTCAGGTTATTTTGCACAGACTTCCCCTTTTTCAACTTGATGGGACACCCATAACAAACTTCGAGCTATCTGATTTTCAATTTACAGATATCCTGACCCCACAGGTCTCCCCACCCTCACTCCAGACCTCACCCTGTATTTCCATCTAAAACTGGAATATTGACAAGAGATTCAAATAAGCAGAAACTGCTGACAAAATAATAACTCTACCCCTACTACGGTCTAATACTCCCTAAACGCAACTCAAACGGTACCCTATAGGCTCTCCTCCTGACACATCACCATCGACGCGTCAGGACGAAACCTGAGGAAAGTATCTCAGCAACTCCCAGACACGCGGCGCACGGAGGTCACTGCAGTAAAACCTGACCTATTCGACTCTTCCTTGCACTGAGGAAAGACCATCGGCAACACCGCCTGAGGCGGCCAAAGGAGGCTAACAAATAATAGTATACTGGCAACGCCTCCAACAATGATGCTGTAATCAAAGCGTCTTCCAGGCGACCCCTGTAGCTAGGGGGCCACCCAAACCTAAATAAGAAACCCTCTGCGATGTTAAATTATTACTTGACATTTTTTCTAACTGGCCTGAGAACAGATACCTAGATAGGAGGACACTCTATAAAACTAGCCTCTCTACTCTGCCTAGTCTCCTGCCATAGAGTATCAGACTTTTAAAGAGCTGGAAAGAACAGAACATACAACGCCTTTGGTGTCAATTTTGAGATCATTAAAAGAACTAATACAATGTCAGATACAATTTTCTATCCAAGGTTTAATGCATGCAAACAACTCTGAGTGGTTGATTGAATGAAAGAATACGATGCAAGAATGAGCAAACATTGTGCGCATGGTGTTAACCATTTTACTTATCTCCTAGATGAAACCCTTCAAACCCATTACATCAGCTTCTATAGCATGATGGGTTTAATATGCAATGCAAGCAGCCGGTATTGACCTTAAAAGGTTCCAATCACACTCAATAAGGGACGCTGTGGCTAGCGAATCCTTTTGGGAAGGGGATAAACTAACAACACAATTGGAGACACAGGGGGAAGAAGAAAGGCCAGGGTGCCCCCCACTCAATGTATTATAAACAACAATTAGCCTAGCCCACAGTACACCAAATCCTGAAAATGCGACACTTAAAGTGTTTAAAATACTTTTCAATTCCCTAGAGTGTGTTCCCTATCACTACTCAAAATGTCATGGTGTATCGGAAAAATGTCATAATAACGCAAATCCCACCTAAGAATAACCAAGAAAAGTGTGAGAGAAGAGAGAGAGCACCTAAGGGTAGTAACACCAAGGGGGTTGCTGGCTGGTGTTCGCCAGCATCTCCACTTTTCATCATAGGTTACTCTCTCTCCGTTTTAGAAAAAGAAAAGTGTGTATTCTCTTTTTGAAAGAATCTCAAACCCAATGTAGTAAAGAAAGATAGTAAGAACTTAAATATAAGTGAACTATCAGTGCCTAGTGTTTTTATAAGTGCCCATTGGACCGCTCTGAGAATATGAAAATGTAATTCTCACTGTTTAAAAACCGGTGAAGCTTACTTTATTGAATGCTGTAAGCTTCCCCAATTAAAAATGGTTTTCATTAAACCATGATCAACTCTATACTGCCACAAGTTTCGTTGCTGAATCATCACACAACTTCTTCAGGGCTGTTGGGAGTTCCAATTATCAACTTCACTTAAGATTCACCTAAAACCAAGTGGTTGCGAAGTCTCCTCGTATCTGCAACCGCTTCAGACATGCCAGTGGGACGTGGCGGGGGGGGGGGTCTAGACATTGGGGAGTCACCCCAGGGTCACATGATCAGAGGACGCGTGTACCAGTGTGAAGACGGTTGCAGGTACGAGGAGACTTTGCTTCCGGTTTCCAAACCCTCATTGGACTACAAAGAGCGATAAATAACCTAGCATCCTATTTGGACCAGGAAAGCATGGAACTAAATAAAGAGAAAACCAAAGTTTTTCGCCTAGCGGACACTAAAACAATAAGGTTTAAATGGTCAGTGAAAGGGGTAACGGTGGAAGAGCAAGGGTCCTAGAAATATCTTGGCATAACAATAGGGCAGGGCATAACACACTAGGAACATAAATTGTCCATAAAAGCCAAAGCGCAATCGCTAATCTTTGCATACCGATTACTAAAAAAAAAATTAGATTGCCCGAATCATAACTACCTCTTAAAAGCGATGGCTGCTCAAATTATGCCCACTCTGTCATATGGCTTAGTCACTTGGTGCGGCAAGGAGGCTGATTTATTAAACGATCTTCAGACGAAGGTTTAAAAGGCTGTTTTCAATATGCCCAAGTCTGCCTCCCTTGCTCAGGTCCGGCTGGAAATCGGCCTCGAGAATCAGAATTTCCGGGGCATGAGCGGCTTTGTTAAGCTATGCCAGAACTTCCGCTCCTCTGATCCAGACACAATGAACTGCTTATGCTGGGAAGACATTAAGTACCAGATGGACCAAGAAACACCGAGCTCATGGGGAAGCTATTTGAGAACATCACTGGCTGGGCTGACAATACAAACAGCATGGGAAAATAGGGCAGATAAAGCAAGCATCAGTAAAGCGATCAATAATGCAGCAAAAAAGAAATCTTCTCTGGAAGATAACAAAACAATCTCCAAATGTCGGCATGGGTGGACTGTCATCACCTCTTATAAATCTTTAAAGCCGCAAGCATATTTAACATCTCATTTTAGCCTGCAGTTAAAAAAGTGCTATACAGACTATCGGATGGGCCTGCATGATTCAAAAGACCTACAGCCGTCCTGGAAACACATCGAACAAACAGCGCAGTGTCGACTATGTGGCTTTTACAAGGAATCTTTAACTCATCTACTATGTGTATGCCCAGTAGTCATGGTCCTGAGGAGACACTATTTAAAATCCATTTATAACAAACTGAATATTCGCACATGCAGGCAAGCCGTGATACGCTGGTTGGATGGCTCCTCTATAATCTAGGCCTGCCGGGGAATAAAAAGAGGTAAGAAAATTATTAGGGCAAGTCGATCTGGAGGAAAATAAAGAAGTATGACCAACCTGGCATGGGCCCAGCTGACCCACCTGCATAATAAATGGCCTGCATGTAAAACCTATCAAGAGACCATTTAGTTAGCAGGACTATAGAAGTTGGTTTTTAAAAACACATTTTACTCTTACTGTATTATTGCACTTTCTTCCAGGATCCTGCTATTTTTAGGGCTTTCTAATTAGCTAGCTTGTTGTTTTTAAAATGTTATATAGGCAGTACATAATTTAGTTTAACATTGTGTTGACTCACTGATAGTATGTCTTTCATGTTACCTTTCACCAGAGTGGAAGTAACCATATAACAGCAAGGTCTAAAAGCACTATCATGGTTCTAGCAAGGAAAACAATGTACTCAGTCAACATCTTCACAATGCAATTCATAACATTTTATGCGATCGTTAAGCACAAGCACTTTAGCTAAATAACCCAATGGGATATCATAAATGTTGTCTGGTTTTAATTGTGAATGTAAACATATATTTTTATTTTGGGAAATTTGTAAATATTTTAATTAATCATACAAAAAACTATGACTTGACTTGAATACGCAAGTCGATCACTTTGTTAAGATCTCAAAGGTGTTGTGGATTGACCTGAATACATTGTTTGAAACTGTGGTTCCTAGTGATTTATGGTCTGTTTGTAAAATTGCTATTGATTGACCTGGTGCTGAGTCAGAGAGGGATCCTGTAACACAAAGCCCTTCAACCTTGTTCATGAAAAAGTATGAACAGATAAATACTTGGTGCAGTCTAAAATAGCCCCACAAGACATTAATTGGGTTAAGATAGATCGAATGACCCAGGAACCCAGAGTCAGCACATGCCTATTATAAAAAAATAATACAACGGTTTAGAAACACTCGACCCCAAAGACATGGGATAATTTATTTCCAGATTTGTGATGCGATTGAAACTGGCAATTAGCTTCATGATTCAGCAACATTTGATCTGCTGGCAAAATAAGTCAGTGGATGAAATTCTACAGTATGCCAGGTACTGTAGTGATGAAATGGATTCAAAGCATAGGAAGATATAGGATAGGTTGATGCTGGTTCAAATGCGGAATGCACAGAGAGTAGATCAGGCAGAGGCAAATGGAGAAACCATGGGTCGGAATCAGGGGAATGCCCAAGGAGGTGAGGGGTTCAGGACACTCAAGAGTACAAATGCACCAAGAAGGTGTGTCCTGATAGATTCCAAACCAGGAAAAGATATTGCCACGTTGCTGAAGATGACCGGTTGGCATTTTTGCCACAAAATCGAGCATTGGAAGCACAAGTCTTTATTGAATCCTGTGAATCAGATGCAGGAGTGAGATTTAGTGTAAGTGGCAGAAGTGGTAAACACTGTGACAAGGCCAAGATTTTATAACGAGGGGAGTGAAAATCAGCTAGTGCAAGTGCCACAAACTCCGGGAATTCTGCAGAATAATCGAACGTACCACCAGATGCCCTTTATAGGAGCGTTAGACGAACTCGATCAGGACCTGTCCCGATGACGGTGCCTGATGGGGAAGAAAGACTGCACCCATGGAGCAGTCTTAAAGGTTGACCAGAGTGGACCGTATGTGGATGTAGACGTAGGCTGTCATCCCATTACATTCTTGATTGATACTAGTGCTACCCTTTTTACGTGAGATCTGCAGTAGTCCCAAAGTTTCCCTCTCTGGAAAATCGATCCTAGTTGTGGGAGTTGCCAACAAAAGGATGACAAACCCTTTGACAGAAGAGGTGTCTGTAAACATAGGAACCTTTCAGGATCGACACCAGTTTGTGGTGTGTGATTCGAATCCAGTCTGTTTGCTAGTGTGTGATCTCTTGTGTAAATTGAAATGTACTATTTATTGCATGCCAAAGGGAAATGAACTGCAGACCAATGATGATGACATCGCTTTCAAGTTAGCACATCAGAATCACTGCATAGATATGTTTCCAGTACTGACAGTGGAAAACACACAGCTGAATTTGCGAGATACTGTGTCTACAGTGGAGTGGGACTTCAAAGGAGAAGAAATAGGACTGATTTGAGGAGTTGAGCCAGTCTGCATTCAAGTTAAGCCTAATGCAGAATTTCCAAAAATGCCTCAGTACAACCTTACCCCAGAAACAATGGCAGTGAGTACACCTGTGATTGATTCCATGATTGCACAGGGTATACTGAGGAAGGTCATAGGAAGTCCATGCAATTCTCCGATCATGGGATTGTAAAAGCCAAGCGGAAAATATCACATAGTTCAGGATCTTAGGAAAATAAATACCATTGTGATTCCATGTTGTCCCGTGGTACCAAATCCTTCTGTGATCCTATTTCGGATTCCTTGCAAGGCTGTTTGGTTTAATGTGATAGATCTATGGCAAGTACTCTTCTCCATTCCCTTGCATGAGGAAAGCCTTTTTTTATTTGTTTCTGACTGGAGAAAAATGTCTTAATGTGGTGTCATATCCCTCAAGGGTATACTGAGAGCCCATCTATATTTAATCAAGTTTTGAAAAAGAATCTTGAGAGCTTGATTTTGCCCAGAATTCAGTGCTGGTTCAGTATATCGATGATCTCCTAATTGCATTGGAGACACAATAGGCTTGCAGGGAGGATACCATTGCCTTACTGAATCATATAGCTAAAGATGAACACCAGGTGTTGCCAAACAAGTTTCAGTACCGTCTAACTGAAGGTTAGTACTTGGGTCATCGCATTGAGAAAGGCAAAAGAAAGGTGTCACCAGAGCGAGTAGAGGCGATCATGAAAATGAATCCACCGAACACACAAAAGGAAGTCAGAATGTTTTTGGAAATGGTTGGCTACTGGCGACAATGGATCCCAAACTTTTCCTTGATGACGAAGCCCTTACAGATGCTAACCCACAAGGATGTGAACAATCTAGTACCCTGGGATAAAGACTACTTGATTGCCTCCTTGTCGCTGAAAGAGTGCATCTGTGTAGCACCACCTTTAGGAATGCCCGATTACAACAAAGAGTTTTGTCTGGTCTGTTGTAAGTGGGAAGGTTGTGCTCTTTCTGTACTCACCCAAACACATGGGGGTGTTTGTAGAGCAGTGGCCTACTTTTCAGTTACACTAGATCCTGTAGCTTCAGCATTGCCCAGATTTCGCAAACCTGTTGCTGCAATGGGTGTCAGCATTGAAAGGTGTGAAATTATTGTGATGGGTCATCGACTCACTGTATACGTTCCACACTCAGTTGAGCTTCTGATGACAAGGACCAAAAGACAGCATTTGACGAATAACAGGTTGACAAGGTACGAACAGATTTTGTTGGCAGCTGAAATTGTTACCTTGAAGCGGTGTTCTGTGTTAAATTCTGATACCTGGTTACCTGTTCCAAATACTGATGAGGAAGATTGTGAGGACCATGACTGTCTGGATGTCACTGAACTGTGTACCAAACAGAGACCCGAAATTGTTAATGAACCATTATCTGATCCTGACCAAGTCCTTTTTGTTGATGGCTCATGACAAAGGGACAATGACGTTTATTTGAGAGCAGCATTTGCTGTCTGCACCATTTCTGGAGTTGTGGAAGCTGCTTGTCTGCAGGGAATATACTCCTCACAAGTAGCCAAGATTATTGCATTGACCCGTTCATGCCTTGTTTCTGAGCAAATCCAAGTCATCATCTATACCAATAGCCAGTACGGTTTTGGCGCAGTCATGACTTTGGACAGCTGTGGTCACAGAGAGGGTTCTTAAGGTCATCAGGATCTCCCATAAGAAACAGGGAATATGTGAGACAACTGTTGGAAGCAATACAATTACAAAGAGAAGTGGCTGTTGTGTAGTGTGTCGCTCATGGGAAGGGGGAGGATTTTGTCACGGTGGGTAACTGCTATGCGGACTAAGTCACCTGTTTTTGTGCCACACATGCATGCATCTGTAACGGATAATATGCTGGCAAGACCACAGACAAGACCTAACTCAGCATGATGCTAGCTATTGCAGATTCTTGGTATGCGGTCAAAAGTTTACAATTAGAAAGCGATAGATCAGGAAGAAGCTAGTTTGATCAGAGCAGGTTGTGAAAAGGGGAAAGATAACATTTGGATTTCAACTGATGGCAGCGCAGGGCTACCGGATTGCTGGTCAAGTCCTATGGCGAGACAGATTCATGGAACAGTTCACATAGGGAGAGATGCAATGGTGAGATTTTTCAGGCAGACTTGGTTTAACCAGAGATTCCATGTGATCGCTTACACAGTGTGTCATCGGTGTGTCACATGCCAACAAATGAATGATGGAAAGAAAACTGTGGTTGCCTTGAGTTACATTGGGTGGTCGGGGGTCCTTTCAATCGAATACAGTAGGACTTTGTTTAAATGCATGCGTATAATGGATTGAGATACATCTTGCTTGTGGTGTGCATCTTTTCGCAATGGGTGGAAGTGTATCTGACTATAAGGTGTGATAGACTCACAGTAGCAAAGTTGTTGCTGAGGTACTTATTCCGGCCTTGGATTTCCAACTACATTGGAGTCAGAGAGAGGAACTCACTTCCATAGCGATATCATGAAGCTGCTGTGTACCACCTTAAATGTGGATCAGAGACTGCATTGTAGTTACAGGCCATAAGCGTCAGGAATGGTGGAACAGATTAAGGGGACACTATAGGGGAGAATAGCAAAGGTGTGTGCTTCGACATCCTTGAAATGGCCCTATGCAATGCCTTTGGTTTTGATGAGTTTGTGCACCATTCCTGACAGGAGAACTGGGTTATTTCCACCTGAGATCTTCATGGGGAGAACGATGTGCTTACCCGCAGTGCCATCCACAGCATTTATTAACATCACCAATGATTTGGTCTTTGATTACTACAAAGGATTGGCTGATGTGGCTCGTTCTGTGTCTCACCAGGTTGAAGCTGCGACTGCATTGATCTCAAAAGACATCTGCCACGTCCTGGGCCCAGGAGATTGGGTCCTGGGCCAAAAGCTTGTAAGAACGAACTGTCTTGACTCACAGTGGCACGGTCCATATCAGGTGATCTTGGTGGTCACTGCTGTGAAGTGTGAAGGTCTGCCAAACTGGATACACGAATCGCACACCCATCGAGTCTTAGGGCCCCTGGAAGAAACAGCTCCTCTCCCAGAAGTAGCTCCAGCCATGGTCAGGAGATCACCGGAGAGGGTAAGCCAAGCTGTGGGGGTTCCTGAAGAGGCTGGATGCCCACCAAGTTGGGCTGAGAGGGGTCAAGCTACATAAGGCCCAGGCATAGACTGAAGGAGACGGTAAGGTTGCAAGTGGTGTAGAGTCTGACTCAGCAGAAGAGACTGGTGTGAAAAGTTGCTGTGTGCCGTGAAGAAAATGGTCACAAATGAATCGTGGCCAGTGAGACAGAGAAGTAAAAAACCTGAGGCTTGCATATGAGAGAGCGCTTGCTCCTGTAACTGAATCATCTGAATTCGGTCAAAGTGAGCCAGAACAAGCTCAGGGCAGCGCAAGGAGGTCGAGGAGGGCAAGAGTGCTGTGTCAGAGATACGCATTTCCTGAGTGGTCTTACCTAGCTACAAATGCCGGGGAGAGCGAGGCCAGGGACATCAATGCTGATAATCGGGATTGAGTTGAGAGTTCCCGGAATAGAAGCTAATGGGGGTTTGTCATTAACTGTACCATATCCACCAAGGCTGAGTGGCTTACGGAGTTATTTTGGAAGACATTAAATTCCCGAGTTTTGGAAATCAGCCACAGCCTCAGGAGATTGCAGCATTCAGAATTAAAAAGTTAGTGAGTCATCGTAGAAGTTGGTTCTGACCTCATAAGGGATGTAAATTGAACTTTGAACTGTTTATAAAAACCTTGCTTAAAAGAAGATAACCTAGCCATGACTGGAAGAAGAATAAAAATAGGAACTTTTCCTAGAAGAAGAAAGAGGGCTAGGGAAGTCTTCCATGTGGTATAAATATTGTGCCAGCGACTGTTAAAGAATTTTCCAAGTTCTCAAGAAGCTACTCAAAGACTTTGTTGTACAGATATGAGGCAGTAGGAAGAGACATTGTGGATCCTCTTACAGTTACAATCCGAACCAAGTTGTAAATGGAGTTAGGAAATTCGAACTGTAGTCAAAAATGCATAATAGGTACACTTATTGTAGGAGTAATAATAGTAATAGCTTTAGTCATTATTGCATCCATCATGAGTGCACACCAAAGTGAGGTTGGGGGAGTGGGGGTACATGGGACATCCACATTTACCACCACCAAAGAGGGTACACTAGAATCAGATAGAGGTTTAATAGCGAAAACTAGCTTCTTGCTACATCTCGATTTGTCTGAAGGTGATTATACGCTGAATGCTGATGCAAAATTGTTGTAGGAGTACATAGACGCTATGGATGTGAAAGACTTGTGTGCATGCAATTGCCTGTGTCGGTTGAGGAGGGCATAAAATATCATCACTGGACATATGGTATTAGCAGCAGTCTGCTTCGTAGCATATTTTATGGAAATGGTCACTACGAGTGCTCTTTCTCAAAGTATGATATGGTGCTTTCTGAGGTTCCAGTTTACAAGCATCTGAACAAATATGGCTATTATAAGCAAGAATAGCGAATGGGATAGTATTTTATACCCATAGTTTCATTAGATACAGTTTATGCGCATAGACACAACCTACCTTGTACACTAACCGACATAGAGAAAAAGTTTGTAGACGAAGTCGAGGATAGACATAGGGGACTAACAGTTATGGCCCAAGGAAGAATAAGCTCACAAGGATAAGGGCAGTTATGGTCCTATAGCTCCAGACTGGGAAAAACAAGGAAAGCTTTGCATTTAACAAGTATGTACTTTGTGTGTGGGAGGAATGCTTATGTTTGGCTTCCGAACAACTGGTACGGTACCTGTTATGAGGCTGACATACCTTGTGGAGGATTAGCCACTCTATCATTCGCTGCTTTAGTCAAGAAATGTTCTTTATGTTTAGACTTTGGGAAGTTGGCATATAGGGATGGGGAGTCAATCAGTAATGCAGAAAAAAACCCTGTTTCACAAGTCTCAAAGAGTGGCTTTATTAGCCAACCGGAGAATATGTTGAGGACGGTTGAGGGACTGACAATTGGGTAGCACCATCCAGTTGAACGAGTTCTCTGATTTAGACCAAACTGCTTTTCACAGCAAAAGGGACTGTGATTTGATTAACTCAACTAGCTAGCTAAGAGTCATTTCCCTATGGGCTATACAACTAGAGCAACTAGATGGAACTGCAAGGGCATTTTTTTATAAAGCAGTTCTCAGGTAGTTGAAGATCCCCACAGTCGACTCGCCTCCATACTGTGGCCCAGGAACACATTTAGATTTATAAAACAAACACATTTTATTAACTGGTATTTGACTATGTTTATTAGAAAGCCTAAAAATGGTTTCAACAGACCTTTTAAGTTGCGATTTCCTAATGGCTCTCTGATGGACTGGAGAACACTCTGAATCAAACACTATCAAACTATATACCAAGATACGAAAGGTGCAAGCTTTAATTTTCATGTCATAAACTGAGAAGGGACACCACTTGAGAGACCGAAAGCCACAAGTCATAATAGTCTTGTTCAGGTTAGTTTTTAGATTCAGATCATCCATAGAGTAGACAAAAGCATGCAGACATTTTTGTAAACCATTGCAGTCCTAGACATTAAAACTGCATCATTAGCATAGAGTAAAATAGGGTTGAAGGTATGTTTAGACCATTTTGAATTGGGTGCAATTCTAAATCACTTATATACAAGTTAAAAAGTAGAGGAGCCAACATGCTCGTATCGACACCTCTACCTACCTTGAAGGGAATAGTATATTCTCCATTCAGCCCACCCTTTCTCTTGCCGAAGTATTCTGATACAATTGCTTAGAAAAATTATCAATCGCTCATCAACAGCTTGTCTTGACATTGTAGTGTCCAACCAGCCCCGGTACTTGCCAATAACCATGTCACACGTCTTAATTTTGCTATATGTAAGTCAGAACTCAACATTCTAAGCCTATCTTCAACTCATTCTGCCAGTGTTTATGTCACAGGTTTACAGAGTACTTCGGAACCAAAAGATTTCCAACATTCTTTTATTTACGAGACACTACATCTCCCACTTTATTAAATAAAAAGTTATAACTTCTTTAAAATAAATAACTAAATAGATGAATAAATACACAAATGAATACATGAATAAATATTAAGATCCTAGAAATACAGAAAATTATAACTCTAATTATTTGTTGCGGCGCCTGAATCACATGCCCTGCTCGAGTCACTGGAAACCGGGAAGTGGCAGGTGAACTGTTAAGTGATCTGCACAGGTATTAGCAGACAGTCATCAACAGTCTGTCTGGACCCAGTCTTCACTCCGACATCGATGTTTGGGGAGTGATGAGTCACATGTCAAAAGTGAGAGGATTCTCTAGTAAGAGACTCCGCAGGACAGTTTCCATGTGTACTTTGGTAGTAGTGATGACAAATGGTTCAACCTCAAAAGGAGCATCAGACTTTCTTTTTCTAAGTTATCTGACAAGCACCCTTTCTCCTCTTGTGAAGATATCTTTTACATGACGTTGACTCTCAACATATATTTTTCATCTTCTGTTTGTGACCAAAGTTCATAGTATGAATGTCTTCCTAATTCTAATATCTGAGGTTAGTCCATTAAGGCAACTTGGTCTTCCAAACAGGAGTTGCAGGGTTTTCCCCTCTAGTTGAGTGAGGGGTCAAACGATTAGCTCAAAGTGTAGTGATCAAAACTCCTTTGGAGGTCGAGCTTCTACAATACAGCACACTGAACAGCTTTCCTTAGGGTACTCATGAACTGTTCTACCAGACCATTGGCCTGGACCCAAAAAAAAGTGCTTGATGCTTTATATTGAGGCGATTTAAAAAATCTTTGAATTCTCTATATTAAAGGTGGGCAGTTGTCAGACTTCAAGATTACTGGTACACCCCACGACGCAAAGATACCATTAACTTTTAGATAACTTTTTCATGCGTAGTGGATGAAAGGTCTTCTACCAATGGAAAAATGGGAGTATTCATCAACAGTGACTAGAAGATGATGTCCATTCTCAAAAGGACCAAAGAAATCAATAGCAATATTCTCCCACACAGGATGTGGCAATTCAGACATATTCAGAGAGTGCTGAATGACTTGAGATGGAAGACAGTTGTTAATTCTTTTTCAAGGCCCAAGTCGAGATATGGAAATCAAACTCTGTCACAGAGAACTCTCTTAGTGGCAACTATTTCTCGATGTCCCTCATGGGTGATGTCAATCACTTGTTGTAGATTCTCTGGAATCAAAATTTCTTTTTTTGATTTCAGATATTTTATTAGTATTTTACAGTACAGGTACATACATTTTTGTTATTAACAGTTCCAGGTGGACGTTACATGTTTTTGCGAGTATTACCTGGAGAACTTAGTTGGTGTTACAAACATTGCGTGGAGCTTTCTTGAGCCTGTCCATCTGGAGTCCTCTGTGTTGTCCTTCCCTTCAAGGGTGAATTAGGGATAGAGTAGTATAGTCAGAGAATAGAAGAAGAGAGAGCGAGATAAGGTACAAGAAGTGATGCTTCGCTCTGAGCCTAGTCTGGGGTGGTGCCAGCATGTGGGGTAGCTGCTACGCATATGAAGGCCCAGGTGAGTTCAGGGTCTGTACCTCACAGAATGAGGCCTTCTTTGGTAGCTGAAAGTTCATCTCTTACATTTTGGAACTTGAAGAACTCACTGTCATTAGTGAGAGGTCTAGAGTGCTGCTCCCACGAATGATGAGTAATAATGCCTTAACTTTAACATCTCACAATCTTGGCTTGTGGCAGTGACAATTTGTTCTAAAGACAGGGCATCTGGTGTGCTCGATTTCACAATAAAATTGACATACAACTGTGTGGTCTTAGATGAGATACCAGGACACAGCAATGGCACTCCTGAAAAATAATCAGCAAGATTCTGATCTTTCCCTTGGCAATGGAGAATTGTATAGTTGTATTCTTGTAACCTCAAACCCAAACGTTCAATCAGAGGATGCATTTTGGTTTTGGGATTGCCAAATATTGTCAACAGTGCTTTATGATCAGTTACTAATGTGAAAGGCTTTGCATACAAAAATATATGAAAATGTTGCAGGGATTCTGCTCAGGAACAGAATTTGCCTGGGACCATAGAACATAAGTAGATAGGGACTAAGTCACCATACCACCTCAGTATAATGAGCCCGAGTCCAACTAGCTATGGTGTCTCATTTGCCCTCCTAACCATATCCAGAGAGACACGTGAATTGACACCCCAGAACACAACAGTCCCGACCCTTTCAGGGATCCCATTCCGCTCACACACTTGTACTCGCCCACAATAAGATACAAGAGACACAGAGAAAGCTTAAAATGTTTTTTAAACTATTGTGCTCTCGAATGCAGTATATGTCTTACAACCCGAGAACAACTACCTAACAGAAATACCATCAGCATAGTCAGTAAACCATAAACTATGAAAATCCCTAGCATACTATAAGACGGAATAGCCTAACTCCCCTCCCTTTCTACAGAAGCGAAATTATTATACAGTAAAGATCTCTGGGATTAGTAGTAGTAGTAAAACATATGTTTATTTAGACCTCAGTCTTTTTAAATAATTTTGAATTACAATATTATGGTAAAATAACACACACCATTTAATATAATATACAAGTATAAAATACAATAACACAATTCATCCTACAACAAAATATATACATTCTTAAGCATCATTGGATTAAATGAAGAACTCCACCCAAGTAGAATAATTTATCTCAGATTGACTGTAAAAACAGGTGAACCCTATGGCACGTCACATCTAGGAATCTCATTACAACCAATGGTTGAATTGCTTGCCCCTTATCCCTAGTATCATATTTTATAAACACAGGTTTTAAAAAAAGATTTCCATTGGGATAAAAAGCACCAACAATCCACAAGGTTGTGAACCGAATTCCCTTTTATGTTAAGGCCACATTGGCAAATGTTCCCTTTGTTTAACAAAATAGCATGGCTTCCATCTTGATATTCAGCAATCTCTCCAGGTAAGGGAAGGTTTCACCATCCGTCCATGAACTTAACAGATGATAAACAGATTGCTTTTCTCTCAGGTAAGTAAGGTCCTCCTCCCTTGAGACCTGCCTTGTTATTCTTTTCAATTCCAGCTTAATCACTACTATCAGACTGATATAATCTACTATATCTATTTTTAGTTCCCAACAGCATGTTTGAATTCTCCCTCTAACTCCACAGGCCCAATTTAGCTCACTGTACATTATCTCCCTTTTACACACCTGGGAGATTTTAGAGGTTTCCTCACTCTCTATTAGTGTCCAAATGTTATTATTTCTGCATGGGCTAAGTATGTCTACCCTGAGAGGCCCGTTTCCTGTCTAACAGCCTGCACCATAGTGGAAGATGGAAGAGAAAGTAATCTTTTTAGGCACCGCCCTTCCAGGTCCCAGATCTTTTTACATACCCCCCCCCGACCCCACACCCAGCCGACTACCTCAGTACCATATTGAAATTGTGGTCTTATCATGGCCTGGTAGGCCATCAGCACTGAGTGCAGTGAGGGACCCCCCCATAACTGGTGCCAAATGTCCTTCATCACCCTATCGCGGAAAGTGCCTTTGCTTGTGTTGAGGCAAGGTGATCCTTCCATCCTAGATTATGGGAGAACTACACTCCTAGGTATTTGCATTTGTCCACTCTCTCTAATTAAACTGTATTACCCAACTCATGCTTTTCCTAGGTTTCCCTATTTGGAGCACTTTAGACTTTTCCATATTTATTTTCAATTTTTTCTTTTTACTGTATTCGCAAATATATAAAATTTCCTTTGGATGTCAATTACTGTCAAATCGAAAATCACTAAGTCATCTGCATGTAGAAGGCAGCTAATGTGCATGCCATTCATTTTTGGACTACAACAATTTACAACACTAGGGAGATTGCCCAGGAACAGGGCGAACAGTGTTGGTGCCAATACACACCCTTGGCTCAGGCTATTTCCTATGTTAATTCTTTTAGACAGGGATCCTTCACTATCCAATTCGACTTGTGCCCAATTTTCCCTGTGGAGTTCTTACAAGATCAAAAGCAAATCTTTTGGGATCTCATACTCCTTTAATGCTTCCCATAGCAAGGCTCGATCAAAAGTGAAGCTGAAATCAACAAAACACTCCGCCCTGCTCTATGAATTTTTTTAGCAATGGCCCATAGGCTTAAACAATGATCAATCGTGGAGTGGTTCTCTTTAAAACCACCCTGTTCATGAGGGAGAATAGATTTTGCTTCAGCCCACTCCTTTAACATCCCCAAAAGGATCTTAGAGAACACCTTGCCACTTACATCCAACAGATTTGCCTGAAATTTACTGGGAGGGCATATTCACCCTTTTTATAAATAGATTTAATTCCTGCTCCCTTCCAGCTATCTGGGCATCTTCCTGTATAGAGTATTTCCTGGAAAAGGGTATAAAACAGACTGGGCAGTGTTTGTTTTTATTACTAATTCAGGGAAATTATCAGGACTGGCTTGCCCTTGCGAGTTTTAGCATCTCAACTGTTCTCTTAATTTCCAACTCTGAGAACTTCTCCTTTGTCTCTTTCTTGATCAGAAATCTGATTGAGATTAGTAGCGGACCCAGTATTTTAGCATACAAAGATGGACTTTCTACATCTCAGGATAGCTGTGATCTTCTATCAGAAAGTCTCTCTCTCTGTGGGTGTTACATTACTGGGCATACCTCTATGACAAGGAGTACACGCTCAAACAGCTGCATTCCGGTGTTGTGTCTAGGTGCTAGTGCCTGACCAGAACAAAACAACATGGGACATTGCTGTATGACCTTGTCTGCTGTGTTCAGAGTAAATACCAGGAAAAAACAATGTGAAAAGCACTGTAAGTTCTGTGTGAAAAAAACAATTCAACACAAACGCAAATGTATTTATAAAGTAATGTGTGCAAAGCAAATGCGGCCTGTGTCACGCACAGTTAGTCTAACATAGGGAAAACTAAAATGGGCCATGCACAGAACACGACAGAAATATTCACAAGCCCAAACCGCTGCCAAACATTCTTTCTTAGGTTGCGAGTAAGCACGTTCAGTTTGCAAAAGGCTTTTGCTGGCATATGCTACTATATGTCTCCGGGCATTCGGCTGCCCGCTGTGCTGTGCCAGGATTGTGCCTAACCAGACAGGGAAAGCGTCAACTACAACCTCTGTATGAAGTTTGGGATCAAAGTAAGCCATTTCAGTGACACTTGATATCTTGTTTTTTTTTTTTTTAGAAGCTCTTCTCACATTCATTTGACCAATGAAAAGACACATTCTTTTCCGTCAGTTATCGTAATGATGGAATTACTGTAGCAAAGCCTCGTATGTATCTAGAACAGTAACTGGACATTCCAAAAAATTAATGCAACGTAGAAATGTCTTGTGGGGGACTGGCAGTCGACATAGCTTGCACCTTAGCTGGATCAGGTATCATACTCTCCATCAGAAAATACATGGCCAATGAATTTCAAGTTTTTCTTGTGAAATTCACATTTGTCAGCATTTTGAGTTAAACCTGCTTCGTTCAACAAACATACTTGTATAAGAACTCTGACATGCTCTTTGTGTATGGCTTGGAAAACGAATATGTCATTGCTATAGTTCAATGCATTTACTGCAGGCTATATGATAGATCGAAAGACGTCTTCAAAAAGTTCTGAAACAGAGGATACACCAAAACTCAAACACTTGTCGCAAAACAGACCAAAATGAGTAGAAAAGGTTGTAATGTACCTGAATTTTTCTTCAAGCTCCAATTGGTAATGATCGTTTTTTAAGTCAATATAGTCAGAGTTATATCAGCAACGTGCAAACCTGGATGTCTTTGTCACTCAACCGCCTTGTTGGTCTGACGCTTGTCAACGCATATGCGTACAGCTCCTTCCCGGTCTCTTTAAAGCATAACTTCAATGGGAGAAACCCATGGCTTTGTACCAGCCTCATGTTTAAGCAATAAGTTCCTTTTCAACAGCCTGTTGCAAGCGAAACACAATTCATCTGTGTCTTTGTGCAACAGCATGAACATCATTTATATTAATTGTTTTGTTTTAGGTATTTCTACCTGTGAAATAAGGAAGGAAATTGACAATTTCATGATGGGCATTTATATTGTAGTTCACTGATATCATTCCCATATCAGCATCAGTGTTGAAACTCAGCACACAGGCACTTGAGGTTGCTCCTTGAAGTACATGAATAGGTGCTTGCTATAACTAGTAGGAGGGGGGACCCCCTCTAAAGGAAGCTAAGGTCAGGGAGAAGAGGGGAACACAACTGAAAAATATATAACAAACTCCCTCACGACCTCTATTTCTTTAACGTATGATAGCAACATCAAATACGGGCTACACTTGTGGTTTATACGATTTGACACTTTGACAATATGATTTGTTTGTCATTGTTATATTATTCAAAAATACATATAATTTTTTCATTCTTTTTTTATAAATATAAAACCATAAAAATATTCATTTACATTTATGTGCAATATTTTTTATACATAGTTACGCACTTGAGGAACAAATATAATATATAGTTCCAGACCCCTAAAAAATATATCGTGAACCACCAATTTCTTTGCATCAATTCACAAACTCAATCACAACCAAACACATTCATACATCACCCAATCACAACCACTCTTCAAATCTGGATCATGGGGAGACTTGAACTAATTGGTCTCCACAGCCCTATCGTATGAACGGAGTACAACAGGGTTTATCTGTAGATCGACGCGCGTTTCAGTGGGTTGGAAACCGATGACAGACCACCTTCCTCAGGACCATGCCAAATAGACTGACAACCAGACAAGGGGTACAATGAGTGTATTCTTACACCTGGGAACTAAAAGAGGCCACTACTGTTGGTTTTCAACTGCTGTGCACCAATTACTTCTCCATTGTCAATCTTATATATTCTCAGTAAATACTCCATACATTTAGATTCTGTACTCATGAGTGAGTTTCCTGAACAATGTCTACTCCGTGGATGAGGTACTATGTTGTATTTGTATTTCGTTAGAGCAAAGGACATTGCCGTAGTCTTCACTTCATACCGTCCGTCTCGGGGAATCCTCTCGGGGAGTCCTCCAGCAAGGATAAGCCGGCCTCTGTGTCTTCCCTCTCGATTTTCCAGACACATCTCTGAGCCCCCTTCCCAAAATGTTTTAAAGTCGGGCCCCCCTCCAAAACTTTATGGAAAGACTCAGGAAAGCGAGAAGAGCAGGGCTGAGCACAGTGGGTCCAGTGTATTTCACAGGCCACACTAAATGTGAGACTCATACATGAGAAAATACATTAAATCATACATTAAAAAACATGAAATAGACAAAAGAAAATGTATTTGGTGTTTTGTGAACCCCTACCATTCCTGGGCCCCAATGTAACTGCACCTGCTGCACTAATTATAGCTGCAGACCTGAGTAGCAGGGTAACCAGTCTCCCTCTTTCACCCCTTCCCCTCCAAGCCTGGCTATCACCCCAATTTTAAAACAGGCTCTGTCCCTTTCAGAAAACATGAACTCCCATGTTTCCCACTTCTTTGCAGCAATGCTGCTCTCAGCCCTAATGCTATCCAGCATGCCTCTATTCTAATGTAAAACTATCATAATTGTGATGGAGGGGCCCTTCACACTCCTGTGCAAGAGCTAATGCTTTGTGAAGCAGGACATCTCCTCTGCCCTGGTTACCCGCCCCCATCCTCCTTTCTGCTATCTCTTTGAGGCCCTAACTAATGTGTCTCCTCTGCATCAATGTTCTCCTATTTGGGTGCCATTAGTTCAATGCTCAAAACACTGGCAAACCAAGGGTTCATTGAGCCCTAATATATGTAAGGAATGATGGTAAAACAGCCATAATAGGGGTTAAGTTGGTATGCACACCCCTGGGACCCGTTGACACTGCACCTGCAACAGAATTATACCTACTACTCTGCCCACACTACTGGGCCTTTACTACAAGGCCGAGGCCTAAAGGAGGCGATTTGCTCTTTTCTGTAAAAAAGAACAGAAAAAAACAGGAACGGTCCTAAATGTTGCCCCTATGTTGCATGGGACCTGTTCAGCAAGGAGGGCTTGGGCCCCAATACCAACCAGGAAAATGGCACCCCTTTTTTGCTAGTAACATATCTGTAATTGGGGTTTAGTGGTTCCTCACACCATTGTGCCAATGCACCTCCTGCATTAATGGTAGTGATTGCACTAAAAATAAAAAAATACATGAATCTGCATTTCTTGAAACCTTCATAGCATCTCATTCAGAAGTTGGGTAGATGTCTCTGTCCATTTGTGAACACAAAAATTAGACCCTACATGACGTCCTCTTTTCAGGGTCATCTCTTTGAATCGATCCTTGGATTTTGCTCGGTTCCCTTTTTCCTGAGGCCCAAGAGGTCAGGACGACCAGGGATCGGAATATGACCCCATTGGTCTCCTTCCTACAACCCCCAATACTTCACCTGAGAGAACATGTGCATGAAAACAGAGGTTGAAATTAGCTACGTGTATAGGGACCATGGTGTTCTTAATTTTACAAAACCGTTCCCATCTATTGTGTTAAAAACAACAATCACTGCATTGTTAATGGGGACCTTGAGTATTTGGAGGGTGTCAAATGTGGGAGGTCAGGGGAGAGGGCTCTAAAGTTCTTTAATTTAGGGAGTCACTTGAAGTTTCCTGAAGACAAACTTATAAAACATTTTGAAAGATAATATAAGGATGCAGAGTTTTAAAAAGTGTCCTTTAAAGGACTTATAAAATGTCCACACTAGGTTAGCCATTATGAATATGTATACTTGGAAAGTACTTGTTTCCATCATTTACACCAAAATATTGTACGGCAGCCCCTCTTATACTGTTACAATTGTAAAATAATGACTATTTTCAGTGCTTTCCGTTACTTGTTGGCACCTCAGATAACTATAAATACATGTGCAGGATTCTGCACTGTGCCAAGTTGAATTCAGTTCGGTCACTCTGGTCTCACAAAAAGACATCTGCAGTGACTGCATTAACCAATTAGTGTTTCATAACTGAAAAAGTACATTTCCCACCAATTAATTTCATTTGCATGAATTTTTTTATTTAAGATGTCTTTTAAGAGCTTGTGCAGTATTTTACATGCAGTTGCCATGATTGTGAAAAAGTAAAAAAATACTTATAGACTATTTAGTTGTGTTTTGCCATGTTTTTTACATCGCAACCACACGAATCGGGAATACAGTTGCTGGCATGACCAGTGAGTTAATGGCGATACAAATATTAATAAATCAACATGTGAACAGATGGCAGGCATTTTTCCCTGTGAAAGTTGGCGCTGCTATCCTCACCTTCTTCATGTAACTACAGACAGCCTAGAAACAAGGGAAAGAAAGTCACGCTTCCAGGACATCATTATTTACAAGTATGTGAAGCATTTGCACCCCCCTGTGAATGCCTCCACGGACGCCCGGGGGGGGGGGGGGGCACGCCCCACAGTTTGAAGACCTCTGTTCTATGGAGACATCACTTTCTATCCCTCTTCCTTGTACGTTGGCTTACTCTTCATGCTCAAGACGGAGTCATTTTAGGCACCTCTGGCCTCCATGTCAGTTGCTTGATCAGCACGCTTTTCTGCTGGAGCAGCCTTGGGACTTGTTCTAAGATCAGAGTTTCCTTCTGCATTTGTCATCGAATGAAATCTGACAAACATTGATTACTCTGAGGAGGGTAGCTTTCTCATCGTTAAACTCATTGAGTCTCCATTGCATCAACAGAACATCCTGTCCTTCAACAAACTCATTGATAGTTTCACCTGGTCTCTGGCATTCTTGACTGAATATTGTTAGACCAGGGATCCCTGGTTGGCTGAGGTAGGTACCTTAGGAGAAATAGGGACCCGTGATTCAACGTCTGAGATAGCCCGATCTCCCCATAGGTGGCTTGGCACAAGCAGCCAGGCTTATGTTCAAGGCAAATGTGTAAAGTATTTGCAATCATGCTCACAGCAACCCAATGATGACACCACAAATAGACTCCACACAAGTTTTATAAAAATGTGTATAAACTTTATATAGAAAGATATACGATAAGCCCACATGATTTAAATCCAACATTTGCGTATTGGTAATATTTCTCCTGGCCGGTTGTTAGGCCTGCCACGCCTTGTAAGTTCTGACGATTTTAATGAGCACTTCTAAACATCCTACTGTAATCCTAACACCTTGTTATGCAGATCGTAATGCTAGAATCAGGCACTTTTGCAATGTGAAAATAATGCAACCACCAGGTACGTCATTATACAGATGTAAGGCAATGCGTAATACACTAATCAGGTAGTTTGTTATGCAGAAACAGTGCAATGCGTCATACGACAATCAGATAGTATGTTATGCAGGAAAGATGCAATGCGTAATACACTAATCAGTTACTTCGTTATGCAGAAATGATGCAACGTGTAATACAACAATCAGGTACTCTGTTATGCAGAAATGGAGTAATCTGTACTACACTCCGGCAATGATCAAGGTGCCTCCGGCAGTCTCTCCACCACTCGTGCTTACTCGTAGGTATCCTCCGACAACAGTTGCCCCCAACACGGGTAATGTATAACAAAATGCAGCTACGTGCTACGGCCCCAGTACTGCCACTCCCTTGGCAATACGGGCTGCGATACGAGCAGAAGCAAAGGCTCGTGCTGCTGAAGTGAGCGAGAAGCCGAGAGTGTCTGCCTCCGAGCCTGCACCCCAGGAGTCGGCACACGTTACCTTGGGGGCATGAACCCACTCTCCTTTCCTCATCCAGTGGTTTGGGCCTCTGATGCAATCTTTGGGACTTGGCAACAGCAGGCTAGCTCCTCCAGGGCTGCTGTCCGGGTCGCTACGAAGATCTCAGGTTGCCACAGGGCACACACACACAGCGTCGCTGAGACTTCCTTAAACTTTGGGGTGCACGATCACCAGGCACTCCACATGAAGATCACGCACACAGTGTCACGGAGACTCACTTTAACTCTGAGTGCATGATAACAAGGCAAATCCTTATGAGGGTCTCCCGGTGCACAACGCAGGCGCACACAGAGTCTATGAGACTTACTTTGATTCCGGTGCACACGATAACTGGACAATCCTCATAAAGGGGTTCAGGCTGCACAAAGCACACGGAGTCGATGATCCTTGCTTGGACTCCAGGTGCCCACGATCACAGGGCACACCATACGAGGGTCTCAGGCTGCAACAAGCAAGCACACACAGCGCCGCTGAGACTCTCCTGGAAACATTTATGTTCCTGTGTTTCTGCAACAGGGAGCCAGCTCACCTCGGGCCCTTGGTGATAAGTTACTTCAGGACACAGTACGCCGCAAAGTCCTTTTAAGCAGAGGGACACAGCAGACAGCAAAGTCCCTTTAGCCTTTCCTTGGTTAAAACAGAAAACTGCAGGCTAGCCCCGGAACACAAAGCAAGAGTCAGTCCTATCCTTCAGTCTATTCAGTTGCTTCTTCCTTGGCAAAAGTCCTCTTGACCACAAAGCAGCTCCAGTCATGTTCACACTTGATCAAGCCATTCTCCAAAGTACAGCGGCTTCAGCTCTCATAGTTACACCCCTCAATGGCTTTGAAGTCTTTGTGATTCAGGGGCCACTGACCCCTGTTCAAACAAGTTCTGGGTGCCTCCCTGCCAGGGACACCTTGACCCTTTGATTAGTGGTGTCTGGATTCTCAATCACTCAGGAGAGGGGACAATTGTTTTATAGCAGCAACCCAGGCCTCTTCACCTCTAGGGGCTTCTCCTCCCCCCTACTCTCTAGATGGAGGTCAGCCTGTTGCTGTGTCACTACTCCCCTGGGTCAAGACATTCCCCAGATCCAATCGCCTTCAAATCCAGACAGTCAATCCACAGCCAGGCAGAGTCACACAGAAATGTTAGAGCATAAAAACCCAGCCACTTCTAAAAGAGGGGCTACTAAACATACAATGAAAAACCACCTTCATAAAAAGATGTGTTATTACATTGTGAGTTCAGGCATACAAAACTTCACTTTTCCATCTTAAAACTTTGGGAAGATAGGCTGGAAAACATATTACATAGCCTTCCCATTCTATTGTATGGGAAAGATGGCCTTTCAACAGTAAAAAACGAAATGGAGATTATTTCACTGTCAGGGCATGGTACACACCTTAGTACATGTCCTACCTTTCACATGCACTGCACCCTGCCCAGGGGGTACCCTGGACCTACCATAGGGGTGTCTGATGTGCACAGAAAGGGAAGGGTAAGGTCTGGCAAGTGAGTGCATTTGGCAGAACAACATTGCAGTTTAAGAAACTGCGTGCAGGCCGGAGTTCCCTTTTTAAGGATACTTTTGTGGGTTGCACAAATAGTGCTGCAGGCCCACTAGTAGCATTTGCATTTGGAGAACAAATTACCATTACACTTTATACAGGGAGCACTTGCAATTTGACACTGTTTAGCAGTGGCAAAGTGTCCAAAGCCTCTAAGTTGGCAAAACAAAATCTATCACTGCACCAAAAATAGAGGAGGTAGAGGCAAAACGTATGGGGTAATCATGCCAAGAAATGACAGGTCTTACAAAAATGTAGCATTCATAATCCACATTTGGCACTGTATTACATTGGACATTCAAGGCTGGATTAATTTGATCATACGTTACTTCAACTTTTTGTGGGATTTTTTTATAGCTTTCACTCCTTCACCAGCCCAGTTATTCAGATACTTTAAAGATATTTTTATCATCTATTGCATTTTTTTTTTCTTGTCCTCATCTCACCTTGGCACGTGCAAATTAACACTCACAACCCTGATCCATCCTGGGCGCCCCGGGTTGAAGTTCTTGCTGTACCCAGAGCCGACCTGGCTACCCCTTTGTTCCGGGGCCAGGTGTAATCATTGGACAATTTCTGGATTTGTTACCAGCCTCATTTCCTTAGCCCATTCCAACAAAGGTTGCCAAACCATACTATTCCTATTATGTGGTGTACCCATTTCAAAACGTATAGTTCTAAGCACAGATTGAAGCCATATTTCATGTAGGGGAGGGGTAACATCCTTCCAAACTTTACATATTTCCCTGCGTGCAATAAGAACTAAAGTAAAAAATAAGGCCACCTGTGTCCCCATTAACCCAGTGATGAGATCACTGTCTAGGCCAAAAAAAAAACCCTCACAACATTAAGACTAAGTTTCATCTTAAAAACACTCTCCAATGTCCTCTCAATACTGGCCCAAAAGGGGCCGATCATAGGGCAGTCATAGAAAACATGGATGTCATCGGCCTCTAGCATGTCACATCTGGGGCATACAGGAGGTGGGCTGACAAATTTTGCAATTTTTTTGGGGTGTAATAAAGTCTGTTTATAACGTAGTAGTGATTCTTTTTAAGTGAAGCTATCATCTATTGCATCTATGAAATCTTCAAAAGTCTTCATCCATTCAGTCCATCTATTGCCAATATTGTGTTTTTTTTTTTTTGCAGTATCAAATACAGATGGCAGTTTCAAGAATGCAGCAGCCGTATATACACATTGGTGGACAGCAGCTGTCTCAGGCTCTTCTTGAAGAATTTTACTAGGCAGAGCTTCAAGAACCTGGTGATGTGCGGGCCTGAGGGTCAGCCTTAATGATCGAATTCTCCATCGGCGCTCTTTACTTGATGGTGGTATAGGGAGTTGTTCTGAGCCCCTATGCAGGACCTTTGGTGGGGAGGTATCTTCTACACGAAGGGATGACAGACGTTGCCAAGTGGATGATGAACAGTCGCCTGAAACTGAACTCAGACAAGACGGAAGTCCTCATCCTGGGATCTTCACCCTCCGCCTGGGACGACTCCTGGTGGCCCCCCGCCCTGGGCAGCGCACCCAAACCCACAGACCACGCACGCAACCTGGGCTTCATCCTGGACTCCTCCCCCTCCATGACCAGACAAGTCAACGCCGTCTCCTCGTCGTGCTTCAACATCCTGCGCATGCTACGTAAGATCTTCCGATGGATCCCCACCGAGACCAGGAAGACGGTCACCCAGGCCCTCGTCACCAGCCGTCTGGACTACGGCAACTCCCTCTACGCCGGAACCACCACCAAACTCCAGAAGAGACTCCAGCGGATCCAGAACACCTCAGCACGACTCATCCTGGACATCCCCCGCCGCAGCCACATCTCCGGACACCCGAGAGACCTGCACTGGCTAACGGTCAACAAGAGAATCACCTTCCGGCTCCTCACCCACGCACACAAAGCCCTACACAACCAAGGCCCAGGATACCTCAACAGCCGCCTCACCTTCTACGTTCCCAAACGCCAGCTTCGATCGACCAACCACGCCCTCGCCGCCGTCCCCCGCATCCGAAGAGCCACCACAGGAGGAAGGTCCTTCTCCCACCTGGCCGCCAAGACTTGGAACTCCCTTCTGACCCACCTCCGCCTGACCCAGGACCACCTGGCCTTCAGGAAGCAGCTCAATACCTGGCTGTTCGAGCAGTAGCGGACCCCCCTCCCCCCAGCGCCTTGAGACCCTCCGGGTGAGTAGTGCGCTATATAAATGCTCTGATTGATTGAGGTAACAGCTCCACAAGTACAACCCCGACCCTCCTTCTGAGGCCGCTCTGCAGCACGTTATGGAACGATATTCGTTAATAGTTTCGGTAAGTAGATAAACCTGCATAAAACTAGTCCATGAAAGCACATAACGTAATGATATTTGGTCAGCTTTGTGCTTAAATGTTTCTTCACAAACACCTGGTTAATGCTTCGTTGCACATGAATTTCAGTTTAATTTGTATTGAACTATTGTTGTGCTCTGCTTTTGTAACCAGTTTTTTCTCTGTATTGTGTAATGGCACAGAACCTTTTATTTGCAACAGTTTTATTTAGCCCCTGGTCACCAACATGTAAACTTTCAATGTTGGTTTCTTTTGTCTTCATCCTTCTTACACAGGCTGGCGATGGGCAGAGACACCACCAATGCCAGCATTAATTCTACACTTTGACTGAAGCATATGTGGCACGCATGAACAGTTCGCTGGACAATGGCAAACTCTGGAAGAGTCCTTTCAGTGTATGGGCTTCGTATCCCCCATCTCATCACCAGTTGTAGCATCCTACCAGCCCTGGTACTCACCAATAATCATGCCACATATGAAGAGTAGTTTTACAACGCATTGCCTTTGTCCTTATCAGGATCACTTATAAGATCCTGACCTAGCTCCCTTTGATCTGGCCGTGCATTGCATAATTATACAATCCACACTCACACGGGACCCATACAACTGTGACCGCGCTCAGTGGTGGGCGGGTATCAATTCCGCCAAATGAGGACGACTTCCAATATGGGTGAGTCCTCTGAGAAAGTCGGTGTTCTCATACTAAGCATGTTAT
The DNA here is from genome assembly GCF_964261635.1 of Lissotriton helveticus. Lineage (NCBI taxonomy): Eukaryota > Metazoa > Chordata > Amphibia > Caudata > Salamandridae > Lissotriton > Lissotriton helveticus. The sequence goes on along the minus strand of NC_136057.1, from coordinate 527,708,227 downwards.
CAGATCTTGAATCTTGATTTTGATTTCTTAGAGATTGTTGAAATTTGCATCCAGATTGATCCTCTCTATGGCATAATTTTTCTATTCCTTTGCTGTCTCACTCATGGTTTCCCACACAGCATCACAACAGAGTGTTACTACAGGTTCAGTGGCTAGTTAATTCATGTAAACCTCATTGAGTGACACCACACCACTATCATGAGCTTATTTCATTTTATTTATGATTTATTAATTATTAATTTTTTATTTATGGCCTTTATTTCTTATCTCAATAAAAGTGCATTTTTAGTGACACGTGCGCAGTGTTTTCACTCTTTTGTGACTTTTAGCTAGTTGGTCTTTCACAGGTATGCATGCTCGCAGCTCATTTTTTGCTTTATTGAACTAGTAGAGCATGATGGATTAAGAAAGGAGACTATGATTAGTCCTAACAAGCAGGGCTGGACTGGGGGCCAAAACCGGCCCTGGCAAAGTGCTCGACCGCCCCCACTGCCCCGGGGATTGGGGTGTGACCGAGCCGTTTGCTAGGGCCGGTTTCGGCCGATTTTGTTACAGGGGCCAATATTACAGCTATAGCTGCAAAAAACGGCCCTGTAACAAAAACGGCCCCCACCCTGGTGGCCCACCAGAAAAATGCCCAGTGCCCGCTACAGTCAGTCGGGCACTGCTCACATGGTAGGACTTGTATAACTCTTTTCAATTATTTTTTCCCCTCCCCTGCTCCCTTCCTTTACCCTCCCAATTGTTTCTCAACCGGCAACAAACATCACAGGCATAAATTCTTGTGTCCTAATGAGGATCCCTCGACTTTAGTGTCTTGACTAATTATTGTATTAATGTTCCTTGTGAGCAAAGATACTTTTGCAATTGTGATTTACAGATTGTACATCTGATTAACTGAAAAGTTAATGCATAATGCCTGAGGTCTGGAAATCCAGTGATTCCCTTGTTTCTGCCCACTTATTCTTTTGATTAGGTTTTGATTGAATAAATGACCGATTCTCTATTTGAAAAGCACAGGCGTAGGTTTCATTGTATTTCTATGTCTCATAGCTAATTACTTTTGGACGATTGTTTCAGTTATAGATATTTTCTCCAGCCCAGCGTTCCAAACGTACAAGTGGAATACCTCTTGCAACTTTCACTAAAGTGTAAGAGAGAGAGGACCCAAAATGTTATAATCCAATATCAACTACCCTTTTTGAAAATAGGGACAATTATGGATTCTGACCAAGAGATCGGTAGACAAATGTAACCATGAAATTAACTTAATTTATTAAAACTGGGCTCCAAAGATCAATAATGTATTTAAATAAGTCCAGGATGATTCCAATGGGGGAGGGGACTAGAGCCTCACCAGAGGGGCTTGATGCAAACGCTATGCAAACCTCATTAAGGTCAAAGCTTGGGGGCAGCATTGCAATATTATGTTCAGGTGCCTTGCTAGATGTATGCTTTTGAGATGCACATCTCTTCTCGACTGCCCTTTTATAATTAAGTGGCACCCTGTATACTGCCTCCTCGTCTCTCAAAGATCTATTCTTTAGTTCCTATTATCCTTTATCAAACCAGACTGAAAGTCTTTGTTGGCAAGATTCTAAACTGCTCTAATTTCCTTAGAATAACGAGAAATAGTATTAATTGTTGTCAGAATCTTGGAGGCGTGAATATGGATGGTTAGCGGGTCATAAAAATCAGACTGATTTAAACCTATCAGTTTTTTGTTAATATCAATGCATTGATTACACTTCATCAAATACAAGAACCATCATTCCTTCCATTAACTTATTTGGTTGCATGTACAAATTAAATTCCTGAGAAGACTGTAGGAAATTTACAGTCGGAGGGTTTTGGTTCCTCAAACCGTTTACAATTACATCTGAAGCCATAGAGCACACATTTTCGGTCACGAGAATGGTAATTAATCATTCTGGAGATGAATTTACTGGTAAAAGTAGGAAATAGTAAACCAGGATTAGTTACTGGACAAAGATCATGGGCCGACATTCAAGAACATTTCATCAGCAATTATTAGGAGCTGTTCTATACTCCTCGTGGATAAAACTCGGTTGCTCTCTCACCTCCCCAGCCCCCTGTAATTGGCCAGCCAACATATCTGCTTACATAGATAGATAATGAAATCGTCTACCCATATTATACAACCTGAATGCTCTTATTTAGTAGAGGATGAGACCAGCGAAGAATCTAGATTTTTCACTATGACCGAACTGTGTAGAGAACTAAATATTACAAAACTTTAACACTAGCACTTCAGACTCACCAGTAGGTGCCAACCATATGAGTGGATAATAAGCTAAGTTTGAATCTGACCAAAGAAGTGAAGACTATTGTCTGGCTGCATATTCCAGCTTTAGAAGAAAGAGCACTAGAATGAAAGGACATATGTAATAAAAAAGACTTAGCGTCAAAGTCACATATATCCTTAAAATTATTAATGAAAAAAATCAATCAATAGTTTGCAATTTTGTTTGAACCCTAGCCACTTTCCATGACATAAATTTGATCTGACGAATGCTTAATAGATCAAGACATTAGGAACTGAATTTGTTTCAGCCACATAAGACCAGGTTAGGGAGGAGGTACACCTCTTTGGGACCCAAGGGTTTTCCAGTTAAACCAGGGGTTGATTCATGCAGAAGCCTAAATCGGTCTCATATAGCACCTCCAGAGGTTTAAAGGTTTTAAATATGGGATGTGTAAAGTGAGTGGTGAGATCCCCACTACTGGTCCTCTGCTGAGTAGTGTGGTATACGTTTCAGGTATTCAGATCTATAAAAATGCCGCAATGATACTGGCAAACTCACACGTTTACCAAACCATGCGTCTTTGTATGTAGTAGGTGCTAAACTAGCTAATTTCAATGAATCGAACTACACAAATCACCAGCACGGTTCTTCGGCCCTTAACCTAACCAAGCTACTCTTCTAAATAGGTTTATAGCATTATGTAAAATGCTATTGATCCCGTCCCATTCTGCCAGCCAATGCACAACTTTAGTTTTTAATTCGTAACAATCTTTTGTTTGAATTTGATTAAGTAGGGGGATATTTTTTAAGACCATAATACATGGGGTTGCATCAAGGGGAAGCTGTAGTTATGAAAACTGGTTGTTAAACCACTATCTGCATTTTCTCTTGGGTAGGAGTTGTGACACAGGGAGGCACTACAACCTGCTCTCCCCACTCCTGCCTCCCTGTGCACAATATTTTCAACCCAAGTCACCATTCTCAATCTCAGGCAGGAGTTATTTTTTTGCCTGGGATAAAACTGACTCACATGGCCAGACTGGGTACACAAACCAGCCCCGGCAATTCAGCTGGGCCAGCCTCAGGGGGGGCAATGCTAGTGTGAAGCACTGCTGTCGCTTTTGTTACAGGGGGCTGATATTGCAGCACTGCAGACTGCGATCAGACAGTTCGCATTATTAACTCAGTCCATGAATACAGAGGGCGATGCTTTTTTTATTTATTTATTATTATTATTTTGCAGAGTTTTATATAGCTCGAACTAGAACCGAACCGAATCAGTTATCAGAGCGCTTTACATAGCACCAGTTACGTTACATGAGGACACTTTCATTTTTTAGGCACGGGGAGATTAAGTGATTTGCCCAGAATCACAGGGGGTTTTTGGCGTCGTTACCGAGACTCGAACCCAGTTCCCCAGGTCCGAGGTCGAGCGCCTTAGCCGTTAGGCCAACCCCTCTCCCCATTTAACCCTCATTTTGCCTTAAATGGAGTGGGTCTACCATGGCCTTAACCAGCTCCTCCACAGATTTTGACAATTTAAAACAGCATCTTACAGATATGGTTTCAGATCCAGCAAATAACTAAGACCCCCTCTGTGCCCACCCTTTAAGCAATTAGTTACAAGTGTCTTTTACAGTGTTAGCCAAAGTCACTTTTTTGCCTGGTAATTCTAGACGCTTACTTTTTTCCTTTGGCAGGGACAAGTCAGAGAGCACAGGAGGCTGAGTCAATTTTTAAAAAATTGTTGACACATGAATTAGGAGGACGAGTGAGTAGATATGCAATTTTAGCAGATGTAGATAAGGTGCCAGAGTCTACACAGGTAGAAGAGTAAGAATGAAGAATGGTGGCTGTTTCAGATACAGCCTGTTTTGTGGCACCTAGCCTTTCTTCAACTTAAATAATTTCATTGTTTATTACCCCCTCCCTCCCCCGCCACCCCCCGGTATTGGTTAAAAAAAAATAGCGATATAATTAGTCAGGATGTGGTTAGAACTTGAAGCCTGTGAGGTGTATTTTGTTTTGCCTATGATGTACTGTGCCTTTTGCATACCTTAAAAAAATTGAACACAGGAGTCAAAAGTGGCGTAGCCCAGCGCCCGATGGGCTCAGACAATCTCAGTCTTGGCATGATCTTCGCTGCAGGATTTGCGGGTAGATTAAATAGCACTAATGATCCAGTCTCCGGTGGTGAGTAAACAGTTATGGATCTCACTGTCCTATGGACAAAAGTCACTTCCAAATATGAAGAGCGTACTTTGTATGTGGAGTTGCTCAATGTGAAAGCAGAATGCAGTTGCTCACAGCGAGAATAAGCCAATGGCTGAAGTGGGTTGACCCACTGTCCCATGCTGTATGTTGTAGTGGGCAGAAGAAAAGTGTGAATGATACAACAAAACAGTGGATGAATAGGGGTGGCTGAAAGCCCCGTAAATATAGTATGCTATATGCATATATTTTTAGGAGATTCAAGAGAGTTCACAGTGCTGACTGATTTTTGAAAGGACATAATTAGCACTTTGGAGTTCCGTACAGTAGCTGAAATGATAACCGGTTTAGGAATTGCAGTCATTTACTGTCTATTACCCACAGGGTTACAGTGCATTATTGACTTTATTATATTTTAATATGCTCGGACAATCATCCCCTCGATGCGTGAATGAAAAAGAAAACAAAGGATGTAAACCTGTAATTTTTATTTAGTATCAAATAGTTTCCAACATAAGTTGCATTGTGATTAAAATAATTTTTTTTAGAAAGCGAACACATGTAAATCTACGTGGAGACAAATTTTATGTACAGTATCTGTCTTGACGCTTGAACATAACACGTATGCTACGTCAATTATTTTCTCCCTTACATAAAAGCAAACCAAATAAATTCATACAATGCAATTAAAAAGGTAACAAAAATATAGAACGTTTTAGAAACATTTTAAGACAACTGAAATTAGTGCCAACATTTGGCATTTCCTCGTCTGCCACAGTTATAAATCAATTAGACCATTTCTCGGTTGTTGCGGATTGCACAGCAAAGGACCATACTGAAGATCATTCCAAAAATCTGCAAAAGAAAGAACCATTTTAAAGAGGAACCTTTACAGTTATAGTATAATGTAGGCTTTCTCAAGAATACATTTAATAAATGGTTTTCTCAAAAACAGTATTAGCAATTGCACTATTTCACCAGGTTTCTAAAATGGGTAGGTAAAATAAGCCACCTGTGCCACTGACAAATACACCCAGCACAGGTTAGCCACCGCTTAGGAGGAGAATTGCTTTTCAGTCTATGCTAAGCATGTGTATCTAGAGCCACTCATGACAAACGATAAATGTAACTCTGTATGCATCTGTTTGTGGCATGTAGTGCTGCAGATTCACATGTACCTAACCTCCTCCCCAGTCACCTATGTAGGTTGCATTTCTCCACATTCTCTATTACATTATTTTTGCAGGGTCATCTCCACAGGATACATCATCCTAACTCAATCCTCACCCACCAAGTGGAAAACAATCTAACAATTGAGTCGAGGACCATGCTCATTGCAAACAAGAGGAGGAGTCACTACATCTCAGGACTCGAAGGACTTCGTAGAAAAACAACATGCACACTTCCGAGCCTACCACTAGATGGCAGACGTATGCTAAGCATGTGTATTTACAGCCACACATGCCATCTTACATACAGATATACATATGTGTGCATGTGTCTGTACATAACTCCCCTTCCCTTCACCCCCCCCCGCCCACACACACACACACACACACCAATATCCAATTGAAGCTCAGGGAGCCAACATTTTTTACACGATGGAGACTTAATGTAGTTAGTATAAATCAATGCCACACACACCCAAAGAAAATCTCAAAAGTCTTAGAAGAGGGAAAATGGGCAGAAGGTGGAATCCTGAAGCCTTGACCAGATTATTAATTCATACTGTTACAATAAGGCTTTCATGTTCCAAATATCTATTATCTAACAAATGTTTCTTGGCCCTCTTTATCTAGCAATTGTTTGATGGCATTAGTCAAAATTCTATTCCTCTTTCAGTCTCCTCATCACAATAAATGTAACAAAAGCTATTCCAATACAGAAACCCTGCTTCTTAAGGTTGCTTAAGTAAAAGATGCCAGTGGACCACTAAACCAGTATTGTGACCAAAATTATATCAGGTTCACTTTATCCACCAATACCGTCAGACCTTTCCTGACTTCTACTAAAAATAGAAAGCTTACAGGATTAAATGTCAAGAATAGGGCCAAATACAAATTGATGACAAATGCAAACAAGAAGTTTGTGACTTACTTGGTTTGTATCCAAAGTCACGTATTTGCTCAGATAGAGTCAGTCAATTTGTGGTTAGACAAACTAGATGTTGTACACCTGTCAAAAGGTTTAATATTTTAGAGGCGGCAATTTTTCCCAGCCTGTCCTACAATGAAGGGTCTCAGGAGGGGGATAAGAATAGTCTTTCATTTCTCATTGCCTTTCTAGTTGATGGCTTGTTTTATTAAATAGGGGAGAACCAGTAATGAAGGAAGTGATAATCTAAAGGGAGTGTTACATATTTTTAGATACCAAATGTTTCCACAAAACGCCCATTGGTTTAACTGTGTAACAAAAATGTCTTTCAAGCAAGCATGATCTGCTACTACTGAAGAGTGTCGAGTTTACCTTGGCTCTGGCTTCGCCTCAATTTTTAAAAGGTTTGAAATCAGCACTACTGGCTCAAAACTGACTAACTATGAGCTGGACAACAAAGTTGTACATTACTGGGAGGTAGATGGACGCTGGAAAATGTAAATTCTTATGGGCCTTAAAGGGGATTTTAAGAAGGGTTTCCCCCAGCTGACTAAGCAGGGTGGAACGAATTAGGGGCAGACAGTTTTAAAATATGGCCATGATAATGGAGTTACTTACCTACAGCTTTGAAGATTGTGGCTGTTCTAGGTTCAGATACTTCACATTATTTCTCCATCTGATGGTTTGGCCAGGAAATTTCTTGTGTATATAAGCTTAAAAAAACCTTTTTCTTTTGGGCATTAACCATAGAAGTAGTCTTTATGCCTCACTATAATGTCCAAACACAACAGTTGATGGACAGAATGCAGAACAATGTCATACATTCACCCAGTACAGAGATCTGGGCCTAAATCCATTGTTTTTTTGCACTCCACACCACCCCAGTTCAGACATGGCCATATGCAGATCAGCCTTGACCCTGTGCCTCATGGGAACAGTCCAGCCCGAACTACCAAGCCATGTCTTCCCTGGACCGTAATAAAGCATCCTAGGACTGGTTTCTGGCCATCAGTCATCATTAGCCAGGATAGCTTAACTCCAGTGGTGTGGAGAGCACGGGGCCGATCTGTGGGGCTTTAGGTCAGTCACATCGCTTCAGGTTATAGAGGACAACTTTTTAAAAACACTTCTTTCCCTCCCAAGATCCACTGCAAGCTACATAGTTCATCAGGAATGCGGCGTGGGTTATTTGGAGGATAAAATTGCCATGGCCCCCCTACTAAAATGGTTAGCAGTTTGGCTAAACCCAGAACTTGAAGTGAACCACGAAATCTTAAAAGATTGTTTGTTGCTAGATCACTGGGAAAAGATCCCCTGGCTGAAATACGTGCAACAATCGTGCGAAAAGCTGGGTCGGCCCGAACTGTTTGATAAACCCTCCAGCTTGGTGAAAGGAGATCTGAAATGGGCCAAAAATACTTTTTTGCTGAATAGGGAAATGGATAGAGAGGACAGAGAGCTGCTAAAGCCCTCTGTCAGGACCCATCAGCTGATCGTTTCTTCTGGCCCCGAACCGGAACTGTACCTCAAAGTTGTCAATGATGCCAATCATAGGTATTTGTTGACAAGGTTCCGATTGAACAAAATTCATCTCCTAATTTCTGGCCGCCCTGTCTGGACCAGGAGTAGGGACTTGGATCTATGCAAATGCGATGGTTGTTCAATTACGGACACTGTTCACTTTTTGTTCTTTTGTGATTATTTTAAGGGCATCAGATCAAAATTCATTTTACCACTGTTAAAAGGAAAAGGTTTTAGGCAAGTGAAGCCAGCTTTGCTGTACCTTCAACTTTTGACAGAAATATGGGAAATCTATAATGTGGCAAAATTTCTAACCATAGCAGTAAGACTTGGCAAAAAGATCGCTTGGTCCTAGTTCATTCTTCATAAATGTCAACTATTGCATGAATTTTTTAATTAGGTGAGAAATGTCTATGTTGTTGTTTTTAAACTCTTGCCACCGTGTATTGCATATTGCATAGGGTACTCCCTGTTTTTGTATTGTATTTTAACACAAATTATGCAGCCTGGTGACTTGTACACTTTTATGGTTTTTGTGATTTAAAACCGAATAAAGTATCTTTTGATTTGATTTGAACTGGGGTGGTGTGGTGAGCAAAATAACGATGGATTAAACCCAGATCTGTGACTGGGGGTGAATGTTTTGCCATTGTGCAACATTCCGTCCATCAATTGTTGTTTTTGCTTTTGTCACTATAATGTCCAGCATAAGTTCACAGGGCCCAGTACATAACTACAATCTCTAGATTTATCTAAGCCCTATTATTGGCACGTGTCTCCATTTTTTGTTCATCCTGTATATGAGGTTGGCATCAACCTTTTTCCTTCACCGTGGAAGGGAGTAAGAAAATGAAACCATCTGTTTGTAACTTGTAGAGCTGTAGATTCATGTGCTCTGCATACGCCAGGCGTCTAGTATTGGGTGCAGATTCGGTCTCAACACATCAGGACTCATTCCTAATCTCACAGTGCACCAGGAGAAAGATTCCACCTGAGGTTGTTTTTCCCCAGCAGGCGAGTGGTGTAGAATGGAGAGTAGAGAAGCAGAAAAACATAATTGTATGTATGTGTATGGTATTTCTATAGGAGAAACCTAGGCAGAGGAGCACTGTACATGGTATACAAGCATAAAGACAAAGAGCATTAGAAGAGGAAAATAGGTTGTGTATGGTATATGCACTATGATATCGTGTTCTTTAAAGAGGCAAGTTGTCAATGTTTTGCTAAATGGGAGCAGCGCAAGGCGGTCCTGCTGGAAAAGGGGATGTTGTTCCAGAGCCTGGGTGCACAGATGGAAAAAGCGTGCGGTCTGGTTTTTGCTTTTTACACTTATTAGTCTGCAGTCCGATAGTGTCCTGGATGTAGGTGTGCTCAGAATAACCAGAAAGCTTAAGCTGATCTCCAAATTAAGTGTGGGTGCTGGTTGTGATGGCTTTCTAAATGATGCAGATTGTTTGGAGTATGGTGTGGGCCGAAAAAGGGAGCCTTTGGATTTCCTTCTGGATTGGGGTGATGTAATCATATTTCTTCAGTCAGGCCCTTGGTGAGAGTTTAAGAGGTGCTGTGTTGTGTAGGATACCGCTTAAGCATGCTAGTTTGGAGTCTGAGGTCATGGAGTATGGCATTACCACCATCAAGATGCAAGTGTACAAAGGCTTGAACAGCAGTTCAGAAATCCTATTCTGAAAGTAACAGTTTCACTTTCTTTGGAAGAGAAAGTTGGTACCATGCCATTGTTTTTGGCATTGTGTTCCTTGAGATTGCTGTCCATGGTGAGAGTATAAAATCATCAAGGTTTAACGCCATCAACCTACATGTCATTGGGACGGGTATCTTGTTAGTTGTCCTTGTCAAATAACAGTTTTGTCTTGGTTGAGTTGGGCTTCACGTAGGCACTGGACATCTGTGTCTGGACGATGTGCAAGAAGTTTGATGTCTAAAACAGAGTTGTGTATCATCGGCAAATTATTGGATCTTGTTGCTATTTGCTGGCAGTAGTGCACCAAGACTGTCCATGTAACGGTTTGTAGATAACAGGATACAGTATGGAGTCAGGGTCTGTTGTGGCCAGGAAGAGCCCAGGTCAACAAACGCATGTTGATCGGAAAGGTAGGAGGAGAACCAGTGAACGGCACAGTTGGGGAAACCCATTTGAAACTCAAAGGTGCATACTAGGGTGGTCAACTGTTAAGGCCGCCGAGATCCAACAATATCACATGTGTACAGAGTATTATAACTTACAAAGGCGGAGGTTGCATGTGAATCTATAGCACTACAAGCTACAAACACATGGTTATAGGGTAGGTTACATTTTCTGTTTGTAGCATGTGTTTCTGCATATCACATCCTCCACTACGACTAAAAATCACTACTCCCACATCAAGTAGTAGGTACCAAGCTGTTGTTGCATATGTTTGAAATAATGTTTTCAGCACTGACAAACCAAAGCCTCTTGCTGATTTTGCATTTCCACACAGTGGTGCTTTGTGAATGTGTGTGAAGTTGATCAAGTGACCGCTTCAAGTATGTCTACAATTGGTATCTTTCCTGAAAAAGGCCATATTTATATCCTTCTTTCTAGTGAAATGTACTTTGAAAACAGCAGTGTAGGTTTTACCTCTGCATTGTTATGCTTATGTCACTATCCATCTCACAATACTACACTTCCAAGTGAGGCCTCAAAAAAGCAACAAACAATTGCTTGACCATGCGGACAGATTTTGTCCTCTCATTGGTGCCCCCATTATATCTATTATGAGTAAGGGCATCGCTGCCATTGTCTCAGGATGTGGAAAGATCGGCAACTTGTCTTATTCACAAGAAAAACAAACGATTTTGGTACAAATTTTAGATTTGTGAACTTGTAGAAAAGGTTCCTCCACTTGAGCGCTTGCAACTCTCCTCGGTGAGTTCATTGTGGCTAGGAAGACTACTTTCCGAGAGAACTACGTCACACAAGAGTAATGGCTCAAATGTAGGTCATGTAAGTTTTGTTAGAACCATATTTAGGGTCCTGGTAGGGGAAAGTAGAATCCTAGGAGGAATAATTCTTTTAAGCTCCTGACCCCCACAAAACATGCTTTAACAGAAATTTTGCAAGTATTATGTGCTCTATGTTGCATGTAAGCTGCCACCCCCGCTAACTGTAACAGAAGTATATGCTAATTCAGCATTTTGAAGGTGCAGTAGGTAAATTATATCCTGCAACATTGCTTTGCGTGGCTCTATTTGTTTACCTAGGCAGTAATGGATAGATGTTTTCCATCTTCAGGCATAGGGCAACCACATGGTTGGCTTGTGTGCATCACACAGGATTTTCAGGCACTCCTGAGGTAGTTGTAACTACCCAAACTAAGACCTCAGGTGCCAAAATTCCTACATTCATTCTTTCTGGTTTTGGGGTCTCCGCTCACCCTGAAGGGAAACAGATGGATCTATATTTACAGTAACATCGAATACCAAGACAATTTTACCTATCTTGGTGTAACCAGAATCAGAGTTATGGATGTTTGTCTTATTTTTCTCACTATGTGCAGAATCCGAGGCAGTGGAGAAAAATTGTTAGCGAAGACACCGGACTAATTAACCAAACGTTAGGGAGCTTTGCATTTTGTACAGTGGCAAACAGACTGTGGCATTGTCCCATTACTAAAAGTACCTTTGAAGTCCTTTAAGATGCATCTACCACTCGTAGCATTGTAGATGCACACTGCTTAGAAGGTCTGCAAAGCCACTGTCCACCCCAAGGAGATGCTGCACTAGTAATGTGATGTGATTTTGCAGGACCCAATGCCAGATCTTTTGGGCTAGGGCCAACAGCTGAGAGCGAGTATGCCCCTTCTTCATTATTGGAAATAGTACATTGCTGCTATGGTATCCACGTTTACTGAGGCGATTTTTAAAATGTGAAACGCTTGGAGGCAACGGGTGAGGCATTCCCGCTGTTCTCGCATCCAGAGACCTTGAACAGTCATGTGGTTGAGATGTGCTCCCCCATCATATGAGTGCGGTGTCAGTGGTAATGCTCACCTGCCCTCGAGGGTCCAAAAATGGGCACTTAGCAATAACTTCTTGTTCTACGAGTAGTGCATGCCGAATTCTGGTCTTACCAATTCTGGATTTATCCCATTGATCCTCACTTGTGACCATCACTTCGACACTTTTGCACTGAACACGTGCAATTTTGTGAGTGACACTATAGCGAAGTCTCATTTATTGTGTTCACTGCATTTTATCCAGTATTAATGACGTGTGCTGATCATATAACGTTTGCCTTGCCATAGCGCACCAATTACTCATGTATATGCATCAGTATGCATTATACACCAATTTTGAAGTCTGGCTTTTTCATAATGACAAGGAAAACGTTCTTTAAGTCTGAAACAAAACAATCCTCGGCAAGGGACACTTTGATTTCCTTGGGAGCTTTGAACGAGGAATACACATCTGAGCTGAGGGCATGGAAAAAACCAGGCCTCATCTGTGCTTTTCTTACCTTACCTTGGAAAGCCATAATAAAGATCAGCTGCAACATTCTTAAAGCAAAGTCACTTACTTGAAAAAACTTTGTTACACAGAAGAGGTAAGCATATCGGAGGCCATATAGTAAACCTGTAAGGCCACTTTGGAGCAAAGATAGACTTAGCCAGTGGCTACAAATAGAGAGGTTTTATCATGGAATGTTTGGAGCATTTGGTGCTTGGATTTAATGAGCACATTATATGTTGCAATTCTTTTTAATATACTGTTTCATCACCTGTTTAATTAAAATCATATTTGTTTTTGTACTAAAATCTATTCATATAGTCTGTAGTAGATTAAGTCATTCATTTTAAATAAAGCCTTTTTAAATATATTTTGTGGATTTCTTGTATATGTTCATTCTCGGGGGGGGGGGGAAGAGGCTATGGAACTGATAAAATAATCTAGTAGTGTCACAGGACTGATTGTTACCCTATAAGCACTATCATAACGTATGGTATCAGAGGTACGTGAGTTACAGTCCTCTTGACACCCTCCCAGCAGTCCCGCATTGTTGGGTCAGCATTCACTGCAGTCACCCTCCACACCAGGGGCATTATCTCCTCTTAAAAGGGTATAACCACCTGGTAGGTCCACGTAACCTGTCTAAAATCATGAGGAGATAGTCCACATCTCACACACCCAGTAGAGTGTTAGATAAAATCTGTGTAGGCGCTGCATTGTTAGGTATGCTAAAACATTAATCCAATTGCCCACATTAGCTACTTTTTTAATTTGTGCGGTCAGTCAAATTAAATTGCACTGTACATGATGCACCGAGATGCCTTTGGGCCTTCGCATGCGCTTTATAAAAGTTCAAAATAAATAAATATGTCTCGCTGTGCATGGACCTTCGGGGCCGCCTGACCCCACATTGGCAGCCCTGAAATCAAGCTAGGTTGAAGCGCTCAATGTTTTTCTCATAGAACTTTAAGGCATACGTTTTACGGTTAGCCTGCCCTACCGTCAAGCAAGACCATAAATATAAGATAAGGGGGAAAGCAGTGAATCCCAGGACCATTTCCTGCATGGATGGTCGTGACAAAATATTTGATACATTTATAGTTGCAAGTATCATTGCGTAAGTAAACAAAACAAATTATGAGATTACAGCTGGTCATTATGAAATGTTCTTCTGAAAAGGCACACATTTACTTTTTTTTTTACAGACCTTAAGTCAATCTTTGAGAAGGTGAATCATTCATTGTCAGAACAAACATTACTAGACAATTAGATAAATCTGGATTAACCAAGGATCAGTGCAACTTTGCCAGCCTTTTAAGGGCAAGGGGCGAAATCATAGGTAAGAGTCAACAAAGGCAGTGTGGCAAATCTAACCTGCCTTAAAATACTCACTAAGGATATAGATGCGATCCTGAAGAAACTGGAATGGGTGGCCTATATTCAGACCCAAATCTTGTTTACAAGTTAATGTCGTCGTCCTTGCTTGGTCAGAAAATACTTATCAGAGGCCCTCGTAATTGTTGAATATACATTATTTCAAATTTTGCCGGATTTTGAAAATTCTAAAGTTCATGGTGTCGATCTAGTTCAGAAAAGGCTTTTAAGGATAGGTTTCTCGGTCAACTTATTTCAGCTTGAATGAGTCTATATGTTTACGAGCTCAGGATTGCCTTTTATCGGATACAGGAAGCGTAGTAGTTCAGGTCACAAATCACTCACTTCACCGAAGCAGTACAGAGGTTGAACATACTTTGTGTGACATCAGTTTCTAATCCATAAATATCAGGGATCGTTTTATTAATATCATGTCATAGTATCTTTTTTGAAAAAAAACATTGGCTCTGCTGTTGAGCGCAGCTAGCCCTAGAAGGTACTCATGTCACTGTTTATATTTTTAGGCATCTAGGAGACTGTACAGACTTTTTTTTATTATTTTTTAAATCATTGCTAATCACAACTAATTTTTCCTAGAAGCGGGAAGTTAATCCTCGATTCAAATGAACTACAAGTTAAGCAAAAACTCTGAGTATTCGCCCCTTTTTAAATGTTCAAGTCTGTTTACTATTTATATGTCAAATAAATAGAGGTAAGCAGAAGCTTTCAAATGGATTTAAATAGAAGCTTGCTCGCCTGTCAGAGAATTTGAGACATAAATTAATCAGGGACTGTTTCCTATAGATATTTGGAGTTGTGCCCATGGTTTAATGCATCTAGTCCTAATGTTAGGAAAAACCGTAAGGCAATCCAAGGGCCAGGTCTACCAACAACTAATACTAAAAATCCAGGAGGTACCAATTATTATACAGCAATTCCAAATACTAACCATCACAATGGCAATTCCAATCCCAACTGCTCCAATTATGTGAAGCTTTGATTTAAAAACTTCCTCGATAGCACTTGGACATCCCTGCAAAAAACAGAAGAAAATTAGATTGTATCTTTCAATTGCATCATAATGGACACATGCTAAATAAATACTTGTATGGTACACGTAGTTTTGGAATAGTAAATCTACAGACATTGAGGTTTACGGTTACAGGTATACTTTTTTTTTTTAAAAATAGCCATTTCATCATGAACTTTTCAGAACATAGGAATATCTAGTAAAATAATGAAGCAGTGTGTTGTGGGTGAAATTAAACCACCATTTTGTATTTTCAGCAGTGAAGAAACTACTGTCTGGAATAATAGAGCAGCTATTGAACATGGCAATACTAAATACAAGGAAAGGTGGGCTTATTACCTGTGAGCGTATCCAGGTGCTGGGCTGAGGGTCTCAGTCGAAGAGCCAGGTCTGGAGTCCCTTCCTGAAGTCAGTCAATGAGGGTGCTGTTCGAAGGTATAGGGGAAGGACGTTCCAGGATTTGGCAATGAGGTGAGAGAGGGATCGACCTCTGGTCCGGCAGCAGTGGAAGCGCGGTATCTCTGCAAGGTGAGCAGAGCCAAGGTTTCTTGATGATTGGTGGAAGTTCAGGCGGTGGTTTATGTATGCTGGTCCTTGGTCGTAGAGGGTTTTATAGGCATGGGTCAAGAGCCTTAAGTGGCATCTCTTCTGGATGGGGAGCCAGTGGACGTCTCTAAGGTGCCGGGAGATGTGGGTTCTTTTGGGCAGGTTGAGAATCAGTCTGGCTGCTGCATTCTGGACCGTCAGGAGTCTTATCAGGAGTTCTCCCGTGGTGCCTGCATAGTGTGTGTTGCCCTAGCCTAGACAGGTGGTGATGAGGGCCCAAGTCACTGCTTTCTGGAGGCTGGTTAGTAGCCACTTGAAGATTCTGCAGAGCACATGAAGCGTGTTAAAGCAGGCTGAAGCAAAGGTGTTGACCTGTCATTTCATTAAGAGTTTGCGGTCAAGGGTGATGCTGGGGTTGTGGGGGGTGGGTCGGAGTTCCAATGGTACCCAGGAGTCATTCCTCAGGGCGATGTGGCTGCCGAAAATCAGCACTTCGATGTTGTCCGCTCTGAGCTTCAGGCAGTTGTCTCTCATCCAGGCTGAAACATTTTTCATGTCGTTGTGAAAGTTTTCTGCCGTAGTAAGGTCCGCTGAGAGGGAGTACAAGCCGGGTGTTGTCGGCATAAGGAGAGGATGTGGATGTTATGGGTTCTGAGGGCATCTGCTAGCGGCGTCTTGAAGCTGTTGGAGGGTGACATCAACATCTACAGGACACCTCGTGAGACGCCGCAGATGGTATGCTGGGCTGTGAGGTGAAGGGAGGGAGACAAATCCTCTGTATGCGTCCCATGAGGAAGGGTGCCATTCATCTAGAAGCTTCGTCCTTTATGCCGATCTGGTGCAGGCTGTTGAGGAGTGTGTGGTGGGAGATGGTGTTGAAGGCAGCGGAGAGGTCAAGAAGGATCAGGGCGGCTGCATTGCCTCTGTCGGTTACAGATGTCATCGGTCGTGGTGATCAGGGCTGGGCCGGGCGCTGTGGTTGGCTCTGAATCCATATTGAGAGGGATCTAGAAAGTGGTTTCTCTCGAGGTGTTCGGTGAGTTGGAGGTTGATGGCCTTCTCCAGGACTTTGGCAGGAAACTGGAGCAGTGAGATGGGGCAATAGCTCTGTATGTACTGCAGAGGATTTCATGAGAAGAGGTTGGACCTCTGAGTGTTTCCAGGCATTGGGGCAGGTGGCTGTGGAGATGGAGGTGTTGAGGATGGTGGCTGATCTTGTTAGCTCCAAAGTTGATGAGCCGATGGGGGCACGGGTTAGTGGGTGCACCCGAGTGGGTGGAGCTCATTAAGGCCTTGGTGTGGAGTTGTTCCCATGTGGTGAGAGGGTGGTCGGTGGCTGTCTTCGCCTAGGTTGCAGATGTTACGAGAACACAAAGAAGGCTCCCATACCTCTCCTATATCATGTCTGGGGCAACCAATTCTGATATAACTAGGTACTGCTAGTTTACTCCATCTAGACCACTATCTGTGTTTAACAAAACAGTGCCCTTCATATTCCACTGTTAAGATCCTGGCTGGGCTTACACTGTTTTAAACAAACCAGTTCCAATTCACAGGTCACATCCTATGACCAGTTTGTTATGATGTGTACAATATGCTGTTCTATAAATGCTCCTTCTATCCGTTGCTCTCAAATATTGTTGTCAGTGATAGCCACTGTATAGTTCTGATTAGGTCTTAATTTCTATGAAAAGCATTTTTAGCTCGGCTTATAAAACTGTTGCAGTTCGATTACTCTGCACAAAACATCCAGAGTGTAAGTTGCTAACGTACATGTCACGTTTGTGCAAAAAAAGTTACTTTTCTAAATTAACTCCAAAGGAACTTTTGCACTGTGCTGCATCAAAACCAATTAACAGAACTACGCCAAATTTGGCATAAAACTAGTGCTTCAAGCAGTGACTTTCTTTGGATTGGTGTAAATCCATTCAATAGTTTCGAGATTTGCTTTACAAAAAGGTGTTTAGTAGCAGGAGTCTTCAGAACCAAGGCAGCAGTAAGGTTAACTGTAGTTCACTAACAACGAATGGTGACTTGAAAAGTATAGGGTCACATGTACAAAATTAGGAATGGAGATGTCCTAATTGAGATTCTTACCAAATCCAATTAGTTAATCGCAATCCCTGATGCAAGAAAATGTACATCTTTAAAATAGCGATTCCTAGTGGGTGCAAATGACCGATCCCATGAACGTTAATGACGCAGGTTGCAGTTTGCGACCCATCAGAATGATGGATGATGGCCTGCTGGGATCAGCAGACAACCATATCTACGATTGCTTTTTAATAACGCATTTTTTTAAATTTTTTTTTTTAAATGCAGCCTGTTTTCCTTAAAGGAAAAAAGGGCTGCATTTAAAAAGAAAAAGTAAACTTTGAAGTTTAATTTTTTATGAGTAGGCTCTTAAAAATATTTGCTTTCCAGTCTCAAAGAGGAAGGGGTTCCTTAGGAACCCCTTCCCAGTTGTGAATGGGTTACCATCTCCTTCAAGGAGTTGGTAAAATATGAATGTTGGTCGAAAAACACTCCTACATCCCATTAAGATTCGGAATTTGGAAGGGTCACCCTAAACTCACCTCTTCCAAAAACCGAATCGCAAACACAAATTTTGATTCAGTAACATGTTACTGAAGCACTTGTTTTATGTATATTTTTAAAGGTATTTTTGTGGTTGGCAACTGCTTGATTGGGCCATTTACAACAGCAAAAATTATTTGTACATATGGCCCATTGTTCCCCATATAGATTCTCTTTTCATTTCAGGGATTTGTGCAAGTTTCTTTTTCTTGTTCATTCAAATCAAAATATACAATTAAAAAAAAATTGAAAAGCCCTCAACCACGCTATAGAGTGTCTCGGTGCTAACAGATCAGAAAGCAGGAGAATCTATTTGTGAGAAATTAAAACATCTCATTAAAAAGCCAAGTCTTCAA
Organism: Lissotriton helveticus; assembly: GCF_964261635.1. Classification (NCBI taxonomy): domain Eukaryota; kingdom Metazoa; phylum Chordata; class Amphibia; order Caudata; family Salamandridae; genus Lissotriton; species Lissotriton helveticus. Next base: position 527,689,766 of record NC_136057.1, on the reverse strand, counting down.
CTGATATCTAAAAGACTCCAGATCCTTAATGGTTCTGAGAGACAACGGCAAAGAATTCCAGCCTCTGGCAGCTATGATAGAAAATGAAGAATCACCCCATCTTTTCTTCTTTGTCTTGGGCACCACTGTCAGTAAAGCACCCGTAGAGAGCAATTTTCTTGGAGGCTGATAATGCAGTAGCCTCTTGGAGAGATAGCTGGGGCCAAGTCTGTAAAAATCTTTGTGGGCTAAGGTCAGTCCCTTAAATCTCACTGTTGCCTTAGCTGGCAACCAATGCACATCTTGGAGGCGGGCATACACCATGCTGCTCCTAGGAATCTTGAGTAAAAGCCGAGTAGCAGTGTTCAGCTCAATCTGCAATCTTTTTAACAAGTACTCTCGGAGACCCCAGTAGAGAAAATTCGCATAATCCAGCCGGGACATTAAAGATTTGATCGCCAACTTTTGACAGAAGTGGGAAGCATATACAAGAACTTCTTCAGCATCCTGGGGAGGCCAAAACATGTCAACCACGCTCTCAACTTGGCAATTGGAGGGTAGATCACCACATTTTATTCCTAAATTACGTACTACAGTAGAAGGAGTTGGAGGGCAGGATGAATTGGATCAGATCTCACCTCCCCACAGAGGAGGTAGGGAGCCAAAAACCAACACTTCCGTCTTGCTAGTGTTACATTGGAGATTGTTCAGAGACATCCAATTGAACACTGCTGAAAGGCACGATCTGAATCCAACCTTGACAGTTGGCACATGGCCCTCCCATGTTGCCATCAACTGTGTCATCGGCATAGGAAAAAATCTGCAGCCCAAAAGACTCTGCCAGAGCTGCTAGTGGAGCAAGATCAATATTAAACAATATTGGGCTTATCCCCGAGCCCTGAGGAACTCTGTACTTCGAAGGCTTCGGCTCAGAAGCAAACAGTGGCATCCACACCGCTTGAAATCTATCCGAAAGGAAAGAATTTAGCCACTGTAAAGTGGTTCCACCCATCACGATATCCTGCAAACGTTGCTGTAGGATAGGGTGGGAAACTATTGAAATCCGCCGAAAGGTCCAGCAGCAATAAGGACACCTTTCCACTTCAAGTTTAATAACATCAAACTTCAACTAAAGCGTATTCTGTGCTAAAACCTGGCAGAAAGCCGGGGGTAGTGAAGGATGAAGCAGTCTATTTTCTACAAGGTAGCTGGAGGGATGAAAATTAACCAGTTTCCCAAGGATTACTGAAAAGGCCAGCAGCAAAGAGATTGGCCTATAATTGGCCAAAATGGATTTATCCACTGCTTCTTCAACAGCGGTATCAATTTAGCCTTCTTCCAGCACATTGGACAATAGCCTGTCGTATAGATTCATTTAATAATTAATTTAGAGCCAGAATAATGGCCTCCGCATTAGTAGCAAGACTCTGAGAGGGGCACAGATCCGTAGTAGAACCCAATTCACAGGTTTTAAGAGGATGCATTGAGTCTTCAAGAGAGAGGAACCCACCATGGATAGCCATACACTGGGCTACTTACATGCCTCCGGCGATTACGAAATGGAGGGCTGATTTGTTGGAGAGTGCGAGGGCCAAGGGGTGTAGATTTTGGAGAGTGGGCACGGCAGAACGTATGGAGTGAGACCTTCAGTTGTGGTCGAGTGCTCAGACCAGCTCGGATTGTGGTGTGTCTGAATAACTCTAGTGCTGGGTTTGGTTGTGGAGGCTGGGTGCCCCCACACCGCAGTGGCGTAAAGAAACTTGCGGGGCCACCCTGCAAAGTGCATGGATGGGGCCCCCCAGGGTCTAGAATCAGTGAGGAATTCATCCCACTCTCACTATACCCCTGCTTCAGCAACCAGCAGAAGTACACCGTTGAGTGGTTCAACCAAACATTACTCATGGACGCACCTCCCTCAAAATGACTGTTAGAAAAAATAGGTCAAGAAGATGACCTGCATGATGGGTAGGTTTTTCCACTAATTCAATCATATTCCAAGTGGATATTATGTCTCAAACGGGAGGGATGGGAATCAACAAGCTTATCTAGGTGTATATTTTTAATACCAAGCACTGTAAAGTTGGAATGTTTTAACATGAAGCTTGACAATCCTTCCTCCAAAGATGACAAAACGTTGGAGGCCAAACATGAAGGTCGATAAATTAGCAACCCTGACACGGTTTGGTTCGGGCGGGGAAAAACAGAAACCCCGATATTCTGCACCCAGCAATTCAGTGGTCTCAATACCTCTTCTGTCCCTTGCACCTTCATTGATCTGCGTAAGTTCCCAGTTCCTTCAAGGATCTATCTTTTGCCCGTTCAAGTATCTTGGTCTTCGGAAATGAGACAAGACAGTACCAGGCAGTCCCAGCTGTATTTATATTTTCTTGACTGTCTATTCTTTGTCCTCGCTGGCCTGTAAAGTCTAGAAGTCATCAGAGACCTGGCTGGTTGTTCTGCAGCTCTCCACGGAGGGTCAAGATTAACTTCCTCAACTGCTGCAAACGAACACCCTTCCTTGGGTACAGGCCCGTTAGGTCATCACGGCGGTGGGTCCAATGTGACCCTGGTTAGATTGAGGATAGGCCTACATGCACACAAGCACTGCACCCTTAAAAAAAAAAAAAGAAACACCTCCTGTCTCAATGGAAGGCTAACATGGCAGCCGGCATCTTGTGACTACAGCAAACTTTTTCAGAGTCGGAGGAAAAAACAAAAAGTGGTCTGCTGCCCTAACAACAACCAGGTAGAATGATGTGGCAGTAACAGATGGCACCAGAAGCAGCCTGCTTTCACATAACACACTAACTTGTCGTGCATACTTTGTATGGAGCCTGCTGTTTGGGGAAATTGTGAATTAAGTTGGAATCCTACCTTAAAAAGCTCTCATACCTTCTGAGAGAGCCTATTTGAAAGTAGGATACAAGAATACAGACTGATATTGTACCCCTACGTCGACAAATTCAGGGTGGGTGAAATGGGACTTCATGAGAGCCATGTTGCAGGTGAATTTAAATGTTTTAATATTAGAGATAACTGCCCTCTAAATCTGTATATCCTTTCCCTATCTGGATCCTTAGACACTCCCTGGTTAATACATCTGATGAATTAAAAAATCTCACTAGAAGTGTGAGGATCTTTCCCTTCCTCCAATGGAAGAAGTGTGAGGATCTTTCCCTTCCTCCAATGGAAGATCTGTAGATTTTCAGAGCATTCGAGGATCTGGGCAACCTGATCGGATTGGCAGAACATGCATTTTTATTTTGCAGTAGACATCACAGGATGCGAAGTACCTAAACCAGCATCCTGAAAACAGTAACTGAGTGGCTACAAAGTTAATGGGGCGGGGGGAGGACCTCCCCTGAACCCGGAGAGGATGTGTGCTGGTCCCGGATGAGCCGAGAGACCACCACAAACAAAACCACTGTTTTCTCAATGAGCACACAATCAAAACCAAGTGTATGCAGATCTGTTATTTCTTTTGAAGTTTTTTTTATGTTGAAAAAGATAAAAAGAAAATACAAGGCAATGATGAACAGAGATAATGTGCAGGGAGAGACTATAAACCGAGGATGTTTAAGTGCCCACAGTCTGCTGCGCACAGCCAAAGGCCCTGCTCAGATAGATTGGAAACTGGGGGCCTGGTACGGAGGCTGGCTTTCGGTCTAGCCCTGCTCCCAGAGCCCTCTGCACAGAGGCGGAAGATCTGCCCAGTTGTTTTGGTGACAGAGGCTTGTGCTAGCCCATTGCCCAAAGTTTGCTGATGAAGGCCATATGAATCCAGTCCCAGGTCATGGGGGCTAATATACAGCCTGTAACCAGAGCCCATTATGAGTGTGTCAACTGCACAGCAGGTGAAGAAAATGCAGAAGGATCAACGTGTGATTTGCAGCAAAAGAGGTGTGTAAGGAGCGTGGGTCGGTAGTCGCATAACTGTATGCCAAGCCCTTTTGCCAACCTCCACAGTGCACACCCGAAAACAGTCTTAAATGGGGGCTCGTCACACAGGATACTGAGCACAACCCCTGTAGAAGAAAAAGGGCATGTCCCAAAACACAATACCATGCATTTTCCATTGACTTCTTTAAGAAGCACCACTGCAAAACCTGCTTAACGGAATTACAGCAAATTTAGAAGGAAGCTGGATCTTGGTCCGCAGATTGTGGTTTTTGTAATTTGGTGTAAATCTGTTAATTGGCTTTTGCGAAACATAAGTTAAACAAGCATTTTCAATGCAATAGGTCTCGCATTAGCAAAGTTTGAGCTATTGGTATTGTAAATGACAATTTTTTATTTATGTTTTGTTTTTGAAAATAGCGAAATTAATAGCTTCGTCATTTACAATGCCAATAGTTATACCTTTCGCAAATGTGACACCTATAGCATTTGTTGCAATATGTGTTGTATTTACGTGACTTACATGTATTGATATTACAAAGGCTTTTAATTTTTTTTCAATAATTAATACTTAAATAAAAGTTATTGTAATTTATAATGGCAATAGCTTAAACTTTTGTAAATAACTTTTGTGAAGATTATGTTCCGTGTATTTTATTGTGAAGAAAATCCAAGAACAGAAGTGAAATATTAACATCTTTTTGTTACACTTGTAATAAAGCTTGAAACATTGAGAGAACATATTTGAACCAGGTGCTGTTGAATGGTTGCACAGATTGATGCTGTGGTAGCGCTGATTGATGTTGTGATGGCGAACGAGTGATGCTGTGGCGTTCAGTGATGTTGTGGTAGCGCATAGTGATGCTGTGGTGCCCCTGAGTGATGCGGAGTGATGCTGTATGCTAGGTTTTGTTTTTTTGTGAGAGGGCGTGAGGGCGCGCGAGGGGGGGCATGAGGGGGGGCATGAGGGCGTGCGAGGGCGAGGGCATGCGAGGGGATGCGAGGGCGAGGGCATGCGAGGGGATGCGAGGGCGAGGGCATGCGAGGGGATGCGAGGGCGAGGGCATGCGAGGGGATGCGAGGGCGAGGGCATGCGAGGGGATGCGAGGGCGAGGGCATGCGAGGGGATGCGAGGGCGAGGGCATGCGAGGGCATGCGAGGGCGAGGGCATGCGAGGGCGAGGGGATGCGAGGGCGAGGGCGAGGGGATGCGAGGGCGAGGGGATGCGAGGGCGAGGGGATGCGAGGGCGAGGGGATGCGAGGGCGAGGGGATGCGAGGGCGAGGGGATGCGAGGGCGAGGGGATGCGAGGGCGAGGGGATGCGAGGGCGAGGGGATGCGAGGGCGAGGGGATGCGAGGGCGAGGGGATGCGAGGGCGAGGGGATGCGAGGGCATGCGAGGGCATGCGAGGGCATGCGAGGGCATGCGAGGGCATGCGAGGGCGAGGGCATGCGAGGGCATGCGAGGGCGAGGGCATGCGAGGGCATGCGAGGGCGAGGGCATGCGAGGGCATGCGAGGGCGAGGGCATGCGAGGGGATGCGAGGGCATGCGAGGGCGAGGGCATGCGAGGGCATGCGAGGGCGAGGGGATGCGAGGGCGAGGGGATGCGAGGGCGAGGGGATGCGAGGGCGAGGGGATGCGAGGGCGAGGGGATGCGAGGGCGAGGGGATGCGAGGGCGAGGGGATGCGAGGGCGAGGGGATGCGAGGGCATGCGAGGGCGAGGGCATGCGAGGGCGAGGGCATGCGAGGGCATGCGAGGGCGAGGGCATGCGAGGGGATGCGAGGGCGAGGGCATGCGAGGGCGAGGGCATGCGAGGGCGAGGGGATGCGAGGGCGAGGGGATGCGAGGGGATGCGAGGGCGAGGGGATGCGAGGGCGAGGGGATGCGAGGGCGAGGGGATGCGAGGGCGAGGGGATGCGAGGGCGAGGGGATGCGAGGGCGAGGGGATGCGAGGGCATGCGAGGGCATGCAAGGGCGAGGGCATGCGAGGGCGAGGGCATGCGAGGGCATGCAAGGGCGAGGGCATGCGAGGGCATGCGAGGGCGAGGGCATGCGAGGGCATGCGAGGGCGAGGGCATGCGAGGGGATGCGAGGGCGAGGGCATGCGAGGGCGAGGGCATGCGAGGGCATGCGAGGGCGAGGGGATGCGAGGGCGAGGGGATGCGAGGGCGAGGGGATGCGAGGGCATGCGAGGGGATGCGAGGGCGAGGGGATGCGAGGGCGAGGGGATGCGAGGGCATGCGAGGGCATGCGAGGGCGAGGGCATGCGAGGGCGAGGGCATGCGAGGGCATGCGAGGGCGAGGGCATGCGAGGGCATGCGAGGGCGAGGGCATGCGAGGGCGAGGGCATGCGAGGGCATGCGAGGGCGAGGGCATGCGAGGGGATGCGAGGGCGAGGGCATGCGAGGGCGAGGGCATGCGAGGGCGAGGGCATGCGAGGGCGAGGGGATGCGAGGGCGAGGGGATGCGAGGGCGAGGGGATGCGAGGGCGAGGGGATGCGAGGGCGAGGGGATGCGAGGGCGAGGGGATGCGAGGGCGAGGGGATGCGAGGGCGAGGGGATGCGAGGGCATGCGAGGGGATGCGAGGGCATGCGAGGGGATGCGAGGGCGAGGGGATGCGAGGGCATGCGAGGGCGAGGGCATGCGAGGGCATGCGAGGGCGAGGGCATGCGAGGGCATGCGAGGGCGAGGGCATGCGAGGGCATGCGAGGGCGAGGGCATGCGAGGGGATGCGAGGGCGAGGGCATGCGAGGGGATGCGAGGGCGAGGGCATGCGAGGGCGAGGGCATGCGAGGGCGAGGGGATGCGAGGGCGAGGGGATGCGAGGGCGAGGGGATGCGAGGGCGAGGGGATGCGAGGGCGAGGGGATGCGAGGGCGAGGGGATGCGAGGGCGAGGGGATGCGAGGGCGAGGGGATGCGAGGGCATGCGAGGGGATGCGAGGGCATGCGAGGGGATGCGAGGGCGAGGGGATGCGAGGGGATGCGAGGGCGAGGGGATGCGAGGGCATGCGAGGGGATGCGAGGGCGAGGGGATGCGAGGGCATGCGAGGGGATGCGAGGGCGAGGGGATGCGAGGGCATGCGAGGGGATGCGAGGGCGAGGGGATGCGAGGGCATGCGAGGGGATGCGAGGGCGAGGGGATGCGAGGGCATGCGAGGGGATGCGAGGGCGAGGGGATGCGAGGGCATGCGAGGGGATGCGAGGGCGAGGGGATGCGAGGGCATGCGAGGGGATGCGAGGGCGAGGGGATGCGAGGGCATGCGAGGGCATGCGAGGGCATGCGAGGGCATGCGAGGGCATGCGAGGGCATGCGAGGGCATGCGAGGGCATGCGAGGGCGAGGGCATGCGAGGGCGAGGGCATGCGAGGGCGAGGGCATGCGAGGGCGAGGGCATGCGAGGGCGAGGGCATGCGAGGGCGAGGGCATGCGAGGGCGAGGGCATGCGAGGGCATGCGAGGGCGAGGGCGAGGGGATGCGAGGGCGAGGGGATGCGAGGGGATGCGAGGGCGAGGGGATGCGAGGGCGAGGGGATGCGAGGGCGAGGGGATGCGAGGGCGAGGGGATGCGAGGGCGAGGGGATGCGAGGGCGAGGGGATGCGAGGGCGAGGGGATGCGAGGGCGAGGGGATGCGAGGGCGAGGGGATGCGAGGGCGAGGGGATGCGAGGGCGAGGGGATGCGAGGGCGAGGGGATGCGAGGGCGAGGGGATGCGAGGGCGAGGGGATGCGAGGGCGAGGGGATGCGAGGGCGAGGGGATGCGAGGGCGAGGGGATGCGAGGGCGAGGGGATGCGAGGGCGAGGGGATGCGAGGGCGAGGGGATGCGAGGGCGAGGGGATGCGAGGGCGAGGGGATGCGAGGGCGAGGGGATGCGAGGGCGAGGGGATGCGAGGGCGAGGGGATGCGAGGGCGAGGGGATGCGAGGGCGAGGGGATGCGAGGGCGAGGGGATGCGAGGGCGAGGGGATGCGAGGGCGAGGGGATGCGAGGGCGAGGGGATGCGAGGGCGAGGGGATGCGAGGGGATGCGAGGGCGAGGGGATGCGAGGGCGAGGGGATGCGAGGGCGAGGGGATGCGAGGGCGAGGGGATGCGAGGGCGAGGGGATGCGAGGGCGAGGGGATGCGAGGGCGAGGGGATGCGAGGGCGAGGGGATGGGAGGGCGAGGGGATGGGAGGGCGAGGGGATGGGAGGGCGAGGGGATGGGAGGGCGAGGGGATGGGAGGGCGAGGGGATGGGAGGGCGAGGGCGAGGGGATGGGAGGGCGAGGGGAGGGCGAGGGGATGGGATGTGAGGGCGAGGGGATGTGAGAGTCAGGGGGTGCGCGAGGGGGTGCGCGAGGGGGTGCGCGAGGGGGTGCGCGAGGGGGTGCGCGAGGGGGTGCGCGAGGAGGTGCGCGAGGAGGTGCGCAAGGGCGTGCAAGGGCGAGGGGGTGCAAGGGCGAGGGGGTGCAAGGGCGAGGGGGTGCAAGGGCGAGGGGGTGCAAGGGCGAGGGGGTGCAAGGGCGAGGGGGTGCAAGGGCGAGGGGGTGCAAGGGCGAGGGGGTGTAAGGGCGAGGGGGTGTAAGGGCGAGGGGGTGTAAGGGCGAGGGGGTGTCTTGTACAGTGTCCAACATGGTGGGTACTATTCTCAGATGACTGGAATGAGGACTGACTTGAAGCACGTGAAACTGTCCCATCCAGAATCTTGGTAATGTCACCAGAGCCGTAGGGTTTAAATTGTCTTTGTTCTCTTCCTCATCTACATAGATTCATTCACAGCCAACCACAGCATAGGTTAACATGTCTATACGGAGGATACAGATGTCCATCTTGAGACACCGCAGGATATGGTAAACTACTTGAGTCCAATAGAATGATTCACCCATGCTCAATGGATCAGCTTCAACTGCCTCAATGAAGCTAAGTCCATGACCATGCTGCTTGGCTCCTGGAATGCTACAGTACTTCTGACCTGTTCGATCCCTTCAGATCTTTCACACATAATTTACAGCATCACTGCAAAATTAGTTGGGGGGGGGGGACATGGGGGACGAAATTACAAATTAATTGTAAAATTTGATAGTTATTGTTTTCCAAGATTCATGAAATTTGTGACTTTTTGCTAAAAATTGGGTGGACAAAGGAGAAATTTCCCAATTTTGCATACATATACAGTTCAGCTACTTTACTCCTATCCAGTTGGACACAATACTGGGAGGTTTTACCGCAGCCATAGTAGAGCACACCAGTTACTTTACTTAGCCATTTTCATATTCTTCCTCATATTAATCAAGCGTAAATCTCCCTTTCCAAAAGTAAGCTACCACGGTCTGATACACTGGCATAATGGGTGATAACATCCATTTACATGCAATGGTAGGGCGACTGACTGCCCAGTAGTTGCCCTCTCTTAAAAGTGGTAATATTGTCCATTTAATAGCAGTTTGACAATGAAGTGCTACTGCTGACCTTCCTTAAAACACTGCTGCCCTACTGAAAAGTAGTTAGAGTTTCGCCTTAAATTCCCCGTAACATGCCCAGTCATCCCAATGAAGAGAACTGATCTGTTCCCAATTAGTAGGCCTGCAAAAAGGGGCTGATCTGGCCTTTTACTGAAGTGAAGTCATGTGCAGAGAGCAGTGGACGCTGGACTATTGACTGGACTGTTTACCAGCAGAGAAATGGATATTGAACTCTATAATGTTGACTTGTAGGTACTTTCAATATTTAAAACAAGGGCTGGCATTCCACACTTAACTAGCAGGGTGCTCTGTGGACGAGCCAGCGCTGAGGGGTGCTCAGCCAATGGCGCGCTAGCAGGGCGGAGCCCCAGAGGTGGCCGAATGGCAGGGGCTACGAATCCTGCGCAGCCGCCATCCTGCACCGCCGTGCACCGCAGACGCCGCTCCCGCAGCAGAAAGTTAGCAGGCTGGAAGTTGTCAGCCTGTCCCTGGCCGCGTCGCCCCCACCCGCCCATCGGGAGCCGAGGACCCGGCGTTCCAGAAATGATTGTCCCCAACAGCAGCGGTGAGGAGCGGCTATCGGAAGCAGGTGAGAGGGAAGCCCCGTGGGGGCCCGTGCAGGAGCGGACTCCCATAGACTCAGACTCCACCCTCCCTCCGCGTGTCTGCTCGTGTGTGAGTGTGGCTGTGTGTGTGTATGTGTTATTCACTTGCTGGGAATGAGGGATAGGAGATGTGCACAGCGCAAGGCTGTACGTGCGCGCACACGCGATAAAAACGCTGACGACCATGCGCGTGCCCATCCCCTGTCCAACATTCCCAGCAAGTGCATAACAATAGGTCTTTTCACTGGACAGCAGCACTTCGCGCTGCTTACACCAGCTCGACCTAAAAATAATTGTATATCTGGACAGTTGGGTCCTAGGGACTCTTGCATGTCCCTCAAACCCAATTTAATGTTTTGTTTTTTTAGAAAAACAGTATTCTGAATGGCCCAGACCGTTTTTTTCCCCCTTGAGCCAATTCACTCCGGCAGGAGTCAAATTCGCGTGAAAGGAACGCTCAAACTGGCTGTCAACAACATGAATTTTTTTTTGCCAGCAGCCATGACTCCCTGTCCTGAAGTTTATTTAAAAAAATATCTACATAAAGGGCAGGGTAGGAATACTGGGGACCAGAGAGCCCGCAGGGCAAAATTTGGGGGTGGGAGGGAGGTTTCTAAAACAAACAAAAAATGGCAATTTTTGCCGCAATCCTGCTGGACTCGTGCAGCATTGCGGCAAAAATAAATAAATCATCGTCCTAGGGAGCCCGCCAAGCCTTTAATGGACCCGGGGACCCCATCAACCAAGGTCAGTTCACTTACTGTATCCCGCTGAGAAAACCCCCGGAACACCATAGTTTCCCTACCGGGACTACTGTGGTCAGAGAAACAGGCGTTTGCTCCCCTCTGGTTGGAGCATTTGTAAATCTTCGGGTGGTGCTATCCTCCCTCCCCCTTAGAATTTGGCCCCAGGGAATGGGGTTCCCAGTGCCTAAGGTGGCTCGGGGAGGTGAGGTGTGCATGCCCCTTCTCCCCTCTTATTTTGTTTGGTTATGGGGTGCCCGGGGCATTTCAAGACTAAGGCAATGGGAGCCACGCAGCCCCCTAATCATTTTATTGGTATTTGGCCCAGAGGAATGGAGTCCCCGGGGCCAATCAAAGCCAACTAAGGTTTAGGGACATATATGTTTAGGCTCCAGCGGATAACGTCATGCGGTGCCCAAAGGCCAAACCTAAGTCATGCTCACCAAAGGCAGTGTGCGGCGGCGTGGGGTTGGCAGCCTGCTTAGAGGTGGGTTGCCCACAGGGCCCGGTGGCATTCCAAGCCCTGCAGCTAATCCCCTGCTATGCACGGCCAAAATTTGTCATACAACTGTCTAGCTAAAGGAGGTGCGTAGCATACGTTTAAGAGCCTACAGGGGCTTTGAAGAAGGGTCAGGGCTTTTGGCTTTACATAGGGTAACGAAATGTTCCTTTATGTAAAGAAATAAAAAACCTTCTGAATTCACTGAAAAAAACCAAAGGTTAAAGTAACGTTATATTTAGGTCAAATGTTCTACAAAAATTTAACATTTTAAACTCAAAAAGCCACAGAAATTCTCCAGTTCGTTATCTCAAGTAACTATAACTGGTGCCCTAAGGTAACTAACTCGAACCCTATAACTGGTGGATTTTGGTGGGCTTTTTATTATTATTTTTTTATAGTTTAAAACGTCACTGAACATTTTACCTAACTATTACGTTAATTTAGTCTTCAATTTTTCAGCCAAATCTTATTGGAAGTTAGATAGCTAGATATATCTCCATATCCAGTAGTTAGTTATAGTTAGGACCTAGTTTCCATAGGAAGAGCATTTTTTGACTGACCTATACTTTTTACCAATCTTCTGGATTTTTTTTTTTAAAAAGTGTCAAAGTAGGTTCTGTGTGTCATGGAAAGTTTAGGGGTGATCGGTGCAGTGGGGACCGAGAAACGGGACGTAAAGAAATTCGAGCGTTTAATGTTAATTCCCATAGGAACACATTGTGGAACCTTCAGTCCGGACTGCTGGACGGAATGACACCAAATTTGGCAGAAAGGTAGACGTTACCCAGGTTGTACTTTGTTATTTGGTATATATCAGTTCAGCAGTCATTCAGAAATTTATGAATAAAGAGATATATCTCCGGTCGCAAAGACTTTGTGACAAAAGACAGGCTTGTGCAGGGAAATTCACTGCTCTTATTGGCTGCCAACACTTACACTAGGAAGTATTGGCAGCCATCTTGGGACTCTGATTCACCGAGGCCCACCCAAAAAAGTGAAAATAAATAAAAGGGGGCAGGGTAGCAACACCTTGACCCCCAAGCCATGGTCTTGGGGTCGCCCTTTTTAGGGTCCCTTCCACGGGATACAAGCATTTTTTTTGTTTAAATTACTGAAAAATCGCAATATTTGCAGCAAAGAAAATTAAGTGCGGGCTTCCATGGTTGCTTTTAAATAACCCACTGTTAGGCCAGGTCCCGGGGGCATATAATAAATATAGAAGGGGGGCCCTTCTCAGGCTATTCAAAACCCCTCGGACTGCCACCTCCCCAGGGCTATTTCCAATGATGTTGGGGGCCCAGGGACTACCACCTCCCCGGGGAAAAGGTACATAAATTGGCAGGCCTTGTGTACCTCCCCGCCCTAGGGACCACCACCTCCATGGGGCTTAGAAGATAAAGCGTAGGGGCCATGCCGCCCCACGCAGTCCCAGGGACCACCACTTCCCCGGGAGACACAATAATTAAGAGGTTCCATCGCCGACTCCCTGCCCAGGGCACCACCACCTCCCTGGTACAAATCTGAATAAAAGGAGAGGGCTGCGCGGCCCACCTCCAGGACCCCTACATGGCCCTGGGGACCCTCCCACCCCCCAAAGGCCAGCTCCAACAATGTTCCTGGGGTGCCCACCCCTGGGACATTGCAGTTTGCTATGGCTTGGCGGGAGCACACACACCCGGGAGGAGTTGTACCACCGAATCTCAAAGTGTGTGTGAGTTGAGTCCCAACAAATATCTGCCATTAACAGACTAGAGTAAGGTGTGGCCCAAGCCCCCAATAAAGTATCTGTCAGTGCCTCGTTAAAGGGAAGAAGGGACTCCGACCATGTTTGCCCAAGTTGCAGGACTTCTGTAAAGACAGTGTTAATGTCCCAGGTGTGGACCTGGAGGTAAGGTATGTTAGCCGCCCTACACATGATCATCAGTGCATGATAAGCGGATTCCTTTGTGGCTGGTTCATGGGGAGAAAAAAAAAGTGTGCTTTCGGGGTATTGAGGCCGCACAGCACCATCTTCAGGCATGCTGAAGTACTACTGAAAGTTTCAAGATCCAGTCTGACACCTGGGGAATACTTACAAGGTGAGGAATCTGCAGCTGTAGGTCTGTCATATGTCATTGCATTAGGGCAGAGGATAGAAGCATCTCATCATAACATTCCATAGAAATTTAAAAATCAACAAAGGATATATAGATGCATGTAAAGTCTATAAATAAGCGAATACTACATAATCACAAAAGCCTCGAGGCCAGGCATCCTTCAAATACATCTCAGAGGTACATGAATAATTTCCTCTGTTAAGGACCTCAAATTTTCATAAAGATACTCAACTACATTTGCCTAAGGCAGAGCTTATGGTTTCTGCTCATGTATGACATGGGTCGCTCTCCTTTCAACATGGTAAATTGTGTTGTAATGATTTGTGGCTTGCAGATGCACTATTATTCTGATGAAATTTCTAACTGCAGAATCATCACCTCGTGAACATTCCACAGGTATCACTGTATCTGGAAACATTTACAGATGTACTCCTGCACACTGGCATTTAAGGGCCACCTGTGTGTCCTGGCATCAGTTCTTTTCTTTCTGCACCTTCAAATGTGGACCCAGAACTTCTTTGGTCTTCCAAGATAACATTTTCATTAAAAACCTACCAGTGTGCAAGTAAAATGTCACCCCCAGAAACAGGCTTCAAACAGTGGGGCGACTGTTGCAAACCGATCTCTGTGAAAGACCCTCACTAAGGGCATCATTTGGCTGACAGGCAGACTTTGTACGCCCGCCCGCCATCCTGACATAAAAAGAGACCACCCGCCATAAGTGCGGCAGTCCTGTGGGGGTGATTAGGATGCGCCCGCCACACTGGCGGGCGTACACTGCATTTTCAACATTGTGTCAGGTGGTGCTTTCAGCATCACCCGCCTCATTGCCAAAAGTGCATGTTGTGCATATGCATGCACAACGTGGCAGGCACCGTGCAGTGCCTGCCATGTTGTGGTCATGCAGCGTGGTACCATAGGTACCCCCCCAACCCCCCAAGTGCCTTCCGGTCGACCAGGCGGAAAAGCAGCGGACGGTCTTCCCGTCCGCTGCGGTAGCCCCCGCCATACTAATATGGCGGAGGGAAATGTGTGGCAGGCGGGGAAGGATGTAGGGCAGATCGCCCTACATCCTAATGGACCCCTAAGTGTCTTTCATGCCTATGGTCGGAGCCAGAATCCAGGTCCTGGGATGACTACAACCAGATGAATCGGAAGGCTATGCAGGACGGCGAGGCATGGAATCATGGCAATCTGTTGGATTGTATCCAAATTTTAGGGGAGATGGCAAAAGACCTCCAGTAGGGCAACTAGACCGTAACTTGGTCAGTGGCAGACCACTTTGCTGACCCCCACCAGAGAGGGGACCGTGGTCACTGATGCATTAGAATTGGATGGGGGAGGCAATCAACGCGAGGTGGAGATCAGTGGGTTCTGGTCTCTGGCAGAGACTATTACACATCAATTTTTGGGAGCAGTGGAGTCTAGTACAATTTGCTTAGAGCAGATGTCCTTCTCATCTACCAAAGGCTGCTTCTCTTGGACAACACCGCTGCCATGTGGTAGTGCAACAAGCAGGGTGTGATTGGGCTGTGGGTCAGTCTCTAAGGTGATGGAGAGAATCGCTTTTGTGGTAAACCACCTGATGGAAGATCTCTAAACCCCAGGGGAGACGTACTCTGTCGCCGACTTTTAGCAGATTACGAATGGCAGTTGTATACACAGATGACACAAGTGACTTCAGTCAGTGGGGAAATACCTAGCTCGATCTTCACCACTGCCGAGACTGAACGAGGTCTGCAATTGTGCACATTGGAGTTTAAGGCAGCTTTTCTCAGAGATGCCAAGAAGTCTAGAGTGGACTTGGACTACTGTATGCCTTCCAGCAAGTACCGTTTCTGCTCAGAGTTCTTGAGATCAGGAATTACTTGGCCAAAGTCAACTTAACGGCCCTTGATTGGGCAATGGACTGGGCCACAAGAGTATGGTACCTGAAACTCCTGCTCATGAGAATCGGTTCTCTGATCAACCTGTCAGTTTGCGCGGATCTTCCGTTGCAGCAGCTGAGCAGAATACTGCACCTGGGCCTACACAATGTGCATTTTCATATTTGAAAAGGGTCAACTACTGCCACTCCATCTTCAACCTTCCTCCTGAGGTCATTAATGTCATAGTGGCTGCAAGGCATCCTTTCACAAACTCACTACATTCCAGTCGTTAGGACAAATTTGTGGATTGGTGTGGTGATGGAGCAAGGACTTGTAGAAATGTATTAACCATGTATTGTGAAAATTAATATGCACAACATTGAACATACAAGAAAGAGAACCTTGCCTACTTGTATTACTAATAAGTAACTCGAGTGAAATTCTAAAATGGCTGCTAACGTGGAATCTTTATTGTGCATGCGTCAGCTGCATCTACGCAGTCTGACGAACTGTCGCTAGGAGGGAATTTCTTGCACCTGCGCAAATGCTATTAAGATGGCTGCTTGAACGCTCATATGCACAGCATCTGCTTGGCCGAAACTAAAACAAGCTATTTTACTAAAGTGGGGAAAGCATTAATAAATGAATGGGATTTGAGTAGAGATAGGTGGTATACAGTGAAACCATTTATCTTTGAAATTAACATACATCTTTCTGACTCTTATTAGTGTGTATTTTGGGACTTTCATAGGAGTCTAAAGTCTGTTGGCCACTTGATCTCCGCGCATGCGTGATATGAATAATCCGGAAGAAGTGATGTGACTTGATCACAGTCCAAGGTCGCAAAGGATACATACCCTGGGAACCAGTTTGAAGACCTCTGAATGGATGGGAACACATGAAGTTTATACTTTTGTTTCTAACATGATGTGAATATGGATGGGAATAAAGTTTTATGAATACAAATTAAGGGGTGGGATTTTTAAACAATGGACTGAAAGACTAAATTGGAAAACAAGCATGGTGTGATGATCATACCCCCTGGCCTGTCCAATCAGAGTTAGTAGTTTCATGAGATTGAAACATTATTGGGAGGTACATGAATAGTGTAGGGTATGAGGTAGTCTTAGCTAGTTAGACTGAGTTTTGCTGAATGCTGCAGAGCTCAGGATGCTGTCGGAGTGACGAGAAATGCTGATGAAAAATCGAGTGCAGAGCCACTTTATCCTAAATTAATTTACTTAGAAGATCGTGGAAGAATCTCGAGAAGGAAGAGTGTGTTAGAGAGGGGTGCTACGCAAGCGTTGGTGGTAGAGAGGTCATCTATCCTGTCCGGATTCCTATCCTGAAGCCTTTGTCTCCTGATCTTTCCCGGGGGACCCTTCCCAGCTCCTTGACCAGGGGTTGGTTTTCACACCTTCCTAGGTTCTATATTTGCTGTGTATGTGCTAATGTTCTTTTCTCTCTATCCTCTCCTTTCTGAGCATAAGTCATTGCTAGATCTAAAAGTATGTGTTGTGATGATTGATTAATTGAATCGTCCTTCCTATGAGTGACGGAGACTGTACTGTACTTTGTAAGTGGTTCACATGAAAATAATCTAGATAAAGATTTAAAATATTTCCAGAGTCTGGTCATTTCATCAAATGTAAGAGGATTTTATGTAATGTCACCATAAACTTGTTCAAATAATGGTCCATTGACCAGAGGAAAGAACTTTTTGATCACTGAAATATTAGTTGAGAATAAGTAGTGACTAATCTTGAAATGGTAGAGAACCATAAACAATTGACCCCAGTGGTTTATTACCAGGTTGTGTGAATGTGTGTTTATGGGCCAAGGTGAGTATATGGTATTAGAGTACCTGTTACTGGTAAGCCGCTGGATCAGTGGTACCTGACAAACTGAGCCCCTGCAAGCCAAGATGGCTGAGGTTTTGTTGTTTGTTTTCACACTTGCTCAGCAATGACTTGCTCTTGGCACTGTTAAAGGCTACTTATCGGTTCTTTCTGTTTTTGCAGTTGCCAGATCAGCCATCTTTATCACCTGTTGTGATTAGATTTTTTTTTAAAGGTTTGCAACATTTATTTCCACAAATTTTTGTAATTCCACAGTGGGACTTGAACAGAATTCTTACTTTTGATGTGCATCATTTCTCAGCCACTGTACAGTTGTCCACTAAGATTGTCTTTCTCATTATCATATCAGCTAGCAGTCCTTGCGTGCTGCAGGATTTTACTGCCAACCCCCTTCAGCACGTGTGAATTTGCAACACTACAAACAAATGCTTACAAGGTAAGGTTTTCAGTTCTTAGCATATGTTGCTGTAGAAATATGTGCTCTGCATAGGCAGTATTTAAGGGCATACACAGTATAAGAAAGCAATTGATGACTGTGTGCATGGGTGGTGCTTAAATGAGGCTACACTCTTCACTTGGAGTGTAACAGCACAACACCACCTACCAGCATGCAAGGATGTCTTAGGTCTATTGGTGAACGTGTGAGGTTGACCAGGTGGCTGCTTTACACCTGTCAGCTAGGGAAATATACCCTAGGAAGGCCATAGAGGCAGCCTTATTTTGTGTAGTTTTCCCTGGGTGTAACAGGGAGTACTCATTTGGTTTATAATAGCTGGTCTGAGAGCATTTAACCATTCATCTAGAGACACCTGCTATGGTTCGAGGCCGACTCCTGTGAGGCTTTGTGAAGGACACAGAGCTGGACTGACCTATGGAAAGACTTTGTCCAGTCAATGTAATACACAAGAGTGTGTTTAATATCTAGAGTGTGTAGTGCTCTCTCTGCTTCTGTGTCTGGGTCAAGAAAGAAGCTGAAAGTTAAACTGTGTGATTAAGGTGGAAAAGTGAGTCCACTTTGGGCAGGAACTTAGAGTTGGTTCTCAGTACTTTCCATGAGAGGTTCTGGGTAGGGCAAGAGTGTAAGGATTTGAATGGGGGCCCCATGAGTCTGGTGACCAAACAAAACATCCACTTTTGTTCCCTGCGAAACAGGGTGTTTTTGTTCATCTGAGGATGTGCCTCCAAAACTGCCCAACGTAAATCGTCAGGAGTATGTGTGTCAAGCTAGTGAGTGGCCATCCTGGTAGTGGTCTTCTTACAATGCATGCCGCTTCGGTGTTCCATAATTCGGACCTTCACTGCACGGGTGGTCATGCCTATATAGTGTTTGTTACTAGGGCATGTGATCATGTAAATGCAGTTTTTGGGAATGCAATTTGGTATGAGACTTCTGTGTCCAGACAGGAGTCTAGTCGAGTTGGATGACCTTGGAAGGTTCAGTGCGGGTACAGACCCCACAAGACTGCATGAAGGGTGGTAGGGCCCACAGGGGTTGCCGTCCCTCTCTAGTGGCTACCTGTGGTCTGGTGTCTACCATCGTGCCTAATGTTTTCAGTAGGTTTGAAGTCAAAACATGGGGCAGATAGAGAGGGACCCCTTTTCCAAAATTGACCAGTGTCGCCTAATGATTTTCCTAATCTAGCTGGGATTCGGAGTAAATCATGTCATACCTTAAAACATCATACTGAGCGCGAGTGCCCGGGTCCAACAATGTTGCCCTGTTATTTTTTGCGAGCTTCTAATTTGGCCAATCAGAGATTAGCTTGTAGCTCTCATTAGTGCAACTACATTACGGAGTAGTAGCAAAAACTGCCCAAAGGATATTGTCTCACAGATGTTTAGGGTGATGACTATCAAACCGGAGCAGGGTGTTGCGGTCAGTCGGCTTTCTGTAAGTGGTGGTATGTAAAAGCCCTCCTTCGAGGGAGACCAGTAGATCGAGGAAGGGGAGCTTCTCAGTAGAAATACTGAGAGAGAACCTTAAAAAGAAACTCAGGGTATTGATCGATTCACAAAAGGTGTTGCAGGTCTATATGTCACCTTGCCAGAGTATGAGTATATCATCAATATAACAACGCCATACAGTAATGTGGACAAAAAAGAGGTGGTCATCACACTGGATTTTCTCTCTCAAAACTGGCCATGTACAAACATGCTAGGCTCCGGGAGAAAGCGCTGCCCATAGATGTGACATGCGTTTGATGCTTGAAATTGAAAAATTCTTTCAACGCCAAGGTGGCACATTCAAGATTGAGATTCACTAGGGTTGGCAATGTCCAAACCTCAGGCAGAAGAGTGCCCTCTATCACTTCCAGGGTGGTACCTTGGGGGATGTTAGTATAGAGAGCCTCAACATCAAGGGTGACTATGAGGTTGAGCGGACTCATATCACTCCACAATTAAGTTCAACACATAACGAGAGGTTGTTAAAAATGGTCACAAATTTTGATAGGGGCTTGAGGAGGGCCCCTATTCCGGACACAATCGGTCTGCCCAGAGGGGGAATCATCCCCTTATGTATCTTGGGGAGGACTTAGAAGTAGGGAATCCTGGGGTTAGTATTCACCAGGAACTCAGCCTCGTTTTAACTAATCAACCCCTGTTCTTCAGCAGAAGATACTAAAGAATTAATCTCGGAGAGGAGTCTCAAGGCAGAGTCCTGCATAATAGGCGTGTAATTTTGTTGTTAGAAAGTTGGCGTAAACATTCGAAATCATAGTCAACAGGACATGATGACAATCGCCCCTCCCTTATCATCAGGTTTGAAGGTAATCAGAGTTGTCTGCAATATATAGCATGGCTGTCAGTTCCATGTTAGACATGTTGTGAAAGGTTGACTCATGGATATACTTTAACTCCTTGAGTACTGCCTGTTCGACTGCCAATATCTCTTGAGGGATCATCCATATAAACAGGGGTGAATGTAAAGGATTCTATAAACCCGAATCAAACGTCACATTAGTGGGTTTGTCTTGAAAACGCCTGGAGGCAGATTTTCTAAAAGAAATTGTGCAAATCACAGTTGGTGCGAAATTTGTCATCTTTAGCGGTAGGGCGCCCAAAACGCCCATCTCAGTGCTTCACAGAGCTCGTGGATAGATTCACTATGAGCTTTCTAGTTGTTGCTGGTCTGGCTCCTCATTTGTCTTTGCGTTGGTATTTGTGGTCCCTGCCATGGCACACTTAACCTCCTCCTCTTTTCCCTCTCCCTCTGCCCCAACCTCTGCCTAAAAAAGGGTGGGTTGAAGGGTTGGGGAGATCAGAATCCTCATATTTAATGCCTTCTCTACTATTTTGATCCAGACTATCAGTGCATCGACAAGGCTTTTGGCTATGTTAATAATCAAGAGAAGACAGTTCCTAGTGCACTTCAATGCCACTTGGGACCATTCACGCTTGAAAACGGCATCTTCCAAGAAGATACGTGGTATGTTCGAAACTATCAGTCCATTGGGGGATATATTCACCCACAGTTATTCTGTCAAAAGTGCCCCATGGACCATTATTGGTATAGTTGTCTCTTGAGGGCCGTAAGGGAGTGCCAGTACTCCTTTTACTGCCCGAAGGGCTAGTGTCATACGCCTCAGAAGACAAAAGGGTTAATTAAGGTACAGAATACACACCCACAATCAGGCTGCAAGTCGTAGGAGTATGCAGTTCCTAAATAGAGCGAAAAAGAGGTTGGGTTGCCCTGAAGCACTAAATTGGGGATCTGATTGCTCAGGAGCAAGGGCTCTCACACACCCAAAAAGGATGTCATAGTTCATCATTGGGCAGTTCCTCGTTGTGCCGGACATTAGGACAAACCGCAGTTTGTTCTATTTGTTCTGTTCTCATTTGCATGCTACCTTCAAGATGGCGCTCGCATTAAGGTGCCGGTAGTTGGACGTACCTCGTTAAATGTCCTAGTGTTGAGCTCTCCATAAGGCCCCGTTTTAAAGCCACGCAGGCTCTGTCCCTATTCTTTTCCTACCATTGTGACTGGTATTCAATTCATATATGCCACACTTTTACATGGTTGGCTTGAATGGCAAAAATCTCTGGTTGTACTTCTGACTGTCATGAGCCGCGCTCTACCTTCAAGATGGTGCCAGCATTCAGACCTACGCTCCTGCGATGTCCTGGTGGTTTTTGGGTTCCAGCACTTGTTCCCTATTGAGACCTGTGCATTTACTACTAAACACCACCTGCTCTGCTCACCCATTACCTCCGTGGTGGGAGAGATACGGGCATGTCGCGTGCATATCGCACTCATCACCAGGAGTATGGGTTTCAGTTAACTTGCTCACTCTTGACACTTCAAGAGCCTCACCTGGACCCTTTGTAACACACTGTTAACCCTTCCCCCTTATGTTGTTTACAAACCAGTGAGAGTCTTCTCTGCCACACATTGTTGGGGCACAGTACTGACCTTAATATTGCAAGCCCCCAGGTTGGTAATCTGGCACTTAATCACAATGTGCAGTTCAGGAACAGTAATGAAGATATGTCACCTTTGTTTGTCACTTGTCTGTCTCCTGTGCGTTTATTTGTTACGTGAAATCCAGACGTTAGGTTAGTCCATATTTGTACTTTGAGGGTGGACCAGAACCCAGCACTCGCCCTTTTGTACCATTGAGCATACTACTTACTGTAAGTAAACAGTTTTACTTAATCCTTTTGTTTTTAACTCTTTTTACAAGTTGTTTTTTTTTACACTGATTGTATTCTTTATACTTGTGTGAATGCCTTTGGGTACGATTAATATATCCTGCACTCTTAGCAACCCAAGCATAAATAGATTATGATTACGGTCCTGATGAAATGCCATGATCAGTTATGACAAATAGGCAAGAAACATCTAAACCTTTTAAAAAATATCACCTTTTGAGCTTGCTTGGACCATTTTATCCATCTCCAGCTAAATAATTTAACAAGGGAACCACCATATTAAAATACTGGGGCATATCTTAGTTATTTTTAACCTCACAAAACACATTTTCACCCAACATTGCACCTCCTCCTTCACATCATCAAAAACAAAAGAATTCTGGCAAAGAATGCCCCTCGCGGGGCCCATTGGGCATTGCTGCACCAGCCCAACATGGAGCTGCTCAATGTTTAATCATGAAACCCTTTTGGGTGTGTGAGGGCCCTTGCTCTTGAGCAATCAGATTCCCCCAATCTGGTGCTTCATGCCAACCCCTAATCACCTCTTTTCTTCATGTACAAGGACGTGAAGTTGGTACTGCAGTCAGATACCACCTCCTTGGGGAAATCCACATGGGAAAATAACCCCATCAGTGCTCTGGCCAAGGTAGGTGCAGTCACCGTCCTCAGAGGGATCGCTTCCGGGTACCAGGTGGCATGGTTCACCAAGACAAGGATGAACCTGTTGCCTATGGCTGTCTTGGGGTCCAGAGACCCCCACAATGTCAAAGCCCACCTGCCCAAAATGGGTGCTCATGACAGGGAAGGGTTGCATGGGAGCCTTGCATCTGTCCCCAGTTTTGCCACTCGCCTGGCAGGTAGGACAGGACCTGCAGAACGCATTTGAGGCCAATAAATGTGGGTGACAAGCCTGTCAAAGGTCTTGTCTTGCCCCAAATGACCTGCCAGAGGCAAATCATGAACCGGACCAAGTAGGAAGCCTCTGAAGTGTATCCCCAGCACACACGCTGCCCCAGGCTCCGCAACCCAAGGCTCGCTATACAGGAGATCATTCTCCCAATAGATCAGGTGAGTTCAAGAGGAGTCACCAGCTGCCTGGGCCTCGGCCTGCTTCCGAAGACCCACAGGTTGAGGGTGCTTGATCTGCGCAGTGCAGAACTCCTCCCTGGAGGGACCTCTGTCCTGATGCCAATGGAACAGATCAGACAGGTTCCACAGTTTGGGCACATATTCCCCTGTAGGTTTTGAGGCGTACCGCTCAAGTTTTCCCTCCTCCCAGACCATGGGAACCTCAGGAGCGGGTTTCTCGCACTTCTTGGCAGGTACCTGGGCCCCTCTTTTAGGGTCCAGGACCTTCTGACCACTCACGTTCTGGCACGAACTGTGTGGTCAAGCACACCCACTCAGGCAATCTCAACATCTGTGTGACTGGAGTTCCACCTCTTTCCAGGCGGTTTTCTCCAGGTCACTGCCCCACAGACAATGCACAGACATGGATGGACTCACAGCTACCCTTAAGGAACCGAACACACCCCCTATTCAAAGGGAACTTGATCCACCAAACATTGGCGCTCACTGTGGTCTACAGCAACTACTTGGTTGACCACATTAGGGACTACCTACTCTGAAGATACCAGATGACACCAGACTGTTGTCCTGCTGGCTCCTGCGGCTGTCAGGGCGTCCACCATCTACCCATTTGTCACCCACTGCCGGTACTTCCTAGTATTGTCAGGGATGAGGGTTCTCTGGACCATCTGACTGTCACCAAGGGACACTAGGATCATTTCAGCTGCTCCCCCACCACTAACTGGCACCAACTCCTCCCCAGGGGCTACGCTCACCATCCCCAGTGACTGCCCACCGGTGGGGGCCTGTGTCCCCATGGGATCCCCTTTGCGGTACCCTCCCCGATTACATGCAAACAACTTTAGGGGTTCCTTCACTGCAGGCTTTCCTGTAGGGAACCAACTTTTCTTCTCAAAAGGTGGTTTGGAATCCTTACACTGGGAACTAGTTTGGAGCCCTTTAGAGCACTCCTTACTTTTATTTTTGCGCCCCCCTTCCTTCTGTTAGGGTCCCTGCCCTCCCTTGGTGGAGTCTCCCACCTACAACTTCCTTTGTACCCTTAGCAAGCTTCCTAGGATCAGTAAGCTTACTATCAATGAAGTGCTGCCAGGTCGAAATGGCAGTTTAAAACTGCACACACAGAGGCTCTGCAGTGGCAGGTCTGAGACAGGTTTGAAGGGCTACCTACTCATGTGGGTGGCACAATCAGTGCTGCAGGCCCACTAGTTGTATTTGATTTACAGGCCCTGGGCGCACACAGTGAACCGTACTAGGGACATGCTAGTAAACCAAAGACTTCCATTTTAGACCCAGAGCAACAGACCTAAACCAGCAAAAACGAAGTACAGCACACAGTCTAAAACGGGAAGTCAGAAGCAAAAAGACAGGATGAACCACACCAAAAGATGCCAGGTCTAACAATCCGGAAGATGTTGAATTAGCTGCTCCAACACGAAGACGTTTTAAGGCATGGGCAAAGTGGGCTTTGGTCCAGGGCCGCAGCCTTTCAGGGGCCCCCTTATAGAACCATCTCTTTTCTGCAGAAGGTCTTGACCGGATGACTTTGAATGACTCTTCAAAAGAGTGATTTGCATAAAGTTTCCCCCTTCAAGTTAGTTTTACTGTGAGTGATGTGTGAGAGTCTATTATAGATATTTTGCAGAAAATGTTGCGTTTATGTTGCATGCAGCATCCATAAAAAGTTTTTTAGATCAAAACAGATCTTCCATCTGAGAAATGGGAGGGCGTCACAGAGATCATTTGCAGTAATATTGGTGAGCTGCTGCAGCGTTGCAATATTGAAAACACAGGTCCCTATCCCTGAATATTAGGTGTAATAACTTTAGAATTTGGACGAATGTTTCTGTACACTGTCAATGACCTGGCTAAAGAAGGCATGAAAAAGCTGAAATAGGATAATTAATTCAAATCTGGGCAGAACAGGGGCCCTCAAAATACGTTTGGCCCAGGGCCCCCAAAATCCTGAAGATGTCCCTGCTCCCACTGAGCCCTATCATATAGAGAGGAGCACAGAATTGGCACTATGCCAGTGGGTGCCCACCACCCAATGCAACCCTCTTGCCTGGACGCTCCATTTGTCCAGCGCCTGAGTACAAATCATAAGATTGCCTCCTCTCCCCTAATTCGCCCGCTCTCCGTTCGAGCGCACACGCGATCGCTAAGCCGGCTCCAGTCTGGGCCTTTAGCACTTTGGATCGCCTCAATTCGGAGCAGACTCTTGCCTATACCCGGGGATTCACAGACCCCGCCAGGAGTAACTTGCAGCCTGAATGCCCCCTACACCAGATTCTCAGTTGTCTTTCGCTTGATTTACGCCTCACCCATACTCTATTTACTCACCTTGTGGCCAGACTACCACCATTGATTGATCTCTCCTGGCTGGACCTTTAGGCCACCCTGCATGACTTGTTTTATGCATACCCTGCCACTATTGTTGAAACTAGTGACCATTGTCCTGATGATTACCTGGAATCAATCCGGTTGTAACGCATTTGACTATCCAGCACAGAACTTTGGAGCGGTTGTGGTCAATTTATGTAAGAAGGGGGAGTCTCTGGTTGGCGCAGTGCAACACTGGCGACAATCAGGGCCTCTCTCTTCCTCGTCAGGGCTGAGGGTTACCTTCAAGACAACCTCTGCTTACCCTCTAGGTAGTGTGGCTTAAGCAGTCTTAGGCTAATCTCTGGGGCATGTAAGGTTAAACATTTGCAATATTACACCGTCACAACCAACCCACCACACAATGACACCAAACTGTATTTGTAAAAATATATTCTCTTTATATAAATTTCAAGCAGGCTTGTAAATACAGTCTTGGTTATTTCAAATGCAGGTTCCAGTTACTCTTTAGGTTAAGTTGCCACAGTTCTTTCTCAGTAATAAGCAATCTTTGTTTAGTGTTATTCCCAAACAGTTCTTTCAGTGTTCTTTCCTTTCAAAGAGAAAGCCTCTCTCTGTTCTGGGGCTTTGGGACCCTCCTCGGCCTTCGGAGCGCCTTGCAGCGCCTCTCCTGCCTTCAAGGAGAAAACTGACTCGGCCCCTACCAACTCTCACGCATCTCGCGGTAGGCTTGGAATGGACACCAGAGAGGGGCTTGAAAAACCCCGGGCCTTTTCCAGAGGTGGGGGCTCTCAGCTGCAGTGAGGAGCAGGGAGGGGTGAGAGGAGCCTCTGGGGCCAAGGCACCTTCAGGAATGCTTTCTTTCAGGAATTGTCAGTGCAGAGGGGTCCCTTCTGACAGCAAAGGATCTCCGGGAGGCAAGGCACCCTTCACAGTGCGGGGTGCGGCCTCTCCTGGGGGGCAGAGCAAGGCAGGGCAGCCGGGTGCAATCAGATGCACGGGGTCCAGGCTACAGGCTGCTCGAGTCCCCGGGATTCCGGCGGGAGGGGCTGAAGTCTCCTCAAGGGCTCCGTGAAGCAGGCAGGGGTAGAGGAGCGTCCGGCCTTAGCCCTGGGGCAGAGAGCGACTCCGGGTGGAGCGAGGCTCTCAAGGGCAAGAGGGCAGGCTGGCTCCCGAGTACCACGGCCCTAGGAGGGGGCGAGAGGGGGCAGACTTCACCTCCGGCGGGAGGAAATACTCGGCCTCAGGCAGGGGACGAGCCAAAGCACAGGAGAACCCACTGGTCCTGGGGTTCAGTTCAGGGGGCAAGCTCAATCAAGCCCTTGGAGATCTTTCAGCAGAGTTTGGCACAAGTTGAATAAAAGCAAAGTCTTTCCGTCTTTCTTCTCCTGCTCTCCTTCAGCAGCAAGGCACCCACCACAGGCCAGTCTCTTGGGGTCAGAGTCAGTACTTCTCCATGCAGCTTCCAGGGTCCTTCTCTTCAGGCAGAGCTTCTTCTTTGCGCAAACTGGATCTAATTTACAAGGAGCAGGGCTCCTTCTTTTATACCCAGTTTCTTTTGTTCTAGCAAGCCAGGGGGGCCTCTGCATAACTGCTCCAGTCTCTGAGCACTTGTTGTGGGTACTTCTGGCTTCTGCATTCAGTGTGAGGGCAGGCACATCAGCCGCTCCCCAGGGGGGCGGAGCCGGCATTGTGAAGGCAGGGGCAGCTTGAGCACTTTGTTGACAGGCTTCGGTCCTTCCTGGGCCAGGTGCAGGCTGAGTCATCAGTCGCTCCCCAGGAGGGCGGAGCCAGCATTGTGGAGGCAGGGGCACAGCCTGATGCATCATTCAGGGGAAACTCCCACCACCCACTAAGGGGTCATCCTGCTAATCACTACCTGTCAACTCCCAGCCCTGTCACTCACACACACCAGACAGTCAGATCCACATCCAAGCAGAGGCGGGCTGAAATGGTTAGGCCAGCAAAGGCTAACTTTCTAAAAGTAGCATTTGCAAACCCAGGATATTAAAATAAACTTTACTAAAAGAAGTATTTTATTATTCTGAGTTCAGGCATACTAAACATTAATTTCTACCATGTTCCCTGAGCCTGCTGGGATTATAGAGTGTAATAATTCCAGCAGCCCATCTGGCCTAGAAGGGAACTGGTAGCCTTACAATAGTGAAAAACGAATTTGGCAGTAATTCACTATTAGAACATGCCACACACATCAGGGCATGTCCTACCTTACACTTACAATGCACCCTGCCCTCAGGCCTACCATAGGGGTGACTAATATGAAGTTAAGGGAAGGTTTAGGGGCTGGCAAGTGTGTGCACTTGCCCAGCCAGCATGACAGTACCAGACTGCACGCAGGTTCTGCAATGGCAGACCCTAGACACATTTTAACGCTGCTTCTGTGGGTGGCGCAACCAGCGCTGCAGGCCCACTAGCAGTATTGGCATTCACAAGCCCTGGCACTCCTGGTGCACTTTACTAGGGACTAACAGTAAATCCAATGAACCAATCATGGACATCAATCACATGTACACTTTACAACAGGGAGAGCATATGCACTTTAGCACTGGTCAGCAGTGGTAAAGTGCCCAGAGTCATTAAACCAACAAAAACAGGTCAGAGAGAGTATTGGAGGAAGGCAAAAAGTTTAGGGATGACCCTGCCAAGAGGCCCAGGTCCAACACAACCCCCTTCCAGCCAAAACGCAGGGTAGACCAATCACCACTGTGATGGGCTTCCCTGCTTTGGGCGATAGAACCTGGACCTGGCCCGCAACAGCAGGGGCACATTCCAGTTCTACGCCAATCTGCACCTACTTTAAATCCTCTGTTCATACTCTCAGGGTCCACCCAGCTAATCCATGGGGCACCCTTCTCTTCCTCTGTGGACACCACCTGTGCAGCCTCTAACCTTAATTTGCTCACAGGTGTGTCCCAACAGGCAGACAGAAAAATGTCACAGTGGCCACTGACAGTAGTCAGGAATGAGACCCAGGCCTCATGCCTCTCAGGGCTCTCAGACCTCTGTGGCCTTAAAGAGCGGGGGGCATTAGCCCCAGGTGCTTGGCACCCTTTGTCCACTCTCCCTCCTGTTAGGTCAGGTATGTCACCCTGGCGCTGACCCACCAGCCCCAGGTCTGTACCTGGCGGCTGTACCAAAGACTGGGGTGGCCTCTCCCACACCCGGTCCTCCTCCTTGGGGCTCTGTACCCTCCCACCTGGAGTGGTACCCCCTTCCAGAATTGTCAGGGCACCTGTGGCAGGTGACCTGCACAATTCGCCCACCAGTTCAGGGGTGCTATCCTGCAACTGGGGCACCAGGTCAGGGGGGACACCCTGCACCTGGCCCTTAAACCTAGGGTCTAAACCCTCAAGTTGACCCGGGGTCAGAGGCGAGGACTCCCTCCCTCTGCACCCCTTTCCAGAGTACTGCCCACTCCCAACCGGAGTGGTACCCCTAGAAGCGACATGGGCCAGGACACTGATTACAGTGGTCCCACCCTCCAGGTCAGACAACACCTGAACCTGGCCCTCTAACTCAGGGACCCAACCCTGCAGTTGAACACTTGCCTGGCGCACCAGGACTTTCCGGGGAGCACGCCTGCCCCCCCTGAGGGTGGCACATAGCTCATGTGCTGTGCGACAGTCTGCCTGGCGCAGATCTCCCAAACCCTGTCCCTCTGACAGTGTGGGAAGATCCCCCAGGACAGAAGTGGTGTCCCCCTGGTCATTCACTGGGGACGCAGCCCTGCTGGCTGGCCCCTGACCCACTGGTTCTTCCACTGGGGACTCTTTCCCCCTCTCGCCCCTCCTTCTGGACTTCTGCACCCTCCCAACTGGAGTGGTACTGCCAGTCACCAGAACTACTGGAGCTCTGTTTACAGAGCCTCCACGTTCTCTAGCCACTGGGGGATCCCCCTCAAAGGGTGACTCATCCGGACAGCCTAGGCTCCCCACCTGGTGTTCCCTTAAAGAACCATCCAGGCTCTGAGACTGAGGTTGGGCACTACCGGGACAAAACCCATTCTCACTCCTTCCCCTTAAGGACAGGACGTGAGGCCCTACACCCATCTCACTACTACAGGACCTAGCTGGGCTACTCTGCGCCACTTCCACCACTCTGGGCTGGAAGATACCTGAGCCACTCCCCACAGGATCACACCCCAATGCCTCTCCAGACCCTCTGGAATCCACCACAAGGTCTGCCTCCAATGTGAGCTCCCTGGGGCCAGAGAACTCACTCTCAAACAGGTGTTGGCATAGCTCTGGAAAACTGGGACTTAAAGTATGCTCTCCCACAATTGGATTACACAGCCCCCTAGCAGGGTTAACCAAATTATCCTTCACCTCACCATCCAGCGCCTCACACACATACTCCACACCATTCTTCTGAGACTGGCCAGACAGTAGCGAACTGTCTCTGTCACACAACCCACACTCTTCTGGGCGGTCCTTACACTCACCCACCAGGACCTCAACCATGGGGGAAACCCTCCCGCCACTAGGACCATGAACTCCTACGCCAGCTACCCTATTCCCTTCAGGGACGCTGCGCACTACTGGAGCTACCTCATGCCCTTGAACCTCCTGGTGTAAGTTAACCCCCTCCAAGTCAGGTGCCATACCTCTAGGTGCGCGCGCTATGCTGTCTGCACTAGATACCTGAATGTTGCTGCCACCATCTGAGCTGGACTCCACCTCCAACTCAGCAAAGCTCAATCTCTGAGCTACACACATTTCTTGTTGCTGGGCTGAAGCCCTCCTGGCCTCAAGCCCCTCGAGCTCCAAGTCAAGTTTCCTCATTCTTAAGTCATGCGCAAGCTCCATTTTCATTTCTTCCAGGGCTAACTTCCTAGATTCTAGCTCCAGTTGGCAACTCAATTTCAGCTCTGCCAACTTCATTTCATGATCTCGGGTTGCCTGTCTGTCCGCCAGCTCCTCTGGCGACAGACCTCGGCCAGAAACACTGCTACCCAATGGGGAGGTTGCACCCCTCCACTCTGGAGTCAGGGGTCCCTCCAGCTGCTGTTCTGCATGCTCAAATTCAAAATCCTTTCCAGGGGCATTCCTTGCCTTGACCCAGGCCCTCAGCGCCTTTTGGAACTGCTCCCTTCTGGAGAGTCCGGTCATGGAAATGTTCAAATTTTTGCAGAACCTCTTGAGCTGTTTCCTGGTGTAGTTTTCTAGTTTCTCCCAATCACAGTCAATAGAAGAAATGGATGTTGCCTCTTCCATTTTCACTGACACAGGCATGACTTCAAAAACACATG
Organism: Lissotriton helveticus; assembly: GCF_964261635.1. NCBI lineage: Eukaryota > Metazoa > Chordata > Amphibia > Caudata > Salamandridae > Lissotriton > Lissotriton helveticus. The sequence continues at coordinate 527,659,427 of NC_136057.1, read as the reverse complement.
GAGATCTCTTCTCGCAAATCATAAATCCAAAAAAAAACAAAGTCTGTGGCTTAGTTACTGGACTGTCATCACTGTGCAATGGTCAATAGTTAAGGCATGAACACTGCAAATGTAAATTCGCTATCCTCACCGCTGCGTCCAATGTAAGAAGGGGGAGTCTCTGGTTGGCGCAGTGCAACACTGGCGACAATCAGGGCCTCTCTCTTCCTCGTCAGGGCTGAGGGTTACCTTCAAGACAACCTCTGCTTACCCTCTAGGTAGTGTGGCTTAAGCAGTCTTAGGCTAATCTCTGGGGCATGTAAGGTTAAACATTTGCAATATTACACCGTCACAACCAACCCACCACACAATGACACCAAACTGTATTTGTAAAAATATATTCTCTTTATATAAATTTCAAGCAGGCTTGTAAATACAGTCTTGGTTATTTCAAATGCAGGTTCCAGTTACTCTTTAGGTTAAGTTGCCACAGTTCTTTCTCAGTAATAAGCAATCTTTGTTTAGTGTTATTCCCAAACAGTTCTTTCAGTGTTCTTTCCTTTCAAAGAGAAAGCCTCTCTCTGTTCTGGGGCTTTGGGACCCTCCTCGGCCTTCGGAGCGCCTTGCAGCGCCTCTCCTGCCTTCAAGGGTGAAACTGACTCGGCCCCTACCAACTCTCACGCATCTCGCGGTAGGCTTGGAATGGACACCAGAGAGGGGCTTGAAAAACCCCGGGCCTTTTCCAGAGGTGGGGGCTCTCAGCTGCAGTGAGGAGCAGGGAGGGGTGAGAGGAGCCTCTGGGGCAAAGGCACCTTCAGGAATGCTTTCTTTCAGGAATTGTCAGTGCAGAGGGGGTCCCTTCTGACAGCAAAGGATCTCCGGGAGGCAAGGCACCCTTCACAGTGCGGGGTGCGGCCTCTCCTGGGGGGCAGAGCAAGGCAGGGCAGCCGGGTGCAATCAGATGCACGGGGTCCAGGCTACAGGCTGCTCGAGTCCCCGGGATTCCGGCGGGAGGGGCTGAAGTCTCCTCAAGGGCTCCGTGAAGCAGGCAGGGGTAGAGGAGCGTCCGGCCTTAGCCCTGGGGCAGAGAGCGACTCCGGGTGGAGCGAGGCTCTCAAGGGCAAGAGGGCAGGCTGGCTCCCGAGTACCACGGCCCTAGGAGGGGGCGAGAGGGGGCAGACTTCACCTCCGGCGGGAGGAAATACTCGGCCTCAGGCAGGGGACGAGCCAAAGCACAGGAGAACCCACTGGTCCTGGGGTTCAGTTCAGGGGGCAAGCTCAATCAAGCCCTTGGAGATCTTTCAGCAGAGTTTGGCACAAGTTGAATAAAAGCAAAGTCTTTCCGTCTTTCTTCTCCTGCTCTCCTTCAGCAGCAAGGCACCCACCACAGGCCAGTCTCTTGGGGTCAGAGTCAGTACTTCTCCATGCAGCTTCCAGGGTCCTTCTCTTCAGGCAGAGCTTCTTCTTTGCGCAAACTGGATCTAATTTACAAGGAGCAGGGCTCCTTCTTTTATACCCAGTTTCTTTTGTTCTAGCAAGCCAGGGGGGCCTCTGCATAACTGCTCCAGTCTCTGAGCACTTGTTGTGGGTACTTCTGGCTTCTGCATTCAGTGTGAGGGCAGGCACATCAGCCGCTCCCCAGGGGGGCGGAGCCGGCATTGTGAAGGCAGGGGCAGCTTGAGCACTTTGTTGACAGGCTTCGGTCCTTCCTGGGCCAGGTGCAGGCTGAGTCATCAGTCGCTCCCCAGGAGGGCGGAGCCAGCATTGTGGAGGCAGGGGCACAGCCTGATGCATCATTCAGGGGAAACTCCCACCACCCACTAAGGGGTCATCCTGCTAATCACTACCTGTCAACTCCCAGCCCTGTCACTCACACACACCAGACAGTCAGATCCACATCCAAGCAGAGGCGGGCTGAAATGGTTAGGCCAGCAAAGGCTAACTTTCTAAAAGTAGCATTTGCAAACCCAGGATATTAAAATAAACTTTACTAAAAGAAGTATTTTATTATTCTGAGTTCAGGCATACTAAACATTAATTTCTACCATGTTCCCTGAGCCTGCTGGGATTATAGAGTGTAATAATTCCAGCAGCCCATCTGGCCTAGAAGGGAACTGGTAGCCTTACAATAGTGAAAAACGAATTTGGCAGTAATTCACTATTAGAACATGCCACACACATCAGGGCATGTCCTACCTTACACTTACAATGCACCCTGCCCTCAGGCCTACCATAGGGGTGACTAATATGAAGTTAAGGGAAGGTTTAGGGGCTGGCAAGTGTGTGCACTTGCCCAGCCAGCATGACAGTACCAGACTGCACGCAGGTTCTGCAATGGCAGACCCTAGACACATTTTAACGCTGCTTCTGTGGGTGGCGCAACCAGCGCTGCAGGCCCACTAGCAGTATTGGCATTCACAAGCCCTGGCACTCCTGGTGCACTTTACTAGGGACTAACAGTAAATCCAATGAACCAATCATGGACATCAATCACATGTACACTTTACAACAGGGAGAGCATATGCACTTTAGCACTGGTCAGCAGTGGTAAAGTGCCCAGAGTCATTAAACCAACAAAAACAGGTCAGAGAGAGTATTGGAGGAAGGCAAAAAGTTTAGGGATGACCCTGCCAAGAGGCCCAGGTCCAACACATACCCTGCCACTATTGTTGAAACTAGTGACCATTGTCCTGATGATTACCTGGAATCAATCCGGTTGTAACGCATTTGACTATCCAGCACAGAACTTTGGAGCGGTTGTGGTCAATTTATTTATCCCAAATCTAAAATATCTAATATCTAATATCTAATATCTAATATCTAATATCTAATATCTAATATCTAATATCTAATATCTAAATAATTGTACTGTATTATTGACCACTTTGTTATTTGTTCTTACTCTTTCGCCGTTCACGCTGAAATATTTTCATCTCCGTGTCACTGCGCCGTCCATTGTCACTAGCACGCCCAGTGCTCACTCGTGTGTTATGGTCACAATATATTGTATTGTAGTGCTGTTACAACTACCTACAAATAAGAATGGTTTTACTTTACCATTCCAGTTATTGTCTCCCTTTCTTTTTCTCCCGTCCCTTGTGATGTACACTATTATTTTAATTGCCCTTGTTAAATGATTTCCAGCTGAGACATTGTTGTTTTGTTACACCCTCTTGCCTGCAGCATCAATTTCTTTTCTCTATCAGGAGGTATGTATAGTCTACTTTTAATTTATATTATAGCTCATTTGATAAGAGAAAATAGCCAAACTGTATGTTGCATTTCATACAGTGACTGGCACCGGACTCAAGTTTACACAACATAGGTGTCCCTCTGGCACCTTTGGAGGCTATGCTCATAAGGACAGAAACATGTTGACTCTTGTGACTGTTAAGGATCTTCATTATCCATGTTAAATCTATGTTCAGTTTTTAATCTTGTGCTAGGGAGTAGTTCTAATAAAAGTTATCTTACCTCCTGTTATGCATTTTAAACCCACAGGACCCCCAACTGGTGTGATGACACTCTACCATAACGAATAGCTTCAACACTTACATGAAGCCTGCCGAGATATTTAGTCCATGGCTAGACGATGACTCGAAACTTCCTCCAATTACAGAAGAGTCTGACATCCTTTAAGACTTAGGCCGCTCTTAAATAAATTATGGGCAATAAAGGGTAGGCAGAGTCCCAAATGTCCAAATAGGAGTGAATCACACATGATTCCCTAATAGTCTAGGGTGCTTATAAAATCACTGAATCACATTGCCTCATCTCTGCTATCATGTCTACTAACAGAATAATATCACTCAGTTACAACAATACAGCCATTTATTCCATACTGCATAATTATGGTTAAAGAAAGCTAAGCCTTTGCACACTTCAATATCTCATCGGTTATGTTGAAGAATCTTTTTTAATTCCCCAGATCCTTCAGCAAACCTTCAGATTTTCTGGCCACTTAATCGATCCCTAGAAAATGCGTCCTCAATCCATATTACATTAAACCTACGGATGTATTCTGGTTAAATACCAAACAAGTTAAAAATCATTCCCAATAATAAGCTCCAACTCACTTGTACCTTTCAAGATGTCAGCCTACTGCAATAATTACAAGTACGTGGGTCATTCATTTGACATAGTATGAAAAGCTTTACTAAAATCAAGTTATGTTGGCAGAAAAGGACAAAGGAAGGTACTGCTTAGACTTTGAGTAGCAAAGTAAGGCCTGGTCTGCAATAACAAAGTAGATTTACGATCACAAGAAAAAGACGCATTTGTAGAAGGAACAGTTCCATACACACAATGTTTAATAAATTAAATTTATAGCATAACCCCATTAATTATCAGTAGAAATACTAACCTTTATGGTAACAGAACTTATTATGTCTTTCTGAGTCGGACAAGTGTCTGTGAGAGCAGAATCAAGAACTCCAGTCATACCGCAACAGTTCAGCTTAAAAAATATAAAAACAATTTCGGATTAGCAGAAAGAAAATAAAACTGCCACAGGAATAATGCATTCAGACAGCAATGAATGATACTTCTAGATACATCACCATACATTGAATACATTCATTTCCCAAAAAGTGTAAGCAAAGTCTGGAATCATTTGCAATTAGTCCGGACAATTGAATGCCGTGGTTTTCCTAGAGTTTTTCCTGATTAGTTTAAGGAACAAGGTTGCACATGAAATTTTGTATAGCACTTCTTTATTTAAACACACAAGTACATTTAGCATGGTAACACTGACGAAGGCGGCAATGCCGAAACGCGTTTGTTAACTATCTGCAGCATCAAAAATAAATACGGAGATTTGGACATCGTAAAATGGCTTTGAGTGCGCTCTTTTGAGATTGGTTCTTTGCGGATCTGTAACCAAGTGTTGGTAAACTATTCACGCACTCCGCCGTGCGTTGAGCGAGCACCCGTGACATTCTGGAGCAACGGCTGGTGGTTTGGAGTTGTGAGAATATATATTTGGTGCTACACATTGACCATTTTTTTTTTTTTAAATCAATGGGCTTTTGCTGAGATAAGGGACTTCCAGATAGTTAGTGTAACATTAACCTATGACATACAGTAACCTATTCCACCAATAAAGTGATACGAGTTTGGTACATCTACACAAGACGCGGGTTTACTCCATTGGAAAAGCAAATTGACTAGATCTGGAATGCCAATTAGTCCCTATGAGAAGAATTTGTGGGCAAAGCCAAAAGGGATTTTAGACATGATCCATAAAACGGTATTGAAGAATAGCTATTCCACTAATTGCTTTCGGTTTATTTAGTGACCATAATGGATGCCATTGAGGGGAATCCTTGGATTTTGGTAGTATTTAAATTACTGCTTCCTTTTACTGAACAAATAGTAGCCACTTCCTCATAGGCACACAGTTCTACATCACACTCTGCCCCCACGAAGAACTGCCTGATTGAATTGGTCCCACTTTAAGGGTTGGTATGGAAGCGAAACTTCACCATGAAAACCTTCTCTTCCAAATCCATCCAGTGCAGTGTCCAGAAGCAGACACCAACTAAAGACTTTTTAGGACAGACTAGATGAAGAATTGACTTTACATCATGTTATCAAACTTTCAGCCGGATTCAAGCAATAATTATTTTGTTGAGGAAGAACGCCACTTTTTGGTCTGGCTACAGTCAGCATTAGCCTTTTGCTAGACCTTCCGTTACCAACGTTTTTTAAAATATGTATAGAGAGGTCTTTGAATTTACCACATAGGGGTACTTATAAACATATAAACACTGCGCATTTAAGTCTCTATGACATCTGTGTATTACAATGCTGTGTAATTGTTTTTTACTAGCCTTTTTGAAATTATTTGGTAATGATCAGGAACTGTTAATGGCACGTGTTAATGTCTACTCTTTCATACTTCTGGGTAAACAAATAAGTGGTGCCAAACCTAAATAAGTATATTAACATTCAATAAATGTTTAATAAAGTCCAAAATCGTGCTCTTTGCCAGGGCCGGTTTTCTGCCGATTTTGTTACAGGGACGATTTAGCAGCTATGCTGCAAAAACTGCCCTAAATCGAGCCTGTATCAAAAACTGCCCCCAAGGGCCCAAAACCGGCCCCCACGCGTGCAGCGCACCGGGGGATTGCCCGTGCCCGCTACGGCCAGTCCGGGCCTGACTCTTTCCTATTTCTGCAGGTTCCATTTCCACACTCAATTTAATGCAGGAAATGCAAGGGTAATCGGGACGGGTTTTTTTAAAGGCACAAAGGAGTAATTGCCAATTCTGGTCAAAACAATTCATTGACCTCCGTGCACAAATTTGGTGCAGTAGAGTGCATAAGAACACAATGGCTATATCCAGGTTATGCCACATGAGATCTAGGGTGGGACATCAGAATAATAGGTCTTATGGATTAATGGTGACAAAAATTACAGTTTAAAGTGATTGTTCTGTCAACACTGGGACCCCCAAAAGCGATTAAGAAGAGGTCTTTGTCAGGAGAAGATACAAGACATTTCTGTAGCAACCATTAAGCAATTAATGAAAACAAGTAGCACTCTTGGTCCCTCCAAATGGTAAACAACAAAGAATTGTCTTGAAGCGAGCACCCAATGGGAGTGAACTCCTGTCAAAACCACAACCATTTGCGTCTCTAGGGCCACTTTAACACACGCAACGGTCATGTGGCAGCAAAATGCACTGGAAATATTCAAAGGGCAAATGGTGGCTTCAATGGCAACATGCTTATTGTGGTAGTAGTATACAATATATCGAACCTAAATGTAGGCTGAAAGTATATGTGCTGCAACGTTGCATGTGATGACTAAATGATGTAATGCATATTGCCTTGCAGACATTTTCTTACAGTACAGGCTGTGGGAGGAGACCATCTTGGGTGGAGTCTTTGCCTATTCAAGGAGCCCGGCTCTGCGACTTATGCTCATTATTTTGAAAGCATCCATGCAAGTGAAGCGCGTCCCGTACTCTCGCCTGAGAGACAGAAGCAGTAAAGAACAGAGCACTTTCTGCTGAAAGGTATGCAGTGGATTACAGAGATTGTACAGATTGCAACGGTACGAGCATCGTTGCCCTTTTTTCCCCTTTGGAGATTCTTGGCTTTAAAGACTCATGTAATTAGTGCATTCATTTAATCAAGTACACTGAACTAATGTGTTGGGTTAGGGCCAGGTGTGTGATTATTTGGGATTAGGATTATATAAATGCACTAAGAATTAAGTAAAAGGGAAACCAGCACATAACAGTTTCCTGAGAACAATCAGACATAGAATAATAATTTCGGGACCTTGTAGTGGATTGCCAGAAAATGTACAGTGAAACTTCAGAGGGAATAGAGACTACTAAATCACCCTGAATAAAATGAATGCTGAGCAAAAACCCAACTCAAATCTTTGGAAGGGTTTTCATTTATTCCTAGCAGGGCGTTGAAACCACTGCTAATATCAAAGAACAATCATTTAAAATCAAAGAAGCAAATAATGCGGTACGTACTGCATTCCCAAAACATTTTCAGCTAGGCATGTGATGATGGTTTCTACTACAAAAGGGCATGTAGACTAACTATTTTCTAGTCTTCACTTTTTCTTACTGCAGTCCTATCTTGAGTATAGATACTTCATAGAACAGAATCCAAATAAACTGAGTATTAATCTTGCAAGTGTTTATTAATATAATAAGTAATTTTAAGATAAGGAGGCTTGGAGAGGTCGGGAACGATTCAACTCATTTAGAGATAGTCTTTTTTTCCAAAGCATTCTGGCCAGCTTTCCTCTTTCTTCACCTGGCCACTCGAATAATTGTGCCAAAACAGTACTCCGATTTGATGGTGCCTGGAAGTAGATTTATTGAGGCGTAGTTCAATTCCGGAGACACCGGCAGCCATTGAAAAGTCTCTGCAGTTAACTATCACATCAGAAACACAGCGCCCATTTGGAGAAAATATTAGTTTTTGAAGTATATGGGCACTAGACATTAACAGACCCCATACGTTTTTGTGATACTGTTTTTTGCATTTAATCGGTTCCAGTAAAATATGTTGACTGTTCATCTTGCTACAAGCCAACACCCATGGTAGGCTAATGACAGTTCCAGGTTATCAACTAATAGATGGCTAATCTCCAGTAGAAGGTCGCAACAACAAAAAAAAAAAAAAGAAAAAAAGAAGAAAAAAAAGCATACCCTCAGGATGAGTAATCATAAAAAAAAACCTGCTTTCCTTTTAAAATAAAACACCCGAAGTGGAAACGAAAATGGAAAATGGAAAATACACAGAGTACGAAAAAGTCCAACAGCTAATCGTGACTGGAAGGGTCCGCGAAATCCCTAGAATCGGAGTTTAATCTAGTGTGTGAGAGACATGCCCCCTCAATATTTAACCTTTAGCCAGGAGACGGGGGAGATGGGGGTCGAATCATGTCTGGAAAAGATGAAGTGCCCTAATAAGAGTGTGGCAGGAGAAGAGCGGAAGCCCCCTGGAGAGGAACTGCACTAAGGGACCGCAGATATAGTCAAAGCCTGTCCTCGCTTCAGTCAGGATATCAGTCATATGTTCCATTGTAAGGGCCTGCCAGAGAGGAGAGTGACATTGAAAAATGGATGGGCTTCGGGTTTCTTCCATGCTTCACTAAGGTCATCTTGGCCACTCCCAGACAGAGCCAAAGTATAGAGCGATCACCCACTGTCCGGCATTTTAAGGAAGGGTCACGTAGACCCAGAAGGACACACTCCGGACTAACAGGAATTAGATAGCCCAATATCTACTGTAATGTGCAAGAGGATTTCTTTCCAAAAGGACTGAATGGGGGTGGGGGGGCAGTCCCACAGAAATGTGGTAAAAATCTCCTAACATCCCGCATCCCCTCTGGCAAGTATCTGTCACATTCCGAAATATTTGGTGTAATTTCTCTGGGTAAAGATACCAATTTTAAAGGAGCTTCTAGTGCACCTCCTTCAAACCCACGGAGTGGTTATATTCGGAGATATCTTGATAGAGCATGTGCCACTGTTTGTCCTCTATGAGATCCCCAGCGCAATTTCCCAGAAGAATATATGACGGGGGTAGAAAAGCGGTTGGTAGACAGCAGAAGTGCAGAAAGAAAAGAGTTACAACCCCGGTTCACACCGTTATTCCTTAAAAAGCATTCAATAGGGAATAGTTCCCTGGTAGGTGCGTTTCAGATACGAGACTGTACTACCCAAGGTTTCAACTGAATATAGTGACAAATTCCAGAGGTCTGTCAGGATATCCCATCCATGGAATAAGTCAGATTGTGATACAGCTTCCAGCCTGCCAGTTATCAAAGGGCCCAGAGGGAAGTGCCGGAGGAAAGTCAGTGTTATAATGGATAGGAGTATATGGAGAGGTGAAGGACGTCCGACAGTGCTGTTTAACAACAGAGTCCCATACTTTTAGCATGGTGGCGGTGCTTAGGTAGGCATTCCGTGGGCGGTCTTGCTTAGGCTTCTATTTGAACATCCCAAATCGTCCGTCCCACTTCCGCCCTATTTATGTGGAGCCAGTGTTTATCTGAGGCTCGAAAGCACCATTCAGATATCACTAAGCTGTGTCGTCCTTTAGTAAAGTAGCAGGACTGACAATGCCATACCTCCAGATTCCTTTGGAAGAGTCAATCTGTAGGGTATTCTAGCCCTACGACCCCGCCAAATGCACACAGGCTGCAGAGCAAAACTCCCAAGTAACTTCAATGGGAAGTCCTTGAAACAAGTAAAGAATGCATGTAAGGACTGACATTTCAATCATACTTACTCGCCCTATCCAAGTAAGGTACATTGGAGCCCATCGCCTGATATAATTTGCCCTAAAAAAAGGAAGTTTGCTATACACAAATCCTCTACTCTAGGGGTAATTTAAAAAAATGTTTATAATATACAAATTCAGGATATACACTGGGATACACAATTTTCACAAGAGATGTATAGCATTGTGGAATCGAAATGCAGAGAATCAGGACAGCAGTGATACTAGTACAGATTACATCCGGCATGGCCATCCCTAAGAGTGTTCCATATTAAATACTCACACATAGTACGGGGAGGGGGGTCGTCTATCCCCCCCTCCATTTCCAACCCATAGTACCTCAACCAGGGACTCCAGATCTTAGTGAATTTATTCGGGCACCCTCTCGCCCTTCACGTCACCTTTTCTGCGACCATGTAGAGGTCCAAGCTCGTCCTCCACTCATTGATTGTAGGGAGTTTCAGGCATTACGTATATACCAGCTAGATTTTGTTAAAACAGGATTGTGATATTTTTGAAAATCCCCTCAGGACCCATTTATAACATAAGTGCTCTTTTCCCTTCTAATAGGTATACAACGTCTCTGCAAGCGGTCTCACGCAGACAGCGATCGTTTATCGATACTTTGGGCCTAACTTAGAGTACCATACGAAATTTAAGAGGTGAGATGCACCCTCAGTCTAACAAGTTGTTTATTGAGCTAACAAACATATGGCCAGATAGCTTATGTTTCGTGTATGTTGCCCCTCTCTAGGCATCTGCAACTAGGCACGTTTTTAAGAATAAACAACCTTGTGAGGACATCTAAATACCTCCATATGTAAGTAGCTGGTGGCTACCTTCCAAATGCCACTCACCGCTCCTAGCAGATAAACTCCATAGTCACATCCTTCTTGTTGGATATGTGACTCTCTCATAATTATCTCTCCACAGTTGTTGCCTCGTTAGAAGAGTCCACGTTTACTTTGTCCACCTTCAGAGATACCGTAACACTCATACCCATGTATGCATCTCTGACAAGTATCTTGATTGTCTAACTACCGGGTTAAGATAATAGCACATTTCTTTAGGTATAAACTTCTTTGCACTTGTTGGATTTCTCTCCTTCCTTTTCTTCTGGTATTCTTCCGGTATCTACACTAATTCTTTATTCAAAAGACGACAGCATAGCAGTGCATAGTCCTCCAAATGAATGAAAGCTTACTAACCGCAAGCCTCACTTGTCAACTTTAAGCACACCGATTTAGCCATAATGTTTGAGACAGTTTCGCTTGGATGCCATGGATGAGGCACAAATATTTATTGAGTTAATTTGTTTACAGATGAGAATATCCCCCAGTTTTCATATGTATATGTATATGTATGTCGGCCCTGAAGAAGGTGATATAAATAATCTGTTGTTCACCGAAACGTACGTAGGCCACATACATCTGAGAACCTTACCTGAGAAGAGCATAAGATATCAAGACTCAAAGCAAAATACAATCTATGGAACATCAAGTTATCAAATTGCTGATGTAAACTATTGCTAGTATCCCTAGTATCTCAGATGTATTGTCTCTATCTGCTGTTTTAGCTTTTCTGCACAGCATGAGAGTGAGTATGCAAGAGTATATGTGATGGTGAGAAAGCTAGGAATGAATGTTGTTCTCTAGTGAAAATGTTGTTTGGTCTCTTTAGCTAATGAGTCAGAGGTGTATGGTTGTTCTTAGAAATGTCAAAATGTCCGAGCTTTCACTTCCACAGATTGGTGAATCATTGCCAACTCGTCTTTGATCTGACCAATATATTCCTTTTCATGCTTAAATCTTAATTGCCTCACCAATAGGGAGCCTATTTTGCTGCTGCGTTCATTAGAGGGTTTCTTTAAATGTCGGAGCCACGGGCAGGCTATCTCCAAAGGCAAGGGGGTAGCTTTGAATAAAGTTTGACTACAGGCGTCCCTTCCTCAGTTTGAGCTCATGTGGCCAGGGTTTTGGCTTATTACATATCTTACATAAACTTTACCAATTGAGTGGGTATGTGTATGTAGTTTTTTTACCACTAATCTAAATCAGAGTGCACTCAATTTTGAGGTTTTTTCGACAGGAGTGGTGTCCGGGTGCATTTCTTGGATCTGAAGAAAAGCATTGGAGTAGCGCTTAAAACATGTAGACCACAGAATTTCATGTACATATTATGTAATTTTCAAACGTCTCCCCATTTTTTAACCATAACGGATAGAGTCAAGAATAAATTGTTATCGTACTAAGTATTTTTAATGTCCCTACTATAAAGAGCCCCCCACTCCTATGTGTTTCTCCATCCTTCAAGTATATGATCAAAGGGATCCCACATACCAGTTCATCGTAGAAAGCCCTGTTCCAGAGCGGAATGGGAAGAACCCAATGATAAAGCATGACAAAGGGGAAACCCTGTTGGGTGAGGGTTATTTAAAGAAAACTGTTTTCTACTGAACATAAGAAGTGGAAAGATGGTCACATTTGACAAATCGCTTTTGTTATTACATTACTTATAGGAGGTGGAGTGCCCTTTTTTTTTTTTACCTCTAGCTCCCTCATTCTTTGGCAGACGAAGTTAGACCCTTGACATTCCATGTCAAGTATTTAAGAGCCATAGGAATAGATTATAAAAGCTCCCTTGAGAGAGCAAAGCTCGCCGGATGCTGAATAGGGAATATGGTAAGTTCACAATGTTTCACCTCCCTCAACACCTCCTCCAACAACCCCCGGTACCTCCTTCCACGCACAATAGGCACTTTTCCTACCATGCAATGAACAGAACATAAAAACATAGAACCATACAAATTGGAGCATGTGGTTCCTCCAACAAATTGTCGGATCATCTAAGCTAAGGTCAGCAGGAAGTGGACATTAACCCGCCAGGGCATCCCGCAGAGTGAGCGAACATAACATGTTCCTGAATGCAAAAGAAATTAATCATAATCGGGAACAACCTTGATAATCAGAATAGGAAATTACATTTAGTGGACTATCACTAAGAGACTAGCATGAATCATCATCTGTTCGTGCGACAGCCACAATAAAAGCAAGCAAATGTTTGAGGGTAGAAGCGGACATGAGCAATAACCATAGAGTCCAAACATCTACTGTGTAGAAAATGGATCAGCTGTGAGAGACTCAGTCCCCCTCATTTATTATTAAGCCTGCCCTTCTCTGGGTAGGCCAGGCTCTTGTAGTACGGTGCTTACTGGATTCTGCATATAGATTCCTTGTGACTAGCCATTGCTTGCAATGTTTCTCCAGCAACTCCCAACAGGGCAGCTGCTTCTGCAAACTCTGAAGTGACATAGTTTGTTGTTAAGTTCAAAGGCAATACCAAAAGGAAAGGTCTATTGATATTTAATGTGTCTAGGCTTCAATGTTTCAGTGATGGGGCAGAACTGCAATCTGTGAGCCAAGGTAGCCGGGGTGATACACTGAACAGGGAGCATGTTGCACCTTGAAATTCAATAGTGCTGAGTTTCCTGACCCTCTGGAGGACTAGTTTTCTGGTCCTGAAGGAACTGGATTTAGCGAGAATGTCTCTGGGTCATTTCTTCTCTCCATGGGATCAGAGGCCCACTCGGGGAGCCTGCTCCAGTTGCACCTCGGATGGTCATCTCCCAAAATATTCGGAAACATTCCAACCGTAAATTCCTCTAGGTCTGGGCCTTCACTGCCCTTCTCCAGGCCTCTCGCTCATATCATCGCCACAGGAGGAGTTTTCCAAATCCTCACATTTACGGAGAGCAGACTGCAGGTGAGACTGAAGAAGTTCCACCCCCGCTTCTAAAGGATGCATTCTTTGTTCCAAGTCCTGAAACACTGTCTCCAGATCCAGGGTGCAAGTACTAACAGAGTCTATATAAGACTGGAGGGTGATTAACTGGTAGTTAACTTAAGTTTTAAAAGATTTGAAAGAGGCGTTCATATCTGCATAGAGTTCTTCCCTTAACTCTTTTTTGAAATCTCACAGAGAGGAGGAGTTCCTCCTTAGTCAGTGCCATAGAGCCTTCCTGAGGGGGGTAACACTCCCCACACTCGTTTCTGCTGGTTGTAAACAGCTCAACGCTATTAGGTTGGATCTTCTTATGCCACACAGATGCTGGTGAGTATCATGTAGCAATAGTGTGCAAAGCAGGCAGTGACTCACAATATTGAGCTATAGTTAAATCTGAAATCAAATTTCAGGTGTGGGTGGGCATATCTGCATGAGCAGATATGCCCCTACAGTATTAGGGTATATTCCTTTGTATTGTAAATGCTAGGCAAGCAAGCCATTGGGAGTACATGGGCTGGGAACTGGACAACATGAGTTCCACAGCACTGTGTTGGCTTCACTGAGCACAGGAGTGTTTGGTACCAAACTACTCCATTCAATAAACCCATAGTGATGCCAGTGTGGGATTTATTGTAACGGGTACTCACAGGGCATGTCAGATGTGCCACCTGAAAATGTACCAATGCTGGTGTGGTCACTAACTGGCTTTAGGCAGCCTGCCACACACAGACATGTTTCTGGAATCCTGGGTGGAGAGCCGCTGCTCTCTGGGACCAGAAACAATGCACAACCTGGACAGCGGTTTCACACCTCCTCCCCCAAGATGGGCCAGTGGTCGAAGGGTAAGCTTCAAAGGCCTGCACCCTTCATAATGCGACACCCAGCCTCTCCTGCTAGCAGCAGTTGGAAGCCCCCTGTTTACACCCCCACTTGGGGAGACGACCTAGAAGAATAGAAGGGGTGCCCACATCTAAATTGATCTTCTGTTTGTTGGGTATATTTATTTTTACCCTTATGAATTTATCAATACGGTTTTCAAATTTTATGAGAGAGAAAAACACTGTACAAAAAATACACATTTATACATATATACACAACTACTTCACATTATACGTATATACATTTTATAGACAATCTTCTTCTATAAGGCGATTGTTTTTATCCACAAATAATTACTCTTTGCAAGATAAATGTCAAGAATGGGATAACCACAAAAAGAATAAGCAAAGAAATTGCTAAAAGGAAGATCAAAATCAAACTTTGAAAACTGAATCAAAGTAGCAATTAATGAAATCTTGTTGTCTTTCTCTTATGCCTGCCTGCCGACGTGTTTCGAATCCGGTGTTTACAATTGCCAGATTCTCTCATCAGGGCTCTTTCGTTGTGGGTACTCTTCATTCATGGACGGGCGGTCCCACGGGTCCACATCTTCTAGTAGTGCCGAAACAGTCCTCAACCTTTTGTGGGGACGGATCACCTTATTTCTTTTAGGCAAAACGTGTATGTAAAGACTTCGGTTCTTCGTATATCGCACTCGTCGCAATCTGACTCGCTCGTTATGAACGCGGGGTTTATAGTTGTTGTTGTAGTTGTTGTATACTTGGTGCTGCTTTGCGGCCACACTGTGCCTACTCTAACTGCCAAAGCTTGGCCCCTGCAACCGATCTACTTACCTACAATCAGTGTAGCTTCGAGTACCTCAGTCTCCATTAAACGCATTGGGTCGAACTCAGATTTGACCTCTGGACCAGTCAGCCCCTGTGCTGCTGGTGCAGTGTTGGGACTAACCTGACCCTTGCTCCTTGCTTACCTATGGGCCCAAAAACTGGAAATTTAAGTTGCGTTACACAGATAAGTACGCTTTATTCTCTTCTTCCATAGGATGAAATTGAACTGTTCAGAAATTGCACTAAGGGTACACTTTTGAAAGTGAAAAGTATTTTTACCTAAAAAGGTACTTACCCTATTGCGAAGATCTTGGTCTTAAAGTACAAACAAAGCCTATTTTTATAAAATTGGTGTGGATTCCTTTTTTGAGCTGTGAAAATGCACAATTACAAGTTAATTTTAAAAAAGCTTATGAAAACTGAATCGCTGAAACTAGCCAACATTGATTTCACAGAGAGAAATTATGCATGGTATGTGATTAATTCATACCAATCACTAAGTATTCAGCCGTATTTGAATGTTTTTTTCTCAGCGAAGTTCAAAAATATGTTTAAGGCTACGTATGGGATTAAACCAATCAAAGGAGGGCACGCAATCGTGGATTAAGCAGTGGACGGACTCGAATTGTAGACTTTGTGGTTGGCCACAGGAAACTCTAGTCCATATAGTGTGTGTGGTGCCCCAAGTTGATTAAGCTTCGACGTATAGTTTTGAGACCTTATTTCTTGGAGAGCGGGGTTAGATCTGATCGTCAGACATTAATCATATCTTTATCAGGTGAATCGATTCCGTTATGTCATTTGGTAAATATTTTATTGGCAGTGGCAAAAATTTTTGATACAATAAGGAAGATCTCCAGTATTTGGCATATAAGTTTTATCAGCTAATAATGTCATAAGGGTAATCAAGTGACATCCTAAACACAGGCGTGCCACTACGATTGTAAATTGACACTTTATATTTGACTTAATGTGATGGTTAGTGCAATAATTGCATATTAGCACTTTATAGCAAAATGACACACTTTACTATTGCTTTGATATGATGGTTCTGGCAATGAATGTACATTAGTACTTTGAAATGTAACTTGTGCATGAAATGTACATGAGAACATTTTTGGGGGTTCCAGATATTTTTGCATTTGTATAAGGAAATAGTATGCTTCTTCACTAAGTCACCTTTAAAATATAAAATATGCAATATCATTCTGTAATTATGATGTTATGTGAATGGATTCTATTTTATAAGTTTTAAAATTGTATATATCGGATAGTTGTTATATTATGTGCTGGGATGATGTTTTTGTAAATGAATTTTTAATGATTAATCTAGTTATTATGATTGCAATGATTTTAAGTAATCAAGCAATAAAGATTTATTCACACAGTGTGGATTCCTTTTTTGAGCTGTGGGTCAGTTATTGGTCATATGTGTGCAATAAATGTCTTAAACTCCTCCGTGCTAGGTGTAAAGATGCTCGCCCACACTACCACTAATCAAGCCCTGTACACTTTTGGGGAACCCCTGGACTCTGTAATGTATAACCTCAAAGTTGTATACGATATACATTGCCAGCTTCCTACAGCTTTGAAATGGGTGTGTATGTATATATATATATATATATATATATATATATATATATATATATATATACATATATATACACACAGACACACATATACACATTGATAAGCTCAATGCGAATCAAGTAAATCTGAAGTTTACTTCCCAAATAAGCAACTGTGAAGTGGAGTTCCTTGATGTTAAGGTGTATGTTGAGGCAGGGACTATCAACACTACACTATTTAGAAAAAAGACAGCAGGTAACTCCACTCTACATGCAACTAGTGCTCATCCACATCACCTCATAGAAAGTATACCATATGGGGAGTTGCTGAGAATGAAACGAATCTGTAGTACTGAGGTTATATATATATATATATATATATATATATATTACCTACTGGCGGTCGCCAGTAGGTATATATAGTTAGGATTTTTTCTCTATGGGTTTTTTGAAAATTCTATGTCTAATAACTTTGGCGTTTGTGGACGGAATTGGCTGAAATTTTCAGGAAAATGGCACATTTTGTTTCTGAGCAGCCCTTGAAAATTTGGGGGGGGTTCGTCAAGGGGGGGCCGAGAAAAAAGGGGGGTCCCAAAACGTGTTTTTAACATTGAGTTTTCCATAGGGCGGTTGGCCTCACTTTTAGCCCGAACGGCTGAATGGATTTGCACGAAACTTGGCAAAATTGTAGGGACTGGTAGCCCGATGTGCCTTTTGTAGGTCTCAATATATGTGCTCCAGTGGATTTTGAGAAATTAACGTTTAAAAAAAGATATATATCTGTAACAGCGGACCGGGCAGCGCTCTGGTTCGCGGACTTTTCGCGCAACGGAGCTTTGTGAAGCGAAGCGGATTGGTTCTCCGGCGTCTGTCAACATTCCAAACAGTCCGTAGCGGCCGCCATCTTGTCTCTCGGTAGGATCGAGAGACAAGAGGAGGTCAAAACAAAGGGGGAAATAACTATAAGGGGGCATAGTAGATCCTCGCTGACCCCCTAGGTTTGATGTGGAGGTTTTAAAAGGGCCCCGCAGGGCAAAAAAAAAAATAAAATAATAATAATCGAACGGCTGAATGGATTTGCACGAAACTTGGCAAAATATTAGGGACTGGTAGCCCGATGTGCCTTTGCTAGGTCTCAATATATGTGCTCCAGTGGATTTTGAGAAATTAACGTTCAAAAAAAGATATATATCTGTAACAGCGCTCCGCTTCGCGTACTTTTCGCGTTACGGAGCTTTGCGAAGCTGATTGGTTCTCCGGCGTCTGTCAACATTCCAAACAGTCCGTAGCGGCCGCCATCTTGTCCCTCGGTAGGATTGAGAGACAAGAGGAGGCCAAAGCGAAGGGGGAAATGACCATAAGGGGGCATAGTAGATCCTTCCTGACCTCTTAGGTTTGATGTACCATTTTGCCAAGTTTGGTGTAATTCCGTTCAGCCATTCAGGCTGTAGACGTATGTAAATGTCCTATGGAAAATTGCATGGGGAAAACACATTTGAAAGTGTTGAAATTTAGAACCAATTAAAATGTTACTTTGGTTTTGTATTTGTGTGTGATGAAAGTTAATTGGTTATGTATATATGTCAAATGAGAGGAAACCACAGCCATTTTGTGATACTACTGTCTGAGGTACATTTGTGAGGAATTTTTGGTGGTGAATTTCTGGTGTTTGATTTACACAGTACTAACACTTCTGCTACTTTTAAAAAGGTGAGTTGTTAATTTGTAAGGGGAACTATGTTGTACACTTGAAGATAATTTGAAAAATGTTTTCTGTTATTTATTTGCAGTCCTTCTGTTATACTAAATACTTGATAAAGTTAGTTTTATATTATGTATTACTAAAGACGATAAATGAAAGTGATTATTTTTTTCTGCAATTTACAGCAAGCAATTTCAAAATAAAATGGCTCACAATGAAGAGACCGTGGCAATTTCTTTTGAATTGTCCAACACATTGATTGAAATTGAGAGCACCAATAATGAAATATTGTCACAAGGAGGACATGACTTGTATGATTCCATTAGATTGATTGAAATGGACAGCACCAAGAATGAAATATTGTCACAAGGAGATGACTTGAATGATTCCACTACATTGATTGAAATTGAGAGCACCAATAATGAAATATTGTCACAAGGAGGAGATGGCTTGTATGATTCCATTAGATTGATTGAAATGGACAGCACCAATAATGAAATATTGTCACAAGGAGGAGATGACTTGAATGATTCCACTACATTGATTGAAATTGAGAGCACCAATAATGAAATATTGTCACGAGGAGATGACTTGAATGATTCCACTACATTGATTGAAATTGACAGCACCAATAATGAAATATTGTCACAAGGAGGAGATGACTTGAATGATTTTTTTGATCAATCTCTTGATGGCGAATTTATCGAGTGTTTGGAGACCATAGAGTTACAAGAATCATCATTGGAGACTTTTAATGAGGACATTGCTGATGAGGACATGTTACTAGTTCTTTCAAATTTAGAAAATTCTGAAGAATAAATTTATATTTAGAAATCAAAAATTGTTTGAGACATTATTCATTTTTATTTTTAATTTATGAGGTTGTAGCGAAGTGATTGTAGTATAAAATGAGACTTATAGTATAGAGTGCAACATTTTTATGTTACATGGTAAGTTTACTCATATTTACTTCCCTTCTGCCACTATATTATCTCCAATGTGTATTTGACATGTCTTCTTCATCTCCGGCCTCCTTTCTCTCACTGTGTGTCTCCGATGCATCTTATCGCTGGTATTTTGTGTAATTACAGAAGAGAGTAAAATAAAATAGTTCGGAACGTGAAAAGGGGGCAAAGTAGAGTACTCCTCACCCCCTAGGCCTTTTTAGGCGGTCCCAAAAGGATCAGTTTCTGCTTTCCTGAGAGATTATGGTATGAGTTCCATATACCACAATAACTTGCATTACAACATGCAAGATATCTATCTCCTATTACCAACTTTTGGAGATATTCGCGCTAAGCGCGAATATCTCCAAAAAGTAACACCTGCCCTGAGCAGTTCTTAGCCATGTTATCCAATGGGAGGTGGATAACATGGCTAAGAGCATTAGCTCGGTAATGCATGAATATCGCTGAGTTTTTAGCGATATTCATGCATTGCGGCCGTTTATTATCGCATTTGCGATAAACCTTGATAATAGTAAGGTTTATCTTCGATAATTTCTGACGATGCTTAGTGGTAAAAAATTGGTTGGTAAGCATCGTTAGCGATAAATATCACTTAACTTTGGTAATATGCCACAACGTCTGTTAACGTTCGATTCGAAGGAAATGAGGAAGTGTTGAAAAACATTGTCTGCGCCATCTTGCCTTTTTTGAAATGCCACACTTTTGTCGTGCACGGCAGCCATTTTAGATGTCTTGACCAGACCCACTCTCTGCACGCTGTCGATTCGTAGCATGGCTCCTCACCCACGCAAGCATCTTCCCTAGGCACTGGTCACCACCGCTCTCTGTCTTATGCATGGGCAATAAACCTCCCCCCATCTGCGCTGCTCTTCCCTGAGAATCACACTCTGTGCCCGCCCGACACCTCCCTTTCGCCCTATTCACTACCGCACCCTCTGACACTCCTCTTTCTCTGTGTCCGATTGTCCAGGCTATCAGCTAGCCCTGCAGATGTAGTTTATGGCCCCAGCTGTAAAGAATCACCCCTCTTCAAAGGAGTTATAGTAGATCAAGGCCCACACTCGATGAGATCCGTCACACCACACGTGTTCCTACTATCTGAAAACCATCCTGTATTGTGATTGGGGAGGGGACCGAGCCTGAAGCGGAAGATTCCAGGAATGACTCTTTGTACATCAAAGTTTTTACAATTATGTGTCACATTAAAAATATATAGCACTCCAACAAAGTAGTAGGAATATAAAACTTTAATAACATATAAATATATACAACAAAACAAAAACAGTAAAAACATTTAAACAACGAAGAGACCGTGGCAATTTCTTTTTAATTATCCAATAGATCTATTGAAATTGACAGCACCAATAATGAAATATTCTTGTCAGTAGCGGTCTGTTGTGCGAATAGTTCCAAGGCAGCAGAACGCGCTGAAATCTAGATGGCACGAAAGTGATGTCTAGTAAGTTGCCGCCCAGCAAAAAACGGCGTGGGGCGCCGCGGGGGTGAGTGAGTCCAGTAGGCACCACAGCTATTCTTACCGGCATTGCAGAATTACTGCTGGGGACAATGCCTGTGCTGTAGCAGGGTCACAGCAGAAACAAAAAGGATTCTGTTGAAGATGTTGTTGGTTTTCAATTTGAAAACAGTTCTGGTGTCAACTGCTATGCTAATGTAGTGGTTAATGTTTTGTTTTCTCTAGAAAATGTAAAAGAGGGGGAGGCAGTCCAAAGTTCCGTTAAAAGGGCAAAGGAAAGGATCGGTGGTTTGAACTATCAGTCAAACAGGGGAGGGGGTGCAATAATTTTTCCTACCGGGTCACACTGTGCTTTCACCGGAAGTGAGGTCTGCAGGATTCTAGTAATTCAAAGTGAGGCTGGCGCCAGCATGGGAGCGCCGACGTCCCGCGGATACAGTTTCGTCACTCCACGGGCGATCATGGCAGTCATTCCCCATCGGGGGTCGGAGACTCCCGCGGCTCCTCTAGAATCTTCAAGGTCGTGGAGGACTACGGTGGTGGAGTCAACCAGTGACCGGGCCATTTCTTTATGTTGGGCCCGCTCTTGCCAGGTCGACCGCCATTTTGAGAGTTCGCCAGCTACCGGCGATCGCGGGGTCACATGAGCGGACGGGCTCCACCCTGCCGGGCGAGACGTTGCAGCATGGCCACAGTGGAAGAACCCTTTTCCGGGCGCCTGGAGCGCTGAGGGTGCAGCTGGGAAGCCTCCACCTGGGGAGGCGGGAGAGGCCTGTTCGCACCGTCTCTCCCTCCCAGTGCACCCCACGGCGTCTCGCTTGAGATTTGTTATGGCCGGACCAGGCGATGAGGACGAGGGGGGGGTCGGAGGCATGTGCAAGACATCCCCCCCCAGTGTTGTCGCAGCCATTATAAAAGAAAGAAGTGTCCCGTCCGTCTTCGGGCCGGGCTTCCGGTGGATGTCGGCCGGACGCCCCTGGCTCTGGCCCCATGAACGGGTTTCTTGGTTTATCGGCTGCAGCCGGATCCCGTCGGCCTCGGCCCCCCGACCGTTGGTGGTCGGACCGGAAGAGCATGTGGCGGGACTACCTGCAACTCTCAAGGGCCACCGCGGCCGGACTGGGAGAGAGAGGGGAGGGTCGAGGAGACATTCCCCCCCCCTGCAACTGTTCAGCGTTGTAAAGGCAATCCCCTGGCCGGGTCCCGCTGGCCTCGGCCTCTCCTTCGGCTACACCCTACGTTAGGATCTCCTGGCCGAGGCGTGGCAGCAGGACCTGCCTTATATGGGCTGCTCCCGGCTGGGCGTAGCCGGAACCCTGCCCCACCTTGGAAGTTTCCAGAGTGGGGGTGGATGTTCTACTGACTTGCATTTTCCCTAGTCTATCGATTTTTTTGGCGTGGCAGGCGGTGGGACAGCGAGGGGTGATTTGGTTTCTCTTACTGTTTTTCTGGTCTCTCACCACTGGCATATTTTAACGTTTTCTTGTTTCTAGGACATTAATAGGTTTTATCATTACGTTATGTTATCGTTTCTTTGTTCGTTGTTTAATAAAAGTTCATGTTCATCAGTGGCCTACTGATTTTCGTTTTCCTATTTTTTTCTTTCCAGGTTGTTTCATGGTAAAGTTTCTGTTAACAGGATACAGTGATCACTTCGTTATTATTGCATATGTCCTTTTCACTAGGGGTGCTCTCTGGTCGGGCCAGATGACGTATCTCTAGTAAATGGTCCGGGTGAAAAAGGTGCATCAATCAGTGGGGAGTAGATAGGCATGACAGATTACAACGGGGGAGAACGGTCCGCATTACGTACCCTTTCACTACTTGCAAAGATTTTCCTACGTTTATTTGCAAACAGGGAATACCTCCAAAAAGAACTAATTCCCAAACAGTCAATGTTCGGACAATCAATCAATCAATGAGGAATGAAATAGGTACGACGTGTTAAAGGCTTGCGTTACCTACCCTTCACTATCTGCAAAGGGAGATAGAATATTCCTATTCTTCCTCGTTTGCAGGTAGAGAAGATCCTTAAGAGAATTAACTTCGAACAATTCAATGCTCGATTGAAACAATCAACAAGGGGTACTGTGAACACAAATGAACGCCGCTTATATACATACGCATTGCTATTTTCAACAGGTTGTTCCTAATGTTTCTATTTTAGCGAGGTCAAAAGAGATCCCATTAGTGGCCTACTGATTTTGCTCGATTCCTTTTGTTTTTTTACACGATTTTTCGCTATCTGCAAAGACTAAACAGAGTATTGCGACTCTGTGCTGGTTTGTAAATAGAGAATGAACCAAAGAGAACAATCAATCAAATGGAGAGAGAAGCAGGCACGACGGATTACAAAGGGGGAAAGGGCTGCGTTAACTACCCTTCACTATCTGCAAAGAGAGAGTACTCCTAATAGAAATGAGGGGTGGGGGGCAGCAATCAAAGCAGATCAGTGTGCATAAACACGAAAAAAAAAATTCTTACCACGTACTTGACATTCGACAGCTTATGATATTTGCTATTAAAAAACCATTGAAATTCACTGAAAAAACCATAGGTTATAGACCATATATAGTTAGGAATTAGCATTTACAAAACCTTGAAAATTCACTGAAAAAACCATAGGTTATAGACCATATATAGTTAGGAATTAGCATTTACAAAACCTTGAAAATTCACTGAAAAAAACCATAGGTTATAGACCATATATAGTTAGGAATTAGCATTTAAAAAACCTTATTTTACTCACACAAAACCATTGAAATTCCATATATAGTTAGTTGCACTAACTATATATCGCGCACCCGCAATCCACTGCTGATGATGTCACATATTACATCATTCATGACATGGTCAGTGACATCACTGATGACATCACTGATGACATCTCAAATGACATCACTGATGACATCTCATTTGACATCAATGACCACATCACTGATGATATCATTCATGTGACAATACAATGCATCTCCTCACACTTTAATATAACCTCTGTTACACCCAGTGTTAAATACAGAGTATAATTTTTGAAACCATTGACACACCAATACTAGTTACTACATACGCACTCAGTGATTCCTATGTTTACACACACATTCACTCATTTACCCATACAATCATTCATACATACAATCACTCATCTTTACAACACTATCATATGCACTCATACACCTATACAGACTCTCACACTCTGTCACTCATCCATGGAGTTACTCACACACCTAGTCAGTCCTGTAAAGAATCAATCACACTTCCATTTTCTAATCTATACAGTTAAACATAGAGCACCTTACATTTTGAAACATATACTAACACATAATTACTCTCTTATACAATCATTGATACAAGTACACATTGATCTGCACAGAGTCACACACCTCCCAGCCAGCCACACACACACTCAGTCTCCCATACAAATACTTGGGCAATCAATCAATAACCCATATAGTTACTCATATAGCTACTGATCAACACATGCAGCAGTTTACAGAACAACAGACATAATGATGCACAAATTAAGACAGTTTAGTCACTAACCCATGCACTCAGTGAGACACATTTAATCACTCACTCATACAGTCAGTCACGCACCTACTAAATCCTTCATCCAGACACTTCTACATCTACTCATTCTTCAATATGTAAAACATATTTAAACTTTACAGAAACACACAGTCACTGGATGATGTCATCAGTGATGTCATCAGTGATGTCATTTGAGATGTCATCAGTGATGTCATCAGTGATGTCACTGACCATGTCATGAATGATGTAATATGTGACATCATCAGCAGTGGATTGCGGGTGCGCGATATATAGTTAGTGCAACTAACTATATATGGAATTTCAATGGTTTTGTGTGAGTAAAATAAGGTTTTTTAAATGCTAATTCCTAACTATATATGGTCTATAACCTATGGTTTTTTCAGTGAATTTTCAAGGTTTTGTAAATGCTAATTCCTAACTATATATGGTCTATAACCTATGGTTTTTTCAGTGAATTTTCAAGGTTTTGTAAATGCTAATTCCTAACTATATATGGTCTATAACCTATGGTTTTTTCAGTGAATATATATATATATATATATATATATATTCCTCTCAACTTCCTGCAGTCAGGCAAGCACGTCGGCGACGAAGGAGACTGATCACCAGGTGCAGAAATTATGTTATTTTATTTCACCACAGACAACAGCTACGCGTTCGGGTACATACACACATACTTGTTCCCTCTCAGTTTAATATCCGATCGCTGGAGTTTAAGATGTCTTCTGATGACCCTTGATTTGTTGCGACTACAGCAATAACCCTTTAGAGTGGAAAGGAATACTCACCTTCAGCTACTAGGTTACTAAAAATCACTCACAATCCTCATGTTAACACTCCAACACCCTGGACCCCAATCCGTAACAAAAGGAATTCAAATAGATTTTGGTAAAAAATAATGGTTTTAAAATACTTACTGCAAACTGCACTCCTCTCAGTGTCTCCTTCAGAGGATTGTCTTTCATGTCTTTCGATTTCATGTACTCAGTATAGGTTTCAGTATAGAAGCTCTGTACTTCTTTTATGATCTACAAATTAAAGTACACATATTTAAGTCATTTAATCAACTTCAAAACTACATGAAATTTTAGAATAAAGCATAAAATAAACAATCGTGTATTACAGCGGGCGGCACTGTTTTGTGAGAAGGCTTCCACTAAGAAATACACTTGCCTGCAATTTTACAGGATATATTTCAGTCTTGTCTGTTAATTTATCACAAACTATTCACATTCTATTCAAATAAGCCAAAGCAACAACTTTTACTTCTATTATTTATTGTTGGGTCTGATGAAGATCAAAGTGTTTTCTCGAATCCGGTTTTGGCTTCAAATGACAAGCCTCTACAGCAGTGTGAACCACAAAAAGCTTTGGGGCACAGACTGCAAATTAAACTACTGCTTCCTACTTCTACAAATTGCAGTTAGTATTAGTAGAAGATAAATGGATTCCATTCATTACGAAGGATGACATAACAGAGCTATGGGTTTCACAGTGATTCTGTCAAAGTATTTGATAGGTGGGACTTTTTTTATAGAGCTTTACAGAGAAGCCACCAGTGAGGAGCTCACTATTCAGATCTGTGTTTGAATTTTAAGTCAATAAAATAAATGGAAGACTGCGGATGTGGCAAGTAGCAAACAGGCATTGGCAAGGCCAATAAGTCTGACTTGAATTTTGATCCGTTTTTGGTCCAACACTAAGGTAAAGCCCCAGGTCAACAGCGGCAAAAGGTTGTAGGACTTCACAAGAAATGCCTTTACAACACATTGCCTTTACCACAAAATGGTAATTATACATCAGGTAAGTGAATATATATTCATACACACATACATACCATTACCAATTCAGTCCATCCGCAGTGCGCGCTTTCCACAGCTGCTGCCGACAAAGGATGGATAACGCTGCACTCTTGAAAGGAAAGTTTCTTTTCAATTCAGTCGGTACAAATATCACCATATCATCACCAAACTTTCCTTTCAAGAGTGCAGCGTTATTCATAAAGAGCTGGAATATATCTATATATCTCACACACATACATACACGCATATATGTATTCCTCTAGCAACTCCTAAACTCGCCCACCCCTAAACCACCACCTACCACTCAATACTCCTAGCCACCACTAAACCCTAAAAATACTTTTACCACCCATATCCCTTGCCCACTCCAAACTCTAAAAAAAGCCCTTACATACATATATATGCACTTTTAAAGAAGATTACGAACAAAAAATATTTGGATAATGATTTCTTCCCCATATGCATTAATTACATGTTGGGTGCTATTCTCTTAAGGAGACTGTTGCGGTGTATTGGGATGCAAACTGATACTGAAGATAAGTGCATTTATACCTAACATAATTACTATTTTTGAGTGCTTAACCATTTTTTATATATCTGCACACACACACACACACACACACACACACACACCCCTACATATATACATATATACTTCCCATTATGTTGTTAGGTCATGTGAGGTAAAGAGCTGATTAGTAAAGGCCTTGCGTGGTAAAAGACGAGTGGTAAAGGCAGTTTCCTGTAGCAAAAGACTCTGAAGATAATGAAGGTAGTATTACCGGAGGAGAGTCTCAGAATCAAACTCTATAGGGAGTGAGCCAAGCTGCACCTCAAATCACTTAATGTGTTCCAGATCAGTTGAGGTTTATAGGCCTGGGGTACCTACACCCTCTGTGTTCGTGCAGAGGAATTAAGATTAATCTAGAAGAGAAGATGCTCTGACATACACGTAGATGCAGTATCATAGCACATAGTAAATCGTTAAAACAAGGCACTTTACAGTCTCAACTAACTGGAAAACTAGCCCGTTTGCAAACAGTAGCTTAATATAGACATTTAAAACTAATAATGCTTCTTTGCCTCTAGCACTAGGGATAAAAAAAACTTTGCATTTTCTATGTGCGCTATGCAGCACAGTCAAATACCAAATTATAGGCAAATATGTTATTGGAAAACCCACCTTGTCTTTATTTGCAAATCCCCAAATGCCAGCTGCAATTTCAATGGCAAAAATAACCAAGAGGAAGGCAAAAAACTGGAAGAAAAAATATTAGAACACGTCAACTTTACGATAGAATCAGACATATCAGAAATTGTACAAGCTGGAAATAAATCAAGTGAATGGGAACCTGGCCAATAATTAAACTTTTTTTTCTACAATACAACTTCAGAATTCTGCAACAACGCTCCTTTCCCGGTTGCTCAAAATGTCTAACCTGTAACTGTAGCGACATAAGTGTCCTATAACATTAAACAATAAATGTGATACTTCAACACCTAAAAGTTTCAGTACAGTTGCACAATCAGAGTTGTCTCAACAAGACCTACATCGCTGTCAGGTACACATTTCGTTCATGGGGACAGTTTTTGCTAGACAGGACTATACAATAACCACACAGAAATGTATTTACCAAAAATACCTGTCATGGCTCAAGTGACATCACACACTTTGACCCTACGATAACATCACCAGAAGTGACCGGTTACCTTCGAGCCTTAAGAAATTACAAGAAGTAATGTTACAGGACAAATTAATGTTAAGCCTCAACAGGAAGGGACATGTTCTTTGGAAAATTAGCAACTTTTACCAATGAATATAAATTTCTTGATGATTACTAAGAAACGTTGAGGTATTTAGTAGAGATTTCGGATACAGGACAGCTATGAGTCATAACCAAGCACTTTTTGTGAATGGGAGTCTGGTAAATGTGTAGAAGAGGAAATATAATGTGAAATACATTCTTTGAGAATGACACGACGAGTCTATAACTGTATTAGAATGTGGTATAAGGATATAAACTGCTGGATATAGCGCTTCATACTGCACTGGTGCCTTTTCCAAGTGTTGTAAATAAAGGTATAACTCCCTGGTCTGCATATGCATTTCAATATATTGAATTAGGTTTTATTTCGCCATGTCCACAAGTGTACAACGCAGATATGTAAAATCGTGCAAAACTTACTGGTGAAAACAGATTGCACATGAGCTTGATCTCTTGACTTTCCCAACTTTGCTAAATTGTATTAAACCCTAACCACAAATGAATCGGAATTTTAGTTTCTGTAATAAGCACAAGTTAGTCTCTCCTTGTGCAAGCTTCCTACTTAAGCAGAAGTCCGTGCATTAGGCAACAAACATTTACATTGCAGCCTAAAGACTACCACTGAGATCGTTTTATGTGGCATTTTTTTTAAGATCCCTCTCTATTACCTTTACAGCAGCTTCTTCCAAGGGTCAGCCAACAATCCTTTGACAAAGTCTTGTCTCAAATTTGTATTTTAAGTCATTGTTTAAGTGTAAAAAAGATGAAAGCGACCAAAGGCGTCCCATCCGGGCGGATTATCAATGCATCTTCCGGTCTCAGGTTGGATTTTTATCAGGAATCCAATTCCTGCAGTGCACTCATGAATCCCTCCGCTGCTCAAGCCCCCCCCCCCCCCCCCCCCAGTCCACCATCACCAGTGACAAGCCCTGTTATCTAGGTGTGTGATGATTCACGCTTTCATTTTCATAGAGTATTTCTCTATAAAAAGTTTGCATGTCACATTTACGTACTTTGTTCCCCCACACAAGTTGGGGATTTTAAAGGTACCCTGGTTGTGGATTAGTGGAGGAAATCTAGAAAATAGTACACATAGCAAAAATAATTTTGAGGGGAAAATGGTCTTGTAGAAAGTTATGTAAGAAAGAAAACGAAAGTGTAAAAAAATGGCCAATTGTGTTTTTTTGTTTTAAGTGACATTCCACTTTTCCTTGCTTGTGGTTAAAAAAAAAAAAAGCTACCAGTATTTGCATTTTTCTAAGTGGCATTTTTTTTTGTGGTTTAAACTTACGTGACACATTGGTGAAGCCGAAAAGCTGACATTTTTTAAAAACTAAACAACTTAGTTCAACAGGCGTCATTTATGTAGACTGCTCATGGTTTTTCAGAGAAACTAATTGTTGGAAGAAAAAAAAACTATCAAAAAAAAGAAATTTGATTTTGCCATATTTTCATCTGTAATTTTTGCATCTGATCGCTGGGATTGGTTGCCCAAAAACAAGCGATACCTAAAGCCAACAAATGAGCTGCAACATGTGATTTTTCATTGTGTACTGACTATGCTTCAATTCATATAGTAACATCTAATGAATTAAAAATGTATGAAAACCATCCATGCAGGTCTAAAGTACTGAGCTTAGGAATAGTTATTTGTACAATTCTGAATTTGGGAATGCCCACACTATCTTATGATTCAGGAGGTATTTTGCAAAAGGTGTTCCAACTGGGCAAAATTTAGAAGCTAAAAAAATTGATACAAATCCAAATGTTCTACAGTTCTTGGTTTCCATAGTTCTCCCAATAAAAATAGGTTCACCACACGAGTCAGGTACTATCACCTGCAACAGGAAAGGCCCCTAAGATCATAAAGACCAATTGCCTAGTTCTTCTACGATTTCAAATGTTGATTGACCAATTATTTCAGGAAGAGCTGAAGTGTTTTTCACTTTGATGACCCTGCCACATGCACACTGTACACCCAAAAGAATAGAAAACACAACAAGATGGATGGAGTGCTGAAACATTTCAACCACCTCACCCCCAATCACAGATCTGGGTCGAATCTATCGTTCTTTTGCTCACTATGCCACCCCAGTTTGGACCAAACCATATGCAAATCAGTCTTGACCCTGTTCGATATGGAACAGCCCAGCCCGAACTACCAGGCTAGGCCCTCCCTGGTTGGATATATGCCCAGATCTCGGTACTGGGGTTAATGTCAAACATTGTTCAACATTCAGTCCATCAATCGTTCTTTTTGCACACAATAGAATTAACACATAAAGGAAGTCCACATTCTCATACTAGGTTAGCCCAGATGTTGCTGTAGGAAATTAAGGGATCTTAAATGAGCTTCTAATGAATGGAAGTTCACAGTGGAATATTCCTGACCTGCTGCAGGTGCTATCAGATCAACACATTATCACATTTTAAATGTGGAAATGGATAAAAGAAAGGGTATCCAAAAAGCTGATTGGCTCAAACATGACCAAGTACTACAATTAAAGACCGAAAAGAAATATTTCAGTCATATTGCTTCACAGAGAGGACGTTAAGCCCCTTCATTCTTTCTGTAAACTGTGCAGATTGCTTTTTGGTTTTCGCTTCTGATATTCAACTCATCCAGGGTGGAATTGTTGTTTTTCTTTACAGTGCCAATCGTTTTTTCTCAAATCTCCAATTGACATGTAGTTTTACTTGCTTTTCTTTAAATGCGGTCTTTCAGCTTGTCGCCCACTAGGCAGTTCTTGGCCATTGGACTGGTTGTCACAGATTTTAAGCAGAATCTGCTCTCATAAGTACTACAGTAGGTCTTGTACTCTATCTTGCGCTCCTTTTTTTCTCTTCCTCCTCGTTCTTTCTGTCACTAGCATTCCTGAGAAGGCAGTTACAACTCACATTTCTGGTTTTGCAGGATACACATTTTTGAGACATTTTCCATCCTCTCCTCGGACTCTGGGTACAGCAATTACATTTTTGGGCTTTAGAACCTATGCCAAGGCAAGACAAACAGACCGTAAGCTCTCAATTTCTGATTATTGCACTAGCTTTACCTCAATAATAGTCACTGAATGCCTTTTCCGTTTCCCCAAAAGGCTGAGGGGGGGGGGAAGTGAGATTGAGGGGTTGAGATAAATGTATTGTTGTCTTTACCAAATTAGGGTAGACGAGTACTCCTTTCAAAAGGTTTGCTGGACAGGGCCATCATTTTGCTCTACTCCTTAATACCCCTCACCCCCTTTTTCTCGAGTTTTAGCTACAATCACATACTTTTGCAAGACAGTGGAAGCTCATTTCTGCTTGCC
This sequence comes from Lissotriton helveticus, assembly GCF_964261635.1. Taxonomy (NCBI): domain Eukaryota; kingdom Metazoa; phylum Chordata; class Amphibia; order Caudata; family Salamandridae; genus Lissotriton; species Lissotriton helveticus. The sequence goes on along the minus strand of NC_136057.1, from coordinate 527,628,103 downwards.
GTTAGTTCTCATTCTAGATTTGCTGTATGTCCCTAGCTATTTACACTCTGCTAGCATCACACCAACTCTGGGACTTGTTACGCCAGGTTCTTGACTTTTTGCCTGCATGAAACGCAAGGGGGAATGAGAGGGATATCTGTTAAAGAGCCTCAACCAATACCACCTCCTATTCACTATGAGTAAGCACAAAAAAGACTGTTTCCATGGACTCTTTTCAGGTTTATATTTATCGGCACCAGTACTGGTTAGCTGTGGGTAACAGTTATTTATGGTCTCACTGTGTCCGGATGAAAGCACAGGGATGCGGATAGGTATCACATCAAGTGTAGAAACATGTTCACCTTAACAGGTATGTGAGGAAGGTATCATGAGAACCGTATTCTCTCCCATTACTCTTAATTTAAGTCATGCAAGGGATGGTTATTACATAATCACTTTAATAAAGTCAAGTCAAACCCACTCCATCTTAATGTATTTTACACATACAAAGTTCCAAAAGCTCTTGATCAGCTCATCAGGCACTTACCTAGTGCTCCCGAAAAGGCAACACCTTTAAAGAAGCATGCCAACTAGTGTAAGCGAGGAGTTGCCTACTTTTTGGGGTAATATTATCCATCTCAAGTTCTAAAACAATTGAACTTTTATCAGGACTAAATGGGTCTAATCTCAATATTGCGAGCACCTATATTGATAGCCATGTAACACTGTTCAGGACAGGGTATGAGCCTTTCAGTCTTTGAGATATTGAGACAAGCTGGTGTAATCTTGGATGCTTTCTTGACTGAATATGTTGGGTCTCACAGGTCTCATAAATACCAGCTCTGGAGCATTGTTGCGCTAGAATTTCTTCTCTTTAGGACTCAATACATTTCAAACTTTCTAAGGTTTAAGTCCCAATACAACAGGCATGTCAAAATCCAAGAATTTGTGGAAATGCTGTAGTTTTTGAAGCTTCTTGCAATTAAAAACCGCTGCACATGCAAGTGACTCAAGACATTTCCTGGACACCCAACTCTGGATTTCCCCAGTATTCGGCGTGCCTCTTTTTCCACTAACACAAGACTTAAAACAGAACTAACTTTCTGATGTTTACAAGGGAACCAAATGCAAACCAGTGTCAGAGTCTCGTCATTTACTAGATCCTGGTTTCTCATCAAGTGCCATCATGCATTCCCTGTGTTTCATTGAGAAAGAGATTAGTTTGGGTACCATTTTCTTCACAGAAATATATTCACACAAAACCGTAAATATCATGCACATACAGGTCTTTACATCCAAGAACACTACTGCATGTTGTACAACACCCAACACCCCACGGATTCATGGATTTTACTGAAAAAGGCTGTAAATTGCTTAAATATGCTGTGAGGGTATTTCAGCAAATTAGGTAGATTAAACAAAGTGCTTACATAGGATGCCGTCAAAAACCGTAATCTGATTTAAATACAAAAGGGTAAATGTAGTCAACACTAAAGAGTGTCTATACAATAACCACACTAACAGACAAATACATGAGGTGTTGAATAATAAACATCACAGGGGCTTTACGAAAGGTTTTAAAAGGGCACGCATTTGTGCCACACCGGCTGCACAATTCATTTTGACAGCAAGCTACATGCAAGAATATTACAAAGACACTTACCAGGCCAAGCATGCACTGTGACTCCTGAATTGCACCACAGCACCCCAGAAAACCAACCAGCATCATCAGTGCACCAGCACCAATAAGGATGTACACACCTGGTAAAGCCAAACAAAAAAGCATTAAAAAAGGTGCATTAGCAACAGTTTTGCAAACATGACGTGGTGTTTCAAAGTCGGTCCCCAATGTGCCAGCATACTCCATTTCAGCGTATACAATTTTTTTCTAAATTATTGTTTCGTAGGTCCATGTTGCGGTTCTTTATATCCGCGCCGCCATAATTCAGAAAAAAAAAATGCTAAGAAATTGGGACCGGCCAGGGAGAAGGTGGTCTGTTGAACTAAGGAAACGGGCATCTGTCATTCACACCTTATTTACCATGTCGCAAAACAGTGTCAAGTACTCTAAACAATGCATCAATTGCTTCTGCTCAAAGGAAAACCGGATGAGGTAGACTGTATATTCTGATAAATTGTAATTCTTGCTTCTCTTCTACATTGAGGTGGTGGTCACTTTCGTGGTGCACATCTAAGACGTTCCCTCTTGTTTTAGATGGTTTTACTTGGGAACTCATACCAGTTTCCTGGTGCTTATTAAGTAATGATTCACATTTTTTATAGCATTACAAACCAAATTATACTAAGTCTTGCTAAAGGTACCGAAAAATACTTCAGCTAACTGCCTTTTAAAGACAATCAAACGTCAGCTAAAACTACTGTGGTGTCATTTCTAGGACAAGCGTTAACACTTGCTGGAACAAAACAAGATAGTATATACCGAATCGTTCTCGAAACAGACCTTACCATAAATGGGCCCCTACTGGGTGGTTCGAGCCTGCAGACATTAAGAGGCCTCAACATATTGGAAAACTATTAAAACACAAAAGCAACGCTACAACTGCTGATTATCTTTATTTCACCATCAAACAAGAAAATGAAACAAACATTTGCAATGCAATAGGTGTCTTATTTGCGAGAGTTTAAGCTATGGGCACTGTAAATGACAGTGCCTTTTATTTATCGGTTTTGATACTTAACACATAAATAAATGCCAAGAGCTCAACCTCTTGTAAATGTATGACCCATTTCATTTCAAAGTAGTGGCCGCCAGTGTCCCAGGCTGCATGGAAAGTGAATGTGTGCATGGCGCAATGAATGTTGCAGGAAAGAATGTCATGCCTGCAGTAGGAGAAACTCATTAAAGAAACTAGTGCTTACAGACTAAATAAGACACACGGTGTAACAGAAGTAAAAGGGCCAGTCCTCATGGGGGGTTACAAATGTATCAAGAACAAAAAGCCTGTAGGTCGAATTACGCTGAGATAATTAAACGAACACTGGACAAGTTTGCACATTAAAGATTACATCAATAATCAGAAGTCAGACTGGCTGCCAACAATTGCTGTTTGAGTCCTATCAGCCCACCCAAATGGCGGAGCCTCATCATGTAGGACACCCAAACCTCGGTCTGTGTGCGAACACCCTGATGTATTTTGGCTTCGCATCACTCGGCCATGGTCTGGTCACCGCAGTTGTTCTTGCAAATGGTGGAGCTGATATGTGCAGTGCAAAAATTAAATCAAGTGAAGTGGTTAAAATGGCTGTCAAGACAAACAAAGACCTTTATTAGTGTTTGTTTAGACGTCTGATTAAAAAATAGTGAAAAGACAGTGTGACAAAATCACTGTCTAAATTGCTTGGTGGAATTCATTAGATAGGGCCAACATGTTTCTGCCAATTGGTGAAGGTTCACCGGCATTAGTCAGGGCCAAGCTCTTATGTATGCTACTGCAATAACACTATCAATCGTGCTAGAAAATATAAATCAATATTTAGGAAATCTAACAGACCATTATCAAGAGAAAAAGAAGAGTGGTCAATCAAGACCATCCTACCACACTTTCTCAAGTGGCTCAACAGATGCAAATGTTCTTCCCTGTAATAAATCCAAAGAAAGAGAAAATAACCATGGAGATATTGCATACACGTGGTGCTCATTTAGAGAAAAACATTAAATTAAGACTAAAGTGCGCACTTGGTGAAAAGTGCTATTCTTGTGCAAAGCCAGTGATAGTTTAACTAAACTCAGCCCAGCCAATCACGAATTAGTGATGGCTACTTGAAATGTGCGCTGTATCATGTCGCCGACAGATAATCTGTGTATGGTTTCAAAAACTTAATATAACACTTACCCAACCTTGCGTGGGAAGCATGCCTCACCTCACCCGGCAACTGCTCGGAAGAATAAGGCCCCGCTCTAAACATGTAAGTAAAGACAGTTCCTTTATTAGATACCTGTCACAGGATTTGACTCGGTTACAGTTTAAAGAACCCAACAATTTACTGAACTGTCCAACGTGATCACCCCCACGGGAACTAAGATGGAGGCATTCAACGACCAGAACTAGAAATCTCCTCTAGCAAATTTTAGGTTATAGCTGCGTGGTGTTAAATAGCGCAGATCTGTTTTCCATACACCAGCTGCAGGTGGTATTGCTGGTGATGAACGTGAGATTTTCCAATGTACTCATACCTAAGGGGAGATAGTACACACAATCTCTCTCCTACTGTTTGTAATAAGGTGGTAGCTCAACCCCGGGTCACAAGAATGATTCCTGCAAACTGAGGAAAAGGGGTCATTCGTATTTGGAACTCAAAACCCTTTAGCCCACATACAGTCAAGCAACAACGAGGCTAGATACAGTACAAGACTGAGATGGGGCAAATAGATGTCACCAGATCTAAGTTGGGCACTAGCTACAATCAGCTGAACTCAGCCTAATGAAGGACTTCGAAAACCATACATTCCCCTCTTACCTGTCCGTCGGTACCTCGCGGCGTGATCTCGAGCCGAAAGGGAGGCACCACGGTCAGGCGGGGACGCAATTATATGCTAATGCTGAGTACGTGATTGGGCTCAGCTGGTCGTCACGGTAGCGCGTCGGCGCATGTGCGCTGGTGTACCACTAATTGCTATGAACAGCGCATGCGCAGATGACGGAAACTCGTCCGACGCGCATGCGCGTTGGTATCGCGCTCACCTCTGAACCGCGCATGCGCAACCACCAGACGTGGTTAGTCACGCATGCGCGGAACTCCGCAGCGCACAAATGTCACTACATGCATCAGTTTATCCCGCAATCCTTTGTCTAATTAACTAATTAACTAAATGCTGGCGACAAGCGCCAACCGATGTCTCAGCTCGGGAGCAACATGACTCGGGAAAATTCAGCTCTGTGCCCTGAAAGAGCGAGTGTTCTCTAATTGAAAGAGAGAAGGATTATTGGTATGACCTTACTGGGTCCAGACCCGGGTAACCATCAATGCCTACTAATTATAGCATTGTGGATTAACAAGGCTGGGACCCACATCAGCGAGAGCATGGTGCATGCATTAGGTACAGACCTGGTCCTAAACATAATCAAGCCGGGCACTGTGTGACTTGCTGTCAATAGTCAGCTGCATGATCTATCCTTACCTGTACACGAATGCATGCAGTCTCGAGCGATTTGGTCTATCAGAGCTACTTAAATGCATGAACACATGACTGCCATAATGGTAAGGATGCTGATAGAAGCATAGGGGTCAGGATTAATACCCCTCGATATCCTATGATGTCTGGCTGTCCTTATGAAGCACCTTGTAGGTCAATCAACAGGGGCTCTGATTGCAGAAGACACTGTAGAAACCTCAGGTTCTACAGGCATAGGATAAGCCAAAGTTATAGTTCCATGAAGTACCAGATGGCAAGTGTTGCACTCAGATCGAGACCCACGGAATGTTGTCATTGAGCCCGTTGATGTCGGACTTCAGTTTAAAAATCCACCGTTGCTCTTTGACAAAGAGAAAGTGGGATACATCAGCGATGTGTGGCGGAATGTATGGCTGTTCCAGTACCACCCATGTTAAGTCCTCTGCTTTGTGTTTTGCTTCTAAGAAGTGATTAGTGAGGCCTGTAGATTGTTTCTTACAACGGATCGTGCTTTTATGTTCGCTGATGCGAGACTTGATCATTCTCGTTGTGTGGCCGACATACTGCTTCTTGCAGGGACAAGTGATCAAATAGATCAGTTTCTCTGAATTACAGTTCGTATGCCTTGTAAGTCACCACGGTCTGCTAGTGCCAATGTCCATCATTAGGGTCTTCTGTGTCTGTGGACAAGCCGCACAGCTGCCACACGGATAATGGCCTTGTCCTGGGTTGGTGTTCCAGAGGGTATTCGACCTACAGGCTTTTTGTTCTTGATACATTTGTAACCCCCCATGAGGACTGGCCCTTTTACTTCTGTTACACCGTGTGTCTTATTTAGTCTGTAAGCACTAGTTTCTTTAATGAGTTTCTCCTACTGCAGGCATGACATTCTTTCCTGCAACATTCATTGCGCCATGCACACATTCACTTTCCATGCAGCCTGGGACACTGGCGGCCACTACTTTGAAATGAAATGGGTCATACATTTACAAGAGGTTGAGCTCTTGGCATTTATTTATGTGTTAAGTATCAAAACCGATAAATAAAAGGCACTGTCATTTACAGTGCCCATAGCTTAAACTCTCGCAAATAAGACACCTATTGCATTGCAAATGTTTGTTTCATTTTCTTGTTTGATGGTGAAATAAAGATAATCAGCAGTTGTAGCGTTGCTTTTGTGTTTTAATAGTTTTCCAATATGTTGAGGCCTCTTAATAATCAGCTCCACCATTTGCAAGAACAACTGCGGTGACCAGACCATGGCCGAGTGATGCGAAGCCAAAATACATCAGGGTGTTCGCACACAGACCGAGGTTTGGGTGTCCTACATGATGAGGCTCCGCCATTTGGGTGGGCTGATAGGACTCAAACAGCAATTGTTGGCAGCCAGTCTGACTTCTGATTATTGATGTAATCTTTAATGTGCAAACTTGTCCAGTGTTAGTTTAATTATCTCAGCGTAATTCGACCTACAGGCTTTTTGTTCTTGATGTAGCTACACTGGGGGTGTTCACCTGTTTGGTCGCTAAACATTCCCTCGGACCCTCCACTACGAGTTGTTGTTTTGTTGGGTTACAAATGTAGACAAGGCTATACTAAGGAGGGAATAACAAGCCTATTAACGAACCAGAAGAACAATGACACGCCAATGACAAATCTGGGCAGAGTGGGTGGAGCTTTAAGTCCATACTTGAATACAGCATGCCTCGCAGAGCAGCACATGCGCTGCCCAGGCTAGGTGTATAACATCATATTATCAAACAATGGGATGGAATGGAGTGGAGAAATTGAGAGATATTTTGGCTGCTGTTTTCCAAGGGCTCTATGAACCAGTCTCAAGTGAACACATGCAAAAAAAACATAACTAATGATACTGGACGTGCACACCATCTGCATTTTATATGAAGCCCAAAAGGGCTAAATGTCGCCACGTGGCTTGATCTGTCCTTCAACTTTTAGAATTAGTTTTCTATTTGGTGCAATCCAATTGCTCATGTCGGAGTTCTGCACACGGTAACTTGTTTTTACAACGGCAACAGCGAGCAAAGCAATTCGTTGATTTCAGATGTTCAGCCGTTCTATTAAGAGCTGTATTACTAACTAGGACTTCAGTCATGCATCTTAAAGTCAGAGCGACAACAAGGAATGCATAAGCAAATACCCTCTGCCAACCAGTTAAACCCCGCTGGGTGTCCAAAACTAGGATTGTGTACAATCAGGATACCATGCCTAACATTTTTATAACACCCACATGACCATATTACAAAATGCGATGTCAGACAATTCTTAGGTCCTAGTTGGGCTCCCACTATGTCTAAGCCTCGTTGGAGAAAGTTTGCTAGAATAGGTATAATACAGAGTAAGACATGAAATAACACAAAAATCCTAGGCCAGTTGCCCACCCCAGCAACAAATTAAAGTCCAATCAGATCTTTGAATGTGCAGTCACACATAGGAACCCACTCAAAAGTCAGGTGTGCATGTCAAATGCTGATAATGCTCTAATTTGGCATGGGAAAGGATCAACAAATTCTCTCAGGTATCACTCAACGTAAATGTGCCATAGTTCGAGTACCAACCACACAAGTCAATAACTTATTGTCTTTCTGAACCATCCTCATAACGATATACAAACTTTTTTGTGTACATTTGTCATTTAATAAATGAATAACATACAACCAAGCAGCCCAGTTTATGGTAGCAATTACAGTCGCGAAGCGCAACAGTGGAGGCAAGAATTATATCCAAGCACAAAACATATCTTTTGTATTCATATCCAACCACCCACTCTTGCCTACACATAAGCACCCTATAGTTGCACCTCAGTATCCATTGAGTCATCCTCCAACGCATCTCCCTTCAGGCCCAAATACTTTTGACATAACATACCCTAGGGTTCCAAGTTCACTGGTAGATTATCATTCAAGCGAGTGCGTCACACTTACGTTTTCTCCGCCACTGAGCACTCAGACATCTCGGACCCCTATACCTTTAGAGGGAGGCCTAACCCCCATCCATTGATGGATACTCGCCAACATCCATGCCAACTGCAGAAACCGGTAAATTTTGCGGTTCTTGGGGAAAACCAGGTTGCCCAACAGACAAAGCTGTGGTGTGAATGCACAAGTCAGTGTACTAGCCTGATTTAGCCAGACTACTACCCTCTCCAAGAAGTTTCGCACCTGCGTTAAGCCCTACGCCAATTGCATAAGGTCTTCTTCTCCAATCCCACAACAGGGACATGCATTAGTAAGCTCTGGATTAATCCAGTGCATGCCCGCGGGAGTCATACAAGTACGATGCACAAAGTTAAAACAAATTAATTTGAACTGGGATTTGTTGCACACTGATTTCAACGCACAAATTCTGGCAAAGTCCACACCCGAGAACAGAGCTGCAAGATCTGTCTCCCAAACACTCCACACTTATCAGGGGCCCATTGGTTGTATCTGCAAGCAGCGCCTTATAGGTCAATGAGAGAAGGTGTTGCCCAGCCCACACAGTCAATAGCGCACCAAGTGTAGCCGATACAGACCGCCCTGCAGAATAAGACATCCAGACAGCCCTGATGGTGTCTGTCATGCACACATACTGCAAAAATTGCTCAGGTCCCAGACCGATCCAAATTTGCACATCCTCAAAGGATATAAACATGTCATTGTGATACAGGTTGTTAGAACTGGGATTTCTGGTTGGCTAAGACTTACGCCAAAGCCAGGCAGAAACCACCATTCTAGTCAGGGCAAGGGAGTCACACACCAAGATAACCCCTGCTCACTCCCTTGGTAGCTTGGCACAAGCAGACAGGCTTATCCCGGAGGCAATGTGTGAAGCATTTGCGCACGCACACAACAGCAACATCATCCTAGGCACACCACAAAAGGAACTCCACACAAGGTTATATAAAAATAACTTTTGTATTGTCAAAACACATCAGATAGTAATCACACAATATACATTGTGCCAACTGGCACGGGCAATATTCACAAGGGATTATTTACACCAGGACAGGGCCACGTGGGCCACTGTCAGAATCAGCACTTAGTAGAACTAGCACTTAGAATAACTAACACAAACTGACAATTGTAGAACACCACTAGTAACCACTGGTAAAGGTAGGTACACACTAGGCAATACTAATAACCATAGGCCTAGATCACACAGGGACACAAACCCACTAGTATAACATACTAGGCAAAGTAAACTTCTAAGCATGATCCCATTTAGAAGTATAACACAAGCATAAAGGCAAAGCACATTACGCAGCAATCACATTAGGCCTAACCAGTATAAATACAGTAGGCAATCTCCTCACTAGTCTAAACACATTAGACTCTGCCTCCTAAGAATAAATCACATTTAGGGCCGTAACTCACAGAGTGAAAACATCTCAATCGCATAAACCTACATAGGTAAAACAACCTCATAATCATAAACCAAAGTTTTAGAGGTATCAAATACAGGGTGCACCAAACATACTGTAAACAATACATTTCCTAGCACCACATCACTCTAGCCCATAAATCACATTAGGCAATTATCATCACAACCATAGTGGAAAATCACATTGCGCACAAATCACTTTAGGGCCTTGCGCCCTATCCACATACCAGTCCCCCTGGCCAACTGGCCATCTCAAGAAGGGGCTCAAATGCCCTGTGTCCAGAATGTCAGGGCGCGCTGCCAATGCAGCGCCAGTCAGGGGTGCGCCAACGGCGCAAGCCTAAACGTTGCAGCTGCCCACTACTTGCTGGGCAGCTGGGAACAATCACAAGGGCCTAAACGCTGCAGCTGGCTGCGCAGCTGTGGAAGGCCAAGGTAAGGGCGAAGGGAGTGCAGCTCACTCCTAAGTTCACCAAGAACAGGTCCCCTGAAAGAAAAGAACCTAAACGGCACAGCTGCCCACTAATTGCTGGGCAGCTGGGAACCAAGAACGGCGACAGGGGCTCTCACAAGCCCCTCAGGACAAGACTGTGCAAACTGTTGGAGCCCTCTGGCTCTGGAACAAGGCTGTGGCACAGGCTGAGCCATCTATGCTCTGGATACAGCTGTGCCCCAAATCACGTGGGAGCCCCGCTCGGGGGAACTCAAAGAACAATGCCCCCCAGAGCCCTCGTGGGCTCGGACAGCAAAATGCCCCCGGCGTTGGAGCCTCTTGTGGGCTCGAAAGAAATGCTCCCGAGATACTGGAGTCCCTCGCTGGGGACTCGAAATGCCAAAATACCCAGGATCCTCTCGTGGGCTCTAATTAATACAATGCCCCACTTAGCAGAGGAGCGACCCGCTGCCATCCGGGGCCGCTCCTCAATCGGACCCCCCCCCACCTGCACACACCGGTCTGGTCTCTTCCGGCGGGGCTCCTCTGGGTAGGCGGCAAGACATCTGCTGTGCTCGCAGTGGGGGCAGCCTCACGCCCCCTCCGCCTCTGCTCACCATAGCTGCGGGGCTCTCCCCGGCTCCCGGGAGCCCTGCAATGGCCGCCTCGCTGGTCTTCCTCCTCTCTGTCCGTGCTGCCTGCGGCAGATCCCGCGGGGACCCGCGGGCAAGCCCCCACCTATTTTCAGAGACTCTCACTCTCGGCACGGCGGGCTGCATCTCTGGTCTCCCTCTTCACACAGGAGACTGGCAAAACGGCCACAGGCCTCCCCCAGGCAAGGGGGAAACGGAAATCACGCTCACCAGGACCCACCACTAGTCAGGCGGGCGCGAACTTCCGGGTTTGGCGGCATTCTCCTCGGTGCCGTGACAGTGATTTCTCGGGGACAATAATGAGGGGTGGGCACCCTCGAAGGATAAAATAATAGTAGAAACGGGGTGGGCACCCGTTAATTAAATAAACGGGGTGGCACCCGTAATTAGAAATATAAAGGGGGCATAATGCAGGGTAGGCTCCTGCTTTTAAATGCAAAAAAATACACTGGGTGGGCACCCGCTAGGATCTCCAAAACGACCCAGGAAGCAGCCCCGGGCTGCAAAGGCACAAAACAGAAGCTCCACTTCAGCAGGCCACAGCCCCAGCGCTCCCAAGGAAGAAAGACAGCGCAAAATTAGGGGCATCCAAAGAAATGAAGCCAGCACTCCAAAAGGTGCTGGGGCAGCCCCAAAGTCTCTCCCATGTCCAGGAAACAATCCCGCAACAGCACAGGGTCCAAAGAAAAGGTCCTGGAGGCAAGGTGGAGCAAGCAGCTCCCAACAAGGAAATTCCTCCAGCATCCAAGGACTGGGCAGGGCCCAGGGAGGCAAGCCTTCCCCTGGGCCCCAGCAGCAGCACGCCCCTGGTAGTTTCAAGTTAGGAAAAACAAGAACCCTTTCATGGGGTCACAGCCCCCTTTTTATACAGCAAAATCCTTTGTCTGTGGCTACAGGGTGAAGGGAAAACCAGATGCAACTGGTTTTGGAGCACTGTGTTGTGCTCAGCCCCTCTTCCCATTCACTAGTCAGGCTAGGGTCATCAGTCGCACCAAAGGGGGCGGAGCCAGCATTGTGTGGGGAAAGCCCAGCCCTATTCAGGTCCCAGGTGTACTCCTCCCTCACACCAATCACGCAGTCATTCACCACTGGGGCAGACTCATCCTGACTTCTGGAGCCAGGCACACCAGCCAGCTCCAGCCAATCACAAGCCAGCACATTCACTGCACAGACACACCAACTTCTAGAAGTGGCACTTCCACACTAGACACATTAAAGCCGCACACATCATCGCGCAGCATTCAATCTCACGAGTTCGCACATACCAAACTCAACCCTGCACTCCCCACACATCAGGAACTACCATGGTCACACACACATTCCCCATGCATTCCCATGGGAGGGCAGGCCACTCACCACACATACACAGAGAGCTCACGCACTTTACACCGTACCACAGTGAAAAAGTGCGCAGAGGCCTAAAATCACCAACACCAGGTTACAGAAACAGGCTAGGCAAAAGCAAAAAAGTTTCAGGGTGAACCTGCCAAAAGGGCCAGGTCCAACACAGGTCAATACGAACTCATAACCTCACCCATGCCAAAGTTGAAATAAAATAACCTCCTCCATCTGGCGGAGCAAAGCCAAGATCCACAGCCGCAACTCCCTATGAAATGGGGGCCTTGTGATCACCACCGCCACCCAATCTCTGCCACACTGCAACAGTCTGATGCACCACATAGGGCACAGAGGAGGATGCACATGAATCTGCCATCAACAACGCCAGGAGTTTGGTCCCCTCTACTATACCCACCAGGAGATTTTTCTCCCAGCTTTTCCCTTCCTCCATCCATATCGCTGAATGGTGCATGTGGGAGGCATAGTAACAATATCCAAATTCTGGACCCTGAGGCTACCATCCACATATTCCCTCGTTAATTTCCGACGAGCCACCTTACTCAGCTTCCCTTCCAAAATGAGTGAGGTGAGGATTATTAAATGGACGGAAGACACCTGTGCACAGCTAGCACAATGAACTCTGGATCACATACAGGCAGCGGGGCAGAAACACCATCCTAGACATTGCTATTCTTCCCATGAGGGATACAGGTTAGGTATTTCAGAACCTCACAGAAGGAAACGAATTGCTTTTTGTGTGACACCATCATGCCTAGGTATCAAAAATAATATGTCTCCCATCACAATCCCAAGCCTGGCAACCACTGCCTGGGCACCCCAACCAATGCTGTCAGCTGAAATAACAAGGACTTCTTTTTATTAATTATATGGCTGGAGACTCTCTCAGTAGCTCCAACAAGACCACCACGGACTTCCAAGGAGCCTGGAGGTGATATAATCTCACTCTACACGGACAATGTGTTACATGCCTAGTTCTATCCCCATCAATGCATAATCTGATCTCCCTGTATTTCCATGCCAGCGGCTCCACCCCCAGGGCAAACAGAAGTGGTGGCAGCAGGCATCCCTGCTGTGTGCCATGTTCTATGTCCCCACCTCTCCAATCTATATTGTCAATTCTTCACCCAGGCCAGTGTAGAACAACTGAATTCAGACGCTAAATTGTGGCTCGATCCCCATGGCCTTGATCACCTCTAACAGATACCCCTAGTCCACTGTACCAAAAATCTTTTTCATATCAATGGAGGCTAACACCATTTCCTACAGCCTATTTTCTATCTCATGGAGCACTTAGGCAAACCGCATTAGATTTAAGGTTGTACTGTGACCAGGAATAAAGCCACACAATTGTCTGCATGAACAAGTCCATTCATCCCAGTGTGCGGACGACTTGCCAAGAGTTTACTTAAGATTTTGATGTCCGAGTAAGGGGGCGAATTTGAGTCAGTCCCCCCTGGCTTAGGTAACCTATATAAAGGCCTTCACGCATGCTTGGAAGGAGTACCCCCCGCCTGCTCGTTGGATTCCAAGAATACTTCTAATAAAGACTGAGTCAGTGCGACTGTAAACCCTGATAGAATTCCACTGGGAATCCATTCCCCCTTTGTCCTCGGGTAATAATTACAAGGCAGACCTAAGCTCCTCCAGTGTAACATCCGCATCCAGCTACTCTGATACCACTTGTCCTAGCTGGTGCTAATACAAAGATGACAGGAAAGCGCAAAACCGATTAAAAGAGCTATGGGAGCTCCCCATGCATTCCCTCCAAATGTCGCGGAAAGGCTGCCAAAACCTCCTCCCACGACGCTGCCATCGCACTATCCGGTTCTATCACAGGTGGTGGGCCCCTCTCCCTTCAGAGCAGCCGGGCCCGCAACCTACCAGACCGGGCACCCACCCGAAGGAGGCACTGCCTGTGTTGTGTAATCATGTATGCCTCAAGCTTGTCCCACTTTTCACCCATATTCGGTTGAACCTTCAATTCCTCCTTTGGATTAACGGAGTTAGTCTGGTCTAGATTTTGCAATCAAACCAGTACCCATTCCTCTATTTGCAGCTCCTGTAGCAGCTGCCTAAATATCCCATAGGTCAACCCCTGCAGTAAGGCATACATCCCTCCACGTCAGGTTCCTCAGAACTGGACACAAATGGGGTCACTGCGGCCACCCAGACCAGTACTCACCTAGAGTAGGTTGAATAGGAGGCATGAGACAGCTGCCCTTTCCATTTCTTGGCCACCTTATCACTCCCCATATAGTTAAGGTGCATCTCCTGGAGACAGGAAAGAACACCATGTGATGCTTCAAGAAGGATAAGGCCCTATATCTTCTGATGTAGGTTCCCAGTCCCCCTTCATTCCAGGTGAGTATATTAAACCTACCGCCCATTCGTATGATAGGTCAATGTACGGTAAGATTCCTCCACCTGTGCCACTACAACCTTTCAACAGCGCTGCATGAAAAACTGAACTACAAACGTAGAAACACAAAAACAAACATTCCCTCCCATTCCAGGACAAACATAGCAGAACTGTCATGTTACATAAGCACAACCTAACCATGTGCCAGAACAATACAATATCCCAACCTAGCCAAGCCGGATATTGAACCCCAACTCAGGACCCCCTCCCAGCTCCAGTCCATTCCGCAGCCCCCTAGGTGCCCAGTAGCCATGCAGGTAACAGCGCACACCACAGTGCACCAGAGTTTTAGTCTCAAGCCCAGTAAGAAAAGGTGAGCGTTAAACAATTTATTACAAAACATGTCCATGCCATGAACTGCAACACCCAGTGCAGGTCACCAATATAATGTAGACAATTAGTATTAAGAAGAGTCAGTTGGGCAAGATACAGATGCCCCAGTGCTTGTCCAGGAGTAGAGACACCCATCTCACTCACATCCTCACTGGATCACTTCACACCAATAACTGGACTAAAACATTACGAACAAGATCAACCCTCTGCAGTAAGATTAGTCTCCAGTTAACGTCCACAGGGTGGACAGAGTGGAGTGTCCTACACCAGGGAGGCCAAGGCTGCAGTAGGTGAACTTGACCACCACCTACTGAGAGGTCACTGTGTCCACCACCTGCATGGTACCATCCTCCTGTAACATGACTGTGAAAAGCCTGGGGCTCACCCCCCCCCCCCAACAAGCCCCCACTGAAGCAGCCTCTCCAGGCACTAATGACCTGCAACACTGGAGCGGTGTTGGGCCCTCAATCCACAGATCAACACCCTCTCTCACACCTCCAACCAACCTCATACCTCCTGCGGGTGCTCAAAAATGTGTGCCTTGCCTTTAGAAAGGACGTTCAATTTGGAGGGGTAAAGAAACATGTACTTCAGATTCATAGCACACAACTTCTGCTCGGCTCCCACAAACGACTTACACTGCTACTAGACTTTCCTTGTGTAATCAGGGAAAAGAGCAATAGATTGGTTGTCAAATTTTGGTATGTTCTGCTCTCCAGCAGGACAATTCCTTTCCCTATAATTCAATGTTTTGGAAATAAAGGCAGGAAGCGAAGGCCCAGGCGGCAGAGGCAGGACCAGAGAGCGATGAGCCCTTTCCACCACAAAAATCACACCAAGACCCCAACTGCTGCTGGATTCATTGTTCCAAAATGTTTTCTGACGAGGAGCCCTTCACATTCTCCAGAAAACCTAGAAGTCCGAGGTTGCTCCAGCTGGAGCAGCCCTCAGCATCCTCCACCTTGGATTCCAAGTACGTTGTATGTAACATTTGTCCATCTAGCCATCTGCTGATTAGGTATAGAAACCCTACCGTGAAGTGACTATTATTCTCCACGTGTGTTACTTTCTCTGCCACTTTGCACAGATCTGTCCGAAGCAGGTTCACATTTATGTAAACTGCCCCCATCTTGTGTTCAAAAACCACACGAGTGCCATGAAAAGCAGACAGTAGTTCGGCACTCAATGGTTCCTTCTCCCGCACCAGGGAGGTGGCAGCCCTCTAGTTCGCATTCCCTATAGGACTAACCGCTTTGAATGCTGATGGGAGAGCGGCCTGCTGAATGATAGTATTTGTGGACGTGTCTTTGGGTGCTTTTCCTTGCCCAAAGTATCCCAAACGCAATGCAACATCTCTGCAGTGCTGCCGCAGTCCCTCAATAAGGACAGGCAAGGGTGCAGGCCAGACTGCCCGTCGACCCCCGAATCAAAGGGCAACTACCCAGCAGCTTAAGTCCCTGTGGCACACAGCCTTTCGAGGTTTAGAAGACGGATGCAGTCCTTTGCTCTCCCCAGGGGTGTACCATGTTCCATCACCAACAATTGATAGGCTTCCAATCAAAGCACCTCAAGCAAAGCAGCCCTCCGTGCACCCCCTCTCCTGCCACCAGGGCTAGACTCCCCTCTGTGTGAGTCCATGCCCCAAAGGTCACCACACAGTACCACACACCCCAAATGCAGAACCCCAGCACCAGCCAAGACGCAGTCTGTCAACGGGTACACCACAAATGCTCCACATGCCAAAGAGCCCAAGATGGCAGCTCATAAGCCTGCTGTGAGTTCGTAGCAGGCTGCCTTGCCAAGGGCACACTAACCCTCCCCACCCCCACCCCCACAGCCCACACCAACTCCCCTGTGTCCCACATTAGGAGTCCCTACTACTCGCACCAATACTACTCCGGACAGGCTCCCTCAGCTGCATAGAATTTGCCTGGACGTGGACTTTACTGCCGCAAGGTCTAATTTCTCTCCTCCATTGGGGAGGGCATCCCAAACAGAAGGCAAGCACTGCCACATAGCTCGGGGGAAGCTTATCCTCGTCACCAGACCAAGCAGTGATGACCGGCGCATCCCCGCAAAATGCACCCCCAGAAGGACAGATCAGCAGCACCAACGACTGCCGAGTAAGCACAGGCCGCTCCTTCATCTCCCTCCATTTTCCAGTAGGGCTCCACACTCTGCCCTGCCAACTCACCAGCAGTCGGTCACACCAACCCTACCGCAGTGGGACCTAGGCCCGCCCACCAGGAACTCCGTCTGGGCTCAGCTCTTCCCACAGCCTCAGATTACACCCCCCCCCCCCACGCCCCACTTTATCAAATTACGCATGGGGCAGCCGGGACACTATCCGCAGAAGTCTGGGCTCTCCCATGCTTAACAGGCCCAACTAGGCCATGCAGGATTTTAGACGGGCCTGCCAGGAAAAACACAATATACAAACTTAAAATAGGTAACCCCTTTAACACAGAAATGAAAAACAGGTTACTTTGACTAAATAAAACTAATCACAATTACATAATAAATGTATGTTCTTTGTTACTCTGTCCATATATTTCTGTGTTCTACCAACACGTTCAGTATTTTTATCAAACTCAATCAAGTTTCAAATCTTATTGCTCTAAAAAGTTCAGCCAAAACTACATTTTGTAGCTTGGAAAACTGCATGTGACATGCAACAGGGACTCTACTTTAGATCCGCAAAGTCAACAGGACTTAAGTTGGTTGGTTTCATTATTCCATTAAGAACTAAACTGTAGTAGTGAACTAAACATAAAATGGAACTTTGCATTTGTACTATATGAAGATAACGGACCACAAAGATATTTTTATGGCACCAATTCTTCATTTATTTTGAAGACCTTTCCCTCTGTATATTTAATGCATCAACTGTTGATCTCCATCTTACATAGGTATTGCCCCAGTTTTTATGATACACCTATTTTAGTTATCTACAAGAACACAGTATTTTACATTCAGTACATACAGTGTTATTGCTACCAAGGGTGTAACCCCCCCCGTGCATCTCATCAATCTGCATTCATTAGCAGTAGCATAACATTCCCACCAGTGTCCCCATATCGAACACTGTTCATGTAGATAGCCTTGAGTTGCATAGATTGTTTCTTGCTTTGTGCACTACTCTACTGATGTTCGCAACTCCATCCGTTTGGTGGGTACGGATTTCTTCAATTTCGGTGGGATATCCCTTTGTGCTATTATGGCGCGTTCTCCCTGTTGCCATAAAGGGTGCCCAAGAGAGCTACTGTAGGTGTTAATACTATCTGCTTCTCCAGCACACTAGAAAACACTATCCCTGTTGCTAGCCAGAATTTAGAGATTATAAAACTGTTCCATGTTATGTGAAATAAATCAGCATTTTGATCTGTGCAGCAGAAGCAGGAAGGGGCCGAGAGCCCATCTGTATGCCAAAGCTGTCCAGTGTAAAATATGCAACATGTAGGGATTTCAAGCGGATCAACCTTAGCCTGGTAAAAATAGCAATTTCTCATGGAGTCAACCTGGCCGCTTCCAATCCACTTCCTAGAGGCCACACATCCACCCCTCCATTTCTCATTAATGATATAAACTGAGGGGGCATGGATCACAAAGGAGAGATCCTTCCCCGCCCTCCCCCTTTTCAGGGGCCCTAACCGGTCTTTAAGCTTCAGCTGGCTATATTCTGGTAGGTTAGTCAACTCCATGAAACAGCTAATCAGAGCATTATGAAGTGGCAAATTTTTACAGAACTGGGTTTAAAACAAACTGTGATCGGATACCTATGTGACCGCTGTCATACATCCCTCCGGTTCATAATGCCCATTATGTTCCACCTGCTTTTTGCCCAAATTATTTTTAGCAGTTTAAATTGTATGTAAACTGGTATTGAATCCCAAATCCGACAGTGCAAATGTGTGTAAACAGTGCAGCAGACACCGGTACCATGGATTAGTCTCTTGGATGGTATACATTTATTAGCAGTATATATTTTAGGTATGCGGCAGTAGATGAAATGTATTACCTCGTAAAGCGAAGCTATAAATGGATTTGCGATTGTGGGCTACAAGACTCAGTGGAGGATAAAAACTTCTTTCTGGCGGGAGTTAAGATTTACAAATTATGACCTCAATACTTTGGTTAATGTGGAAAAGAAAAACTATCTGAGGAATAAATGTATGGCAAGTTTGCAAATCCCAGGGCACTTGTAGAGATTTTAGATTTACAGTGAAAAGCTATCATGTTCTGACATTATAGCAAGTCAAATGTAACACTTCTCTTGTGTACAAGTTCAGATTGTATGCTTTGAAACAGAGGAAGACTTAGAGAAGAATCAACAGACTCTCCCCAAGGGGCACACACGGGCACAGGGACACACACACACACACACACACACGGGCACAGGGACACACACACACACACAGGGACACACACACACACACAGGGACACACACACACACACACACACACAGGCACAGGGACACACAGGGACACACACACACACACACACACACAGGCACAGGGACACACACACACACACACACACACAGGCACAGGGACACACACACACACACAGGCACAGGGACACACACACACACACAGGCACAGGGACACACACACACACAGGGACACACACACACACACACAGGGACACACACACACACACAGGGACACACACACACACACACACAGGCACAGGGACACACACACACACACAGGCACAGGGACACACACACACACACAGGGACACACACACACACACACACAGGCACAGGGACACACACACACACACAGGGACACACACACACACACACACACGCACAGGGACACACACACACACACACACACGCACAGGGACACACACACACACACACACAGGCACAGGGACACACACACAGGCACAGGGACACACACACACACACAGGGACACACACACACACACACACAGGCACAGGGACACACGGACACACACACACACAGGCACAGGGACACACGGACACACACACACACAGGCACAGGGACACACACACACACACACACAGGCACAGGGACACACACACACACACACACAGGGACACACACACACACACACACAGGCACACACACACACACACACACAGGGACACACACACACACACACACAGGCACAGGGACACACACACACACACAGGGACACACACACACACACAGGGACACACACACACACACAGGGACACACACACACACACACACACAGGCACAGGGACACACAGGGACACACACACACACACACACACACAGGCACAGGGACACACACACACACACAGGCACAGGGACACACACACACACACACACACACACACACACACACACACACACACACACACACACACACACACAGGCACAGGGACACACGGACACACACACACACAGGCACAGGGACACACACACACACACACACACACACACACACACAC